>NC_142146.1:23784364-24461864 GCF_024610735.1 Ursus americanus | reverse complement strand
ACATGGTCTAAATTTTTCATACTTTCATACTGTCTAAGTAAGTAGAAAAGCAGGCATTCCAACCTAGAATTCACAGTCCATTCACATCCCCATGAAAACCACAGGCTAAGGACTCAGAACTTCCCGATACAGCATATTCTTAGCTGTTAGGGACAGAATAAGAGGTTTTGTGAACTTAAAGATGGGTTTGAGGCTCCCTGTCAGAGAGTGATTTGTAAATATATAGATTAAGTTTCCCCATAAAGTTAGGTTGGAAACCAAGGATGAAAGTACTTGCTGAGAACGCTGACACAAAACTGTCTTGGAAAGGAGAGGAGTGTTATTTACCCACGTAAATATGCCTCCAGGTTTGACTCTTATTATTACAGGCAGTTGGTAAAGAGGGTGTGTAACAGGTAATAAAGTATGTGGAGGACAATGCCTTTGATGATCGGTCTCCCAGTTAGCATCCCCTGATCTCACCTCCTGTTCCAGCCACTGGAATTCCCTGGCACCAAAGCCCTGCACACAGGGGTCTGGGCTGGGATATGGGCCTCGCAAGGAGGTCAGCTGTGAGTTTCCAGACCCTTTTCATGCTGACTTACTATCTCTGTGACCTTGGAAAACGTGTGTAATGTCTCTGAGCTTCAATTTTCTCATCTGTAAAATGAAAATGAAGTCCTTACCTCTTGAGGATTCAACATGATAATCTGAGCACCATCAGAATGGGGAATTTGCCTTGTTCTGGACTGACTCGCAACTCCTAGAATAATAGGCACTCCATAAATATTTGTTGAATGAATAAATGCATGTATGTACATAAAGTATGTAAGAGTAAGACTGTTTAGAATGTAATAGGTGCTTAATCAGTATTCCCTTCTTTTCTCCTTCCAGAAATTCGCATGGGCACTTTCTCTTCCCATCCCCCCCAAACTCGAGACGGAGTGTCCTTCCATCTTGTCATCTGTCTTTACATTTTACAGAAGCCCATAGATGAAGGAAACACCACTGAACTACTTCCTTGGATGTAGAAGACTATGCCTGAAAATGACAGAGAAAGTATCATTGGTTGAAATATTGTTACAAACCAGTATTTTGGTGTTCCAAGTGGTTTCCCAGAATTGTTAATAGGAGCTATGTGGGAGTAAAAACATGTGAAGTCCAAAAATGTTGGGGAACACTGCCTTGAACAGGTTTCTTTACTCTGGGACTACTCAAAGCCTTTTTTATTCATATCTACATATGTGCTTTCTCCAGGAGGAGAATAGAACACAGAGTCCTGGTCACGTTTGATCAGAGGACCCTTTGGCCATAGACTATCTAATGGGCCTTGTATTGGGAAATGTGGATCTAATCATTAGCTAGAAGGGTAGACACAAAACAAAGGGAATTTATTTTTATAGGACAGTAAAATGCTTTTTTAGGTCAGGGAAGGCTTATTTAGGAATAAGATGTGGAGTTCTCACAACCCAAGACAGTCATCGAGGAAATTTCATTCCAATGAAGCACTTAAATGAGTGAAAACAAATGAACATAAAATAAGTATATAATAACACCTTGGGAAAATTAAACATCTCTCCATTTAACATCTGTCACATAGATAATCGTAGCAACTAGATTGATTATGGAAGAGGAAACTGGAAGTTTAAAAGAGAAGCAGCTGAGTTTGCTTATATCACCTGCAAAGGGACTACTTTCTTTGGCAGATTGATATTGCACAAAGGTTTGAAGTTTCATTAAAGAAGCATGGTTGGGGGGGCGCCTGGGTGGCATAGCGGTTAAGCGTCTGCCTTCGGCTCAGGTCGTGATCCCGGCGTTACGGGATCGAGCCCCACATCAGGCTCCTCCGCTATGAGCCTGCTTCTTCCTCTCCCACTCCCCCTGCTTGTGTTCCCTCTCTCACTGGCTGTCTCTATCTCTGTCGAATAAATAAATAAAATCTTTAAAAAAAAAAAAAAAAGAAGCATGGTTGGGTGGTGTAACAGTATGTTACAGAGTATGTGTGTGTAATCAGACAATACATTGCATTAGACTATCGGAAGGTATAATGGTATTATACATGCATTCGGGATCGTACTATGCCTTAAATGACATCTTTTCACAGGGAAATTATATGCCATTGTGGCACATCTATGATAATGAAAATATGATCAGCACATTAATTGTAGAATGGCAGGTAGATTCCTCCAAATCATAACTTGGTGTCATTTTTTTCCATTACGTAATTTTGTAATACTTCAGTGTCTATTGCAATTTTAAAGGTCTGGTTATATATAATGAAAGTTTTTTTTTTTTTTTAATGAGCAAAGCCAAATAGCACAACAAGTATCTTAAGTTAATTTTTTAACTCAGATTCTATGTCAAGGGGTGTCCACACCTGCAGATTATATTCTCTTCTTTATATGTAAACTTCCTGCTGAAAGCAGGTCAGAGTTAACAGCTGGATCGACTTGGAAAGTTTTTTTTTTAACAATTAGTTTTATGTTCTTTTAAATAATTGCTTCATTATATTTTGTACATCTGTGCAGGGGTCTGATGATGACATTGGTAAATTTCCAAATAGCTGTAAAACCGGGGAATACCGGTTAAGCAATAATAGAACCCACCTGTGGGTGAGAAAAGAGGCTTTATACAATATTCCCCCGCTCCCCCCCCCCCCAACAAAAATGTCTTAAACAAAAGAACTGATTCTGCTATTAAGGACACGATTCTGCTTCAGGTGAGGATATCAGACATTGTATTTTTAAAGAAGATAGGCTGTAGGTAGTGCAGAAGAGACCAACAAAAATGATAAAAGGTCTGGAAAACAAGACCTGTGAGAGAAGGCTAAGAGCATGGGAATATTCATTCTAGTCGAAGGAGGCTAAAGGGAGATGTAACTGTCTACCTAAAAGTTAAATGATGTTACAAGCAGAAGGGCCATTAATTATTATTAGTAGTAGAACAGGACAATTAGAAAAAAAAGAGCTACACCCATTTTACTTAATATTAGGAACAATTTTTGTAACAGAAATACACTCATATGATGGAGTTAAATGCCAGGAAAGTCTAAGGCTTTAGAAGCTGCAGAATCAAGAGTGAGTTTGCAGCAAATCCTTCTGAATAATATGAGGCGCACTGAAATCCATCCTTGGCCTAGAAAATGGGTCAGAACTTAGCTCTTCTGTTGTGAATGATCACGTGAATTCTTCATTGCCGTAATAATTTGTTCAACCAGGAAGGAAATGTGCATGAGGACATTCGTAGATCTGTAAGTCATTCCCAAGGGACAAGCATCAAAATTCAGAATAAAAATATTCTTAAATATTTAAATTACAAATGGCTGATGTTTCCAGTAGAGAAGCATAATCAACAAATACAAGAGCTTTGTATAGCCTTGATTTTTCTTTGGGAAACTACCCCTGCATGTGGTTCAGGTCTCGTTGATCTCATTACCAAATCCCAGTCATGGGTGTGGGACTTAGCTCTGGCCAATGAGTGTTCATTCCACCCCTGGTCATGGTGACTGGTTCTGGAATGGGAACTGAAAGCCAGTCTTCAGTCTTACCTTGCAACTGTTGGAAGGATGACCCACTCTTTGCTTTGATACTTCTCGGCTGATACAAAGTAACCTGGAGCTGCTGAAGGTCAACTTGTCACTACATAGAAAAATCTGCCTTAGAATGAAGAGGAAAAGTAAAGCAGAAGGCAAAGAAAGAAATAGCAGTCTTAGGATAGTATGTGAACCCCTTGATACCACCATGCCTGCAGCTGGCTATTCCTGGACTTCTATGTGAACCAATAAATTCCTTTCAGTTGTTCTTTACGTTACTTTTTTTTAAAGCTGAAGATCTCTGCCCCACAGAATTTACTTCCTAGAGTGGAGAGACAGACAACAAGCATAATTAAATAGTAAATCTGTAGACTGGTAGGTGGTAAATGCTATATTTAAAAAAAAAAAAAGGTAATGCAGGGCAAGAAGGCAGGGGGAGAGGGACAGGGAAGAACAATTTTAAAAATGAGTGGGCAAACTAGGACCTTCTGAGAAGGTGACATCTGAGCAGACACGAAGGATGTGAGGGACATCTGGAGAAAGATTATTACAGAAAGTATTTCAGAAAGTCTAGACCTTAAGACAGGAGATTAATAAAGGGATGTAGGCAGCAAGAGCACCTGTGCCCTACCTTCCTTTCTCAGACAGAAGCATACTAATTTCTTTTCAACCGTATTTCAGTTGACCTTGAACAGTCAATCATTAGTCAGGGGTACAATATAATGCTCAAAAGAGAGTTCTAGATTTTAAAAGCTGAATTTTAGAGTATATATTTTTTTAAAGATTTTATTTATTTATTTGACAGAGATAGAGACAGCCAGTGAGAGAGGCAACACGAGCAGGGGGAGTGGGAGAGGAAGAAGCAGGCCCCCAGGAGGGAGCCCCGTGCAGGGCTCGATCCCAGGACCCTGGCATCAGGCCCTGAGCCGAAGGCAGACGCTTAATGACTGAGCCACCCAGGCGCCCCTAGAGTATACTTTAATTGTCTAAATATATGCATTTCATTCTTCATGTGCATGAGTATAAAAACCTAAATTTTTCTCAGCTCCACTAATGAATAAAGTTTCCAAAAATGAGGTATTTGCCCTTTGCTTTACTTTTAAAGAATAAACCAAATTTAAGTCTGTGTACAATCAGAGTTTAGAATATTTTCCAAACAACCACTTAGAACAAACTATACTAAGTAAGGAACTATCAGCCTTAACAGAAGCAATCCTGGCAAACAATTATTTTCATTGCAGCACTGACAATTATGTAAATGTGTCTGGAACAGCATTGGGCACCTAATTATGACACCTAATTATGCCAATTTATTTATACACCTCCTTGAACAACATTTTATTTATAACTTCCCCATTCATTCAAAGACCAGATAAAGTAAGAAGACATCATCCATAGATGATTGCCTAATCTTTGCAATATGAACACAGCTAATCTATATGAACCTGAACAGTCTAGGGTATGCCCTGCTCCTATGAGAGTTTGCTTTTTGCCCAATCAACTTTTGCATTTCAGAAGGTGAACAGAAGTGACTGGGTCTGGCTGAAGAACCGATAGCATTAAATATCCTTGCAGACACGGCTAGCAGAGAGAGCTATCCCATCTTATCGTACTTAAGCAAAAAATCAACGTTGATAATTCCTTCTACTAAGGATGAGCAAATTATTCTATTCTAAACCACAAATAGAGCAAGAAATAAATATTACCACCATATCATAGAGTCATTTTCAACCATTTAGATGGCTCATTTCTTTTTTTCTCTCTCCTTTCCTTTCCTTGTCTCCTTTTCTCCTTTTCTTCTTTTCTTTTCTCTTTTCTTTTTTTTCTTTTCTTTTCTTCCTAGAACCCAATGACATTTCCTGGAATTAAAATGCATTTCTTAACTTTGGTAAAAGAAAGTTGACATAATCTATCTCAGATCAGTTCCCTAGATGCAGACCTTGGGATAAGAATTACGGTGTTAAGAGTTTATTGGGGGAGTGCTCTCAACTTAAGTGAGTGAAGGAAGCATGGTACAGCAGGGGGAGGAACCAAGCAACGAGCTGACACACGTGGAGGTCATCTGCAGCCTGACCCAATGTGGAGCCCTGGAGCATGAGCTGCACTACAGAGTTGGGCCCAGCTTGAGGCAAGGGAGCTGGGGTTTGGTATGCCAGGAGGATCTGGTCATCTGTCTAGCTCTGAGGGCAGTGGGGAGTGGGGGGGAGGGGGGCTGGATTGGTAGCCGCCCCAGCCAGAAGGTCCCCATTTGACCCAGGAAAATTCCCCTTAGCCTACACTCGAGAGGTACACCAAGAGGTCCAGATGAGACACAAATGGTAACCTTTACAGGACCCCAGCCAATGGGTGGCTGCCATATCACTTGGATTGTTTTAAGGAGTTTAAAGATTGCCCCTTATATCACTAGAATGGATTTCAGTTTCAGAAATGTGAAAATAAACCTCTAATTAACTTTTTTCTTATTCTTGACATGCTGGGGGGATGCTAAAAAAGGCCAAAAATATAGGCAATTCTAGACCTGTTTATCTATAAAGAGATTAGCAGAAATGTCATTTCTCAGTTCTAAGCCTCTCCAATTCTAAATGACTTTTGAAGGACTTTTTGCTTTTTGGAATGTCTGTCTTATTCTAAAATAGCTACTTTCCTCCTGCATATTGCAGAGTAGAGGAAACCCGGAGGGGCAGAAAGGGATCTACGCTGGTCTGAGGTTGCATCTCGACACTCGAGACTCAGTGTTCTCTGCAGACCAGCAGCATTACCTGGGAGATTGTTAGAAAGACAGGCCCCAGTTCTAGACCCACCGAACCTTTTAACAAAGATCCGCAGGAGATTCACATACATATTAAAGTTTGAGAAGCCCTAAGAGGGAGGATCTTGTTGTAATAAACTGATAATAACCGGACAAGGGCTTCCAATTTTGGGAATTTTGGCTAGACAGGGAGTGGGGAAGGAACTGGTAGTTAAGAATCAAATCAATTAAAATCTCCCCAAACAGCGGAAATTGAACCATTTTCTGACCAGTTACGTCTGCCTCGAGTGGCCCAAGCCTGAATCGCCCATTGTCATCTTAGCATTCAGCTGTGGAAAAATCTGTGTGAAATGTGAGCCTTTATAACCTATCGTATGCCCCTCCTGGTTCCTGTTTTGGCAAGTCAGCTGAGGTTTCTGACGGAGATAGTCACCAGCACCTACTACAACTTAGAAACCTTTCACGGGTTGCAGAAAGCAGGAAGCCGAACTGAGTTTTGACTGCCAACGAGGGAAGGAGTGAATCATTCTCATTCCATGGTTGCCAAATCATCAATCATTTTAAATTAATTCTCCTTCCCCCTGACACTTGGGAAGTACCAAAACACACTTGAGAAAATGTCCTGGAGAAAACCTAGGGTGTAAGAGCCGTTACTTGTAAGGGCTACCACCTCAAGAAGTTAATATTCCACACCCCTCGATCAAGCTGAGGACTGCCAATCACGCTGGAGCTCTTTACAGTATAGAACATTTGGCAGGATGCGTTGGAACTCTGTAGGCCCGAGGGCACCCATATATTCCACACAATTCTTTTCAAAATATTATCGACTTCGTAAAAGATGCAAATATGTGTGAGAGCTATAAATTCTCCTGTTTTAAATATCATGCTGTCCCTTTGGGAGAATCTTATGGGCACAGATAATTACTTCTATACGGGGAACAATAAATCACATTTTTTGATTCATATCTACACTCTTCTGGCAGGTCTCCAGCATAAATCACATGTAAATGAATGAAATGTTTTCTGAGTTTTACTAGCATAGATATACTATACCTCAAACTCAGAAAATATAAGTAAGATAAGGTAAGATAGAATATTTCTGCCCCACCCATCCCATTTCTGTCTGAAGTATGATATCGAAAACAATAGATTGGACCAACCTTCCACCTCACCTGAGAAAGATGCCCCCGAGCAGGAATTTTCACTGTTCAACAGCCTAGGACAAGATCTATTAGGGGTGGAAATGGATTATTAGAAGTTTTTAAAATTTCTAAAGTCCCCTTAAGTTTGGAGATAGGTCACACAGCAGACTTCATTGTGCAATGTCATGTAACAGATGTCTTTTATTCAATCGACAATCATTTATCGTGCCCCTACTAAATGGCTGGCACTTTGCTAGCTTTCCGAGGCATCCACAAAGGAGTAAGACCTTGTATCTGCTCTTAATGATATTAAAGTTTAATGGAGGAAACAAACAATCCAACCAATATACGATTTTAAGTCAAGCAGGTCTCTATTACATAAATGAACAAAGAACCGTGGATGTATAGAGGGGTAGCTCTCCTGCCACATCGGAGATGGCTTCCCAAAGAGGATGGTCATTAGGGGTCAGAACTGTCCAGGAGGACGAGGAGAATAAAAGCTTCCTAGACTAAAAGCAATATCTGAATCACACTAACGACAATAATAGCTAATATTTGTTGCAAATGTATCATGTGCTGGAGCCTGTTCGAGTACTTCCCATGTATTAGCTTATTTTAATCCTCACAACATCCATATAAAGTATTCAATATTATTAGCTACATTTAATACCTGAGTAATTTGAGGCCCATAGAGATCAATTTGTAAAAAAAAAAAATTGCACTTATATTCATGGAAATACATGAGATTCTTGTTTCCAAATACAACATCACGACCAGTCTGGTGGGACCAGCTTCGGTGTGGAGGTGTGCTGGGAGACAAGAGTGGAGAGGTGCAGTGGGCAAGATCATGAGGGACCCTGTCATCATGCTAAGTAGCGCGGCTTTTATCCTGTCCAAGATGGGGGCATCATAAGGTTTTGAAGCACAGGAATGTCATATAAAATTAGTTTTTCAATTAAAAAAAAAAAAAGTTAGTGACCACACAGAGAATGACCTGGGAAAGAGTCAGACTTGCTGCATTGTGTCAGGGGATGACTTGTATGGCTAGGACTGAAAAATCACAAATGTCAGAACTAACCGTAGTGAAATCGAGGGAGAAGAGGTATTTCTGAGGCAGGATGGGCAGGTGTTAAGGACTCACTGATTGGTGGGTTCTTTGATTTACACAAAGAGGTTCAAGACCACTTGAAAATGTCTAGACTGGGTCTCCCAATTAGATTTCTGGATTGGGTAGCTGTGCTTCCCCAAGGAGATAAATGCTACTAAATGAGGAGCCTGTTTTAGGGGGAGTCTGAAGCTTTTGTACGTCTAGAGTTGTTGAAGTTGAGACAATTTGGGGATATCCAGTGGAACACACACACACACACACACACACACAGATAGATTTGGCAGTTGAATATTGGATATTCAATCACTCACCTAGCCAGTCATTCAGTTAAGAACACTGGTGCAGGAGCTAAATGCTTCACGTAGCAAGAATCCTAAATAAACCAACAAGTATTTGTTGAATGAATGTCGAAATTATGTCAGCAAGAAAAAGATGAAAGTTCTATGGTTGAGGTAGGCTGTAATCCACATCGCCACAGCTCTCCTTGGTATTCTAGGAAAAATATTGTTGTCCAAATCTGAAATGTTGATTGATGAGGTGGTAAAATTTGCTGCTCCTCTTTTCATCATTTTTCACATTTTTCAGGCTGGGGGCAAGGTAAGCTGGAAAACATTTGCTTTCATCCAATGGCTATAAAAAGGATATTCAGAAGGATACAGAAATTAATTTACAGTCACTCTAAGTTTGATATATACCTTTAAACTAATGACTATGTTGGAAAACCTGCTTCATCATCTGTGATTGTTTTTGAAGTTTCTTGAGATCTACCTTTGTTTTATTATAAAAGTCACAGCCAGATCCCAGTGCTTCATTTCTTCCGAAGCAAGGAATGGAAAGTGGCCAGGGACCAAATTTTGCCATTCGACAAATATGTATTTCATGAAAGATTTTGTAAGGAAAGACCTCTGCAGATTTTTAAGAGTTTACTGGCTCTTTGGAGACCCTAAAGATGGGTAAATCTCATGATAAAAGCTATTAAGTTTTTAGGAATGCATTCACTTATACTAAACACAGTTGTGGCTTGGAGGCAAGGCTTACTTGTATTATGCTTTCCGCTATTGTCAAATATTAATTGAATATCACACACCCACGCAGCCCAATAGAAATGAAAACTCAGTATTTTAATGCAAGGTTCTCTTCTCCCTTTTGTCATTCCTCCACCTCAGGGCCCGCAAAGCAAATCTCTGGGAGACGGAGCTCTTCCAACAGTGTGGCTGACTACTCCAACGGTGAGAATAAGGCTCGGAAGAAATTCAAAGGTTAAAGAGGAGGAAGCAAACGGAGCAGTGGAGAAACTGATTCAACTCAAGGCCAGCATTTAAAAAAAAAAAAACAACAGAAAGAAACTCTTAA
Source organism: Ursus americanus (assembly GCF_024610735.1). Classification (NCBI taxonomy): domain Eukaryota; kingdom Metazoa; phylum Chordata; class Mammalia; order Carnivora; family Ursidae; genus Ursus; species Ursus americanus. Next base: position 24,452,001 of record NC_142146.1, on the reverse strand, counting down.
GGCCAAAAAACTCTTCCGAATGGAAGGAATGTCCAAATCTCACTACAAGGCAGAAAACCGTCTACTAAAACAAACGGCATAAGTATATGTATTCAAGCGAATATGAAAAAGACAAAGAGGAGATAACTCGCTTCAGCTGGATATTTAAAGAAATCTACTCCCTGCTGAACTGCTGAAAGAAAAAAGAATGTGCTCTCTTTAAGGAGAAAAATATTCTTGTAAGGAATATGCTTACTAGTTTCCCTCTTGACTCCGTTTTAGCATTATTCCTGCAGACTCGGTTTCTGGTCAGCATCTATGGGAAGAGGGTCTTGCTGTTTGGATTTTTGTCTTAGCACAAAGAACAAAGGTTTTGAATTAGCCCTTGTGAGACGGACATTTGTACTGTCTCTTTCTCTCTGTGTCGTCTTGGATAAATGTCTCTGACTCTTTAAGCCTCAGCTTTCTCATCAAATGAAAAAAGTAAGCCTCGCAGACTTTATGAAGCTTAAACGCGAACGGCGGGGAGAAGGGACACTCAGTCTCATCAGATTCAGTTTTGAAAATGTTTAAGTTATCTCAAGCACGGATCCTGGACCACCCAGAACCCAAAAAGCTGGTGTCAAGGCTTTTCCCAGCAAGCAGTTTGCAGCAGCCTCGGCTGGGAACACTGGAGGGCTAACTGGAGAAGAAAGACACCGCTTTCTGCTCCAAATAAGTTGTGCTAAATTAAGCCAGACTGGAAACTGACGAAACAGGGTTCTTCTTTGGGTCATCCATGCCACAGTTTTCACTCTGAAAGGTAACAAGATAGAGTGTGCATGACAGCACTTGGAAAGTGATAGCTCTGTCTTAACACGTGACATTGTTATGATTTCTAAAGCCTCCAGAGCTAGGTATGCACGCAGCCTGCTATGCTGGCTTTGGGCAGTGTGCGTCTCTTAAATGCAGGTCAAATGCCTGAACCCCTACTTGACTCGAACTACCGAAGCTTCCATTATCCTCTTCATTGATCCGGAGAGGCAAGCACAAATAAAACCCAAACGACTGTCTCCAACAACAAGGAATCTTTAAATGTGCATCATTTGGCAGTGGCATTATCTTAAGACGATTATCCAGTGTATAAATGTTTATTGCTTGCTTTAAGATGCACAATGTAAGATTAACAATCATGGTGTTTTTTGTATAAATGCAATATTTCTGCTATTGTGTTTGTGGAATTCAGCTAGATAATAATTGATTCCGTGACAGGGATTGGCTAATTTGCCAACAGTATAGTATAAAACACATTTATACAGTCAATTACACCCAAGTGCATGGCCTATTTGCTTTATAATTTCATAAACTTGCCAGCAATTTAAATAAAAAAGTTCCATTAAATTATCATATCATGTGATGGAATGATATTGCCAAGTATATTAAACCATGTGTGTTCAGCCAGAATTAATTAAATATTATTACTTTTTTCTTATTAACACATTGAACTTACCCTTCCTACTCTCTACTTGAAATAGAAGCCTATTAGTGAACAAAGTAAACTTAAGGGCAAAGTTTAAACATTTTCCTGAGGGTGTTTCATTAAGAACCCTGGTTCTTTTGTTTAAACATTTGCTCTTGGTAAATGTACTTGTATTGTGAAAATATTTTATGTTCTTAGATATGAATACGGAAAAGTTTAAAGAATACCTTTACTTGAATTATTCAGGTATTCAAAAAGGGAACATTTATGTCTTCAGCTTAGGAAAATCATGATATAAACCGTTTCAGTCTTATTTGTTTATGATGCTATTATTATTTGTGACTCCATGAATCTATCTCATCTTAGTAAGGGAAAGATACAAGTCTGGATAGTTTAGCAATTCAAAACTGAATAAAATACAATACTTCCAATACAGAAGATACCTCTTTCATATGAAATAAATTAACCAGGCCTTCTCAAGGGACTCATAGTTCAATAAATCCACAGTGAACAATAAGAATTAAACCCTTAATATTAAAGCCCTTGTTTTATTTTATGAAAAGCAAAACAGAGGTGAACTTCTCCCTGACATATACTAATTACACTGATCAGATGCTCACGGTTACACACACACTGACTTTTACTCTCACTTTTGGTTTTTTGTCCATATCATAATGCACCTGGTTGCCCCACACTTACACCCATTTGGAATCAAAAGGGTTTTTTTTGTTCTGTTTTGGTTTTTTTCCCCTTCTTTTTCTCCCCCTTGCTTTTTTATTCAGTGTCCTGGCTTTTATTTCTAAATAGCGTATGCTATTTGTTTCATTTGATAGACAGAAACATAGTTTTGTTTTCTCTTATGAAACAAAACACGCTTATCAGTCAGAAGCAGACTATGGCCATCAAAAGGCAGAGGGAGATTAGCTAGAAGTATAGCAAGGGCTCATACAGTGGCAGGTGGCTAGGGGAGGTGGTTTAACAAATGGACAAGAACTAGGAATGTTCCAAGATCTGGGCAGCGACACCCCACCCAGCAAGGGTCACACTGTGGGACTGGTTGGGTTCCATGCCCCCTCTGCCTCTACAATGAACCTTACAGCTAACTCCTCCCGTGCCGTTGAGTCACTCTCTTTAGCATCAAGTCTTGGAGAAAGAATGTCATGTGTGTGCTTTATAGCCCTGGGTGGAAAGAGAGAGGGTCTAGCTGCCTTGACACCCTTGTCGGGGTGGGCACGGTGCTTAGCCAAGAGGCACACGACAGGGACTTCCTTCCCAAAGAAGATTAAGGTGAAAAGAGAAAAGTGAGTGTCTGAGTGCTGGAACACAACCCTAAAATAATAAATAAATAATACAGACAATTCTTGAACGAGACCAGCCGATTGCAAAGACGTTACACAATACAGAAGTAAATAAAATTAAAAAGCAGAAATGCCCTCATAATGGGACTATCAGAGATTAACAATTTGAGTGGTTTAGTTCATGTCTCTCTGGGCTTTTGTATTTACATATATAAATATATCTTACTGTATCATATTATCTATATTATTCTACAACTGTATTTAAACTTTAAATACTAAATATACATCCTTTTCATTTTCATTTATATAGAGATTGATCCAATCCATTTTTTTTTAAGATTCTTTATTTATTTATTTGACAGAGAGAAAGACAGCCAGTGAGAGAGGGAACACAAGCAGGGGGAGTGGGAGAGGAAGAAGCAGGTTCCCAGCGGAGGAGCCCGATGTGGGACTCGATCCCGGAACACCGGGATTAGGCCCTGAACCGGAGGCAGACGCCTAATGACTGCGCTACCCAGGCGTCCCTGATCCAATCCGTTTTTATGGCTTCCTAGTATTCCATTGCTTGGCTTTTCATAATTTACTCAACAATTTTTGATTGCTGGGTACTGAGACTAGTTTTTGTTTCCCCACGATTACAAACATCTTGTACATTCATCTCTGCCTTCTCCAATTATTTCCTTAGGAATAATTCTCACAAGTGGAACTTTTAGGGCAAAGGACATTCTCATTTGAGAGATCTTGCCAATTTGCCCTCCAGAAACACAGTGACAATTTACACTCCCACAAACAGTATGTGAGATACAATCATCAATATCATCAACTTCTTCCTCATTTTTCCTTCTTAATCACCAGAAAGGTGTGAAAAAAAAACCCTACACTTACACATAAAGATTTATAATTACTAGCACTTACCTTAATAAGACAGTGCTTAGAATTAGGTAAGCATAACTTAAACAGTCTCCACAGACTCAGCAGAAAAAAAATTATTGCAGATATTTAATCATTACAGACAAAAGAACCTACCTTGAATAACAGTGTAGACAGGAGTCTTTAACAGACTATATATTTTAGCGTGCTTCCTGTGCACTTTGTTAAACACACTGTTACTTATTTGATGTAGGTGACTTTAAATTTATATAATTGTACACATCAAAGCTATGAGTCAGCCAGAATTCTGCTTATCTGTGGTGGGTAATATAGATAAAGAGACTTGGCCAAGAGAATTTGCGTTTGGACCATCATCTTTTTCCTTTGACATGGTTACTGAAAGTCCAACTTGCTTCAATAATCACTTAGAAAAAAATCTTACATGTATGGAATCTTTGTCCTTGAAGTTTCTTTGATGCTTATCTTGAAAATGTACAGCATTTCCAAAGCATTCCAGAACTCAGTGAAACTCTTGACAAGAGGAGACTGTGTTAATGCCAAACCCGAAAATGTGAAGATTTTGCTTATTCGAATGAGCGGTGGTTTTGAATAAGGCAAAATCTATAATCTTAGTAAATATTACACACTATTATTAAAGAAGCAAAAAGGAATTGTGCTGGAGTTAATTAAGGCTTTAAGAAATGCCTGCTTTTATTGGCAAAAAATTTTTTTTGTTGCAACAAGAAAACTAAAAATTAAGAGGATGGTTGGCAGCAATATTGATATGCTAATGGATAAACATGCTAATTTAGAAAAAACTAATCAGCAAAGACATTACTAATGGAAATGTACAGGAAAATGGCTAATGCTGTATGCAAACCTGGTATCTACAAAATTAAGAAGAAACCAGTTTTGTTTTCATAATTGTAACTTGAAAGTCGAGTCTTCTCTAACTAAGCTTTGCTATAGGAGGATACAGACAAACTTGCTGGGTGCTGGGGGAGCTGATTCACGTATATGCAGACACATATACAGAATGTGTATATATATGTTTATAATTATTATTATTATATCCACTTACACCCAGTAGGGACTAAGGCTTCTATTCTCCCAGTCTCATGGGGTGTAGGTGGCAACCTTTTTACAAGAAAAGCAGGGAGTGACTGATTAGGTAAAACAGCCTCTGATTTGGATGGGCATGAAGTGGTAACTCCATTGACAGAATTAACCTGATAAATATAATCCTATTCTGCAAACAAACGTATATCTTCTGCACAACTCCTTTCCCTTGTTTTGCCCTCTAAACTTAAAAATAGGCATGTAAATACCTACAGGCCTCAGGCTAATAATTTAGGAGAGTGAAGTGGTCCAGGTGTAAGACATTAAGGAGTGGTAGGGATTGGGGCAAACTAGAGAACTAAGGTTAGGGGGCAGATAATGTTCAGTGGGAAAATTCCGGGCCAGAAGGAGCCCCTGGTGTTACCAGATCTTCTGATTTTATGAGATAAACTGGAAATACGAACTTTTAAATGAAATCTCCCCAAATTGAAAAATGCAAAAATCAGTCCATTCAGATTTAAAGCCACTTGATTGTACATTTTTCTCCTCCCATCCTCATCTTCCTTGGTTGATATCTAAGTTTCAGGGATATGGGAAGTGTCATGACATCGAGGAAGGATTCTCATCCTAGTGTCAGGTCCTGTCCTCTCTGGAATCTGTGGACACGCAAAATTGCATCTAGTTCTCAGGGATGGCCAGCCCTCCTTGTTGTCATAGAGGTCCACAGAAGTGCCCCGTTCCAGCGAGCTTCTAGGCATTTAATCCATTTTGCTGCATTTCTGACTTTTCTCTCACCAGCCTGCGTTATCTAGTTTGGGCTGGTGGCAATCACTTATTCTGACTGATTATATATCCTTTTGTGTCTCTAACTTTGGGTCAGGCTCCTGGAATCCGGTGCTTAAACGATACATGCTCTTGCTACTCAAAAGTGCTGATTTTCTCAAAACTATTACCTGTTTGCCTTGGAATTGCAGCACCTTTTTAGAAGTTCATGAGTTTAATATTGTCAATTTTTTTTCAATTTTTGCGGTAGCAACCATGCCCCAAAGACAATGGAGGTCAGTGCTTTAGAAGTTATTTTGGGAGATGATATTGATTGCTACATAAAAATACTATCCTAGACTCATTAGCTATCATTATAATAATTTTATTCTTCCTTAGACATTCATACATCGTATTGATCATTGATAGCTACTTCTAAGTTTAATGAAAGAAGGGCAACTTGGTTCAAATAAACGCATTATTAAAGATGAGAACAGAAATGAAAATAAGAACCCAATTAGTAAACACAGAGCACGCCCCTCTGTGATATCTGTACATGAGGTTTTACTCCATTTTATAGATTCACCGCACCCATTAAAGGCCTCATTTAGAGTGTAGAGTTACTTGGGGGGTACATCCCAAAACTGTGTCTTCCAGTATAAAGAATATAGTTCCACCCTGATGACCTACTGAGAGTTACATTTTACTCGTCACCTCCAACTTTAAACATTAATACCTCTGAATAAAGTCATTGTTACCTTTTGTCATTGAGGGGCGTCAATAACGGTCTTCAAGGCAACAGCCAGTAATTGGAAGTACTTTCATTGCTCCTTTCATTGGGTGGAGGGAGATTGTTATTACTCAGGGTGAAACTTACCTTTCTTTAGGTCAGAATTCTTGCCTGAGGCTTCTCTCACAACTGGCAGTAGCTTTGGGATTTCTCAGAACTAAAACAGGATTTGCCCCTAAGAAATTAGAGCCAAAGTAAGTTGGGGCGGTAAAAAAGTAGTAGGAAAGAAAGAATCTACAGAAACACCTTGAGCTCTTAGCTTGGGTTCCTTTGAAAGCAGAGGCAAAAGAAAGAATTGGATATAGGTCATTTATTTGGGAAGTGATCCCAGGCAGCAGAAATGAGGGAACAGGGAGAGTAAGATGGGCCATAGCACAAGTGATAAACTGTGCGTTACCAAGCTGGTTATTGCGGTGAGCAACTGGGGCTCAGGCCAGCCGGGGACTTGTGAGGAAATGTATAGAAAGTTCATCAGAATCGTCCCTCCAAGGACCAGAGGCCTGGGCAAATATCCACGAACACCCACTTCCCATTAGTGGAGGACTATTCAGAGGGGTGTTAACCCCCCACTCCTCGGGGCCATCTGCATGCCTTCTGAGCAGACTTTCTTGGCTTCAGGTAAAGCCCAAGGACAGAAAAATAGAGAGGTGCTGAGCTGGCTGCCTGAGGTGGACTGTCACGGGCATGCACAACCCCCTCCCCCCCAACGGCTGTATGGACTGAGAATTGAGCTGAGGGCATATGACACAGTATACCAGAAACATCTGTTGAAAGCACCCCATAGTTCTTGGACCTTTCCCTTATGGAATGATAGTTTGTGGTACTTGGATAAAGTGACAATGGGAGGGACGTGAAGACAGACTCCCCATCCTCTAGTAGCTGACTCCATGTCACTTTCAACGCTGTAGTCGCAAGCCACCTCATATTCAGATGACACAATGGCCTCCCTTTTGTTACTACTTTTCCTATTACTGTGTCACACCAGATGTAAAATCGTCTCTGATCCCCCAACCCGAACAAGAAAGTTAAGATGACTTCTCAGAATGCAGTCAGTTTCCAAATCTTGATCTGGTAGCCCTTCATATCTCAAAAACCCTTCCTTGTTCTTCCCCCATAGCCTTCGGCACCAGACATGGATGTCTCCTCTCATCCATCCCCCTTTATCATATGCCTTTTACCGTGACTCTAGTCCCTGCACTGCAATGCCCAGCAGGAAGCCTAGAGCCTGACCCATCATGGCACTCACTGTGGCACCTGCCAGACTGTTCTGTCTCTGTGCCTTCTGCTATCTCCTTTGCATTTTCTTTTTCCTGACAAAGCCTTTGCTAGGACCTGGAGGGGGAAAGTGAAAACAAAGTAAGTATCATGATAAGTGGATAAAAACATGGGCCTTAGAGTCTAGTGTGTGGCTAATTATGACCTCCCTTATCACTAACTGGGTGACAGCTTTTAAGATTTTAAGCCTCAGTTTCCACATCTGTACAATGGGGATGATCACCGTATACAAAATTTCACGCAGCACTTTCAGCAAGATTAAATGAGATATGCATATGGAGTGCTAAGAAGAGCACCTGCAGAAAGAAAGATCTCATTTTATTTTATTTATTTTTTTAATATTTTTTTATATTATGTTAGTCACCGTACAGTACATCCCTGGTTTTTGATGTAAAGTTCGATGATTCATTAGTTGCGTATAACACCCACTGCACCATGCAATACGTGCCCTCCTTACTACCCATCACCAGCCTATCCCATTCCCCCACCCCTCTCCCCTCTGAAGCCCGCAGTTTGTTTCTCAGAGTCCATAGTCTCTCGTGCTTCATTCCCCCTTCTGAGGGGGGGTAATCAGAAGGGGGAAAGTAAGATCTCATTTTAGAGCCCTGTAATGCTAACTGGAAAAAGCCCTGAGCTTTAGGAACCAGACTGGTTGGTGGTAGATAAGCTGTTCCATGGGAAAACTGACAAGGGCATCCACCTCCACACAGGCTCCCCCAGGGATTCTGAGGTAAAGCCCCATTTTATTCTGGAAGGAGATCTGGATTTTCTTTATAAGGGCCTGTATAACAGCTTGACTAAGAGACCCAGCACTCTAGACCACCCAGTATGGCACAAAGAGTTTTAAAATGGACAATTTTCAGAGATATTGTTACCAGTTATCAGCCTCACACATAAAGAAATCGCTAAAAGGCCCATGGAAGTGCTAGTCACGGCTGAAAAAGGTTTTTCACAAAGATGCTCTCATTTGACCCCCGTGAAGCCTCTGTGAGGTATTGTTTCTATGATTATTCCTATTTTACGGAAGGAAAAAATGGCAGTGCAGAGTAATGTGATAATTGAACAAGGACACAGAGCTAGTCCAAACTAAATCTGGGATTCAAACCTGGGTGTTTGGATCTGGAAACCTTTGCTGTTGTCATTTCCCTATAGAAACCTGACTAATAATGTGAATTTGTAAAGTTATCATTCTATTTCAGAGTCAAATTGATCAACAGGTGGATTAATTGGTGTGCATGAAGCACTCCAAGGGAAATCTAATAGCAATTCTAGTCCTGAAATATGCATTTGTCAGTCTGACACTTTCTGATGATTTACGTTTTTACACCTGAATTTAGCACAACTTTGGACCCTAAGGACACGGAGGTCAATAAGACATTCAAAAGCCTATCGGGACCATCAGCGGGTTGAATCCAGCTCTGGGAAGCTCGTCCTGGTACAGGATGCACAGTTTACACAGTGGTCCTAACGGTACTGGCTACTAGCTACTAGCTGTTTGCAAATGCATTTCCAGGTGCTAATACTTTATCCCGTCATCTCCTGCTGGCTCGATGTTGTGTTGCCCTAGACGTGCTTTTCTCTACATGTTGTCCCCTTGAAGTTGATGTCAACCAGAATGTTCCTTATCATCATCTAGAGATGGAAGACGGAATTGACAACCAGTCGTACATTTTCTTAGACAGCTTTGGCCTTGAAATTTCCTTCTCCAGAAGCTCCCTTAGGCGTTGCTTTCACTCATGGTAAAATACACCTCCCGCTGATCAAAAGACTGGAAAGTTCAGGGACTGGGAGTAGAAAGAACATCTGGAAATCTTTTCATTCCTCCCTCCTTCCTTCTCGCCTTCCCTCTCCCCACCTCACCGTACTTCCCCTCCCTCGCGTGCTCCATTCCATGCGATCCCACTCCAGTCCAGTCTAGTCTGTCTTTTCTTCCCTCCCTTTTCCTCCCTGCTCCCCTTCTCATCTCTCCCTCTCTCTGTCTCTCTCCCTCTAACACAAGCAGGAGCACAGGCACACACACACACACACACACACACACACACCCTTAACTTCTCCTTCGACATCTCGGAGCAAACTTGCTGGAAGTGCTTAAGGCTAAATCAAAAGTGAATAAATGTTTCTTTTACTGGGAACTTTAACTTTTTCTTTGAAGTTTAATTTAGTTCCTGAATGTTAAAGACGATATATTTGATATCTGTAAATCTGTCTGTACTCGTCTGTGCATGTGAATATATATACATGAGCAAAATGAAAAAAAGAAAAAATCTCCCAAACTTCTGCTTTGACTGCAAGATTAGAGGTTCTAACTTCTTGATTATTCCTTAACAAGAACATTTTAGAGAAATCAGTATCTTTTGTCCTCATTCCATATAGATTACTGCAGTTTGCAGACAGCCCTTTTTGCATATTATGTAAATAGAAAGTTACATTAACAACACTGTAGGTAATGTAGGAACATTTTTTTTTAATTTCTCTTTTTTTCTTGTAGAAAGAGCTTCTGATTAAGAGCTGTGAATGCTGTTCATCTTTAATTCCATGCTGACTCCCCAAGTGCTGTCTAGGATGCCTCAAATACTTTTTGTAAAACCATCAGGGCTGCCATTTGCATTCAGCACTAGCAGCCTAAAAGATCACAACTTGGCCCAATGGAAGACCACAGACTTTCTGAACGTATCCTGCTGAGTTACCTAGGTGAGGGCCACAGTGCAGTGCTGTCGGGGGTGGGCTGTAAAAATAAAATCTAGTATCCAAAGGTAGCATTTTTATAAGCGTGTTGGGAAGCTGAGAGGCGGTGGGAGGAAGCAGACTTTGAGAGCACTTCAGAGCTGGATAAATAAGCTCTAACTTCAACAGAGAACAGGAGGGAGTGGGAGAGGGAAAGAGCGCCTTGATGCTCTTTACTGGGTGTGTCAAGTTATATGTACATAAATAGAGTCAGTGCTTTTGTCCATGCATGCTGTGAATTTTGCAAAATATTAGACTAATGAAACGCTATGGGATAGCTTGGTGGATGATTACATTTAATAGGTACACAGAGAGACACCTAAAGGCATTAGAAAACTCACCCCCAAGGACAATGCAACAATAGTTACAAAAAGCTTAACTTTAGAGAGTTGACCTTCATTCTTAGTGGAAACAAAATATTCAGCTTGCAAAGGAAATTGGTAGCCCTGGCCCCTGACTCACCATAAGCTGGAGAGATGTGGTCCCACCCCAGTTCTGGCTTTCTCAAGGTCCCCAAAACACTACGGAAGTGAATGATCCACCAGCTTTCCTAAGAATGTGACTTCTGCCTTAATGCGGAGAAGAAAGGTGCTCTGTTGAGCACAGTCTAAGTGTCTGATTATAATTCATATAGCTACAAAAATTATATGGTTCTATCAGTTTACAAGACCGCCTCACCTTAAGAAGTTAGTAAAATTTCTCTCCTTGAGCGAATAGAGTTTATAATGTTTCCATACTATCAGCATTGAATGGATTCCTCCATGCTCTTTTTGGAAATGTTTGTTGTGATAGCATGTGACACAATTTACTTATTATTGTGGCAGTAGAAATTTAATGTGATTGAAAGCCATCAAAAGGCATAGCATCTGAATGTCAAACATGACTTGTATCTGTAATTCCAGGCAACGATTTGGATGCCTGTTGACTTTCTTCCTCATCCACATGGTTTTTTTTTCCCTTTCCACTAAGTGGCACTGTGTTATTTGCATTTTTCTGTTCAGGTCAAAATATCCGAACATTTGGAATGCTGGTATGAAAACCAGTTTAAAGCTTTGCTGTAAATTTCTGCTAAATAGGTTGGATGGAAAAAAAAATAAGCAGCAATTAAATTTTTATAAGAAAAAACTCCCATGAAGCTTACTCTTTTCTGTATTTAACTCTTTCCCACTTTTTCTTTCCAGCTCCATTAGCCTCCAAATAAGCACACCATATTATATATGTCGAAGGAAGTTTTATTTAGACTTATAAGGGCTGATCTATTCCCATACTGTTTAAATTAATGTTCAAAAAAGAATTCAAACCACATTCTAACATTTGGACTATGTAAGAAGGAAACAGATTTTTCGGGGAAAAAAAAAGATGTTGTTTTAGCTAGGCAGAATGGGCTGTAGGAACATAGACACGTGCAGACGGATTTCTAAATGTGTGTATTATCTGATAAGATCTGGGCTGCTCGTGTGTCAATTCAGAAAGTCAATGAGCGCGGGAGCAGAATTACTTTCCTTCCATCCTTCTTGCCTTCCATCCTTCCTTCCTTTCTTCCTTCTTCCTTTTCATTTCCTTCTCTTCTTTATTTTACCTTTTTCCCTCCTCCACCGCTTCCTTTTCTTCTTCTAACAGCTTGGGATTTACTTTTATCTCAGCCACCTGCAGCCTCAGGCTTGGAAACACTTTGGTTCTTCACCTAACCGGTTACTTTTCAGACCAAATTAGCTCCAGAAATGCAGGGTGACTTTGAATAAAGAAACTAGAGTCTCTTGAAATAGAATGGCCTCGATTTGCATCAGAGTAACATTTTGAGAATTAAGTTCTGATCACTCTCTCCAAATTCAGCACACCACTGACAGACAGAATGCTTTGTTAGGCTGGCGTCTACACAATCATCCCCAGGCAGAAAATAGTCATGGAAAAAAACATAGTCACTGACTTTGTGTGTGAGTGGCCACCTTTAGTTTTCAATACAATAGATTTTTTCAGTTTCTCAAGTGCAGCAAAAACACTGCCAGATAAAGAGCATAAATGCAACCTTGGAAAGGGTTGTGAGGCCAAAATTCTATGCGTATGTGTACTGGTATGTGTGTGTGCGCGCGAGCGCGTGTGTGTGTGAGCGCGTGCGCACACGCACACACGGAGCCAGTTCTGGTTGAAACTAATGAATTACATTTCAATTAGCCAGCTTTTAGCAGCAGTTACTTTCTTTGGTGTGTTGGCTTCTATTTGTAGCACGTATGGTAATATATTTTTTCTCATAAACGAGGTGTATTTTTTAATCAGAAAAAGAAAAGAAATTAGTGAGCCAGAAAAATGTCAAAGTCTACGCTTTAAAAAAAATATATATATATACACATATATATATATATACATATATATATATATATATATGTGTATATATATATATATATCACCTTCTAGAGAATAGCACCGCTCTCTCCTCCATGTGCAAAATATTATACACTTGCCTTTGAAATTAGCTAACATTCAAGAGGGGAATGGATTTATAGATATCCTCAAGCAAATGGATTACAGGGAACCTGGAACGGCAGTGAAACCAGCACCATTACCAAGGAGCGAGGAAGACTGTCCCGATGCTGTCACAGGAGGACAAAGGCTGGCGAGGTGGTGGAGACCTGGCATGCAGTCCTTGGCACGTGAGTCCCTTGGGATGATCCTCAAATAGAAAGTACTGTATTGGGATGCTTTAATTTCCTTACGATAGACTTATGAAGGTTCACAGGCCATTAAGGAATCTGAAACAGCCGACGTAGCCTATTTCATCTTGTTCAAACTAGCTTTTCCCAAACGTGTTTCACCTGGCACCACTTTTTTGCACACCACATGTACTGCAGTCCCAGCGAACTAGTTTAACAGTCAGGATAGGCTAGGTTATGCTGAGGTAACAAAGAGCCTTGCAAATGTCAATGGTTTATTTCAACACACATTGACTGCCTGCTCATGATCCATGCCCAGCATGTTCTTACGGATCAGCGGGAGTGTTGTGTTCATTATAGTTACTCATGGACCAAACCTGAAGAGCTAGCATATAAAGTGGGCCAGTTGCCATGCTAGAGGAAAAAAGAGAAAGCTCTGCAAAGTCTCCTACATATATCAGCCATTAAATGCCCTGGGTCAGAGGTGACTCGCAGCCCTTCTGATCACAGTTGATTGTGCAGAACTAGTCAGATGGCTCCGTGCAAACACAAAGAGGCAGGAAATATAATTTTAACATGTGCCCAAAAGGCAGAGTTCCTAAAATAATCCGGACTAGCACTAATAAGTACAATATTTAGTATTTTTCAGAATATATCTGAAGACTTTCTGGACAACTTATGTCTTTTAGAGGCTCCAAATCTCATTGTGCTTTTTTTCCAAGATTAATAAGAGTTGCACCTGGAAGAAAGGGAAGAGAGATTACAAGACAGTAGTACATTGGAAGTACTTCAATTATGTGAGAAACACCTTTTACATTTGAGCTTCACAACCACGGAGTTATAGGAGTAGGTCACAGATTATGATAAGCATTGTTTCCTTTTGAGAACATTGAGACGAGGTAATGGCCTTTGTGAGTTGACAAAGCATTCAAATGGTCTTCGAAAATCAGAAGGAAATGTTGGGATATGGGAAATGTGAACAGGTTCAAAATCTGAGACAGCTGGACCAGCAAGCATTATCACCCACCACAGTTTAGTTTTATTCTGAACTCTACCAGACTTGTCCAGGACTTGTCCAAGTGCTGGGAAGATTATTCAACAGAAATACAGTGAGATATAAAGCTCACTAACAAAAATGTGAAAAAAAACAAAGTTTTGGTGAGGTACCATGAGGTGACAACTTGTTTCATAAATATCTTGAGAGCTTCTGGCCACTGGAAGCAGTGAACACGAATCATTAAAGAAAAAACTCATACAGTGCCATCGGAGAGAAAATGTTAACCTATCACTTCAGCCTCCAAAAAGACAGTTAAAAGTAAGAGAAAAAAAATAAAAATAAATTCTGCCCTTTTATGTGCTGTTGGAGTCCTATTGAGAAAAAGAAATTCTGATTTATTGCTGTCTGCCTCAGAAAGAAGGATGGAGGCACAGAATGACATTTTATAGCTTTGTTTGGGTTCTCAGGGTAGGTGAGGTACCAGGCTGTGGGGACAAGTATGCCGTGACAGCCACTAGCAAGCCACAAGCCACGCTGTGTTACCCATTCCACGTCCTGCCTCACCTCTATCTGCCCCAACCCCCAAATCTGCCATAATTAGCCTTGCGAGGCTTACATTGCCACAGCCGCACGCCTCAGGCATTATCTCCTATCTGCGGTATTATGTGCTGTAATCCCACAGCTAAATGTGGTAACCCAAATTTCACAGAGACTCTGTAGCAGCCTTGCTGAGATAACCCATCTCGGTATGTGGAGTGCCAGGTCGCTCGGAGCCTGTAGGCTTGGAGCGCTAGGGATGCTTTGTGTAGATTCATCCTACGCACCCTATAGCTTACCCACCCTTCCAGAGATCACAAGAACCCTAAATAGCAAATATGGCATCCTAACTAGAACACCACCTGTTTTGTGCAAGTGTACATGGGCTTCTGCCACCCGGCTGCTTTTCTCTCTCTCCCTCTCTCTCTCTCTCTTTCCCTGTCTCCTGCTCTCTCTCCCTCTCTCCTGTTCCCTCTCTCTCTCTCTCTCTCCCTCTCCCTCTCTCTGGAGAAGAGACAAAATCCAGTCTGTCTCTGTTGTCTGGCTTACAAAATATACATAAAACTGGTAGATACAAGCTCATTGTTTGTACCCGGGCCAACGGAACCTATGCCGCCTACACAGCAGTGACCTACATGTATCTGTCACACATAATGTTCTTAAATGTGCTCACAGGTGCTGGGATCCCGGGCAATAAAGATCGTTGCTTGACAAGCCTTTTTGTTCCACATTTCAGAATTTCTTTGTGGTTGTTTGTCATCAGAAGAAATATATATATTCTCTCTCTCTCTCTCTCTCTCTCTGTCTCTGTCTCTCTCTTTCTCTGTCTCTGTCTCTCTCTCTCTGCTGTGGGACTGCTTAGAAACATGCAGGTTTTGACATATGCTTTTACCTGAAAATGTATCTACTCCTGCTGCTTTATTGGACCCCCTAATTACTTGTAAAAAAATAATAATAAATTGGGCAGGTGTTTGCTCTTCCAGTTGATTAATTGACAATGATTTCACTACAATTGACGGCAGAAAGCTAGGAAGCTGCCGGTTGGAGTTCAATGAGGAATACACATTTTTCTACTCAGCCATGTGAATCAGCTTGAGAGGAAAATTTACAAAAGGCTCAAATTGCCAGAAAACTATATGTTTTTCATTCCAGGCTTGGAGATCTCTTAGTCCCAGTGTTGAGCCCTGTCACATATAAAATTCTCTGTTTTATACATATGAAACTCTGAAGCTGATAAAATGAGTTTAGAAATGTTTTTTCCCCTAAGTGAAAAGGATCACCCACATCAGTCACTATTATGTGTGGAGAGCAGTACATTACAGCAGGAACAATGAAGTCTGCTGTAAAGTTGACCACGCTTTTTCACTGTGTCGGTGGTATTTTGCTTTTCAATTTACCAGCATCAGAAGCAGCAGCCGCCAGCCTAAGATGGTCTCTGAGGACTGTGCCTCCCAGAATATTAGCATAGTGAAGTTGGGGCCATTCTGTATTAATTTTTTCATAGCTTCAAAGAAAGCCACACAATGTTCCGACTGGTGAATAAATAAAAATAAAGAGGTCTAAATTTCAAAAATGGAGTAACAAAACGAAGTACTTTTCTTCATTTTTGATTGATATGAAAACTTTCCAGGTCTTACAGGGAATCTGGGAATGTACAGAACACACGGAATATTATAGACTTTATCATTTTAATTAAGAAAAGTCCTGGGCATCAAACTTAATTTCAGATGAGTAGGTTTTCAAACAGAAGTAGTTTGACTAAAGGAATTTTTGTA
The DNA here is from genome assembly GCF_024610735.1 of Ursus americanus. Lineage (NCBI taxonomy): Eukaryota > Metazoa > Chordata > Mammalia > Carnivora > Ursidae > Ursus > Ursus americanus. The sequence goes on along the minus strand of NC_142146.1, from coordinate 24,435,828 downwards.
TGAAATAAGGAAGTGGTGAACTAGGTAAAGTGAGTTAGATTCAAGGTTTGGCTGGAGTTCAGGCCGTATTTTTATGTTGATCCTTAGAACTCATTCATTCTCTCTATTTTTCTTTTACAGCTGGGCTTGTAAGCATGAATAATGTAGATTCACAAATAGCATAGAAAGTGAGTGTAGCCAGGAGGTAACGAAAGACACAAGAGTCCATATTTCCTGAAAACAACTCCAAATAGAAAAGACATTTTCATGCTTTCTAAAAGACAATAACAAATAAAGAAGACTTCACAGCAATGTGTATCAACATAAAGTACCCTTTGAAACATTCTTTCCTAAACTTAGATGTTAGGAGACTACCTTACAGGGAATCACCATGACCATTTTATGGGATTCTTTTACTGATCAAATTTATAAGAGGAAAATAATGACATTCCAGAGTCATATCACTGAAATCATGAAATTGATGACCTCTCAGCTTTCAAAAACCCCTCAACATGTGATTGAGATTCAAAATATTTTAAAGGAACATTTCAAAAAACAAGCAGGTGATTTAAGAAAGAATGAATATAGGAATTCACTCATATGTTTGCATAGAGGAATTATATTCTCTTTGATGAAAATGATAAGGTCGACTAGAGACTTCTAAATATCATGCATTTTCATCTCCATTCTCCGTGACTCCTATCTTTGGTTATAAACCTTCCTCATGTTATTGTGATATTCTGATTTGCCAAGCAGATAAAGGGTTCAAATCTTTTAACTTACCCTTTCATGAGAAAGAATTAAAAATGCAGAAACACTAGATTGAAAACTCTTTTTGGAGAGAGTATGAGTTCCCTTCCCTTATTCCTAGGGAAAAAAAAAAATCTCCCACACTAAGCTCACTGAAGGATTTGCATGGTCAATTTCTTTACAGCTCTAAAAATTCAGATCGACTGCAACTCTCTGATGACTTTATAAGCTGCTCTCTCTGCCACTACAACACTGGGAAAGAAAAGCAGACATTTGCTGTAAGCCTCAAGGATCCGAGGGCACCAGGCTTCTGCATGTGACTCCGATGATGTGTTCTTAGCATTAAGACGTTGCTAAGAAAATGAAATGACAGCCACTTCCAAACTTGAACGTAAAACAACAACAACAACAAAGTGTTTTATACGGGGGAATCAGTGCATTTGCCTCAAGAACGCACACACAATGACCACTAACACGGCTTCCCAGGAGTAGCACAAATCAAATTAACATTTAAAAAGGGATGGAGAGGATGGCCCTTGAGAACTTTGCGTAGAAAATATAGGCTTCCCTTTCATAAAATTCTCCATTTCCCAGGTTCTACCTAAGCACCTTGATTGCCTTGCGGATTAAAGTGTGTATACTCACTGCCTGCTCAGGATAGGCTGTGAGTCAAGAAAGACACAGAGCAGACGGGCATATCCCAGCTGTAAAATTGCACATTCTACCATAAGTGAGACATCCAGACTACCTCCTTCATCTCCTTCTACCAAAATATTGCATTTTCCCTCCCAATAAAGATGTTTTATAATGGCAATGAGGTGCCGTAACTCACGGAGGTTCTGCTGCTTACCTGCTCTCTGTGTCCTGTAACTCCCACTCTATCAGGAGAGCATATGTTGTATCTCTGTCATGAATTATTATCTGGTGATTCCACATTGGAATATGCACTTGGAAGGCAGTTTCTCCACCCCCACCGCAAGGATTCCCGCTCATTCATAGAAGGTCCATATTGTCTAATGGCTTCCACGTTGTAAAACGATTCCTTAGGTGCTGCATCCAGGGGCTTGGGCTCCTAAATTCTCAATTAGCAAAACCATCCTGAACTTTTATATAGGTGCCTAAGGTGCTGTGCCTCTTCATTTTGAAATAACCATTTGTGTACACTACATTCAAGAAGATGATACGCTCAACGATGAGCACACTCAATGGCAGAACGATTCAGGTGGCAGTGATAAAACTCCCAACTGGCACAAATCAGGGGGAAAGACATCCATTTTTTTTTTTCGAGCTGCCTCCTACCTTTCTCCCAACTAGTAAATTTAGAGGATGGAAAGGAATAAAATGCAATTGGTTCTAGCCTTTGCGATTCTGACTTTCATCGAAGGGATTCCAAACTGTTTTCCTATGGGTAGGCTTTCTTTCAAATGAATATTTATTGGGCATCTCCTAGCAGTGGTATATTGGAGCCCGTTCATTCTGGCTCATAGGAGCTGGTCGGACACATCTCTTCTCGATTGCACATTTAGCAGATGACTCATTGTTAACTTGAAATAGGCCACTGTGGGAGTATTTACGCTATGGAAATCAATAAATACCACAAATCAGGGCTTTCTTGGGGGAAGACGGGGGTTCACTGCTCAACAGATACAAGCTTATCACTGCCTCCTACGTAGTAGGTGAAGTATTATACAGATACTGACATTATTGTGTATAGTAGTCCTGAAACGAAAGTGGCTAAATGCTACTTGCAAAAGTAATTCCTCAAACAAGATAAAAATAGTTCAAATTATTAGCGGGAAAGATGTCAGGTGGGCACTGTAACTTACCGGTTAAGGAACTGGGCTTGGTTCAGTTTGAGTTGGTCCACTTACTAGATAAATAGCCTTTAGCAAGTCACTCGCTTCTCTGAACTTCAGTTTAATGGAAAATGGAAATAAAAACTAATTTCCTTATGCGGTTATTTTTTAATTGATTGAGGTAACGAATGAATGTTCTTGGTCTTTGGCTCATTCAGAGAGCCCAATACACTTTAGCCATTATGACTGAAGTCAGATCGTGGGAACACTGCCAATGTCACGTTAGCTGCAGTTACTTGTTTACTTAGATCCAATCACATGTCTTTTTCAGTGTCCCCAAACACAGCAATTTCCTGACTCTGAGCCTTTGCATCTGCTGTTCCTGCTGTCTGAAAAATCTCTCCCCTGGCTCTGTGCCTGGCCAGTTCCTTCTCATTATTCTGACAGCAGTTCAGATGTTAGCTCTCTTCCAAGAGGACTTCCTGGGTCCCTCTTCCTTGGCACACATTTGTCCTCTCCTCCGTTTAGTCACCACATTCCAGATTTCCCTGTTCTGTATTCCCGTACAACTTTTCATCGTAAGAAGTTTCTGGTTTATCTGGTGACATGTTTATTAACGAACTCTCTCTCTCTCAGTGAATCTAACATCTGTGGGAGCAGCGGCCCTGCTTGCCTTTTTCACCACTTAATCCCAAGCCCCAGGAATGGCGCCTGGCGTGTGGTAGGCATGCAATAAAGAGCAGTGAGTGATGGATAAATAAATGGTGACTCTGGAGCCACAAAAGTTAATTCACTACTTAGGTAGAGCAGATAGATCTACAATCCTATTTTTAGTCCAATTAAGGGTTGTTTTTGATAATAAAATAGAAATATTTATGGCTCCACAGGAGGTAGAGAAGTTCATTAATGCTCTGGATAAATAACGGAATGCGCAGCAGAAAATCTATTGACAGATTTAATCAGGAAATTGTGAAAACAACTAGATATAGCTGATTTTGCAAGGCATAGAAAGATTGGATTTAGAATAACTTGATTGGGTGAATTTGAAAAGATTTTCTTTCCCTACACACTGCTAAAAGTTTATTTATCTCTGTGACCTTAGCATAATGATTGGAAATAAGAAAGCAGAATTTAAATTCCCAATCATTAGCCATCCTGATTATTATAATTTTGGATGGGAGGAAAGCTCTTATGTGGACTAGCCTTCTTGGTATGCAAGAGTTTCCATAGACTCTCATGCAGGTACGTGATGACACTTTTCTTCCCCTCATCATATTTGTTTGGAGGAGGGGAATAATGGATATTGGAGAAGGGAGGACAAAATAAACCAGTTTGAAGAAGTGCTTTTTAATTTTTATGGTATCAAGTAACGAATTAAGCATTTTCACGGGAGAAGATATTTTTTAAAGAGCATGAGAGGCTTGGAGAGCTTCCAAAAAAATTCATCCTAAAAGTGAAGGACTTTAATTAATAGAAAAAATATTTGCTACCTATTACACTCAGAGTAGAATTAGGAAGAGTATTATGAAGGTAGAAATAGAATTTTAACATAGACATGCATCTCTTGCCTTACTGAGGAAAAGACATTTTATAAGTGGAAAGAAGAATATAAATACAAAGTATGTGGTAGAGCTCTTTATCTGTGTCTGGATTAAATGCTCAAAGTCCAATATTTTTCTTTATTTTTCAGATTAGCTGGGATAGAGCAGGGGGTAACATACATAATGTTGGCAGGATTTTCAATTGAATTGTGGATATATAGTTAGATTGAACGCTGAACGAATTACATAAAGTTTCAGGTATCAATTGCAGGAGATTTAAAAGTCAGTTATTTTATGCACATACATATGTATATGTACATATGCACACACACACACACACACACACACACACACACACACACAGTCATTACCACCCTTTAGGGCAAATAAGTCAGATAGGTCCCCAATACCCATGCAGCCTTTTGGGCCTATTTCATTATGTGCAGGTAGAATTTTTTAAAAAGTAGTTTCATATTCTTAAAAATAGAAAAACCCCGATTTCCTCTGCCAAGAATTTTACAATTGTGTGCCCTGGCCTAAAGTGCAAAAAATTAAGTAGATGATCTTTTATATAAAAGAAACAGGCACCTAATTACTGCACATGTCATCTACTATTTACCAAAATGTGTGAGCACATACCATATACGAATTCTTATGCCCACGCTTGTACAGAGGCTAATTCTTATCACGGTTAATGTGCAACACTAGGTAGCAGAGACTGATCCTAAATCAAAGTACAGTGTGAAGAAGCAGCATTAGTAACAATATGCCACGTGCTGGAAAATCTAGGTGCCATACACGCACACACAGACATGTATAGTTGATACTTGGACCCTTGGGTTTGAACTGCAGGAGTCCATTTACATGCAGATTTTTTTTCCAGTACAGTACTGTATTTTTTCTTACAATTTTCTTCTTTTTTTAAAGATTTTATTTATTTATTTGACAGAGAGAGACAGCAAGAGAGAGAGCACAAGCAGGCAGAGGAGAGGGAGAATCAGGCTCCCCACTGAGCAAGGAGCCCGATGCAGGGCTCCATCCCAGGACCCCGAGATCATGACCTGAGCTGAAGGCAGACACTCAACCAACTGAGCCACCCAGGTGCCCCTCTTCTTATAATTTTCTTAATAACATTTTTTTTTTGGCTAGCTTACTTTATTAAATAAATGCATGCAAACTATGTGTTAATCAACTGTTAATGTTATTGGTAAGGCTTCCAGCTTGGTAGTTAAGTTTTGAGGGAGTTTATACCCTAACTCCTGCATCCTGCATCATTCAAGGGCCGGAGGTATATAAATACATATATTTAAAAAATATATATATATATATATATAATCTTTGTTTTCTTCCCTCTCTTATGCTCTTATTATCTAACATAAAGTGTGCTGTCCTTATATCATGGTGTTTAAGTGCCATTAACTTTACATCATAGTATTTTATGGGATATCAAGGAGAGAGGTAAACATCATCCAACGACTCTGCATCCTCTTCTGAAAAAAGGATTCATGTGTTTTCACCTGCCCACAGGACAGTTGTATCATGTCAGGTGGAAGTATGCCCTTTATCTGGAGATGAAGTTTGGTTTAAGGAGATGTATATGGGGGCCAAGTTGACAGGGGGTGAATGTGTGAAGGTTAATTTTAATGTGTCAACTCGTGTGGGCCATGGTACTCAGAGATGTGGTCAAATATTATTCTAGATATTTCCGTGAGAGTTGTTTGGGATGAGATTAACATTTAAATCAGTGGACTTTAAATAAAGTGTATTCCTCTCCATGACATGGGTGGGCTTTGGTCAATCAGTTGAAGGCCTGACTAGAACAAAAGATCGACCCTCCCTGAGCAAAAGGGATTTGTGCAGCAGACATCCTTTGGACTCAAATTGCAGCACTGGCTTTCCCTTGGGTCTCCAGCCTGCTGCCCCACGCTGCAGATTTTAGACTTGCCTGCCTTCATAATCATGCGAGTTGATTCCTTAAAATAAATTTCTTTCTCTCTATATATACACGTATCCTATGGGTTCTGTTTCTCTGGAGAAGACCGACTATACACAGTTCAGTGAAGAAAGGACTCAGATCTCAATAATATATAGGAGCAAAATGAAGCTTACAGAGGTTTCATTGTCCAAGATCATAAGGCCAGCAAACAGTGGAGGTAAAATCTGACCCCACATCTTTTACTGTGAAAGTCAGCGTCCTTTTGCATCTTTTACACGACTCTCAAAAGAGGCTTCTAATAATCAATAATTTCACCAATGTATTGATTATTGGGGTTTATGACTAACTATGATGATCTCATCTATAAACTCTGAAAGGACAAGAGATATGCCTTAGCTGTCTTGTTGGCTATGCCTAGCACAAGGTCTGATACAGGAATCACCAGAAAACACACATACACACACCACACCTTCCCCCTCAAACACTTACCCACATCACAACCACATACACATTCTTTACCGGGGCAACTTCTTTAATTCAAGAGAGTTAACAGTTTACGTAAACTTGGGCAACAGCTCGTTCCTTTTCTTCGGTGTTTGATCCCATGTGCAAGAGGGAGCAAGGCACGTCCTCTTAACCTCTTTGAGTTTCCATTTCTTTGGGAAACCAAAGTTTGGTCTGGAAAAGGGTTTCCCAATTTTCAGATGTCAGTCCTTTGCAAATCACCTTCCTGATGTTTTATGGCCTTATTCACATGTCGTCACAAGAGCCCAGACTGCTGCTAAAAAGAAGGCAGAGCCGGTACAGAGGCACCGTTTAATGTCACCTTCAACCTAAGCAGTAACACTGCTGGGTTTTGAGTACTCAGGAAATAAACGCATAAATGTTAAAAAAATTGAATTGTCTATATGCACACTAAAATCATACAGTACCACCAGTGGGATGAATGCTACACTTTGAGGGAAAAAGTCTAAAGTAGCACAACTTCAAGTCTTGCCTAGTTCTGTCTCTATATGTTTACAGATTGAGTACTGAACATTAGATAATTCTATAATTTACTCCAGATATAACTTTCTTACTACTCCTCCAAAGTTGAAAATCCCCTAAATGTGAGGAGATACTCTCAGTCTTCAATATTCACACTTTCTCCCTGGCTGCTCCTATACTCCCACTTCAGCAGGATTCATAGGCCTTGAAAAGTATTCAAAATTGAGAATATACACCTTTAAAACTTCGAAGGGTCTTTTCCAGAAGATTTTTGTCAATTTTTTTTTATTACAACCCACATTATGAAATGCATTTATATTGTTACCCAATGTCGATATACATATGTATACTATATAAATAAAATAACATTTTAAGGAAATAGGCTTATACTTCATTCCATTCTATTCATCTATTCTATTCTATTTCATTTTTTGAATTGTAGATTGCCACTTACCAAATTTATTTTATAACAAATTACTTTTGCTGTGTAACAATATTGCCACAAATTCGGCAGCTTATAGAAACACACTCTTATTTTGTCACACTTTCTTTGGGTCAGAGATTTGTATATAGCCTGGCTGTGTCATCCACAAGGCTGCAATCAAAATGAGATTCAACTGGGAAAGGACTGATGTCCTTGCTCAATTGGTTTTGTCAGCACTCAGTTCCTTGTGGGCTTGCTGGACTAAGGGCTGGGTTTCTTGCTGGCTGTTGGCTGGAAGCTACCCTTAGTTTCCTGCCATGTGACCTTTTACATGGGGAAGCTCACAACATGGCAGCTTGCTCTTTAAAGCCAGCAAGAGAACGAATCTCCTTGCAAAACAAGTACTGCAATCGTATAATGTGATCACGTACAGAGAATCACATATGCCCTGAGAGCTTTACCACACTCTGTTAGTTAGAAGCACATCATAGGTCCAGGACACACACAGATGGAAGCAATTAGGCAAGGGCGTCAACCAAGAGGAAGGGACGTGGGGGGCCACCTTAGGTCTTGTCTACCATGTATCAATCCCTGAAATTTCAAAAGAACTGGTCTGACAAATAAACTCCCCTCAGATGATAATTCTGAGCCTCTGTAGACCAGCAAGGCAAGAATCATTATTCATAATCTTTGACATTCTATATGGTCTTAGTTCTTAAATACATACATATATGTGTAATACATGTATGTTAATATTTAATGAGTTAATCATTCCAATCTTGAATACCTCCACCTCTCGACATGTTTAAAGGCAGTTGTTTTCTCACCATCTAGAAAGATGGACTTGGCATAAATTCTAGGCAGTGATGGTTAAGGAAAACTTTAAAGTAAATTAAGTACATATTATATTATTTCACATGTTTATTTATAGACTAATAATGCCCCTAACAATTTTGATCACATCACAGTTGTGGGAGTTTTAAGGAATTGAAAAAAATGTCAATTTAAGTATAATTATTTTGTCATCCTATGTTTTAAAACAATTTTATTATTTAGAACAATGTTTGTTATCCATCACCACTGCCCCAAGTAGGGCCAGCTCTGAAATGAGGGTTTGAGGAGCTTTTAATTTGTAAATTAAGCATCATAATAAGAAACAGCTCTTCACTCTGTCTCGTTTTTCCAGATAATGGTCATTTGAACTGTCTCTGAGTCTGGAGGTTGCTGTTAACAATCCGAATTGTATTACTGCTGGGCTAGTTAACATTTAAATTAGACTTTCAAAACAGTGTGGAGAAAACAGTCAGCTCTTTGATGGGATTGATGATGGACACATGGCTGGGCTAACGAAGACAACATGTCAAGCCTTGAACAAAAATGATTTTAGGGATTTTTGATACAGCTATTTGGGTTGATGGAGCTGATTTCGTCTTTGGAAATTGCATTTTGAATTAGCAATTACCACCTTTACAGAGACAAGATTGAACATAAAGGGTGCGGCAGTGTTGGGCTAGATAAGTAATTCGAGGAGTAGTCAGACCAATAAATCTTATCCTAAAGGATATGGATACCTGGAAATTAAATAAAGATTTGGTTGTGGGATTTTTGGCAGGAGTGAGAAGGGTTAAGGAGGGCAATGAAGAATCGATATCATGAAGAGCATATAAGAGGTCATGTAGTACAATATACACCTACAATGGAGATCCTTAGCAGTTCTATTGCATACACGTATGAGTTTCCACTGTGAGAAATGAGCTAAGTGACAGCTATTTCTTCACTCAGTGTCCAGTCCTTTCTTGTCATAGGTCTTCAAAGCTAGTCACTTTTCCCTAAAGCTGGGATGAGCCCAGCTCTCTGATTTTACTTCCTTTTAACTGCTAGAGTCTCAAATTATGCTTACTTATTTTCATGTCTAAGACACATCTGTATTCTGTAAGAACCATATTTTTACAGAGAAGGGAGAATTTTGGATGTTAGTATTTTTCAAAGACTTCTACAAGGATTCAAGTTTGGAAGAAAGACTCAGGAAATTGAAGTGGTAGTCTATTAAAATACCTTTACATTGGAAATTATTACACAAAAGAAAATTTTTCCCTCTTTAACTGGCAAAGTTTATATTTCTAAAGATTGTCATTAATCAAAATTATCATTATAATGAAAATTATCATTTGTCAAATCACAAAATTTTGCAGCTATATGAAATTCCAGATCTCCATATGAACCATTGTGAACCTGGCAGTGGAGTAAAACTTCAGTTTGGCTAATACTTCAGGTATTATCCCTTTTACCTAAAGTCTCATGCTCTTTTTGAAAAAAAAAAAAAATGAAATCTCAAGCTCTCCTTGACTTTTTTTTTTTCCTTCATTAAAAGTAATTATTGTTCTTCTGCTTCTGGCCAAAATTGAGTAAGAGGGACCAAAATACCTGCCCACCTTGTTTGCTGTCTTAAAAAACATTATTTACTTTGTCCAGCTTTTTGTTTGTTTTTTTCAGAAGGTGTTTAGAAGGTAGTGTGGTGATTTCTTTAAAAATAAATAGACACCTACCAAACCATTCAGCAATTCCACTCCTATTTATTTACCCAAAATGAATGAAAGCACACATCCACACAAGACTGTTCAACAATAAAAACGAATGGACTACAGTTGATACAAGCAACAAACTCTATAATTCTGAAAATAATGATGCAGAATGCAAGAAGCCAGACAATGAAGAATATATACTGTGTAATTCCACCCAAATGAAACTAAAAAATATAAACTCATCTGTAAGAACAGAAAGCAGATACATAGTTATTTCCAACCAGGGTCAAGGATTGAAGAGATTATTGGGGATCTTGATTTTATGATGATTTCATGGATTTCTACATAGATCAAGGTTATCAAATTGTACACTAAATATAGGCAGTTTACTCTTTATCAATTATCCTTTAATAAAGCTGTTAAAAATTTTTGTAAGGAATTGTTGTTACTGAAACTTAATATAAGACATGGGACAGAGCACTGTGTTCTAAGTACTCTACTCATCCCCAAATTATGATATACTGTTCTACAGGAGTTCACCCTCCTCCCACCACCCCCCCCAAATCCCTGCCTAAAATACCAAATTGCAACAGGGAAAGGAGTAGAATCAGCAAGGAAGTTTGGCTCCCAAAAGACAGAATTTTAACTCCCTGTGTCATTTGGCTCTTTTTAAAAATGATGGAAAGTTGCCACCTTAAAAAATCAGTACTTTTCTTCTCCGCAGGTAAGTATTTTTAAAGGAAATTGTACTATCATTATCTGATTGAGCAGATTTCTATTCCCCCTAGATTTAATGTTTTCCATCTGCAATATAAAAGGAAGATAATGCACAATTATGCTAGTAAGACTCTCTCTTCCAATAATGTTTGCACTTCTCAATACCACATTTAAAAAGGAAATAGTAGCACTTGAAAAGTTAAGTAAGAAGATGAACAAAATTGAACAGAGGAAAAGTAACTGTCTGAAGACATGCTGAAAATACATTTAAAGTCTGTCTGAGACAGCAACTGATCCAGCCAGCCCATCTTTTAAAGAGCTGAGCATCATTCAGGTATAAATATTGACCTGGAGATTGGAACGGGAAGAGGGGATCCTACAAAAATATCCAAGAATAAAGAATTGATTTGTCCCAGGAATCAGGCAAGTGAGGCCCAAACTTCCATCCCTCTGTCTGGGTACACTGTCACTTTTTTTTGCTGTGAATTTTTAAATATACATGTATGCCTGGCTTAATGACTTTCATATATCCCTGAAATCTTTATCTCCAATGGGAGAAGCTATTAAATGAAAAAAGTTGTCTTTTAATTTTAAATGTGTTCCATCCCAACCCATTATATCCAAAATATATCAGTTGAGTTCTATAAATCAATGATCAATTTGTATCAAAATATAACATTCAAAAGGGGAATTCAGTTGAATAATACATCAGTTGAACATGGAAAGCAAGCTTATATAAGTAACAGAGAATAACGTGAAGCTTAGTAAGTACAGCCTGTACTTAGAATGTAATGAGTTGAGTGTTTATGACGCTCAATCTAGAAAAAGGACAACAGAAAGTAGTAGGCACTGTGGAAGGGCTCCAAAGGAGTTATTTTTTGGAAAATGCATTTTTCTTTCTGCATCAATTTCTTCATAAATTGCTTTTAACCTTTCATGAGCTTATGGTTTCCTTGAGGTCAAACTAGATAGAAATAGTTTTAGCACAGAGAAGAAAAAAATCTCAAGGCAAAATAAGACTAGGAAAGAGAGCCTTTCAAAACAAATGGGAACAGGACACACAGCAGAATGAAGAGACATACGGATGACACATCCCCAGCCTTCTCACTTGGGGTACAGCAAATTATTTAGGGCTCGGCCCTGGAGCAATGGAGCCCTCAATGCACTAGAGCAATTCGAAAGAATCCACATGAGTTTCTCAGAGTAGAAACTCTCAGAGTAGAAACTCAGAGTAGAAACAGAGAGGTAAGTTGTTGAGTGACCTTTGCCTAAAACAGTAATGTAAAAGTATCACTTCTTGTAGCCTACTTAGTGTCATTTGGGTGAAAAAGTGGTTATATCAAATAAAAAGGAATTGTCTGAAAATAAATGGTAGACCTTTCCCAGAGCAGGTACCTGGAAAGTTGTTACGTGAGATATGAGATACGTCTGTACAACCTTCGTGAATATTCATTTATTCAGCAAATTTTCTCCCTGTGTTCTTTTCTTCAACAACTGGTAAAAGTCTATATACAGTATTAAAAAACAACCTCAGCCCTCTACAAAACTTGTCCCTCAAAACTTGTCTTATGATTTATTGAATCAGAACTTCACCCGGAGGTCATATTCTTAGAAAATTAGAGGTTTTTCTCGCCCCAGTCATAGAGGAGGAATTATATCAAGTCATTGTCACTTTCTCTCTCTCTCTTTCTCTCTCTCTTTTTTTAAGATTTCTTTCTTTCTTTCTTTATTTGAGAGAGAGAGAGAGAGCGTGATCAGGGGGAGGGGCAAAGGGAGACTGAGAGAATCCAAAGCAGACACCCCATTGAGCTCGGAGCCCCACTCGGGGCTCAATCTCATGACCCCGATATCATGACCTGAGCTGAAATCAAGAATCGGACGTTCAACGAACTGAGCCACCCCGGCACCCTCATTGTCACTCTTCCTTAACAAAGAGTATACATTTAAAACTTGGGTGAAAACAGGCATTGTCTGTGGCCTCCGGGGGGGGGGGGTGGGGGGAGGGAGGATTCCAGGACGGATCTTCAAGTCAACCATCTAATCAGAGGAGCTAAGAGACACAGACCACATGCGTTCATGGACCATTCTCTGGAGACAATGCACCATCACTAACTTGGTCTAACTGGAAGTTCACTTGAGTTAGGTGACATGAGGTAGGCAATGTGCTCAATGGGGGGAGGGGCTCATGCCTAAAGATGCTTACAAGCAAAATGAATTCTTACACTACTTTTCTTCTCACAAAATGGAATTCCAGATGAAAAAAATGAAAGCAGCAGCCATGTGAATAAACATTGGAGATAATAACAAAATTTGCAAAGCCTTCATAGATATACAAGTGCTGTTATGTTTTCTCTTACTTCTGTGTGGAGAATAATAGGCAGCCATTACTATTTTATTGCTGTTTAAAAATGAGGAAACTGAAAAGTTGTCTAAAGACACGCAAACTACATCACAGTGTCCATGAAATCCAGATCTCTGGATTGTGAAATCAGGCCTTCTGCTTACAAATTGAGGCCTTCTCATACTACCATAAACTCCAGAATGTGAAAATAAAGTTAATACCAAAAAGGCATCTTTTTCCCCAATCACCACAATGTGCAGTGACAGCAACAGAAATAAATGACTTAGCAAATGCATTCTAGTTCAAATAATCCGTATATAAGCAATAAAAACATAATAATGACACAGATTCTTTTTAGTCATCTTGCTTTATATTGGCAATTACACTTTTATTTAACTTTATTTTAAAGAACAATGCACTCTTTTCCCTCAAGTAGGAAAGTCATATATGCCCACTAAGGAAAGCCTGAACAAATATAAAAAGTATAAAAAAGATAACAGCCAAATTTCTAAAGCATTCAAAAAAGGACAAATGGAAAGGCATCAGATAGGAAACGTGCCTGTAAAGGTTTAATAGGATTGACAGAGCTGCAGACCTTAATGTGTGAGCAGACCAGCATAGGGGCATCGCCTAAGAACTTGTTAGAGATACAAATTCACAGGTCGGCTCCAGACCTACTAAATTAGAAGTTCTGAGAATGGGGGACAGCAATCGGTGGGGATTTTAATTTTTTTTTTTTTATTTGAGTACACTTGACACACAGAGTTACGTTAGTTTTAGGTGTACAACAGAGTAGTTCAACTTCTCTACGTGTTATGCTGGGCTCACCTACCATCTGTCACCATACAACGTTGTTACAATAGCAGTGACTATTCCTTGGGCCATGCCTTTTATCCCAGTGACTTACGCATTCCGTAACTGGGAGCCTTGTACTTCCTGCTCCCCTTCACCCATTTGCCCATCCTCCCACTCCCCTCACCTCTGGCAACCATCAGTGTGTTTTCTGTATTTATAGGTCTGATTCTGCTTTTTGTTTGTTTATTTTTTTTTATTCCACATATGAACTTGTGGAACTTGGAGTACTTGTCTTTCTCAGTCTGACTAGCAACAGGTGTTTTAATAAGCCCTTCAAGGTATTCTGATGTAGCTAGCTGAGTTTGAGAAATACTAGTGTAGAGAAAACTTAAGGGGATTATGTTCATATTTTTAAATGATTGAAAGTATTTTTTAAAGTGAGACCTACTTACTTATTTGTGCTTCAATGTAGAGAACAGGTTCTGTGAATGGACATTCAACGGGGTAGGTTTTGACCTGACCCAGATGAGAACTTCCAATTGCATAGAGCTGTTGGTAGATGAGACTGACCCACTCGGGGAGACTGGGTATCTCTAGGCTGAAGTGGGAGACGGGTGCCTACATTGGACTAGGGGGGTGAACTAATCATATGATTGTGTGGGGCTCTCAGAAAATGTCCATGGCTCTTTATAGCTCTGCATTACTAATATTCTGCTCTAAAATCTGCCTCACTATCCAATGTCTGTGTTAATGAGGTGAGGACTAGATAATATTAACAATTATTCATTGTTGACAACCAATGATAGAGGGGAGTCCAGAGTTCTACTCTTCATAGCCTTACCCCAATGCCTCATTACTTGTCCTAATTTTTTTTTTTTACACTTTAACATATGACCCTGACTTTACTTAATAAGAAGCCCTCTGACTTAAAGCCCAATGCAGTGTGATTAAAATTCTATTGGAAACATCCACAGCTTCAGTTTCAATTCTAGTTCTCTTAGCGAGTAGTTCTGTGCCTCAGTTTCTCCTCTGTAAAATTAAATGGTTAGAGTAGATGATTCCTTCAGTGCCATTCAGCTTGAAATTCTATGTACCACACACCGAACTTGTACATACCTAACACATTTAACAATCACCCACCAGAGTTTCCAAGGCTCGGGGTAGGATTTTGTCTATCCATTTGTTAATAAGAATGATTTGTCATCTAAACAAGAAGCTCACGATCTTTACAGTTTGAGATTCTTCCTAGATTCTAGGCATTGGCCTAGAACTACAGGACAGTCGTCTAACAAAAAGTGAGGAGTCTGGAACAATTCTTTGTATCTCCCTAAGTTCAATACGGAGTCGGGCTGTGGATGGCCAGCAGATGGTTTCCTTAACTGGAAAAAGTTTTCAAATGAGGCTTGGTGGACTAAATAGCTTTTGCATCATTACAAAGAGAAAAATAGAGAAATCTCGTAACTAAAGAAAGTGAAATCCACTTTACTTAATGCGGACCTCTGTCTCTGGTGTGCAGGTCCTCTGTGTCCAAAGATAATTAGCACTTTATAATGCTAATTATTATAATTATGTCTGAGAAAAAAATCATTAGGGGGTAGGTCCGTTCACTGATTTTCAATTGCCCCCTCTATTTAAAAATAAGGTCATTTTCTGTGAAATAGCTTTAGGAGCTCAACGAAGAAAGAGGGTTAGGGAAAATTCTGTATAGGGACAGTCCTGAGTTTTTAATATTCTTATAATTCTGTGATGTGTCTGGGTCTGAGCAGGGAGGAAAATAGTGAAGATGTTTAGTCTAGGAGGCTAAAAATCGGGACCCAGAAGAGCAAACGTTTCTGTAAGACTTCATCTTCAAATAGGCATTTATTTACCACTCACTGTGTGCCTGGTTTTGGGTGCTTGTGCTCAGCTGTTCCAGGTGCTGCTTCATGTAACAACCTTCACCACAGTTCCGTGAAGCAAGTATTAGCACCATTCCAGTGCCCATTGTCAAGGGTATAGAGACAGAAAACTGGTTTCTGACTCGGGTTTTGCTAGCTCCAAACCGCGTGCTGTAAACCCTTTACTACCTGTGCGTCCATGTAGACGTTCCGTTCTTGTTAGGCCTCTCAAGGTACTGAACCATTGTCAGAGTGGGGAGGGGTCCGGCTTGGAGATGCCGGGAGTGGGTGTTGCCTGAGAGAAGCCCACCGTCAGGAGATAGATCAAGGCAACAGGAGAGCTAAGGACACATTCTGAGAGTTCCAGGGGCACAGCTGTGGCTCAGTAGGAAGAATTTGGGGCATGGGGTGAAAATAACCAGGGTCTGAAGAACAGCTCCACCTTCGCCTTTCTGGGTGACCATGAAAGAGCCCCTTCACCTTGCTGGGCCTCATTACTAATGCCTAAAGCCACAACTCCCACAGCTGTTACTCTTACTACTACTACCATTATGATCGCCACTATGACCATTCTGAAAACGTCCTGGGTGCCAGGCACTGTGCTAAACACATCACACACATTGTGTTATGAAATACTCCCAAAGCATTCTTATTAATCCAATTTCATATATAAGGAAAGTGAGGTTCAAGGAAGCTAAGTTATTCATATATGGACGTGCTTTATAATATGTGAGACACCATCCATAGTAGGTAGCATTACTAAGAAACTGTCAGCTGAGGAGGAAGAAGTGGCCTTTCATCTTTCAAAGATGAGCAGTTGTCTTTCTGTTTAATGGTTTTTTAAAAATCCCCTTGTGACAAGCTCCAGAGGACAAATAATTTATTTCTTGTGGTGTATGGCTTTCTAAATGAATTAATTGATAGGCATCCCATTGTCAGTCTGAGGGATATGGAAATAAAACAGACATAAGATGTTCTCTACCAAACTAATTTGTGCTTTAAACACATAAATAATAATTTTTTTTTAAAGTAACTGTGTGTTTACCTTTTCTTCTGCTTCAGAACCTGTGTCTTTGTGGTGTCTTTGCACCATCAGTTGAGAAGTTTGTTTGTTTCTCGAGTATTAGTAAGTGGAATTAAACAGTAAATATTGCTGGTGGGGGATGGAGGAAGTGGTATCCAAAAATAACTCTCAGCTCATCCCTGCCCTCATTCATTGAAAAGGGGATAGGAGGAACAGTTATAATAATCGTAGTAATAATACAGTAGCAAGAGCCATTCTTTCCTTTTCAAGGGGGCCATGAGACTAAAATTATTTTCACAGTAAGACTAAGATACTATTTGCCTTTTCACTGTGCTGAGACTAGCATTGATTGAGCCAAAGCAATGATGCCGTAGCACAAATTAAGACTATGAAAACAAACTATACTGATAATAATTGTATTCTTCACCAATATTCATGTGCAGGGGGGAAAAAAGGCAGTTTCATTTAAGACAGTCCTTGGTGAAGTAGTAAAAATATTAATTTCATTAAATCTCAACCCTTGAGTACAAGTCTTTTTAATATTCTGTGATGAAATGGGAAGAACATTTAAAGCCCTTCTGCTGCATACGAAAGTATGACAGTTGTCTCAAGGAAAAGCACTTGTGTGTGTTCAAGGACCACCATTTTTACCTAAAAGAATGAGGGACGAACGGGTTTTCCAAGTTGTATATTTGGCAGATATTGTCTTAAATATAAATGAAGGAAGCTTGTGACTTCCAGGAAAACAACTGACAATATTTACGGCCAATAATAAAATTAAAGCTTTCAAATCAGAGCCTTGACAGCTGCCTAATACTTAAAGAACTTTCTGATGAGACTGATGATGATGCTAATAAAGGTGGGGTTTTGATATTTTATAGTGAAATGTGTAAAGATTGAAGGTGTGCCTAACCCTGAAAAACAATATTTTTCAACGCATGACCAACATGTGATTTTATGTAATCATGGATGAGTGAAAGGTCCATTTAGGAACAAGATAGACCACTGGATTTTAACTCAAAAGAGTATGAAACATTGACTTCTGATTCCATATTGCAACTAACCTTTAAGACTTGTTGAATTTTAACATGCCCCTGGATAATGTGTATTTCTATATTTCTTTAGGCTTTGAAGATATGATTCCATAGTATAAGTACAGGGCTGGCGGCGGGGTGGTGGTCTTCCCTTTGGGCCTTACCTCACCTTACCCTTACCTTCAAATGACCTCTGTAATTCACCTCTGCAGGAAGCAGACTACTGGGTAGGTTTTGATCGTGTTCTTGTTTTTGTTTTTTAAAAGCCAGTTCATCTGTTTCCTTACCTTAAGCAAAACTGACCTGTATTGCGTTCCATCTTATTAGGGTTATACCTATTTCTCCTTTCTGCAGTGTCATAGATCCTTAGTAAAGACGAACATGTTTCAAATTAAACACTTTTTTACCTTGAAAAAAAAAAGACTTGTTGAACTTTAGGTAGTATCAAAGAAAAATATCTACAGTTATACGAGAAAGGCTGTTCAAATGCTTTTCCCTATTTCTGTTACATCTCTGTGTAAGTCAGAACCTTTTTTCATATATATTTCAACCAAAGGTGGATTGAATGTAGAAGCAAATATGAGAATCCAATAGCCTTCTATTAAACCAGATATTAAAGAGATTTTTTAGCTTGGAAAATACAATTATTTTTCATTAAAATGTTAGCTTTTATTAATTTATAACAAGTTTATTACTTTTAAAATCAATTAATATATAGACTTTTAGAATATTCTCAGTTTTAATTTCTTATATGGTAAATATTAAAACATACATAATACCCACATAAATCTTTGGGGATCTCAGTAATTTTTGAGAGAGTAGAAGCGTCTGAGAATAAAAAGTTTGAGAACTGCTGGTTTAGGGAAATAAACAGTTGTATGAATTGCCCCTGAATGTGTAAATTGGTACAACCTTTCTGCAGGGCAATTTATGAAAACTATTAAAATTTGGGTAACTTTGACCAACAATTTCCACTTCTAGTAGTTAATCCTTAACAAAGAGTTGTGGATTAGAACACTTATTTATTAGAATTTTCATCATGATACATTCTATAAGACCAAAAAACCACCTGTAAATATCCAGGGGATTGTTTAAATAAATTTTAGTATCCCCTTAAGACTGGAATATCATGCAACCATTAATAACATGTTAAGATATGTAAAAGAATAACTGATGGCATTGAAAATGTTACTAATGTTAATTTAGGAATGATACAAAATAGTACCTATTAAACTAATTTTGAAAAACTAAAATGAAAACTCTTTCCTCTCCCATATATTTACATGCTCTATTTCTATATCTTTCTGTATGTCTGGAAATGTTAGAAATGAATTTGGGGGGCTGGTAGACAATAGTTTATTATTAGTGTTTTTAAGAATCTTCTGTATTTTCCTAATTTTCTACAGAAAATGCATTAATTTTATCAGAAAAAAAAGTGTTTACGAGATATGGTAGATGAATCATGACTTTCAGATTTTTATTTTTTTATTTTCAGTCTTTTATTCCTGAGCTTTGATAGAAGAGACAGGAGAGAACATGTGAGCCTAAAGAGAGAGGAGAAAGAGCAGAGCATTACTGGGGCACTGGGGAAACTGTATGATAGCGGAGAGGCTAAGAGAATCAGCTTTTACTAATGACTGATGCTGGCTCATTTTATTAGGTGCAGGGTTAAAAATATGAAATCATCATTTTTGTAAGTCAAAAGTGGTTGAGCATCAGCAATTCATGTTAAATAACTCATTTAATATAACAGACATTATTATGCCCATTATACAGTTGAGGAAATGAAGATCAAAGGTTAAATAACTTGCTTATAGTAACACAAGTCCATGCTTTTTCTAAAACAGATTTTCCTTTCTTCAAAGTTTTCTTTTAGACCAGCTTGAGGGGGAAATCGTCTACACAGGCATATGGGACATCTTCACAAACCAAAAGGTTACACATAATTTCTTCCTAGAAAATCTTTGTCTATATATCTAAGATGGTGGAAGACCCCCATATGCACAAGATAATTAAAAACTGTTTGACAGGGGTGCCTGAGTGACTCGGTTGAGCACTCAACTCTTGGTTTCCACTGGGTTCATGGTTTCGGAGTCATGGGATCTGAGCCCCTCATCGGACTCTGCACTGGGCATGGAGTCCACTTGTCCCTCTCCCTCCCTCTCTGTCCCTCTGCACTCTCTCTCTCTCTAAATGAATAAAAATCTTAAAAAAAAAGCACAACAAAAACTGTTTGACATACTTAGTCAATAATTAGCTATTAGTAAATTTGATAAGCAAAAAACAAAACATTTAGTTATAATAAATGTATTATAAATAAAGACTAGATAAGTTTTCAAGAATTTGTCACCTGGTCTCTTGCAAAAATGACTTTGAGACACTGCTTGGATGGGAAAAGTAGTATGATAATCTATGAAGTTCAAAGTCTACACTCCCTGCCCTCCCCCCTCCCCCCCAAAAAGCAGCTAAAATAAAGCAACAAGGTATAAAAATGTCAACCACAGTTGGGTAATAGAACCAAACAGGAGTCCCATTTAAGCTAAAAAGAAAAAAAAATATTGAAAGAAAAAAGAGCTGGAAAGAAATACTAAAAGAAAAAATATTACTTAAACAATAAGCTCAGAATAGGTTCCACCCCTTCAGAAAATACTGAGACAAAATCAAGAATAGGCAATCCTATTTTAATATGAAAAGGTATAATTCATAAAATAAAGTTGAAAATTTAGAAGCACACTGAAATACTAAGTTGAAGAAGACCCAGAGTAAAGGTGACCTTGGGAAGGGAGAAGCCTAATGAAGTTGGATGAAGCTGCCCCAGGGCCACCTGAGTAACTACATTTGGACATAACTTATCCTAGGCATAACCAGGAGAAGCAAGAGCTGAAAATAAACCACTATAGATATAGATAGGTGAAAGTGGATTGAAGGGAAGGTATACTTGACTTATGCAAACATCCAAATTATGGAGCCAGCTTTGTTCTATCAATGTGAAATATCAATAGAGACATTCTTTGTTTGGGGTATGGTAGACCTGGCATAACTAAAAAGGAATTCTTAAGGGAGGAACTCTCTCCAGGAATTCCAATGTGTGATGTGGGTTCATCGTGCACTCCAAAGGAAACGTTTTTCTGCTTGAAAAGAAGCATCTCATGGAATAAGCATTTTGTAGAATGCATTTAGTCAAGAACTGATCTGGTCTCCAAACATCATTTTATGAACAAGTGAATTCGAATTCCAAAAGGTGAAGTGACTTTCCCAAAAATGATTACAAATTAAAATTAATTCAGGTCTCCTGTGTGTGTCAGTTCATTGTTTGTTGACATATTTTCATTGAGTGGTATGTGGGCAAGCCTACCTTAAACCAGTGCTTTCTCATTTTCATTCCATTCGTCTAAATCAGCTATGATATGAGTGAGGAGTGGAAAAGTTACTAGTAGTGAGCATTGGTGTGAGGTGGCTTGTATAATTCTATCTGGGGAAGGAAGAAGTTGGAAGGCTTTAGGGTATGCCTTTAAGATGATCATGAGTATATAAAGAAAAGTTTTAGGGGAGTTACTGATTTATTAGAGGGCATGAAAGGGAACTCACATAGTACATGGAAATGCAGACCCCAAGTGGAATTCCAAATCAATAAAGTGTCCTTCAGGACTCTGCTCAGATGATAACTCCCACAAAGAGTAGAATATATGGTGTGTGGAATGTCCTTTTCCTTTGGACACCCAGCTAAACTTGATTTGAGCCTTCAATTTCACAGCTGTGGAATCTAGTACCTTCCCCAAGATTTCTGCCAATTTCTAAAATCACTTCCTCTTAGAAATGAATCCATTCCAACTAGTATACTGACTTTATCCCATTCACTTTTTTTTCTTAAGAAACTCAGTCATACTCATGATTTCATGAAGTTAGTAACTTTAATGAACATTTACAAGATTTGGGGAAGAAATCACATTACTCGGCATAGCCTTCTACAATCTCCCAGCTCCCCTCCTCACATTCTCTTCTCCCTTCCCAAAGCCCAGCCTCCAATCACTACAGCGACCAAATAATTTATTATTGCCCAAAATTAGAACATTTTGAAATTAAAAGAGGACGCCACTAATAATACACTGGAATGATAAGTGTAAACTTAGACTATGTGGGAGAAAATAAGAGATAGTTTTTCCCACTAATATGTGACCCTTACCCACTGTGAGCAGACTTATAGGAAATGTAGTTCTGTCTCCTCATTTTTGAGGGCTTCCCTGATTGGTCTGGTAAACTTTCCCCGTACCCTAGGGCATTCCAAAGAATAAATTTTTCTTTAACTCATTATACTTGTTTGATTCCTTGAGTTATTATTAATAGATTATCTCTCCCCTAACTTTGTTTATGCTTCCCACAACACTTTTATTCTTTTAAAGCAGAACACAATTAACCTCAATATAATCCTTTATGTACACATCTATCTTTTCCACTAAACAGTAAGCTCCTTTGGGGCAAAGACGGTATCGACTTCATTATAGCAAAATATTCTAATTGACTCCAAATATCTGTTTTCTCTTTTTTCCATCATAATAGAACCTTAAGTTTTAGCTAAGCACATGGCCACCCAGAATTAAAACTGTATTTCTCAGCCAGCCACTTTTGTAGCTAGGAATAACCATGTGATAAAAATGCATACAGTGGAATAAGAGTTGGTAGTTACGCATGCACTTTTTTGGCATTCCCCTCCCTTTTGCCAAATTGTATTCCTGCTAGGTGGCATATGAATTTGATGGTATAGCAAAGAATACTACTAATCACCAATTGTATATGTGGTCCTCTACATTTACCATCCTCCTATGTCAGTAAGTTGGGATCATGGGACTATCTCTTACCATGAGATTGAAGCATGAGTTGTGTCACTTCCAGAAAGAGTCAAGTAAGAACCAATGTGTCTTTTCCATTTCTCTTTTTCCACAATGGCCTTGGAGATCACTAGTGCCAGACACATAGCAATGAGAACAGCCACTGGACCCTTATAAGGCAACTCAGATTTGGAGCAAGTTTCTTAATGCAGCAGGTATTTGACTAGAGTAGATAATGAACCACCTTGAGGTCATGCAGTCATGTTCAACACCTAAGGGGTAATAGAGCCATGATATAGGAGGATCTGGGTCCCTGACATTGTGGAGATAACATACCACCTTGGAGTTATTTACTCCTAAGATTTATGTGGGAAATAAATACCTATCTATTTAAGCCACCACTAACTTGGGTCAATTTTGTAGCAGTCTAGTCCATTCTCAATAACATTTTTGCACTTCTCATAGTGTCTTGTATGGCATCTCACTTACCAGAGGTACTCAGTTGAACATTCGGTGAATTGACATGGGGTGGATGAGAAGACAGTGTGAGAAGATAAAGGATATTTAGGCAAAAGCATATTAAGGGGCAATCCACTGATGAGGAAAAGCTATTTAAAAGTCTAAACTTCTAAACAAGATTCCCTGGCATTGCCGGGCATACCAACTGGGAAATAAAATCCTAAACCAGAAGAGTCCCTCTGTAATCCCATGGGTCTAATCACATCTACAGATGGGTTTTTCTTTTCTCTTTTTTTTTTCTTTTTTTGGCTTGCGCTATGCTTTTTTAAAAATGTGAATTAGTTGCAAATATTCATAAATAGAGTTTACATGGAAATCTATGTTTCTGGCTTCTTTTGAAAAATAAAAAGATCTGGAAAATTATGGCATATATATGGAACCATGGCTGCCCCTTTTAGTCAGGACATGAGTAACCAGTTCATGATGACTATGACATTGTCTCTCTGACATTGAGGCTATTTGTCAATTGCCATCTATATCACAGCGCTTGCTTTCTTGCTTTTTAAAACCTTGGCCTGCTTCCGTAGGCAATTTTACAAATAACTGAGATTGAGAGCCTACCTAAGATATTGGAACACCTGACTTTGACATTTACTTTAGGGGCAAGATCCTAGGGCACAAGGGTTGAACAGCAAGAACAAAAGGAAGTGGGAGATAACAAGAGACAGCAGTATCGCCAACAGAGGGATCTCAGGTAACAAGAATTGTGATGGCAGAAGGCATTTATATGAACAGGTGTGATGAGAGGACAATGATCCCAGTAGGCATATGACCATCATATTCTCTGCCTGTTCTCTTAGACCCACCAAAAGATGAAGTGGCCCCCAGGCTCCAGGTCTAATGTAAGAACCATATGCTGTTGTGCTCTTTTGAGCCCTGCTCCTAGATCTTGATAGAATTCTTGACAACTTGAATGGTGATTGGTGCTTCTCCAAAGACTTGAAAGATTGAGAGGAAAATAGATAGTCTTTTCGTCTCCCCCCACTCATCTTGGTTTCAATAAGAAATGTGAAGATGGAAGGTGAAATACAAGCAGAGACAAAATGAGGTTGTAAATCAAACACATTCTTACTTTCCTTGCTCAGAAAAGCTTGTTGAGTGCTTAAGAGAGAAAGAGCAAGATGTGGAGAGGGAGGGAGGAAGGGAGGAGACTCGCACTGAGACAAAGGAAAAAGTTGTGTTGTTGTATTTCAGTTAATCTCTTGATGTTGGTGGGTGTAGAGCCCCAGATGTTAGAGCTAATGCAATATGCATTAGTCCATCACATTGGGAAAACTCTAGTCCCAGCAACAAGGAATTAATAAATCTAGTAACTGTGTCATGTTGGGAACATAGGGTAGGAAAAAAAAATGTGTAAATTGTTTGATAAATGTGCATGCCCAGATAGCATGTGTTTCTGAGGCCTTCCACAGAGACTGACCCAGAGGTTGCCTAGGAATTTCTTCTCTTCCACTCTGCCCTCTAGGAGGAGCTGGTATGAAACAGAATGGTCAT
Source organism: Ursus americanus (assembly GCF_024610735.1). NCBI lineage: Eukaryota > Metazoa > Chordata > Mammalia > Carnivora > Ursidae > Ursus > Ursus americanus. The sequence continues at coordinate 24,411,266 of NC_142146.1, read as the reverse complement.
TTATTGAGTGTGGCATTGGCATCCAATTAATAGCATACAAAATCGATTCTCTATGCTTTGTTTCTTATCAAACCCATCCCCAGAACACGAGTTCTCTAAGGCAATTAGAAATAATCACAGGCTTGCCAAAATGTTCTTTTCTATTTTCTAAACATTAAAATCAAAATGTGGTTCAGTTTTAGTTCTTAAGAGGCTCAGGGTTTTTTTCATATTTTTTTAAATAAAATGAACAACTAAGCAGTTGTCTGCAGCATCAGGACACTATATATGTATCCAGAATGACATATGTGATATGCTTTGTAAAAATTTCTTAATTTCTCTTTTGATTTTTCTGCAGCATGTAAAAGGTATAAAATTAAAAATCATTGTGTCACATCATCATCACTGATTCTTGTACGTCTTTAGTGTGTTAAACTCTACACAGAGGTAGGGATACAGGGGAAGTAAAAGAAATCCAAGAAGTGAAGGAAGTCTGAAAAGGAAGTATCTTGAAGACAGAATCATATTTACCACAATTACGTTAATTTATTTCTGCTAGAAGATTCTTGGGTCACTTACGATGACAAGTTGTGTAGGCTTGAGAAAACCAAAGAACAACAGAAAGATATGTCCCCATGTGTACCCAAGGTCATTAGTCTCTTAGAGGCTGAGGACACAGTAATTTGAAGATACCACCCATCACAATCAACACAAGTGATTATTGACTATAACTGCTTGGATGGACTCTCTGGCAGGACTCTCATGCCAGTCAGAAAACCACCATGTTTACATTGCTATAAATATGCCTTCTGTCATCAATAAGTTTTGGAAGCAAAATCCACACCCACAGTCTTCTTAACATTGGCTTGACTTCAGCTCTTTTTCTCTAGACTGTGGGCCCAAGAGGGCAAAGATCTTTATCTTTTGTGTCAGTCCAGATAGTTTTACTTGTAGTAGCTCCTAGGGTGCTGTGTTGGGGCCACTTGCGGCTGCAGTGCTATGACTGATTAGCCATGCCGGACATGGGTAGGGAAAATGAGCATTGTGACATATTCTCTAGGTATTTGCCAGCCCTGTCCTAAATTCTCTGCTTTTTGCTTTCTAAAATATCTATAGTTGAGTCCTAGCTATCTCCTTCCCAAGATTTCCTTTGGTACATAATATCTGATCGCGAATCCCTCGTTTTCCTGCAAGTAAGATGGAGCTCAGAATCTCATCAGCAGGACTGCTTCCTCTGGGTCAGACCCTCAGTACTCCATAATTACTGTGCCTTATTTGAACTACAAAAATCAGTTTCTAGAGTAATGCGAAATGTGATAATGTATCTTTAAAATTAGTCTGAAAATAAATGAATGAAATCATCTAAGAGCCTGGAAAATAATTTTAACTCTAATGTTTAAGCCTGACTAGAGCTGGGGGGAAAAAAATGGCAGAAAAGTGGAAAAGGCAAGAAAGTGAGAGAGGAGTTGGCTGAACTTTACATGTTAAGTGACAAGGAAGCCAATAAGGAATTTGACTCTGAGAGTGAAGAGAAAATTTCCAATTTGAAAGATATATTATATTAGTCAGGGTTCTCCAAAGAAACCGCGTGTGTGTGTGTGTGTGTGTGTGTGTGTGTGTGTGTGTGTGTGTGTACACATACAGAGAGAAAGAGAGAATGAATATAGGGAATTGGCTTATGCAGATACAGAGGCTGAGAAGTCACAAAATCTGCCATCTGCCAGCCAAAGACCCATAAAAACTATTGGTGTCATTCCAGTCTGAGCCCGAAGGTCTGAGAACCAGAAGAACTAGTGGTGTAAGTCCTAGTCCAAAGGTAGGAAGAGACCAATGTTTCAGCTCAAGCATTAATGCAGAGAAAGCGAATTTTCCCTCCCTCTGCCTTTTTGTCCTATTCAGACCCTAAACAGATCAAATGATACTCACCACATTGGGCAGGACACCTTCTTTACTCAGTCTGATTCAAAGGTTAATCTCATTTGGACACATCCTCACAAACACACCCAGAAATAATGTTCAACCAAATATCTGGGCACCTCACAACCTGTCAAGTTGACACATAAAACGAACCATCACTCATATTAAAGGAATAAATTATATGCTGGGGAGGGGAGGCTAGATATGAGACATTAAGGAAATGGAGTTGATCAATATCATGGTAGAAGGTATACAACTTGTCGTGGTTTTAAAATATGTCTGCAGAGACGCCTGGGTGGCTCAGTCGGTTAAGCATCTGCCTTCGTCTCAGGCCATGATCTTGGGGTCCTGGAATTGAGCCCCGCATCGGGCTTCTTGCTCAGAAGGAGCCTGCTTCTCCCTCTGCAAGCCACTCCCCCTGCTTGTGCATTCTCTCTCGCTCGCTTGCTCTCTCTCTCTCTGACAAATAAATAAATAAAATCTTTTAAAAAAATAAAATAAAATAAAACATGTCTGCAAATTACCTGACGCTTCCATCAAAAGTTAGAGTCTAATCATTCACCATTGAACAATGGCTGGCCTTAGTCACGTCATTAAGACTTAACTGACAGAGGCTAGTTTGTGAAAGGGGATCCAGCTCACTCTCTCTCTCTCTCAACATGTATGTTCGGAACCCTGAGCCACAAGGTAAGATATTACGTGGGAAAGACCATGTCAAAGGACTACATAAAGATAGAGGAAGAAGCTGAAGAAGCCCCATCTGTTCAGCCCTCACCTGACTGTGCCACCAGGCAACATCAACCTTCAGACATGTGAACAAACATGTCGTCAGGTGTCCCGGTCACCACTGTCTGATTCAACCTTGAAGAGGCTCCAAGCGAGAACTGCCAACTGAGTTCAGTCAACTCCAGGACCATCAGAGATAACGATCATCATAATAAATACTGTCATTGTTTTAAGCCACTAAGTTTTGGGATGCTTTCTTACACAGTTAATAGATAACCAGAATTGAAATCCATTTTTTTTCCCCTGAGCCTCTTTCTCTTTATCAAGGAGAGGAGTAGGCCATCTCTAAATGTCTTTACAATCCTAAAATGTAGTGAAGAATCTAAGCTGCAGTCAAAGTTGATGTGAATAGATAGTATTTGAGGTAAATTTGGGAATTTGATGAACCCCATATTATGCCTCTTTTCTTTTCTCGCCTTCGAAGTACAGACTTCTTAGGGTGCCTGGGTAACTCAGACGATTGAGCATCCAACTCTTGGTTTCGGCTCCGGTCATGATCTCAGGGTAGTGGTATCAAGCCGAGTTGGGCTCCTCACTCAGTGGGGAGTCTGCTTGGGATTCTCTCCCTCCCTCTGTCCCTCCCCCTGCTCTCACTCTCTCTCTCTCTCTCTCTCAAATGAATAAATAAATCTTAAAAAAAGAAATTACAGACTTCTCTGTCCAGCAATGCCTAGGGAGGAATATCAGAGGACTGAAATATCAGAGGGATGTCTTGGCTCTTTGTCTTCCAAACTCAAGCCTTTTGGAAATCACACGCATTTTTGAAAGATGGAAGAAAGGAAGTAAAGTAGCAAGCAGGAAGAAGCAGAGTAGTTTGGAAAAAAACATAGGAGCAGGAGAGAGACAAACCACCCCCCTCACAGCTAGGAGGAGATGCCTCTGGACTGAGGCTGGGGTGGAGAGAAAGGAAAGAAAAATCTGGAGTTCATGCAAGCAGGAAGGGCTCTGTGCATCTCCTCGGCAGCAGCCTGAAGAAGCAGTAAATCTGCAGAGAAGAATGATATGTCTGGACAGTAGGATTCTGGGAGGACTTGAAATAGAGCGCCATGTCCCAAACATGGCATGAAGCCCCAGAGAATTACCAAGCAGGAAGAACCTGAAAATCAAAATAAGTTGACATATAAAAAATGAAGAGATGTGATTTTTCTTGTCTTCCTGAGTCTGTGAAGGGTGATTCATATCCTACACTGGGAGTTAGGAGTGATCAGAGATATTTCAAGAACTGATGAGTTGAGCTTCCAGGATTTGGAGAAGTTTTTTGCCTGGTTTGGGAGAGGAGAGAGTATTTTTCCTATAAGAGAGGATAATGAGGAAAGTTCATGGGGAATGGGGGGAAAGAAAACAGAGCGTGTTCTTGAAGACGGTCCCCTTGCCAAACCACCTAGGTTTAGGTGAAGGCAAAAAAGGAAGGAGGGTCTGTGTGTGTGACTGTGTGTGTGTGTGTGTGTGTGTGTGTGTGTGTGTGTGTGTATGTGTGATTATGGGACATGAAAGCACAAACCATGCTACTCCCCATTTTACAAGGACCGCACATTGTGGGGGATGGAGACATTTCCCTCTTACATAGATAAAATGACTTTGCTGCAGAAAAGAACAGGGAGGCAGCATGCTGAGGGGCAGGAGGCACCAGCCTGGTGACAGGTAAGGCACCACCACCAGCAGCTTCTAGAGCTGTGGACTGTAGGAAGAGGGCAGAGGGGGGGCAGAAGATTCAGGAAAGACTATTCAATTGTTCATATGAAATTTTCCTGAAGATCTCCAGAAACATTTAGGGTCTGGAGTTTTTAAGGTATGTACATTGAGACAAGATACCAAGGGTATTTTATATTTGCCATAAAAATGACATGACATTCCCTTTAGAGTGATAGATTTGGAAAACTCAGGTTCCAAAACCATTTTTTTAAATCCAGAATGCATTCTAAAATGATTCTATGATCTAATTAGCAATAACTAAGACTCTGATAGACCACTGTGCAAATCTAATTCTATGATTCTGGGTAATTGTGAAATTAAGTTTAGTCAGAAAGCTTCATTTCCCTCTATTTCTTAAGCCATGATCTAAATAAACACTGCCTTTTAGAATTAATCTCTCTTTCCCACATACGCTTATAGAAGTGTGATTGTTTCTCTATAGCAGCAATTATCACAATCTGATTTGGGCTAGTCTGTTATGTTTGTAGCTGACTCCTCACAAGATTGTGAGCTCTGGAAAAGCAGTGACCTTACGCTTTTCAATATGTCCCTCTCACAATTCCCCTTATAGAGCACTGTGTTCAATATTCATTCATTAATTCATTGAAAACAAGTTTATAGAATATCTGTTTTGTGCCCAGCACTGCGCTCAATAAATGCTTCAGTTAACTGAAAATGAAAAGCTTCTCAATTGTGGTAACTAAGCCATTAGGAAAGCCAAGATGTTTCTCCAAAAATATTTTTTAAAGGAAACGTAGTAAAAAAAAAAAAAAATTCTGGGCGTGCCTGGGTGGCTTAGTCAGTTAAGTGTCTGACTTGATTTCAGCTCAGGTCATGACCTCAAGGTTTTGAGATCAAGCCCCATGTTGGGCTCCACACTGGGCATGGAGCCTGCTTAAGATTCTCCCTCTCCCTCTCTCTCTGCCCCTTCCCACCCACCCCCACCTCAGCTCATGCTGGCTCTCTCTCTGTCTCTCAAAAAAATAAAATAAAAATAAAAATAAATCTGTCTGATCACTTTTAAATACTTTATTTAGGACATTTTCCTCTATGTTCCTAAGAGAAATAAACTTAGAATGTTCAGTTTTTGTGTAACTTCGGTATTTGTATAGGAGTTACAGTAAATTTGTATACTCTTTTGAAATCATTGAATGCTTATGATTGTCCTTAATTTTTCTATCATCAAAATCTGTTCTTTTAAGCTTAGTAGAATTCATCAATAAAACTGTCTGGGTCTAACATGTAAAGAGCTTGGAACCCATCATTCTAGTCCTCACAACAAAAAAAAGCTGAACAAACTGAAAATCAACAACTGTTCTTAGATCCATCAGGGTACTGAGACCACAAGGCAAACCACTGCCCTCCAAACTGAAGAGACAGACAGGATAGAGAGAATCACAGCTTATTGGGAACAGAAGTCACTAGAGCCAGGAACTGAGAAGAACATAAAAATCTCAATTGACAAGTTGCTGGAGGCTGAATATGAACTAGCTTAAGAGATAAAAACTCCCGGGGCGCCTGGGTGGCTCAGTCATTAAGCATCTGCTTTCGGCTCAGGGCGTGATCCCAGAGTCCTGGGATCGAGCCCCGCATCGGGCTCCCCGCTCCACTGGGAGGCTGCTTCTTCCTCTCCCACTCCCCCTGCTTGTGTTCCCTCTTTCGCTGGCTGTCTCTATCTCTGTCAAATAAATAAATAAAATCTTCAAAAAAAAAGAGAGAGATAAAAACTCCTGGAAGCTCACCATCAAGGGTCTCTCCACACTTCTGTGAGTTTTACACTCATAAGCCCCACCAGCATGTTACAGTGAAGATCAGAGACAAATCCTCTGGTGCTGTAACAGAGGAAGGGGAAAGTAACCATTCTGAAATATGCCCAGATCATTCTGTTCTCTTTAACAAAGAGACCTTCTTTCAAGAGAAACAGTTTTACCAGACCCTAACTGATATGGGGCAAGGGAAATGTCCAGAACCAGTTCCCTCTAGCTTCTCAGATGACAGGGGGAAATGCACAATTCCAGTACCATCAAGCCTTCCTGTCTCACCTAAGGGGGAGAAAAACCTGACAAGTAATTGAAAGATCACAGGCCAGGCACAGGCCCACTAAAAGACTGAGATCTAATCACAGTAGGATCATTGAACGCTTCCCCTTCACACCTTACTGCCACATCAACAGGACTCCTTTATAAGAACAAGGAAGTACAGCAGAAAGAACTGCAATACTTGGATTCTATTTAAAAAGGAGTCTTCAGGGGCACCTGGATGGCACAGCTGTTAAGCGTCTGCCTTTGGCACAGGGCGTGATCCAGGCATTATGGGATCGAGCCCCACATCAGGCTCCTCCGCTAAGAGCCTGCTTCTTCCTCTCCCACTCCCCCTGCTTGTGTTCCCTCTCTCACTGGCTGTCTCTACCTCTGTCGAATAAGTAAATAAAATCTTAAAAAAAAAAAAAAAAAGGAGTCTTCAGAGGAACCCAAAGTCAACATAGGACACAAAAACAAGGACACTAGAGGAAATTTTAACCTCTGACACCTGCAGAAACAGCAAACAGTAAATGCAGCCTAACTCCTAGCCAGGAAAATGTAACGCCTAATGCTAAAGGTCTGTTTGCCTCAGTTTTTTAAGTAATATATCATGTACATCTTTCAATAAAGAGTTGCAAAAAAAAAGTTAAAACAAAATAAAACAAAAACACAGTCTCAAGACACAAAACAAGAATCAGAACAAGACTCAGAAATGACAGATTTTGAAATCATCAGACCAGGAATTTAAAATAGCTGTAATTAATATACTAAGGATACTAATGGAAGATTTAACAACATAGGAGAACAGATGGGTAATGTAAGCAGAAAGATGGAAATGCTAAGAAAGAATCAAAACTAAATGCTAGAAATAAAAAAAGATAACAGAAATGAAGAATGCCTTTGATGGCTCATCAGTAGACTGAAAACAGCTGAGGAAAGAATCAGTGATCAGTGATAGAAGATTTAAAGATGTGTTAATAGAAACTTCCCAAACTGAAGAGCAAAGAGAAAATAGTGTTTTTAAGAAGGAACAGATATCCAAGAATTGTGGGACAATAACAAAGGTTGTAAGACACCTATAATAGGAATACCAGAAAGAAAAGAGAAAAAGGAACAGAAAAAATATCTGAAGCAATAGTGTCCAAGGACTTTCCAAAATTAGCGACAAACGCCAAACTTCTGATCAAGGATCAGAGGACATCAAGCAGAATAAATAATAATTAAGAACAAAACAAGTCAAACAAACAAACAATGCCTAAAACAAATAAACAAAGCAATCAGAAAAAAATCTTTACTTATAGAAGGAAAAGTGTAAGAATTATATCAGATTTCTCTTCAGAAACCATGCAAGCAAGAAGAGATTAAATGAAATATTTAAAGTATTTGGGGGAAAAAACCTATCAGCCTAGATTTCTATATCCAGTGAAATCATCCTTCAAAAATGAAGGAAAAATTAAGGCATTCCCAAACAAACAAAAATTGAGGAAATTTGTTGCCAGTAGACTCGCCTTGCAGAAAATATTTAGAACAAGTTCTTCAGAGAGATGGAAAATGATAGATAAGAAAATTCAGTCTATATGAAAGGAAGGGCAACAGAATAGGAATAAATGAAGGTAAAAGAAAGTATTTTTCTCTCTTGGAGCACCTGGGTGGCACAGCGGTTAAGTGTCTGCCTTCGGCTCAGGGCGTGATCCCGGCGTTATGGGATCGAGCCCCACATCAGGCTCCTCCGCTATGAGCCTGCTTCTTCCTCTCCCACTCCCCCTGCTTGTGTTCCCTCTCTCGCTGGCTGTCTCTATCTCTGTCAAATAAATAAATAAAATCTTTAAAAAAAAAAGTATTTTTCTCATTCATAATTGATCTAAAAGATAACTGTTCTAATAATAGTAGCAGTAATGCATTGGATGGTTATAGCTTCTAGATAAGTGAAATGAATTACAGCAATGTTCTAAGGGATGAGCATGAGGATTGGAAATGGTCTGTTAGAAAGTACCTGAAGTACTTGTGCAGAGGGCTAGTATTATTCGAAAGTGGGCTTAGATAAGTAAATGTATACTGCAGATTCTAGGGCAACCACTAAAGAAATTTAAAAACTTGTGATTGGTACGCTAAGGCAGAAGGAGAGAAAATGGAATCATATAAAATGCTGAACTAGGGACACCTGGCTAGCTCAGTTGGAGGAGCGGGTGATTCTTGATTTTGGGGTGGTGAGTTCAAGCCCCACATTGGGTATAGAGATGACTTTAAAAAAAAAAAGCTGAATTAAAATCAGAGAAGAGAGAACATGATATGATGATAACAAAGTAACAAAGAGTGATGAGTAGAAAATGGTAAAAATAGGGCAGTTAATTCATTCAACTGTATGAATAATCAATTCAAATGTGAATGGTCTAAATTCACCAGTTAAAAGACAGAAACTGTCAGTGTGGATTAAAAACAAACAAAACCCAGACTCAGCTCAGCAAAAAACTCATTTTAACTATAAAGTCATAGCTTAAAAGTAAAGGGATAAAGGAGGCCTCAGGCAGCTGGGTCAGTCCGGGTCAGTATGGTGCCCCAGGTGGGTGACATAAGTGGGAAAATGAGGCTCCCAAAAACAGCCTGGACTGGTCCATGAAGCTGTGGGAATATCATTCACACCAGTGCCTCCTGGAGGGGACCCAGAAGGAAATCCAGCTGTGGTTCCAGAGCAGTGAGTTGGTAGACTGGGCAAAAGAAGGCCACCACATAAACATCTACCCAGCTTGAGCCTTCAGGATGCCCTCTGCCACCCCAGCATTCACCTAGGACCAACTAGCTCTTGAACCCACACCCATGCTCTGCCTATCTGTCCCAAACCACGTCCCTGTCTACCTTCTGCCCCCCCCCAGCCCAGGGGAGTTTGATCCACCAACATGATTTGCCTTCCCGTATCCTAAGCTAGCAAGAAACTGGACCAAATCCTTTCTGTACCAAAGTGCCAGGCAACCTTTGAGGTGTTGCCAAAGTGATTGTATGATTTCCCCTTCCCCAAAGGGTTAGACATTATAATTCATGGTGCTGTGAAAAATAATAAAGGATGGAAAAACATATGCCATGCTAATATTAATCAAGAAAGCTGGAAAGCCTAGATTAATGGCAGATGAAGCAGGATAATTTTCAGGGATAAAGAGAGTCATACATATGATAAAGGGGTGAATTCTCCAATACTTAACAATCCTTAATGTGTATGTACCTAACAATAGAGCATCAAAATATATGAGGCAAAAACTGATAGAATTTTAAAGAGAAATACACAAATCCATTATTATGGTTGGAGACTTCAAAATTCCTATATCAGTCATTGACAGATTCAGCAAACAGAGGAAAATTCTATATTATTACAGTATCAGTTCTTCCCAGTATGATCTAAAGATTCAGTGTAATGTCAAACAAAATCCCAGCAAATTATTTTGTGAATATTGACGAAATGATTCTATAGTTTATATTAAAAGGTAAAAGACACAAAATAACCAACATAGTATTAAAGAAGAACAAAGTTAGCAGACTCGTACTACCTAACTTCAAGACTTACTATAAAACCACAGTTATTAAGACAGTATGGTATCGGCAAAGTAATAGACAAATAGATCAACAGAACAGAACAGAAAGCCCAGAAATAGACCCACACAAATATAGCCAGTGATCTTTGACAAGGAATAAAAGCAATTCAAGTGGAAAAGGATAATCTTTTTAGCAAATGACACTGGAACAATTGGATATCCACACGGAAAAAAAAAATGACACAGACCTTATACCTTTACGAAAATGAACTCAAAATGAATCACAGACCTAAACGTAAAACAAAAAATTCTAAAACTTCTACAAGAGAACGCAGGAAAAAATCTACATTGGGTTTGAAGGTGAATTTTTAGATACAACCCAAAGCACAATCCAAGAGAAAAAAGGTGATGTCAAATTTCATTTAAGAGAAAATTTTCTGCTCTGTGAAAGACACTGTTAAGAGAACAAAAAGACAGGCCACACATTGGGAAAAAAGACTTGTAGGACCTACATCATATGAAGAACTTGTATCTAAAATCTACAAAGAACTCTTAAAACTCAGCAATAACAAAACAAACAACCCAATTAAAACATGGGCAAAAGATCTGAAGAGACACCTCACCAAAAGAGATCTACAGATGTCAAATAAGCCTATGAAAAGATTCTCACCGTCACACATCGTTAAGGAATTGCAAATTAAAACAATGGAATACCATTCCACAGCTATTAGAACGGCTACAATTCAAACACTGTCGACAACAACAAATGGTAGCAAGGATATAGAGCAACAGGAACTCTCATGGGAATGCAAAATGACACAGCCACTTTGGAAGAAAGTTCAGCATTTTCTTACAAAGGTAAACATAGGCTTACCATACAATCCAAAATTGCACTCTCAGGCATTTATCCAAGTGAGTTGAAAACACGTTTGCACAAAATTTGTACACAAATGGGCCACCTGGGTGGCTCAGCTGTTAAGCGTCTGCCTTCGGCTCAGGTCATGATCCCTGCTCGGTGGAAAGCCTGCTTCTCCCTCTCCCACTCCCCTTGCTTGTGTTCCCTTTCTTGCTGTCTCTCTCTGTCAAATAAATAAATAAAATCTTTTTTAAAAAAATTTGTACACAAATGTCTATAGCAGCTTTATACATAATTGCTCAAACTGGAAACAGCCAAGTCCTTCAACAGAGGACTGGATAAGCAAAGTATGGTATACCCATGCAGTGGAATAGTATTCAGCATATAAAGAAATAAGCTCTCAAGCCACCAAAAGATTTGGAGGAAACTTAAATGCATATTGCCAAGTGAAAGAAGACAGTCTGCAAAGGTTACACACTGTGTGATTCCAATCATATGACATTCTGGAAAAGGAAAAGCTATGGATACAATGAAAAGATTATTGTTTGCAAGAGGTTGGGGTGGGGAGAGATGAATAGGTAGAACACAGAAGACTTGTGGGATGGTGAAAATTCTCTAAATGACATTATAATGATGGCTCACTGGTTGCCAGGCTTTCTGGGGGATGAAGGGATAAATAAGTGGAACATGGGAAATTTTTAGGATGGTCATTCTTTTCTGTATGATACAGTGGATGCATGAGACTATGCATTTGTCAAAAATGTGAAATTTATTCTTCTTTCTTTGATCAGACTTACCAAAGACTTTGTATTTATTGGTCTTTCCCAAGAATTGGCTTTTGGTTTAATGACCTGGTTTATACTTTTGGTTTTTGTATGGTTAATTTTCCCTTTCCTCTCTTAATTTCTTCCTTTAGTTTTTTGTATATTTTATTGTTATTTTTTCTATCTTCTTTAAATGAATGCATAATTCATTTCTTTATGGCTTCCTAACAAATATATTTAATATTAGAAATTTTCATCTGAGTAACACTTTACAGGATATGGCTACACACACATACACACACACACTGCTCTCATTATTTATTTCTAAATATTTGTAATTTCCTGTTGGATTTCCTCTATAATCATAGTTATTTAGAATAAACGTATTTGTATTGTTTGTGTCCAGAAAACATAGCTTACATGACTTTGAAATTGAGAAACTTCTTGAAGTATACTTTAAGGCCTAATAGAGGGTTAATGTTGGTGAATGTTTCATTGAATTTTGAATGAAATATAAATTATTTTGCATGTATAAAAATCCTACACATCTATTTCAATTACTTCGTGAATTTCTATTAGTTTTAGTTTAATATGTATCAAAGTTACACTGTTGGGTGCCTTGAGGTTTGTAACTCATATTTTCCTGATGAATTCTACTTTTTACCAATATGATTTTATCTCACTTAATACTTCTCACCTTAAGTTCTACTTCCTCTGGTATTAAAATCGGCACATACCTACTTTTAGTAGTTGTGAAATATATCTTTTTCCTGTCCCCTTTTAAAATTGTAACAGCAACACTGAAAACAAACACTGCTATGGAGATGTAATTGCCAAACAACTTTTTTTCTTTCTCTCTATGCCTTCAAATCTGTTTTAGGGTGTCCCCTGCTTTCAGACAAAGACTAAACACACCATATAGTTTTTAATTTTTTTCCAGTAGCAAAATCTTTGGCACTTCAAATCTCAAACACAGGCTGACTTTAATAACTTAAATGTTCATCCCTGTGTAGGAGACAACTTCAACTCCTTTAGCTAACTTCTCATCCAGCTCAGTCCTTGGGTTGGTGGGAAGCCTACCATCAGAAGGTGGGCTTTCTTTAATTTTTCTCTTGCTTGCCCTTCTTCTCATGTTCCTCTACCTTGTTATTGATGGTCTCTGACTTGAAGTAGGGAGCAGAGGCAAGACAGCAGGAAATTTTTTACTTAGCTAATACTGTTGTAGTGATCTACCGGTAGAACTCTGCTGGCTCAGACGACGTTTGAATCTGTTTCCTTCTCTTCTAGAGCATGGTTGAGAATCTCAGGTACACTTTCCTTGATGTGGGCAGATCCATCTCTATTCTAGCTTCTTACGTCCCCTTTCTCGGATCTATAGGCATTCAGTGATATCTACAGTTTCTCTGTATATGATCTGTCATACCTCCAGGGACCTAAGGTGGATAGGACCTAAGATGACTCCATGCCAGCTCTCCTTTTACGTGGTTCACAGTTGGACCCACAGGACGTACTTCTGCATCCCTCTTCTCTGATATAGGCCATACTACAAAGCCTGTTCCTTTACTCCATCCTCAAACCTTATCTTGTCTTTTAGATTTCTTAGAATGGAATCAGATACACCATGTCCCCAAAATTCTCGTAAGTTCACCTGGTAAGCTCTTCAAGTTGTCTTTGTGGAAAGCTTTTTCTTTTGTGGGGTGGAGTTCTCCAAAAATCTTCTACTTACTTTCACCTCTAAATCCAACCCTTTTATATCTTTCTTATGGGCAGGGGATGTAATGGTGGGATAACTGGATTTTGGTCACCTCCTTTGAAAATTTCATTCTGACCTAGAACCTCACCTTGGAATGTAATATCCACAGTTTTTGTGATTTATCCAAAACTGTTTTAGCATCTTGTTACATGATCTTTCCATACCATTCACTTTTAGGTATGTGTATCTCAGGGTTTTTAGATGAAAATAGCACTAGTCAACATTTTGCTCCAGTTTCTAATATACATTGTTTTTGGTAAGAAGTATGATGCCAGTTAGATTTTCATTTCTTTGTAGAAAACCTGTTTTTATCTTTCCAGAAAGTTTATATTTTCTCTTCCTTAATTTCTTTTTTTAAGATTTTATGTATTTATTTGACAGATAGAGACAGCCAGCGAGAGAGGGAACACAAGCAGGGAAAGTGGGAGAGGAAGAAGCAGGCTCCCAGCAGAGGAGCCCGATGTGGGGCTTGATTCCAGGACTCTGGGATCACACCCTGAGCTGAAGGCAGATGCTTAACGACTGAGCCACCCAGGTGCCCTGTCTTCCTCAATGTTTTTAAAATTTTATCCATGAAGTAAAATTACTGCATATATTCTGCTTAACGTGAAGTGTATCTTAAAAACTGAAAAATCGGGGCGCCTGGGTAGCGCAGTCGTTAAAGCGTCTGCCTTCGGCTCAGGGCGTGGTCCCGGTGTGCCGGGATCGAGTCCCACGTCGGGCTCCTCCGCTATGAGCCTGCTTCTTCCTCTCCCACTCCCCTGCTGTGTTCCCTCTCTCACTGGCTGTCTATCTCTGTCAAATAAATAAATAAAATCTTTAAAAAAAAAAAAAACTGAAAAATCATTTCTTTCTTTCTTCAGAGTTACTGTCTTTGTTTTTCTTAGTAATTTCCTCTCCTCCATTCTTTCTTTTCTCCTCTATTAGAATTTCAAAATTTAGATGGGATTGCTCTTGACATTTTTTGATTTCTATTCCACGATAAATATGATTTTTCTAAAATATCATATATATGAGACATATATATGATATTATATATATAATACATATATAATCTTAAGAGTCCTTTTGGGACAATTACCCTGTTCAATTACCCTGATTCATAAATATCAATTCAGCAGTGATATTAGGATGGGGGTGGGATGCACTCCTAGCTAGGGAGTGCCTGGAATTGGTGTTCTAATTGTGGAAGATTCTAAAGCCCTCCTAAAAGTTGCCATATACCTGGATATTCATCAGCTTCTCCCAATCATTTGCTACTTAACTTGTCCTACTGAATCAGGTCAGAAGGGAAAGCTACCCATATGTTCAGAACATATTTTCCCAATTTATCACATTCACCATTGTCCTTGTGCTCCTTCTTCCTACTGAATCTTTGATTCTTAGCTTTGAACTTCTATAAAACTGCCCAAGCTTTTGAATATGTCACCTTCAGTTACTGCCCTGTATCCAACTCTATCTTCTTTCCATTTTTTCAGGAATTTCTTAAATATTTCTTTTTTTATTATTATATGTTATTCACCATAGAGTACATCATTAGTTTTTGATGTAGTGTTCCATGATTCATTGTTTGCATATATTTCTGCTTCACTGATGACTTCTTAAGAAATTTTAACACAGTAATTATTTAATTCTTTCAAATATATCTTTATTAGTTTTAGAAATGTTGAACAGAAGGGAAGTTAGCTACCTGATCTCAGTTTGCTATCTTAACCCAGTTTCCCCAGAACATGTTCAAGGAGACTGTCTTTTAAGAATGATATTCTAGGCACCAAGTTCAAGATCAACACATTTCATTATTTTTAGTCCTGGAGTCTGACTGTAACACTATAATCATGATAGCCAAGAATAGAGAAGGCCAGCATTTGAAATTGACTTTGGCTGAGTCTGGGATGCTATGCTTGCTATTATTTCTTTTTGTCCAGAATAACTAAATAATTGCTTTCATAAAGTGGATAGTTAGTCCCTTTTAAAAATACATCAACTGAGTATTGAAAAGTCACTATCTTTAAAGGAAAAATTAATTGCACACGAGTAGTTGCATCAGCAAGTTGCACTGACAAAAAGAATTCTGATCTTCAAAAGGGATCATAAAAATTAGAATCATTCTGAGAACTCTGAGATGTTAAGTTTTCTCTACCACGTGATGATACTTTTCAAAAACATGAATTAAGCATTTAATGGTCAAAATAAAAAGCAATATTCTAAGGCTACCTCAATTGTTCTTTTGATGGTTTGATCTTATATTATTCAATAAAAAATTTTCTAGGTACAGTAAAAAAAATACCAAACTATTATATGTCACTGCCTAGAGAAGGATAATTCTGTGCACCGGGGTAAAAAGCAAATATCCAGAAGTCAACATGCCAGGTTTTACATGAATTGACTTTTTTTATTCAGTAAATATGGTAGAATCTCATCCCTCTTTCCTCCCCCATCATCATTAGCCCAGAAGGAAGAAAAGGTAAACTGAATAAAGTCTCTCTTTTGTCCCAAGGAGTGGGACTGAAAGTACAGATTTATTAATAGAGCTAAAATGTAGGATTATTGTAAAAGACTCTTAATGACAGAATCAACAATTAGACTTTGAATATCAGAATATGGGGCGCCTGGGTGGTGCAGTCGTTAAGCGTCTGCCTTTGGCTCAGAGCGTGATCCCAGCGTTCTGGGATCAAGTCCCACATCAGGCTCCTCCGCTAGGAGCCTGCTTCTTCCTCTCCCACTCTCCCTGCTTGTGTTCCCTCTCTCGCTGGCTGTCTCTCTCTGTCAAATAAATAAATAAAATCTTTAAAAAAAATTGAATATCAGAATACTTGCAGGTGGGCAATGATTCACACACTTCTAGAAAAGAGAAAGGGAATGTAAGAGAGCAAATAATAAATGTCTAAAAATGTTTGGGGTGTGTTTTTAGAGACTGTTTATTTCAGGGGCCCTTAACCAGTGGTCCACAGATCCTTAACGAGAAACTTCTCTGAAGGTTTGTGATCCACTTGAATATATATCCAAAATTTTCTAGATGTATGTGCATAGGTAGCTTCTTTCAGACTCCCAAAAGCTATGTCAGAGCTCACAAATCTATAGCTTTGTTGACATCAATGATCAATGACCAAGAACCTATACGTTTGTAGAAATTTGACCAATGACTGAGCTACACTGGTCCCCTAGGAGCCCTAGGCTTCTTGACATCAAGCCCATACTTGCCTTGTATTCCACTTTAAGCCACTGTCTGAGTCTAAAGATTTTCTTTCTCAGATCTATAAACATAAAACAACATAAATTATACTGTTCTACCCATCTTTAAATGTAACATTTGATGCCAAAACTTTAGATTTAGTAAGAGAATAAATCCCAGAAAGGAGAGGAAGTGATCTCTGCAATAGCATTGTCTGTTTTCTATTTTACCTTGAAGGTTTTTATATTAACATTACTTTTATAATTTTTCTAATGCTAAAAGAAATGCTCTTGAAAAGTGCACCATCTGTGCTTTGTCTGATTAGCTGGTCCAAATGGAATGGATGTCAAATTCTGAGTTCCTTTTATTTTTATGAAAATAAAAAGAAGCTTCACTTCTAACTCAGCTTTATGAGCGAATCAATGAGAAGTCGTCTACTGCATAATCTTCCCCCTAGAAAGTGATAAATATTTACAGTATATAATGAGATTTCATGTCAAAAATTGATGGTATTTATTGTGTTTTAATAAAAGCAGATTTGGAAACATTAGTTTTATTAAACAAAAAACAGAATATTGTTTTAAAAATTGCCATTTTCATATTTGCTTTTTCTGTGGAGACCTTATATACAAAGGCAGATTTTTAGCTAACTATATTACTATGGAAATCAGCTCCAACTGAATAGAAATAGTACAAAATAATGAAAACACTAATACATCTTTACACATTGTATTATTCATCTATCAATTACTTTCCCTTTGTGGGGCTCACTCTTCCAGGTTTGGCTGTTTAACAGTCATATTTTTTTCCAATATTTATTCTCAATTTCTTTCCTCAATCTTGATCCTAAGAATTAACTAAAAAAGAATATTTAAAAGGTCATGTTGTCCTTTCCTGTGCAAATCTGGGAGATAAGGCTGTTACTAACGCATTTTCTAATTTTTTAAGTAAATGTTAAGGGGAACATTTGGTTCTCTTCTGAAAAGCTTTTCACAAACAGGGGGTCAAATATGTTACAGGTGACAGAACCACACACGCTCCTTCGCACCCCGTCTAGGTCCCCTAACTCCTGAGGAAGTGGCTGCAAAAGGATTATCTCTCACCGTGGTTAGAGGATGATCTAAAACTTTGAGTTTTGAAGCTAATAGCTCTCGTCCAGTGAAAAGGCTCTTAAAGTGGATCTGGAGAAGCTAATGGTTCGCACAGCCAATGATGAAAATACATGGCCACAGGCGACTCTCCATCAGAGATTATAACTCAGAGGCTTCTCAGCATCTGGTATAAAATAATAGATGGTTGGTGACCACAGCGAATGGGAAAGTGCAGGCTCACACAGACACTCAGATCTTCATTTTAAAACAATATTGTGCTGGCCAGAAAAGAACACATTTGTGTGCTAAATTCGGCCAGTGGGGCACCAGATTTTGATTCCCAAACTACACAACAGGACAAAGTTCAGGGGACTGATTCTCTCCCTTCCTCTCACACACTCATCCATTAGTCTGCTGGTTGTCATCTGAAGTATTTCCCCTCCTCATCAATGTTCTTCTGGCTATTATGTTTATTCTTTCACTGGAGTGTTTTTGGGGTTTTTTTTCTAAATAATACATTCACGTGGTTCAAATGAAAAGAAAATATAAAGTGATATCCAATGAAAGCCTCTCTCCTACCCCCGCTTGTGTGTGTCCAGTTCCCATCCTGATTTCCATTCCCCCACGGACAATTTCTGTTTCTGGTTTCTGTGTTTCCACCAATGTCCTTATCTTTGTATTGAGCTAAATAAGCACACGAGTACACACAGTCCTATGCTCCCAATTATAGACAGATTATTGCATGCTATACCTACATTTTCCTTTTTTTATTTTTTTTAAACAATTCTATCCTTATTTTTTTTTAAGATAGATTTATTTATTTATTTATTTGACAGAGATAGAGACAGCCAGCGAGAGAGGGAACATAAGCAGGGGGAGTGGGAGAGGAAGAAGCAGGCTCATAGCGGAGGAGCCTGATGTGGGGCTCGATCCCTGAATGCCGGGATCACGCCCTGAGCCGAAGGCAGACGCTTAACGACTGAGCCACCCAGGCGCCCCTACATTTTCCTTTTTTTAAAGCTAATCATTTAAGAATCACTTAACTTAAAAACAAATATATGAATATGAAAAAATACACACACACACACACACACACACACACACACACACCCTTAGCATTTATCTACCCTGGTGACCTTTATATAGATCTATGAATAGTGTGTTTCCTTTTTTTTTTCTTTTACGATTTTATTTATTTATTTATTTGAGAGAGAGAGAGAGATAGTGAGGGAGATCATGAACGGGGAGGAGAAGGAGAAGCAGGCTTCCCACGAATAGGGAGACCAATATGGGGCTTGATCCCAGAACCCCAGGATCACGACCTGAGCCAAAGGCAAATGCTTAACCAACTGAGCCACCCAGGCACCCCAATAGTGTGTTTCCTCATTCCTTTTTTATAGCTGTATTGTATTCCTATGAAAGGAGATATAGACATAGATATATAGATTATTTAACCAGTCCAATACTAGTGGATATTCAAATAATTTCCAAACATTGTATATTATAAAAATAGCTGCATGTAATTATTTTTGCATGAATAATAATCTGCATGCATTAGTTTGCATAGGTACAAGCATATCTGTGAAATAAATAGTAGAAATGGGATACCTGGTTCAAAGGCAGATGTAATTATAATTTTGACAAATATTGCCAATTACCCTTAAATACTGGTTTGAGTCAACATATCTCATCATATCCAGTCCCATCACCTCTGCAAATGAAGGTGCTATCAAACTTTTGAATATTTGTCAATTTAATGGTTAAAAAATGATATTCTAATGTAGTTTTAATATGAATTCTTTGTAAGATTATCTTCTCATATGTTTTAAAGCCTTTTATATTTGCTTCCCCATGAAATATCTGTATATATCTTTGGCTTATTTTTTAATAAGGTTATTGATATTGCTCACAATTTCTAGTGTGTCATAAATTGGGGATATTAGTCCGTCTGTAAAGTTAGTCAGATATTTATTTATGTAAGTCCCATTTTACTGTTTATCTTTTATTTTTGCTACCAGTGATTTCATTTTCCCCTCATGGGTCTTTTTTTGTTGTTAATGCAATTGAATTTATCAACCTTTTATTTTACAGCTTCTGGATTTTGAGTCAAGAAAGGACTTCATGCCAAGGTTATAATGGAATTAATCTATGTTTTCTTCTAGTATTTTTATTATGACATATTTTTACATCCAAATATCTGATCCTTATTGAATTTGCTAGGGTATATGATATCCCATATAGATTCAACTTTCAGGGACATTTCACCCATTTTTATAGATTTAAGATACCATCTTTATTATATAATGGATTTGTGCATGTACTTGGATCTATTTCTGGAATTCTATCCAACTGGTTTGTTTTTCTATTATTCATAAATCCCAGAGTGTTTAAATGATGTTTTCATGTATGGAAGGGTTTAGCCCACCCCTAATGCTCTCCTTTATGGAGAGGTTATTCTGGTTTTTATTTTCTCCGAATGAACTTTACCAGCTTTTCTAGCTTTTTTTTAATTGGATTTTTATTAGGATCATAAAAAGTTAATTAATATGGTGTGGGAAGATTGGATATATTTATGATACAGAGTATGCTACCAAGAACTTAGTGTCTCTTTCCATTTCTTTTTTTTTTTTTTAAGACTTTTTAAAACATTTATTCATTTGAGACAAAGAGAGAGAGAGAGAGAGTATGAGCAGTGGAGAGAGGCAGGGGGAGAAGGAGAAGCAGACTCCCTTCTGAGCCAGCAGCCCAATGAAGTGGGGCTCACTCCCAGGACCTGGAGATCATGACTTGAACTGAAGGCAGACAGTTAACCATCTAAGCCATCCAGGCACCCATCTCTTTCCATTTCTTTAGGCTTTTTTGAGTCCATGTCCTCCAGGAGATTTTTAATATGTTCTTCATTTACATACTACACATTTCCCATGAGATTTATTTTTAGTTATTTCACTTTCTATTAATATTTCTTTGGCAGGTAAGTTTTTTCTTTTTTACATAATTTCTATAAATTGCATAAGAAAAGCAATTTATTTCCATTAGTAAGTAACATGTGGCTTTGGGGGTGAGAGATACAGGCAAAAAGATGCAGATATACAGATGTGTGATAATCAGGTTAAGGAAACTTGCATCTATTCTTATCGTATTTATTGTTTTTCAATCCAAAATGAATGTTAACCTTCACCAAATGCCTTTTCAGAGTCTTAGTTATGATCATATTATTTTTCCCCTTAAATGTATCAATGTGATGAAGGATATTAATAGAGGCTCTAATATAAAACCATCCTTGCATTTCTTCAATTGAACCCAGTTGTTTCTGGTGTATTTTAATTGTTGGTGGATTCCATTAGCTAATGTTTTATTTAAAATGTTTGCATTGATGTGCATGAGGGATTTTGTCCATTGCTATTCTTTTTTGTACAATATTTGTTAGAATTTTATATCTGTATTCATTACAAAAATAATTCAGATTTTTTTTTCTAATGCTCTGGAAAAGTTGAAATATTATTAACTTATCTACTCATTAAGGTTTAGTTGACCTCTTTTATGAACCTCTCTGGGCCTGGTGTTTTTTGGAAGTGGCCCTTTTCTATGGAAACAGTTTAAATTTTATTTCATCTAAGTTTTGTAATTTTGTATTTCTGAAAATAGAGCATTTCATACAAGTTTTCAAATGTATTCAGATATTGCAGCAAAATTATTCTTGGAGCTTTAAATGTCCTCTGTTTCTCAAAATATCACTCCTCCCTTTTAACATTTCTTACTTTTACAATTGAGATTCTCTCTCTCTCTCTCCTCTCTCTCTCTGTGATGAGATTAACAATTTATTAGTTTTTTTAAAAATAGAAGCTGATAAAGGAAAGCTAAAGACATTTTAAAAGTAAAAACTTAAAAATAAAATTTACCATTTATTCTATTTTCTAATTAATTCATTCATGTTGTCATAGTAATGCCACATAGCAAGACCTCCAAGGCACTGTCACACTTGAACTTCAATGTCGGCTGGGGCAGTTTCTCTACAGGCCGTGGTGGTTGGAGCCGCTCTGTGTCAGGCTCTGGATTGTTTGTGCAGCTCTCCTCTCTGTGTCTCTCGTCTTCCTCCAGAACCAGCGGGCTAGATGATGCATGCTATTCTCAGGGCAATTGCAGACACACAAGCTTCTACACTGCTGCACATGTGCACTGCAAGCCTCTGCGGCATCCCATCTACAGGCATCCTATCTGCCAAAGAAATCCCCGTGGCGGAGCACAAGGGCAAGAGGCAGGGGACATACACAAAGAGAGCTGAAAAAGTGGGATCAATATTCAACCCACCAAACTTCCTCTGTTCTCCTTGAGTTAATTTCATTTTTTCTCCTCTAAATTTTGAATTGGATATCTATTCATGACTCCATTTTTAAAAAATTTACAGTAAACTTTACTTTCATTGATACGTCACTTGACATAATTTCAAAGTAGGTTTGTGCTCTAGGATGAGCCAAAGAACAGAAATCTTAAATCTCATAAAGGATTTTTTTCACGTTGTTCTGAGCAGGGCATGGGGTTTCAGTGCCCCCAGTGTTGATCTCTAACATTTTACCCCTTGAGACTTTACCTATAGATACAGAAAGAAGAGATAACATCAACATACAAGAATCAAACCTTATGAGAGAACAACAATAAGCTCGTGGGTCATATACCACCCACCTCTTTAAGGTTGTAATGATAATGACTGGGTTTCTTTTCTCCTGGAAAGTTAATATAATTTTGTTTGGTTTGGTTTGGTTTGGTTTAAGTAAAATGTCAGAATATGTGAAAATGCTGCACTTATTTCTCTTAATACACTAAAAATAGTGGAAGTTTTAAATTCTTCATGAATCCAAACTGGGACATGACTACTACTGACAGGGTCTAGTCAACACACTAATTCTAAGTTTGGCGACCATCAACAAACTGGTACCCGCGATTAAGGTCGCAGGCATAATCCATCCAGAGCGGTGGAATCTCATTCCCATAATGCCAACTAAGGTTCCAGATATCATTAGGAAAACCCAAATGTTCCTCGGATCCTGAGGAAGCTGATAAGCACCCAGGCCTGCTAAGCCACTGAGAAGAATCCCGGCAGCCAGTGACCGGACACTACGTGCTTTTGCATAGCCAATGATCCCACCGGAAGCAACCAGTGCTGCATAGTCAAAGCCAATCCACTGTAAAGGCACTGGAGGGCCAGAGTCCTTCTGCATTGTTCTCTCTCACTCTGACCGGACAGAAACATACACCAGGCCTGCACTGAACCACCTTCCCCTAGGTCTGCACTGGTGACGAGGGTACGCAAGCCCCATGACTCCATTTTTTACTGAAGTATTTTAAGACGATGAATTTTCCTCTAAAGTCCATTTTAACTACATCCCATAAATTCGAAAGTGTTTTTATTACATTTTTTTCTCCAGACAATGCAATTTCATTTTTTATTTCCCCTTCAACTTAGATTTTAAGAAAATGTTATTACAAATTCCAGCTAAAAGGGCCTTTTGGTTGTCTAGTTTCATTACATGGTGATTAGAGAAGGTTCTACCTAAGATTCCTATTTATTTTTAATTCAGAATAGATTAAGGATTTTCTGGTGGCCCAATAGATGGCCAGTTTTTCTAAATATTCCAAGGCTTATTCAAAATTAATAAAGTACAGAAATACCTTATCAATTAGCTCTACCTTATTATTTATGTTATTTCAATATTCAATATACTTATTTTCATCCACTTGATCTGACATGGACCAAGACAGGTGAATTCATGTCTCCCACTAGTGTTCTTATGTCTGTTTCCTGCTTTTATCACTTGTAATTAATGCTTTATGAATGTTTGGTGCACAGATATTCATAACTGTAATATGTCCATTGTGAGTTACACACTTCTGCACAATTAGGTTTTTTTTCTTAATATTCTGTTTGGCTGGAGTCCCTGGCTTATTTTTATTTGGGTTTTCTGGTCTGCCCTTTTTAATTCTTTTATTCTCAGCCTTACTGAAATACCTTGTTTTAGATGAGTCTGTGCCATAGAATTAGGTTGCATAATCCATCCTGGAGAGTCATTTATTTTAAAAACTAAGTTAAAGGGCCCCTGTGTGGCTCAGTTGGTTAAGCCTCAGACACTTGATTTTAGGTCAGGTCCTGATGTCAGGGTTATGAGATCAAGCCCCATGTCGGGCTCTGCACTCAGCTCAGAGTCTACTTGAGATCCTCTCCCTCTTACCCTCTCTCTGCTTGTGTGCGCTCTCTCTCTCTCTCTCAAATAAATCTTTAAAAAAACACTAATTTAAGCCTTAAAAAAACAAAGTTAAGTCTTTAAAAAAATAAAATAAAGTTAGAGGCGCCTGGGTGGCTCAGTCGTTAAGCGTCTGCCTTCAGCTCAGGTCATGATCCCGGGGTCTTGGGATTGAGCCCCACATCAGTCTCCCTGCTCAGCGGGAAGCCTGCTTCTCCCTCTCCCATTCCCCCTGCTTGTGTTCCCTCTCTTGCTGTGTCTCTATCAGATAAATAAAACCTTTAAAAAATAAAATAAAATAAAGTTAAACAAGCTAAGATAAGCCTTTTAACGGGTGACTTAATGATATAAAAGTTATGTTTCGTCTTTGTTTCATCATATTATTGTATTGCATTTTCTGTGTCCTTTTAAAGATATTTTTTCATTATAAATTCTGTTTTCTTTGCTTTTTGTGTGTTGTCTGCTATTCAAGTTATCTATTTTTTCCTTTAGTTGTTACATTTATAATAATAATGTTATATTAGACCCTTAGTAATGTACTTCTTTTAACTACATCTCTAAGTTCTGTACTACAAGTAATGATTAAAAATTAGGATATTTCTTCTTCCTTTTCCCCTCTTCCCTTGTCTCTCTCATCTGACTTTAGTTACTAATAGTGTTTATTTTTAATAAATTAAATGAGACAATAAATTTAATTTCTGACCTCCTTTCCCCCTTGCCTATCCAATTTTTGTTAGTTATATCATTTCTACATAGTAAAGACATATAACATTCATATTTCGTTCTGACATCTCAACCCCCGTATTTTTTTCTTACAGGCAAGTACATTCAATATTTATTCCCAGTCCCTTTGTCACAATTTACCTAGTTACTTAGTTGGCCAAAATTCAATGTCTAATAATTCCTTCTAGTATTCTCTGAGCTCTTGCATGTTCAAAGCTATTCACAGAATAGACTTTATATTTTAAACAAAATGTGGTTGGTTAAACAATCTTTGGCTTACACTCTTTACTTAGGTATCTTATTGCACTCCAGGCTTCTTGTATTGAAATGCTGCTCAGAAGATATATGAGGCTAGTATTTTGTTCTTCTAGGAATTTTTGTTTTGTTCCTGGATGCTGTTGCAGTGGTGGCTTCTTCCTTCTTCATTTTTAGAGTCCAAGTACACATCTCAGAGTTGACCATCCTGAATCCACTTCCGCGGTTTACTGGTATCCATTTAAAATCTTAAACTTTACTTAAGCCCTGTGACCCTAGAAAACAGCAATGTTGAAAGAAAATCCCCCCACTCTTGTGTTCTAGGAAACTGCTTATTGCAAAGAACCACATTCCATGCATGATTTAGATAAGATGCATAGATTCCTCCTTATCTACCTGTGACAGGGCAACACAGACCTCCAAAATTCCCATTCTTTGCCTCATAAATGATTAGTTGAACTGTTTTGTCCTCACTGATCACTGATGAACAAAATACCTGCTAACTAAACTCTGGCTAACTTTCTCTCCTTCTCCCACGTAGTATCTGAACTTTGACCCATCCTTTGCCTAAATCAGCATACAATCCCTCTTTAAAGGAGTGCAAGACAGTAGACTGACCTCGAGGTAAAACACCCTTTGATTTATTGTCTGATCATAGATATTTCTGCTCCTTCACAGGGAAACTTAAGTCTTGTCTTCATCCTAGGTGCTACTTGTGAAAATGTGCAAAGTTCTTATTTACATTCAAATCCTCAAATTCCCTGGTTTTTGATTTTGTCCCCTTGGATTAAACACAGAGGGGATGAAGCATGGAGATGGCATAGTGAAGAACCCAGGGTCCCTTTGCTGGGGTCCATCTTTATCCAATAATTTCCTTGTGTACTGTCCACTTGTTCTCTGCCATTCTCCCATTTCATGACATTTTTATCTTCCCTCAATGGTAAGAACAACTGAATCTGATTGATCTCTTAATCTTTTATCTCAAACCTAAAACAAGACTTTTGAGAATCAAAACTTTTGTCTTTCTCTATCTTTACTGTATCATCCTCCTTTTGAACTAATCGGTACCAATAAGGAGTCACCAATGCCTACACGTGAAGTAAGGAAGTAGGAAGCAGAAATGACAGGAAAAAACAGAATAGTGTCCTATGTGGCTGTGAGTTGGGAACTGTTTTCATTTACATAATAGAAGTGCCTTGAGTCATCTACAGTCTCATCAATCCCTATTCCTCCGGGTAATACAAATCTTGAGACATCTGGGTGAGTCTAGTGGGAGGGTGTCTCCCAGCAACATCCTCGAACATCTCAAGTCCCAAGTTTTACAGGCAGTAAGGTGTGAGGTGAACCTATCCCAGATCCCTTTGTTACCATCTTCTACTGAAAACATCTGGCCAGATAATAACCAATTATTTTCTTCTCACCATCTTTTTTTTTTCCTTCAGATCCCTAAGATACAGCTTACTGGACACTCTGTTTTCTGTTAATAGCTCATTTTCAACCCAGAATTGCATACATAATTCTCTTCCTTTTAAAATAGAAAATGTATGGTGACTAATATAACAAAATAAAAATTATATTAAATAAATAAATAAATAAAATAGAAAATGTTTTTGCCTCTCCAAGTCTCTGTCTTCATCTATAAAATGGGGATGATTATATTT
Organism: Ursus americanus; assembly: GCF_024610735.1. Classification (NCBI taxonomy): domain Eukaryota; kingdom Metazoa; phylum Chordata; class Mammalia; order Carnivora; family Ursidae; genus Ursus; species Ursus americanus. The sequence goes on along the minus strand of NC_142146.1, from coordinate 24,384,839 downwards.
CCTTTATAGATGTCATACATATGACCCTATAATGAGAACATGGTGAGACTGAAGATTTGATCCCATTGTGAAAATCAGAAATGACTGTATCAATATCAGTTATAATTGTTTATAATATACAGTAATTCCCACGATTATAGAAATGTTTGCACACAGGTCTGAGAAAACCTCTAAAAATACAAAGAAAAACACTGGGAATGGTAGTTTTCCCAAAGCCCCACTGATGCTGCCCTTCCTTCCCTGGGGCTGTGTGCACCATATTCCAGAATTCTGTCTCAAACAGGTACTCAAGGAGCCTCACTTTACAACTCAATTATCATTACAATAATATGATCAAGCTCAGCTGGCTGAAGTCCCTAGGGCGGTGATGTCTGTATCCAGCAAGGCAAAACTATCAAATGACTTGTAGCTCAATGAGCAGCAGAGGTAAGGTTAGCACCTGTACTGTGTTATATCTGCTGTTTGAATGGGGTGCCCCCTTAAGTCTAATGAGGAATTCCTACCCTCCTCGGAGAGGGCCTGCTTCTTCTTGAACTGGCTCTTATTTTTGCATCCAATCTTCGGAAAGAATGATTGGTGGGTGGAGGGGTTGTTTCGTTACGACTTCTGTAAGTTTATTTTCAGCAGAAGCTGAGGAAAGGGGAAGGGAAGCCTGGAAACCAGCATAGGATTTCTTTCTGATCCTGGGCGAGTGGGCTTCCTGATACCTCCATGGCTGTTTGATGTCCATCACTGTGGCAGATCACTGACTCATTTGGCCCAACTGGCTGACAGAGCCATCTGTTGTCAGGGAACCCAATTCAGGACTGTCTAGTCAGGCAGCAAAACAAAACACACCTCTAAATCAAAGGACAGAAGGAGAGCTGCAGTTATCTGCTGATTTTTTTTTTTAAATAAGGTTTTTCCTGCAAGCAGGTGGAAGCATGTACCTTACAGGGCTTTTGTGATTGGCTCTCAGCCAGTCTTATGCATTTTTCACAGCTGGCATCAAGATAAGCTAATTTTTTTACTAAATTGACCCCTATTACTTTCATTTTCAGAGCTTGCAACCAATTGATGGGATACAATTTAATACAATGCAATTAATGTTACAGCGTCCTCTGTAACAAAGCATCAAAAAAGAGAGAGAGAGAGAGAGACAAAATCTTTAAGTGCCCACCAGTGGGGGTAGGGGAATGGAAATTGGAAATATAGAAGACAACATGACCCTAAGAAAAAAGAGAGCTCTAAGAACATAAAAAGAATTTCTGCTGCCTTTGCTGAAAAAGGGATTGTGAAAAATAAGACAATAAAGGATCAATAATTACTACACTAAGATGCTTCTTAAAATTCAAGAAATCTTTCCAAAGGAGGTAACATAGAAGTTGGGCCATGAGAAGTGCGGGAAGGAGGACACCAAGCTGGCAGGGAATGGGAAGGCTATTCCAAGCCCAGGGGGACATCTGAGCAGGTGCAGAGGGCTGTGAAGAAGCCCGCCTGGCCCCAGGGTCTGACGCCTGCCTTCACCACCCTGGCAGTTCCGCAACACCACCCTACTATGTAACATCTTCATTCACTCCTTTAGTTTTATACCAATTTGGACCCACATATTCCTATCTTATTCAATGGATTATAATCCTTTTCTAGTATTATTTTTATTGATACTCCAATCGTTCCAGATTGTGGACACCAGTAACCCCATCAGTCTGGTTTTGGTGTCCTCTTGTCAGGTCTCCAACATTCTTTGAGTAGTTTCTGACTTTCTTGAACAACTCATTTTGCATTTTATTAGCTTAAGCACTGGAATTCATCTTTCCTCTTGGGAGTCCTGGTCCTTTTTAGTGGAGAATGATATTTAGGAGCCAATATCCTAGTCCGAGTTGTGGTCATTGCTACTAGTTTTTCATTGCTTTCAACCTCTCTCAGTGTTCAGAGCTAGGAAAAACAATAAAAACTACACACACACACACACACACACACACACACACATTTATTTCTGTATCTACCTATTTACATATTAAAAACAATGAATTTACCTGGCGATTCTAATTTGACTTCAACACTCTTGTGTTCATTCTAGCTGTCTCTCTCCCATAACTATAACTGCAACAGAGGAAAATCTGGCACCCATTATCATCAATATACTTATTTGTTCAGAGAACACACAATTATTTCAGAATTGTTTGTCCATACCACAATGAAAATCATTCCTACTAGAGTTCAGTATTCCTTTTTTTTAGAGTAAAATTTAAAATCAGTAAAATATGCACATATTAATGGTATAATTCAATAAATTTTGGTAAATGCCTGCATCCATGTAACTCACACGGCTATTAAGATATAGGAAATTTTGGGCGCCTGGGTGGCTCAGTCAATGAAGCATCTGCCTTCAGCTCAGGTCATGATCTCAGGGTCCTGGAATCAAGCCCCACATCAGGTTCCCTGCTCAGCAGGGAGCCTGCTTTCCCCTCTTCCTCTGCCACTCCCCCTGCTTGTGCTCTTTCTCTCTGTCAAAAAAATAAACAGTATCCTAAAAAAAAAAAAAAAAAGACAATAGGAAGTTTCGCCATTGTAGAAAGGTCTCTGGACTCTTCCAGGGATATCCCTTGCCCTAGTAGGTTAAGGTTTTCTGTTCTAGAAATTCATACATATGAAATCACATAATGTTCATTCTCTTGTGTCTGGCTTTATTTGTTCCATATGAAGATTTATCCATGTTGTTGTAGGAGTCAGTAGTTACTTTCATTTTTATGGCTTAATATTGTTTCGTTATATGAATATATCAAAATTATTTATCTACTCTTTGATAGGCACTTGGGTTGTTTCTAATTCTGAATATGAATAAAGCTCCTATGAATATTTATCACAAAGTCTTATGTGGACACATATTCTCATTTCTCTTGGATAAACTCCTAGGAGTGAAATTATTAGATCCTAGGGAAGATATATGTTCAACCTGAAAAAAAAAAAACAACGAACAGCCTTCTAAATTGATTGTACTATATTACACTCATCAACGTGTGAGAATTCCAGTTGCTCCATATCCTTGACAACATTTAGTATTGTTCTTTTTAAATCTAACCATTCTACTAAACATGGAGCGGTACCTCTTTGTGATTTCGTTGCATTTTCCTGCTGAGTAACGATGTTGAATCCTTTTTACATTTATTTATTGGCCACATATATTTCTTCCTCTGTGAAGTCCCTGCTCAGGTCTTTCTTCATTGAATTGTTTATCTTTTCATTATTTAATTGTTGGATATAAGTTCTTTGTTGTTTGCCAGAAATATGTTTTTGCAAATGATTTTTCTCAGCCTACTCTCATTTTATGAAGGTATTTTCTTAAGCTTTCTTTTATAAGCTTTATAAGTTTAGATTTTAAAATTAGGTCTGTGATCAATCTCAAGTGACCACAGAGCATGATGTAGAGGTTAAAGTTCATTTATTTCCATGCGGATATCGAGTTGCTCAAGCACCATTTATTGAAATCCTTCAGTGCTGTTATGAAAAATCAATTGTGCACGTGTGGGTGTATTTCTAATTCTCTGTTCTGTTTTATTTAACTATATTTTCACAAAGACCACATTGTCTTTATATATAACTTCATAATAAGTAAGCTTTTTTTTAAAGATTTTATTTATTTATCTCACAGAGAGAGAGAGAGAGACTGAGAGAACACAATCAGGGGGAGAGACAGAGGGAGAGGGAGAAGCAGGCTCCCCGCTGAGTAGGAAGCCCAATATGGGGCTCAATCCCAGGACCCTGAGATCATGACCTGAGCTGAAGGCAGATGCTTAACTGACTGAGATACCCAGGTGCCCCTTATAATAAGTAAGTCTTGAAGTCAGGGAGGCCCTCCTATATTATATTATTTTCCCTTTTCAAGACTGTTTTGACTATTCTAGGTTATTTGCACTTCCATATATATTTTAGAGTAGCTTATCAATTTGTAAAATAAAAAACTTTTTGGAATTGTGATTTGGCTTGTATTGAACCTATACAACAATTTGGGGGAGAACTGGTATCTTGACAACTTTATCTTTTATCAATCAACATGGTATACAATAGTTTCTTTAAATTCTCTCATTAATATGTTGTGGATTCAGTTTACAAGTGGTTTTTTTTAATGTATTGCTAAATTTACCCTTAAGTATTTTATGGTTTTGATGCTATTTTAAATGCAACTTTTACATTTTTACTTTCCAAATCTTTGCTCTTAGTATGTTAACTTTGCATACTGTGACCTTGCTAAATTCACTACTAGGTCTAGTAAATGCTTTGTATATTATTAAGGATAACAGTTGTCTACCCAATCATGTCATCTGCAAGTATTGGCAGTTTTAATTCTTCCTTTCTAATCTCCATGTCTGTTCCTTGCCTATTACACTTTCTTAAACTTCTACTAGAAGCGGTGATCCTAGCCTTTATCATTTTCCTAAAGAGAAAGCAACATCTCTTAGATGAGAAAAATGTGGAACTCCTCCTAAATATTCCAGCAATCCTTGTACAGAGCTCATGCTAGTTGTCTCCATACTGTTCTAATATTAGTATATATGTTGCCTTTAATGCAATTCCTATCAAAATACTGCCAGCGTCTTTCACAGAGCTAGAACAATCAATCCTAAAATTTGTATGGAATCACAAAAGACCCAAAGAGCCCAAGCAATTCCAAAAAAGAAAAACAAAACTGGAGGTCTTACAATTCCTGATTTCAGGCTATATTACAAAGCTGTAATCATCGAGACAGTGTGGTACAGACACATAGATCAGTGTAACAGAATACAGAGCCCAGAAATGGACTCACAACTCAACTAATCTTCAACAAAGCAGGAAAGAACATCTGATGGAAAAAAGACAGTCTCTCAACAAATGGCGCTGAAAACTGGACAGCAACATGAGAAGAATGAAACTAGACCGCTTTCTTACACCATACACAAAAATTAATTCAAAATGGATGAAAGACCTAAATGTGAGACAGGAAACCATTGAAATCCTAAAGAAGAACACAGGCAGAAAACTCCTTGACCTTGGCCATAGCAACTTCTTATTAGACACGTCACTGGAGGCAAGGGAAACAAAAGCAAAAATGAACTATTGGGACTTCATTAAGATAAAAACTTTCTGCACAGCAAAGGAAACAATCAACAAAGCTAAAGGGCAGCCCGGGATGGGAAAGATATTTGCAAACGATGTATCTGGTAAAGGGTTAGTATCCAAAATGTATAAAGAACTTACCAAACTCAACACTCAAAAACCAAATAATCCAGTTAAGAAATGGGCAGAAGACATGAATAAACACTTTTCCAAAGAAGACATCCTGATGGCCAACAGGCACATGAAAAAATGCCCCACACCACTCTTCATCAGGGAAATACAAATCAAAACCATGATGAGATACTACCTCACACCTGTCAGAATGGCTAAAATTAACAATACAAGAAACAACAGGTGTTGGCGAGGATGTGGAAAAAGGGGAACCCTCTTGCACTGTTGGTGGGAATGCAAACTGGTGCAGCCATTCTGGAGAACAGTTTGGAGGTTCCTCATAAAGTTAAAAATAGAACTACTCTACAATCCAGCAATTGTACTACTATGTATTTATCCAAAGGATACAAAAATACAGATTTGAAGGGATACGTGCACCCCAATGTTTATAGCAGGATTATCAACAATAGCCAAACTATGGAGAGAGTCCAAATGTCCACTGACTGATGAATGGACAAAGAAGAATTGGTATACATATATAATGGAATATTACTCAGCCATCAAAAAGAATGAAGTCTTGTCATTTGCAATGATGTGGATGAAACTAGAAGGTATTATGTTAAGTGAAATAAGTCAGTCAGAGAAAGATAAATACCATACGATCTCACTCATATGTGGAATTTAAGAAAGAAAACAGATGAACACACGGGAAGGGGGGAAAGAGAAAGAGAGAGGGAAACAAGCCATAAATGACTCATAACGATAGAGAACAAACTGAGGGTTGATGGGGGGAAGTGGGTGGGGGATGGGCTGGATGGGTGATGGAGATTAAAGAGGACACTTGTGATAAGCACTGGGTGTTGTATGTAAGTGACGAATTACTGTATGCTACTCCAAAAACCAATATGGCACTGCATGTTAACTAATAATTTAAATTAAAAAAAAATTAATATATGTGTTGCCAAAACAAGCATATATTTCCTCTGTAAGTCTGTGGCTTTCTTGAGGTCGGAACTTATGATAGAGACATTATTTTAATTCAGGTACCTAGCATAATGCCTCAAACATGTAAGAATTTCAAAAAACATTCAAAAAGGATTAATGAAAAAGAAAGAAGATTGTTTTTAAGAGATAACTCTAATAAGAACATAGGCCCTTATTTTCCAGAGTATTTTCCATCCAACACTAGTTCTGAGAGATGACACCGCTTGTCAATTAAAAAAAAAAAATCACAAATACATCTGGGGATTTTTGTTTATGTAATAGAGTAGACAATTTATACCTACATCTCATTTGTATAAAATTTTATATTTCTGTGTAACTAAGTTCCCTTATAATCCCCTTTTCTAACAATGGGTAGAAAGTAATAATGTGAACTTTCCAGGTACAGGTAACTCAATCTTTTCCAGTTCGAGATCTTCTCATTTAGGTAAATATTCACTCAATTTAAAGTTTAAACTCTCCTTCAAGCAATTTTTCACCTTCAGATGATCTTGCACAATTTTCTTTCCAAAACAATGTCCAGAATTAGGGTAAAATTCTGGGCTTTCTCTTGTTGAATTCTGGTTGAGGTGTAGCTTGTCTCATCAAACTTTGGGCAGTGGTCTTCTTCTAACTACGTCTACTCTTAAGTATAACTTATTGCCTGTTTTCTCAGCAAAATCAAGTCTTGAGAGCCTCATCTCATCCTCACTTCTGGATATTATGTGTCTCTTTGGTTTCTTTTATTTTCTTTTTTTTTGGTGATGAGTTTTATTTTTTTATTTTTATTTTTTTATTAATAATAATTTTTTTATTATGTTATGTTAGTCACCATACAGCACATCCTTAGTTTTTGATATAGTGTTCCATCGATTAGCACTCTAAATCCTCTGCTTTTCGGCCACAACAACTTTCTGCTTTACTGTTTTTCATATGGGATCGCCTTGCCATTTACTACGGTGAGCCATAGCAGGTCCTGTCTTATTTCTCAACTATTTTCATTTGTCTCGATGGGAGCATGGAAGAAATTTTTAATTCCTTCCACGCCAAATATCTGTCAAGGGAAGTTTAATTGGCAAACTTCCCCTCTGTTTTCTGCCTAAATACGTGTACAGTCTTTTCTATTCCACTGTGACCGTCCCATATTGGCACACCAGGATCTTGCAAGTCAGTGTCCTTTCAAAGTTAGAGTTGGTAAAGGGAATGCACACGCCATAGGGTTTCAACTTCCATTTTAACTTGCCTGGGGTTTTTATCTCCCATCTCTGGCATCCCTTGGATGAAGACCCATGGAAGTAGAGGCACTGTGTCTCTGACGGATCAAGGCTACTTCTTTATCCCCTACCTATACCTCCCAAATATCTCCTCTTCCCCTCATGAATGTCATGCTCCTTTCTCGGCCTGGAAGGCATTCTTCATACACTACTGTTTTCTGATTAACCTCTCAACATTTTTTTTTTTGGTAAAATTTACTGATCTATGATTCCATGAAGCCTAGATTTTGAAAGGTAAAAGATCTTTTGGAATGTATAAATCCATTCTCTTTCAATAAAGCTGGGATTTCAAGAATTTTTCACGTCTTAGTGTTCACAGTACTCCCTTTTGGAAGTTCAGGGTGAAATATTAACTCTTTCTCTTCAAATTCCTACTATCCTGTAATTATCCTAATTTTGCCTAAAACACTAGGTACTACAAATTAAACAGCATGGTGATCGTGGGTAATGCGGAGGAGAAAAGCATGTTATTATCTTCCTGTTACGCAGGACTTCTCAAAGCTTTCCATGTGCTGACAGAGTTTTGGGCTCTATACACACGAAGGGTATGGCCTAATGCATTTCCAACTTATCTGAACACAGATCATTTTTCTTTAGAGAACATCTGGCCAGACTAATATGCCATCAGAAATACTCTGAGGTCCAAAAGGATACATTGCAAAGGAAAAACTGGAGCCGGAGATGACAGTTAAGAGGGTACTTCATTTGTCCAGAAGAGAAGTGATGAAGACCTGAACTGGAGAAATGGCTGTAGCCATGAGCCTGGACAAGTTCAATAAATATTTAGAAAATGAGATTACATGATCTGGTGAGAATATTTATTCTAATAGATAGAATCTTAGAGATTTCTATTTAACAATATGTTTTGTAAATTTTTAAATTTCATGAAAACACCTAGATGAAAACCAGAGACATACCTATATGAAATAGATGTTTATGAAGTAGATATGGAAAGAAATCATATTTTGTTTGGGTTGACCTTGAAGGGAAATTTTCCTAAGATGCCGAATTATGTTTTATTCTGCCCCTCTTAGTTCATGAAATATACTAGAAAGGTTCCCTTTGACTTATTAAGACCTTTAAAAACAGACCTACCAATGGAATAAGAAAGACTGGGAAAAAAATCACCAAATGAGTAGTTCAGTGAAATTCTGGATCCAAAGCAATTTCAGTATTTTAAGCACCACATATTTTTTTAACAACATGTTGGAATATCCTTCACGGGCCTCCACTGATATATACTTTCCACTAACTAAGCCTAGTACAATGCGTTTATTGTAATGTAATGTGAACATAGGAGGGGAAAAAAGACAAATTTAGCCATAAACCGAATTAATTGATATTATTAAATATGGCATAAAACACTGCAAATATTTCAGGCTTAATAGAATAGAACTGAAACTTAAGAATAGAGCTGGTGATTTCTTAACTGAAGACAAAACCATACTGCTATGCTTGTTTTTAGCAAAGACAGTGACAACTAGAGAGAAATTACTAATAAGATATGCTCCAGAAAAATGTCCAATTCCTCCATATCTTTCATATCGTGAGAAAAAATAATGATAAAGGAAATAAACTGGGGAATATGGCAGATTGCTGGGGGAAAAAATGACCATACTTATTTCCTTTCCTCTCTTTTATCCATGCACCTTTGCAATGTGACTTTGTAGCTACTTGTGTAACAACGCAACGGAAATAACATCAAGCCATTTGCAAGCCTAGGCTTCAAGTGTCCTAGGCACTTCCACTCTCTAGACAGGAAGTCTTCTCAGCCTCCGTGTGAGCAAATCTGAGCTAGTCTGCTGGCGGATGAAAGACCATGTGGAGCAAGGATGTGCCATCTCAACTGAAGCCATCCTAGACCCGCCAGCTATGATAATTGGCTGCAGGTATATGACTGAGACCAGCTAAGACCAGAACTGCCCAGACAGGCCCAGCCCAAGCTGCTACTCTGTAGAATTATAGAATACACAAATGGTTGCTGTTTTTAGCCACTAAATTTTGGGATGGTTTGTTACTCAGTAACTAATTCAATGGTTCAGATGGTTTCTCTCCTTAACTATTTAATCACCTCTCCGTATTCTACCTTTCTACTGTCTTTCTACTCTCAGTCTACCCACACATTATCGTCAACTTAATTTCCTAAACGCTATTCATCCTCTATCACTTCTTATTCAAAAAATGTTCAGGGGCTCCTGATTGCCTGTGTAATAAAGTCTCAACCACTTTAACCTGGTATTCAGGGCCTTTTGTGATTTCTCCACAACCTAAAATTTGAATTTAAGTTTCTGCTACTTTTCTCCATTCACCCTCAATTTTGTCAAGATGAGTGATGGTGTCCTAAGTCACTGATGAGACTCCATTGATTGAATAGTCCATCATTCATTTAATACGCATCTTACTCCATAGCCTACTGGATGGGAAGTTTTTTTGAAACTGACTCTAAGATAATTCATGATATTCTTGACATTAAAATATAAAAAGATAATGTAACTGAGATTTAAGGCAAGAAGCCTCATTTTCTTCCATGTGTCTCATGTTTCCTGCCTCTTGTCCCTATCTAGAACAATTCCCTCTGCTTTGTGTACTCTAGGTCTGCATATTCAAATTCTAGCTATCTAAAAATCTATTCAAATGTCCCCTCTCTTAGAAATCCTTGAGAACTTTTCTCTTCACTGAGTCAGATGTAATCACTTCGGCATGAACTCCCCTAGAAAATGATTAGAACCACTCATAGGCACTTGTCACTTCCTACTCTGTACTGGCAAATTCTTTTCATTGCTTTAGATTGTCTTCAGTTGAGGGCAATTCAGCATTTATTGAATATTTCACACCCTCTTTTTGTAATGCCAACCCAAACTTCTAAGTTAAATGTCTATTGGGTATGACACTATATATTTGTTAAAAAAGTAACTCAATGAAAAACACACAAATAATAAACCTTGGGTTTCTAGCACTTCATTTTTATTCTGTCACTAAGTAACCATGTGACCTTAAGCAATTTACTTAACCTCCGAGGACTGAGGCCTCGAATGACATAACAGATGAGATAACGCATGTGTGAAAACTCTTTATACAAACTGTAAACCGTAAGATCAGTTCGGGGTATTAGCATTGTTTCCTATTCTGAGAAATGAGGCAGTTGAACCTGATCTGTTTTTTTTTTTTTAAATGGTCTGTACAAGTAGCATTCCACAATGACATTCTTGAAAGTTGTTGCTTTTTCCTTAAGGGTGTTGGCTCAAAGTGTGAAGTGACTTAAAACCCAGTGATAGAACCTGCCTCTTAGAAAGCTTCTCTTGGTAGCTGATACACTAGTGAATATCCCCAGTGTGATTATCATTCCAGACAGCTCTGCACCGTGGCGACATGTTGAATGAGACCAGAAGCATTAGGAACCAGTGCCAATCAGGCCTATCCCGGGCACTCTGAGATCAAAGGAGCCATTCTCACAAAGAAGAAGGTAGGGGTGATTATGGCAATATAAGTCACCCGAGAGTTTCATTCAAAACTTCTTTTATTAGCTAAAACTTTTATTAATAAAAGTAAATTTAAAACATATTAAGAGTTCAATATTTTAAAGAATCACCTCTCAGAAACAGGCATGTGGTGACTGGTGTTGGTGTAATGATACACCATAAATAATACGAGCACCACAGAGTGTCAAGCCCCACATCTCTACATTGTGATGGATTTTCCAGTTCAGTTCAACACAGTTCAACTCAATTCACTTTGATTCAATTTACATTTGTTTCAATTCAAGGTAGCATTATGATATTGTGGAAGGAAGGTTGGCTTTATCTCAGATCTTAGAATTCACAGACTCCAACGCAGACTACCGTTAGTACGCCATTTGGCAATTTACCCAATCTCTCTAAACCTTAATTTCCTCATCTGCAAAAAAGGGGATAATATTAGCCACCTCATAATAGATATAAAATCCCCAGCACAATGATAGTATCATCTTCCTCCTCCTTCAATTCATGTCAGTTCAATTTGACTTAATTCAACAAACATCAACTATTTATCAACTGCAATGCTGAGACATAACAATGAATTATGGTAGCATCATTGCAAATGTGGGCTTCTGAGAAGGCTCTGCAATTCAAAACTTTATCCCTAGGAAAATTTGTGTAATTTGATTAAGGAATGAGGTTGTAATGGACAATGATACAGATGCATTTAGTATGGAACAAAAAGTGAAGGTTTATTTTGAGATTCCATGCCTATGAATACATTAAGTGTTCAGAAAACTCACTAAGAGATATCTCATTGTGGCAGGTATTAGAATCTTAACCAAGACTTCCCAATTCCAATGATGAATTCTGACTTGACAGGAGATGTTAGAAAGTTTTCTATCAGTTCTGAATGTTAGTACATTCCCTCACTTAGGAACTTAATTACTCCTAAGCACCAATTCAACTTATCGCATGTTATAAGTAATTTATAACATACATATATAACCCATTCTCCTGACCTTTGATTATAACGCACAAGAAATTTGCAGATGTTCAAGGGTGTTTTAGAATATGTTACGGTATTATAATACACAGTCCCAAAATCTCAGCAGCTAAACATAGAAGGTTTCTTACTTGCTCCTGAAAAGTCTGTTATAAGCTGGGTGATGCTTCCAGGCAGCTGTCCTCCATGTGATGATTCAATGATCCAGGCTGTTGTTGTTCTGTCATCTCAACAAACAGACTCCATGCTTTCCGATCAAGAAGCGATAGAAGAGACTGGAGAATTATGTAGGGACTTACTCCCTGACTCCATTTCAGAGGGACACAGGTCAGTTCTGCTTATGTTTCATTGGCCATTAGTAGTCACGTAGTCCTGTCTTACTGCAAAAGGACTGGGAAACTTTGACTCTCATATGCCCAGAAAGAAAAGAATGGCCAGATATTGATGCTTTATTACTATATAATTCAGTGGGAAGGTCACAGAGGAAAGCCTGATGCTTTCTCTGTGAAAAATCTGATGTCTTGGCATACCCTACTTTCCAATAAAAATGAATAAGTCTCCTTGAATTTTAGGAAGACCATTATCTCCCATAACCAGGTCAGGGGACATGGCCTGAATGGAAGGCTTGCAAGGATGGACTTTACTGATCGCTCTTGTGGTCCACTTAACTCTGTTCAGCCAGACTTCTTTCTCCAGCCACTGCTGCAATAATCAGTCCTACATGGGCTTTGATCAGCTTCACTCAGATGCAACCTTACTTTGCGGCTTTGTCACAGACTATTCACCATGCCCTGGATTCTCTTATGCTGTAGCATACGATACCTACAAGATCCCACTCAGAACCCAGAAGTGTGAGTGAAGTCAGGGATTAATAGACATATGATTCCCTCTTTCATTCCCTAGGCAGCTAGGTCTGAAATACATTTCATTTGGCTCCTCAAAAAGTCCCATGGGATGAACAACGGTCACATTGTAGACGCCAACTTGTTCACACATCCTTGTCTTAACTTTTCCACCTTTCCTGTTTCACTCTGCCTATCCCCCATTCTGTTTCCTCATATTACAATAGGGGGAACCTGGGCCAGGACGTAGTATAAGAAGGACAATTTTTAAACCTTGACACCCCTCTGTACTCCATAATACTTAATATATAGACTGGTAAGGGGTGGGTCTGATATTGTGATTTATAAGAAGAAATACATATTTGGTCTTCATCCCCATTTAGGCACAGAGTTCCTAAAATCCTTAGCATTTCCGAAGTGATGAGAGCAGAAAAGGTGTCTTTGTTATGTTGATGGTGACTTTTGGACCCCACCTAAAGATGGGGAATGGTTGCCAGGGTTGGAACTTTCAGTGCTACTGGGAAGGGAACAGGGCTGGAGGTTGAATCAATTGCCAATGGCCAATATTGTGATCAATGGTGCCTACAAACTGAAGCTTCCATAAACACCGAAAAGGACAGGGCTCAGGAGCTTCCTGGTTGGTGAACACCAGGAGGGTGAGGGAGAGTTTTCTGCTCAGAGGGGGCATGACAGCTCCATGGCCTTTCCCCTTACCTTGCCCTATGCATCTCTTCCATTTGGCTCTTCCTGAGTTATATCCTTTCATAATACACTGGTCATTTAGTAAGTAAAATGTTTCTCTGAGTTCTGTGAACTGCTCTAGCAAATTAATCAAACCTAAGCACCTAGCATGGGGGGGAGGGGTCTTTGGAATCTCCAATTTATAGCTAGTTGGTCAGAAGCATAGGTAACGACTTAGGGTTGCAACTGGCATCTGAAGAGCGGGGGCAGGGTAATCCTACAGAACCCCTTAACCTGGGGGATTTTATGCTCTCCAAGTAGAGAGTGTCTGAATTGAGTTGAATTCAGTTAAACTGTAGGAAACCAAGCTGGTGTTGGGGAAATGCTTGGGTGGTGTGAGGGAAACAATCCCCCCATGTTGGAACTGGTACCAGAACCATTTTAGTGAGCATTTGCATAAGGGGTCAATGAGACTCAGAAGAGACTGAAATGTCCTTCCTCTTGGGCTTCAAGGTTATTAGAATGGCTGATGCATCAAGATGGCCCAAGCAAGGTTGGTCAGCAGCAGAAGACACTCAGGATTCCTAAAATAATGGTAGAGGTGGGTTGTGGCTGTTGACTTGAGCCAGGATTGACCTCAGTGTAAAGGTGAGGTTGGAAATGTCATCTAATGTGGACCTTGTGAACTTGCTTGAGATGGGCTAGCTGGGCCTATGAGTGCAACTAGGCAGCCATAAAAATGGGATCCCAGTCATAAGGCAGTGTGGGCCACCCCAAGGAAAGGTACTTGTTTCCTGCCTGCCCTTTAAGCCACTGCTGAGCAGCAAGATCACAGTCAGGGAGTGTTGGCCATCAGACATCCTAAGGCCTATGCTGGGTGTAATCCCAGATTCTGAAGTTCTTTCTGCCAGAGATTCTTGAAACTAGACCTGGGCCTGAGAACAGAACAAGCTGTGTCAACAGCAATATCAGAGTTGCTGCTATGTGGATGGAAGCATCCTTACCCCAAAGCGGGGAATTCACGTGAACCAGGGCATCAGAGCACTGGAACTAGATTAAGGTAGAACTGATCCAGGAAGAAGAGAGACTTGTGTGTGATAGCCAAGATGGAAGTGGGATTGCGAAATGAGTCCTTTAGGCTTTAAGTAAGAATAGCAGACAATAAGGCAGCACCACGGTTGAAGACATCTCATGACCCAAGTGCTATGGACTCTTGGCAGGTTTCTCATCCTTCTGGTCCCTCAAAGGTGGGGGACTAAATCTGTTTAGGTGCAGCTTTGTGAGGGTTTAGATTTTCTTGACTTTGGGCTATTGTGGTTTTGTGCCATGTTAACTTAGCTAAACTGGAACTACATTCCCCAGACACCCCCGCCCTTTATGGCTCCAGACTACTGTTGGCCATCAGAAATGTCCATGAAGGGGCGCCTGGGTGGCACAGCGGTTAAGCACCTGCCTTCGGCTCAGGGCGTGATCCCAGCGTTGTGGGATCGAGCCCCACATCAGGCTCTTCAGCTATGAGCCTGCTTCTTCCTCTCCCACTCCCCTGCTTGTGTTCCCTCTCTCGCTGGCTGTCTCTATCTCTGTCAAATAAATAAATAAAATCTTTAAAAAAAATTGAAAAAAAAAAAAAAGAAAGAAATGTCCATGAAGCTGGGAAGGTGGAGGTGAAGATGCAGTCGTGGTTCCGCTGGAAGGCTGGTACAGGGTCAGTAGCTGCAGCTCATGCATCGTCACAGGTGCCGGCTCACCTGGTTGGTGTGCAGCAGCAGCCTAGCCCATTCTCGACAACCTCCTACCAGCTCTCTTCCTTTGGCTTCTCTGACTCCTGGCCAAGAACCTGTCCACTTCCACAATAATAAGCCGGCAGCTGCTTCTGCAGGTGACTCACATTAACAAAGTCAGAGGCTTCGAGGTGGTGGGTTCTGCCTTGGCCACATGGATTTCAACTTGCACTTGCCCTCGCCCATTTCGCAACCATCTTTCCTTTTCCCCTGTCAGCCCTGCTCATGCCAGACAACAGCCCGGCAAAAAACAATAGCCCTACATAAACTGTCTTACCAGTCACCAGAATTTTACATGGTAAAATCCCTATGATAAGCTCCTTATTGGCCATCACTCTCAGGCAATTTGCTTCTGATCAAACACTGCCTAATACCACAGCCAAACACAAAGATTTCTGTTTTACAGCTTTGGGCCAGAGCTGTTTCAACCCGTTTGGGCATGATTTCACTTACACTATGTACAATATGGGTGGGAAAGGGGGAGATCGGGGTGGGAATAGTGATTTGCAAGAGAGTTCTCCAGACGATGTCCCCAGTTTTACCACAACAGCACAGCTAAGTCACAACATTAAATCTGTGCAGGGAAGAAACAAGGGAAGAAAATGAATGGAGCAGGCAAGGTAGAGACAAGAGAGCATGCACTTCCGTAGGGGAAGTAGCAAATCCCTCAAGCTGATTCTTATCAGGTGAGAACAGACACCCAATATCGCTAGATTTGATTTTCCTAAAAAGCTGGAAATTCAAATTCTTATACAAAATTTCTCAATTTTAAATGTTTGCAACAACAAAACCAAAAGTTAATGACTTTTTACAAAATCAACGCTCAAACCTAACAAATCCTATCTATGAGTCAGATTTCGCCCAGGTTAATCATGAATTCCACGGCCAAATTTCCCAGTTGCACAGCCATATTTAATCACTTATGACATGTGTAACCTTGGCCAAGTTACTTCTATACCTTGGTCTTTAAACTATAAAATAAGACCAATAGCACTAATCGCATAGGATGTCTACAAGGATGAAATGAGTTACTAATGTATTTCTTTGTTTCTAAGACACTGCGGAATGTAGGATGAACCATTATTTTACGTGTCTCCAAGAAAGAAAAGATGGCTGGTAATTAACCTATGACACAATGTCTTCTTATCACTTGGAATTGTTGTTTTATAATTATTGAAGGAGCTCTTTCAGAGTTATTTTGACATCAATTTTTATCACTTATCACATAAATAATGGCACATATATGTATATATATATATATAGGAAATATAAGTGAAATAATCAAGTTTGGTCTTCTTAAACCCTCCACATTATGAGGCTGACAACTAAGAATTAGCTTTCAGCTTTGTGCTTTTCCTCTAAGTGTCATCCTTGCTGCTATTAAGAATGTTGGCAATGCAGCATTTCTTAAAAGAGAACTCCACCATTGTCTCCAGAAATTTCTTCTAAGTTGCTGACACCAATGGAGAGGATTTGATCTAACCAGAAGATGTCAAAAGCAGAATTTTCAGACAACAGAAAGAGGTGTGAGATTTTTTTTTTTAATGGTCCTTCAGTTAAAGATTGTTGGCTAAACATTCAAACAATTTCAGTTTTTGGTTGTTCACCGGGAATAACAAAAAAAGTTTGTGCATCTACAGACATTGGCAACTACACAATAACTGTTGTTTGGCTGAGAGTGACTGTCAAAATGGCATTGATTGTAAGATATTTTCCTACATATCAGAACATAAAGAAAAAAAATGTACTAAATTTCGTCCAATAGAGTCTTTGCAAAGCTTGTAGGAAAGTGTTTGATAAATAAAGGTAAATAAAATCAAAACACAGGGGAAAAAGCTAGCATTACTACTTGAGTCTCAGTTCTATCTTGAATTACTTGTATGACCTTCCTTAAGACATTAATCTTTTCATCTAGAAAGTATGTGTAATCTGAGTTGTATTGAATGCATGTGACAGTATCTAGGCGAATGGATGGTCATGTGTAGAATGTCATGGTTATGTCAATACAGTGGGTCAGAGTCTCCGAGGGTTGGAAGAGAAAAACTTGGAGAAAGGAAGAAGCACAAAAGGGTTCACTGATTAGGTCTCTTTGGGAAGAGCAGACTGAATCAATACAGTTCCTTAGAAAAGTAAAAATAAAAGACCCATAATATTGGGATTTTTAAAAGTAATCTCTATGCCCAATGTGGGGTTCAAATTCATGACCCCAAGATCAAGAATCGCATGCTCTACCAACTTAGCCTGCCGGGTGCCCTTACCCATAATACTGGTTTTGACAACAAATGTAGCTTGTAGAAGACAAGAACAAAAAGAAAAACTTTATCTGAGAAGAGAGGAAATAGCAGAGACATTTGCCTAAGTCAGACATCCTGATTGGGAGGTCTTAGATGGCTTGAGTCCAAGTTATTCTGCCTGACCCAGGACGTCTGGCCAAGGCAAGTCCCAGAAAAGCCATTGCTTGTGATGCCGAGGTCCTGGGGCCCCATTTGTCCATTGCACCTGAATCCCAAAGCCCCTTCTCTGAGAGAAAAACAACATTGCCTCGGCTTTTTGGTTCTTAAATTATATCACTTTGGCCCCTTCCCCCTGCTAAGCCCAGGGAAATATCAGGACTTGGAGAATGAGGCAGTGCTGGAGAGAAATCAGGCAGAGGAAGGGCCACCCCTCTCCTATCCCACCTTCCACGGATACAAATATTTCTGCAAGCTGAACGGGGGCATTGTATATTTCATTTACAATGATTGTACAACAGCTGTATAATCGATGTTGTTGAAGATAGGAGTGTTGCTTAGAGTGCAGCATAAATGTCCACAGTGAGCTGCAAATGTGAATAAGAATGGCCCTGCCTGCATAGTAATTGGTATTATTATCAGAATGAATGGGAAAGCCACATATGGATGGATGGGTGGGCCTCTGAAAGGGTGCAGCATGAGAGATGAACAGTAGTGCTTATTTTCTCTTACCCGTGTCTTTTTTCTCAAATAACCAGCCAGAGGAGGTGGAGGAAAGGGGATAAGAAGTGGGAATGTAGTGAGGAAAGAGGGAAGGTCTTTATCTGCTGTTCAGTAGCAAGCCTGTTTGCCTCTGTCCGTGCCCACTCTTATTAACTGCAACCAAGTAGATCACATATCCCCTCCCAAGAAAGAAAGAAAGAAAGAAAGAAAGAAAGAAAGAAAGAGAAAGAAAGAAAGAAAGAAAGAAAGAAAGAAAGAAAGAAAGAAAGAAAAAGAAAGAAAGAAAGAAAGAAAAAGAAAAAAATCTGTTACAAAAGGATAGAGGCATAGGCTCAGGTGAAGGGGGTAAGGGTGAGGGGGAGACATAGGGAAGAGAAACACTTCAGGTTAATTGAAGCCGAGAATATAAAATACTCGTTTTAAAGTGTGTGCTTCAGTTATGAGAAGGAAAGTGTCGAGATCATAATGTTTTCTGTGCAGGATTCAACACAGCATGGGTGTTTTAAAACAAGCGGTAATCATTTCTCATAGAGAAATTATAAGCTGCAGCTCCAGGCTCAGGACAAGCACATGGGAGACTCGTTCTTTTCATTTCTCCAGGGAGAGACAAGGAGACACTCGGTAGTTAGCGGCTGAGTCCCTTGAACCAAATGGCAGAGTTAGTGACAGAGAGAATTATATAGTTTAATTTGCTCAGTGCTTTATTCATTCAGAAAGAAATGACATAGAATTCTCCTAGAATTCTGAAAAGTAGGAGGGAAGAAATTTTGGTTTGGAAAAATCAAACTGCCTGGCTTCTAAAGAGACTGGAAAGCAAATTTGATCAACTTTGTAATCAGGAAATAACACAACATTGTTACAATGATTTCTTTGGCAAAGCTGTCTATATTATTTCTTTTAAAGACAAGACCTTTTGAGCCTGATGCAAAAACAGCCTCTACCCGGTTAGACCGTGCTGTGGTTTGCTTGCTCTCGTCCTGGATTATTCACCCATGTGGCATCTGAATCGCTATTAGGTCTCTGTTTAAAGATTCATTTTTACAGGAAATAATTTCTCTAAAGTAATAAACAATACACTGCATAATACCAAGTTAAAAATTCTTAGAAATAAATGCAGGGAAATTAGTTACAATTATTCACATAGTTCTTCAAAATGGTAGCACATGAGAAGAAAGAGGGGTCCCTCTTATCCTTTTTTTTGAAGATCCATCTTTGTTTACTTCATTCCCAAGTATTAAGAGATTGCATGAACCATTTGCATAGGATAACTAACATATACCACATCATTTGCACGTCTGCAAGTACACGTGAGTAACCGTAATTACACGTGACACCAATTACTCTATTACTTTGTATTAAATTATAATGGAAAATTCCACTAGAGAATTGAAGCCTAATTGCATCTTAATTTGCATAATTTTGCATATTAATTACATCTCAGATGAATAATAAATTTCAGCAGATTTTTAATTTATGCATAGACACAAAAACAAGTGGAGAAATAATTTAGAAAAAAAAATACCAGCAACTATTACTTAGGGCATTCAACTAATTTTGCTTAGTTTAGCAAAACAAAACTTGGTTTGTTTAATATAGCATCTTTAGGCTGATTGCTGTTTATTGCACAATATGTCAGTCTTGAAACATAGGTGCAGACATGGCTTTTCTTAATAAAAAAAGTGTTCAATTATAGCATTTCAAGTTTGGGATTTTATATTTTGATAAAACTGTCGTGGGGATAACATCGTTTAGTTGGAAATATCTATAATTGTGATGTATTTTATTGAAGCTTAATTTCTGTTGCCGTTATTTTAAATGCAAGGTATCATGAAAAACAGAATGTAAAGATATCTTGGCGAAGGAGATCACTAATAAAATATGCCAACGCTTTCTAATTTTGAGTCTATTATGAAGTCACCCAAGATTGTTTTAGTGATTTCGCATGAATGATTCAGAGTGAGAAATTCCATACAGTTTTGTTTTGCAGAGTATCAGAGTATCACAATTTAGAAGAATGGCTTTTAAAGATCACTACTATTTTCTAATTGTTTTCTTTGTTTTTCCTTGCCTGCATGGTAAACAATAATAATTCCTGACTGCCAGAGACCCTGGTTTTAAATTTAGTCACCCTGGCTTTGGATTTACCAAATAAACAGAAGGTTTATTTCTCTGAGATAATTCATGCATTTTAGTTACATAGCCATATCTATGTTGACAGTCATTAGGAAACACCGATTTAGTGTTCCTCAAATGATAGTATGTAACGGAAAATTCATTTCATCCACGTCTTGACTAAACCCAAGCCCTAATGCTTTCTACCTGCTACCACTGTTAGGGGGGGAAACCCTTAGCTCTGCCTCCACCAAGTCTAATACTGTGATCATTTGCCAAATTATACAAAAGGAGAGGATGACAACGTCCTAATAAATCAGGAAACTGTCAAGATTAATAATCTCAGCCGTCATCTGTTTTCCTATAAAAGCCCTACTGGCATCAAATATTTTCTAGTTTGTTTTGCAGTTCTGTTGGTGCAGAAACTGGACCTGTGCCAGCCTGGTGCCATGCGAACTCCAAGAGGCCATTCTATATGTCTTTTATCACATTAATCTGGATTTCACAACTGCGCTGGTTCAAAAGGCTGTAAGCAAGAATTCTTTACAACATATGTTCCCCTTCTCCAGTTACCAATCACGGTTATTATCTGCTGTTTAATACACAACACTTTGAGCTAAAGGTTTGGATGTGTCTTTGTGTCCTTATATGTTGATATTTTCTGTTTGCATCCAAAAAAGTTTGCCTTGTTCGTCATGAAAAATGAAGACTTGTCAGTGCTTTCTCGACTACATGAATTTCTATCAGATGCTTGACTCTGGTCTTGGGTTTCTGTTAACCAGGTTACCAGTATCTTTGAGTCTCTGAATACTTAAAAGCTGAGACGCTTCAGATCTCAAAAACAGAACTGCATCAATGACTGTATCTGTCCCTTTACTTTTTTGTTCAAGCCTTTGGACCAGGTTCTTCGATTAAAGAGAGATTTGAGCTGCATGTATCTCTCAGAAGACCCAATCCTTCCAACATTTAAACAATGGTTCCCTCTTGTGGCAATGCTTGAGTACTGCGATTTGAGAAGGGGGGGGGAGTAAAGATCTCTTGCCACATTAAAACTGATTACTGTGAAACATACAGTATTAATCTGCTTTGCAGATAATATTTGGAGCCTTCCCAGGACCCCCAGGCCTTTGTTACCTATTTTCAGCCAGGTGCAAGTTTTGGAATTTATTGAGAAAGAATACCCAAGCAATCTGATACTTATTATAGGCAGTATTGGGGGGGGATCTCTTTTGGGGTATAGTGTCCACATTTTAGAATAGTTTTGAAGATGTTAATGTGGATGTTGGAAAAAAGACAGTGCAGCCTTTCACAAAAGCTCTGGAAATGGAGTTAGAACTATTCACTATTCATTATCTCCTGAGGGAACACCACTGGTGTAGAATTAAATCTAGACTAGGCTTCTTCTTTCCGGCATTTTATCCTCAAAGTTCATCTGAGGGGGGGAAAATCTGACACTTAACCAGTTATTCAAAGACAGTTTTTCCAAACACCTTTGATACATGGTCTCAAAGATTTATTTTGAGTCCAATTTCCCCAGGGGCCACCATCGTACGCTCTCCAAATTACGGTGATAAAGAGCATTCTTCTGACACAGGGACTCTCGACAGCCCACAAATGCTTTCTTTCAGTGTTAAGCTACGTTCAGAACAGCAACAGCCAGGAGATGTCCCTTAAGTAGACTTTTTCCCTCAAGATCATGTTTAATGTAAAAGTAAAGTGTTGTTAGCAACAGAGACAAGAAGCTGCTCTTGTGGTCATATGACCGTAAGTATCTTCAAAGGATTGCAGCCATCCACGGAAGATGGATGCGATGTTTTTTTAGTACACTTCAAAATCTTGAGTAATAAAAATCCGTCTTTCAATTCTACGCTAAGGATCCTTTTTAAAGAATGAAAGCCTTCATATTTGTCAAGCCATTTTCAAGCCACGATCCCTCTCGCTCACCACAGAGTTTCCTTATGTAGAAGTTTAACATGGGAACTGGGGTTCAGGGTGGACATGCTCACTAGTTCTGGGTGTCCTGGGGAAGTTGGGCAAAAGAGAGCTAGATGCCAAGAAGGGAAAGCCCAGAGATCATCTAATGACTAATACCGGGTCACTCTTCTGATTCCAAGTGAATGCCTCCTTCCCTCCCCTCCCCCGCCCGCCCCAGGCTCAGCCACCAAGTAACAAGGTCTTCCCTTGGTTGCTGAGGCTGCAAGGACACCACGGGCAACCTCCACGATTTTCACTGACCATCCTCCATTTTGTGCAGAAGGACACAGGCAGCTCCTTTTGATCTATCCACCTGCACTGTGAGTCATATAAGCAGCTCACATAACGCAGGAAGATTATATATTCAGGAAATAGGATTAGCATCAATTGAATTTTTAGCTGGAATTCCAACATTGAACAGAATGACTTTCTTCAAATAGTGACTTTTTTTTTGGTTAAGTTGTGTTTCCCACAGTGACTCTTGCTATCCCTTTCTGTCTTCACTGGGGATGGAAGTGCCCCATTTACATCTCCTCTGTCATGCTCTCTCTCGGGGCTGGTGTGAGTCTGGGGAGGCAGGGGAGAAGACTTACTGCCTAGGATTCCTTTCCCTAGACTTTCCTTGCTGTCTTTTTGTTCACTATAATAATATAAAATTAAATGAAATAATGACCACGAAAAGCTTGCCCTACAAATGTGCAATTATTAGCTCTTGCGGATGTATATTTTTAAATCATTATCAACTGGTTTTTATAGGATCTGTACCTTCAAAATCTCCATCCCTCCCTGTTCTTGCTCACTCTTTGTCTCTGTCTCTGAGATTGTGGTGTAATTCATCAGCACAGGAAAAATACAAAATAAAAATCCATTTGGCTTTTCATCTTCCTTCTCTTAGAAGAACACAGAGGCCCTTGGAAGTTGCAAAACAAAAAAGGACACGGAGGGAAGTGTAACACAGAGGCTTCCAGGTTTTAGATTTAAAGATTCAGTAAAATTCAAACACAGTATTCAAGATTTGGGGATGACGTAGACTTTCCAGCTTTTTATTTTGCCAAAGAAGTTTTTTTTTTAAATCTAAAATAACCATAGATGCTATCATTTATAAAAGAAAAGCTACCTTCATAACAAAGGAATAGGTAGAACATAATCTCAAAATATAAAAAGGACATCCTTTTCATTGGCTATATTTAGCTTTAGAAAACAGTTACTCTGCTTTCCTTATTTTTCTCCTTTATGCGTTCACCAATTAGATCAGTTAAACTTCAATCTAGAGAAGTGTTAGTGCCCAGAACCAGAATCTGGGACTCACTAGCTTGCCGACTTCGTTCCTGGTCAATATCACCTCTGCCAAGAGACCTCCCCTTAATCTAGGGACAACTCTGCCATCCACGCTCTCAGGATGCACCATTTTATTTTCACCATTTTATTTTAAATCTGTTTGGTACTTAACTTGTTTCCATCTTCTGATTGTAAACACCTTGAGGTCAGAAATTCCTGTAACTGAAGCATTTTCTAAGAAGCACTCCATAAATTTCAGTTGGCCAAATGAACCCAAAATCGAAAGGAAAATGATATGATTTTTGCAAGAGTTGATTTTTCCCTCCTAAAGACCAGTAACTCCTTATAGGCGTGTAGAAAATGGGTTAGAAATGTTAGAAGGTGGGGGTGGGGGGACCAAAAACAAAACCAAAAAGAAAGTGTTATTGATCACATCCACACATGATAGCAATGAGGACAAGTGTCCAAGAAGATGTAAATTTCCCAAATTGTTCTACTATGTTCAACTCCAAATCACACGGGTATATATATTGAAAAGCTTCTGGAACCCTACTTTAACTGAAACCACAAACTAGGGTTTAGATATAGGGAGGAAATATGTACTTCTTACTGGTCTTGCTCTTGGCCAAACCCTTCTATTTTTCAGATTCTCTTTGGTGAGCTCGATCCCTGATGGCTAGGGTTCAGAGGCCTGTGGCTCTCATGGGCTGGTGGTTCTTCAGAGTTGGAAAGCCTTTAGGAAATCATCTGTCTCAACCTTCCCAACGTATGGAAGAGGAAATTGAGACTCAGAAGGGCAAAACAAACTGATCGTCTTACTTCCCAGCCAGTGTTTTTCCCACTCAAACTATCAGATTGACAGAAGAGAAAATTATGTGGCAATTTGTGCTTTTTAAAAGAGAATTTTTAAAGGTAATCTAATTATTTTTATATTGCATTAAGAAAGGGAGAAGGGAAGGAAGAGCAAGCCGCCAAAATCAGCAAGGTGAACGCTACAGAAAACCTGGTTTTCATCAGCTGGTCATAGCCTTGGGAGCCAGACCAGGGCCCAGAGGAAAATCCTGGGCTGATCCATTCTTGGCAGAAAACGTTTTTTGGGTAAGCCGCCCACTAGCCTTTTTTTCCCTCTCATCTTCTAGATAAAAATGAGTGTTTAAAAACTGTGCTAAAATTTTCAAAAACACCTTAAAAAGATTCCATTACTTAAAGTGATTTGGATAATTGTGTTCAATGGTAGCCATTATTTAAAAATATAATTAGTTGCTGAACTCAGAGAAGGAGGGAAATTTCTGCAGGTGTTTCTCATTATTTGCTATGCATACAAAATATCTGCATAAATTACCATTATTATTCCAATGTATACTAAGAGACAATAAAGCATTAGCAAGCAAAGAAGAACGCTGTTGACCCACAGACTGTGAGAGAGGCCTGGATCCACAGTAATAGAGCGCTGGCCTTCAGAGCTATTGTTGCACATGTGCAACTGCATTCAGGATTGAAAGAAACAATTTTGCACCTGTAACAATATTACATATGGAACGTAACTCCATCAGAAAGATATTGAAAATGGAGGAGGGGGCAGGGAGAAACAACCACAAAACAATGTGGAAAGAAACAGTGTATGCTCTAATTGTTTCAAAAGGTTTACACATGCTGTAGGTGGGTATTTGGGACATTTCTTTGTGTTTATAGCCCCCATAGAATGCACAGATGAGGTTTTGTTTTAAGTCTGTGGTGCATTTCACATGTTTCTTTTATGGTATTTCTAGAGTTCGATAGCAATGTCATTATCAGCACGGTCCCGCAGAACTTTCTGTGAAATGGAGAAATGCTCTTCCTCTGGACAATCCAAAACCAGTGGCCATCTTTGACCACTGCACACTTCAGAGGTGGCCAGTGCAACCAAGGAACGGATTTTTTAAAATTCAGCAAATTTAAATTTAAATAACTACGTGTGGTTAGTGACTGC
This sequence comes from Ursus americanus, assembly GCF_024610735.1. Lineage (NCBI taxonomy): Eukaryota > Metazoa > Chordata > Mammalia > Carnivora > Ursidae > Ursus > Ursus americanus. The sequence goes on along the minus strand of NC_142146.1, from coordinate 24,359,348 downwards.
CACATTGGACAGCACAGGATAACTTAATTTCACTGGGTTGTATTTGTCCATAAAAATAATAACTAATATCTTTTGAGTACTTATTACATACCAGGAACTAGGCTAAATATAATCTCATTTAATTACCACAACAAGTGTCTGAGGTCAGTCCTATCACAGTTGAAGAGACTCAAATCTGTAGAAATTAAATTACTTATCTCAAAGTCACCAGACTAGCATGTGAAGGAGTCAGAATACAATTTAGACAGTCCGACTCCAGATTTCTCCCTGTTGAACTCTTAAGGTGGTATCAAGAAACACGCAGTTCAATTCACTCTACTTATTCAAAGTGAATCAACTTCTGTGGGTGTATATAGCATGAGTTCAAATGATGAATGGATGATGTAGGAATGGGTCACACTGGAGGAAAAGATTAACCGGTGATCAAGCCAGTTCATAATACTGACAGAATGGAAGCTGAGATCAAACACATGAGTTAGCATTAGCAAGCTCAGAACCAAAGCTGTTGAGATATGTATGTATATATCGAGAGCCCCCAGACAGTATATCCCATAGTAAACACTCATAAAATGGTAAATGTGATCCAGCAACTGAGAAGGAAGACACAGAAGATGAGTCAGGGCTTACTCACTTGTTGACAAAGAGCAAATGAAAAACACTAACTGGGAAATGAAGGTAAGTTACTGACAGTAATCATCATTCTGGTTTTCATGTATCATCCTGGCTTTGTGTGACTAATACTACACCAGTATGCCCCAGCCTCTGATAGTTGAAGAATTCACAAACCTCTTCATGCTTAAGACTCAACCAAGAAAGGAATAATGCTAAGAGGTTGTTCCAGGGAATAAGGAAAACAGGAAATTGATTCCCCTTATTTTATCACTCTCATACTGCAGTGACTGATAACAAGAGCCTGTGTTGAGTCTGGCTACCATAGGCTTTGTGCTACTCATGTAACCTTCTTGGGGTTATTCACCTCTGCATGTCTTTTGACTAAATAAGTAGACCCCTTTGGACCAGAGGGGTCCAGAACATAGAAGAAAACTTTCATTTCTTAACTGTGTATTAGGGATTTTGCCCAGCTTGGGTAGGTAAAATTACTCCCATTGAACTTCAGAGAGGTTAAGTAACTTGTCCCAAGTCACGTAGCTAGTATGTTAGAAATTCCAAATTTGAACTCAGATCTATTAAATTCCAAAAACTGGCACCCTCTTTACTACTCTGACTTGCTCCTCACCACCATATACAGTAAGGTCTGTGAACCTGGCTTGAAAATTCTAAATGTAATCCAGTCTCATTTCTGATGTTCAATACAACCAGAGAGTAAAAGACACAAACCAAATCCATCAGACTTGCATAATGACATGTCTCAAAATCCTAATTCTATTCCTTCTAACTAAATGAGACTCCACTCTCTTTATCCCCACCTCCTGCCTTGTGACCTCTTGCACAAAACTTTCCAGATTTCTAATTTTTCACAGTAACTTTACTGCTCACCTGCCCCAACTTCCTCTTGGGAGTGGAGTTGGTTACCCCACCCATGGGCTCCCATAGCCATTCTTCTGTTTGTTGCATCTACGGCACAAACAGTAGTATGATTATTTGTTTAGGTGTCCACAATACTCCACTCACAGGTGTGTTCTATGGCAGCCCCTTTATGTATCTTTGGTAACTAAGAAAGTGCCCACACACAGAAGGTGTTTAAATATGTGTTGAATGGAACCAAACGGCAAGTTCACACAAACACTATCCAAGATACACGCTTTTTTCTCATTGACGATGCTATTGAGTGTGATAGCCATAACAATGATATCTTCATGATTGCGTTTACATATTACTTTATAATTATTTGCTTCTGACTCTGTTTCCCCACAGGACTGAGAGCCCTTTGAAGGGAGTATCTTATTTCTGTCAGCATAGCTCATATGTTAGGAGCACAGACTTTGGAGCCACTCAGCCAACTGAGTCCCAAGCGCCCCACCCCAACCTCCTTCCCAGCTTTACAATGAATTACACCTGGGTCTTAATTTACAAGGGTAACTGAGTGACCATAGGGAGAGGTCAATGCCATTGAAAGAAACAAGAGTCATGGCACACCACAAAGGGCCACAGAGGAAGCACCACATCCAGTCAGAGGCAGAAGCAGGAAGAAGGGGGAACCTAGATCAGTGCTTTGATTTGGGTTTCTATGGGAAAGGCAAGGCAAAGCAGAATAACTAGTTTAGGATTGGTTAATTTGAATAATTCCAGCAGGTCTGGGGCTCTACAGGTGGTCTCTGGTTGCCTGGTCCCTGCCCTGGGATGATTTAGGGCAGTGGAAATACTGGTTTGGTATGTGAGATTTGGGCAGGGAGGAGACTTGGGACTGGTTGGATTGCATATGAAAGGTGTGCTCCTGGCTGAGCGTTTGCTATCATTAAGAAGAGTTGGCTTTCCCTGGAGGGCCAGTCTTTCCCTAGCCAGCAAGATTTTTTCTTTATTTTTTAATTTTTTTAAGTAAGCTCCATGCCCAGAGTGGAGCCCATCTCTCCAGCAAGATTTTTAAGATGTCAAAACATCGTAAGATGTAGGAGGAAAAAAAAAAATGATTAATAAAATGTAACTTTGACAAGCTGCTCACTCTTTCTCCCTTCCTCATCTGTACAATGGGGATAATAATACAACGTGGAGTTGTAGCAAAAATTAAATCAAGTGTGTGACATATGGGGTATGATATAAAAATTGACCATAATATTTGCCATGATAACCCCTCTCACACACCTCCCACAAAGCAGGAGGTGCCCCGAATGAATGAATGAATGAATGCGTCAATGAGTTCCCATGATTATGGACCTTCGTGTTAAGCAATCAGCATTTTCAATTTCTTAGAAACAGAAAATGAATCTGTGGGCAAAATTGGCACTGGAGTGGAAAGATGAATCAAATCTAGAGAAAGAATAAGATTCCCAGCCACTAAAGGGTTGCTGCGGTTTTCCTATAGTGCTTCTTTTAGTCCATCTATCTCTGTCTCAATATTTAAGGCAGGCATTTGTCTTTCAGGTTTCTTTTGGCATCACTGCAGTCATCAAATGAAACATAATTTCCCCCATCCATAACCCAGTGAAGTTTAGTTGGACTTGGTACCACTACTCTCACTCCCAATTTTACAAAGAAAATTTGCATCTTCAGACATCAGCAGCATGAGACAACCTAAGAAATAAGAGTGCATTAAGCTTCTAAATAGACGTTTCCTTTATTATCTGTATATAGCATCTATCTAATGGAAAACGAAGCAACAGCATCCATCTCTTTCTACTACCATTAAAATTCAATGGAATCCAATGAACCCTCCTTGTTACAAGCAGAGGACCTGGTATCCTTCTCTACTTCTAATGAACCTGGCATCTCAGATGCATAGACATTTAGAGTCAGAGAACTGGAGAATATTTAATCTACCCCCTCGATTTCCAAAGAAGAAAATAGATTCCAATGCCCCATCTGCCATTTCTTGTCAACAATCCTGAAAAGGGAATCATTTCTCTGTGTTCAGGACACCCAGAATAATGTCTCGTTTTCTTAAATCAGCATTATGGCCCGATGAGCACAGGCATTTTACTGGTATTAACACAAGAAACTTAACCTCAGGGAACAATGAGGCTTGGAAATGTCCATCTAATGTACCCTCGATGCCAAAAGCGTAGCAGAAATAACCCATATTACGACATGAATAAGTAACTAATCCCCTTGTGCATAGATGTCAATAGCTGTATTGGAAAAGGCATTGGGTGGGGCCTTGCAGGGGCCCAATTTGCTAATCTCTAGCTATGCGACTTTGTGTAAATTCTTTAAACACTCGAGTCTCTGTTTTCTTATCTGTAAAATGAGGACATTAAACCAGATGTTCAAGATCTAACATGGCCTGGTTTGATGAGAGAGATTACACTCGAACTTTATGGCACTAATTACCTAAGGGTCAAGTCTGAATGTCAAGGCCAGTTCACACAGACCCAATATAGAGTTAGGCGATCACATGTTAACCTCATATGTATATTCTTCATACATTTATCATCTTCTGTAATCTTTTAAGGCTATTTCCTATAACAAGAAGTCCAATTTTAAAATAAGTTGAGTTATAGGTCTTTATATAGCATTCATTTCTACACACTTGATATGGGAAATGCTCACTATTTAATTAGTCAGGTTCATGATTTAGTTTGTAAACTAAGAGACCATATCTAGGTTTCACATAATATTGATTACATGATCTGGGCTCATTAAAGGATAATAATTTAAAAATCACTTTTAAGTGTTAGCTTTCTCTAGCTAATTTCCTTTCCATATGAATGCTTCATATTTTAATATACAACCCTTTTCTCCTATTTATTTATTTATTTATTTATTTATTTATTTATTTATTTATTTATTTTTGCTCTAGAAAACCAATGAGAATTAATCTAGAATGATGACAAAATTAATGGAAATTTAAATGAAAGTGTAATCTTATTGGAATTTCATTTTTGATGACATAATAATAGGCTTATATAGCACCTTTCATCTATGGACCTCTAAGTACTTTACAAACATTAGTTAATTCACACAACAATCCTGTGAGGTTGGCAATTATAATCAGCCCCATTATGTAAATCAGGGAAGTGCCATACAGAAAGGTTAAGTTCCTCAGGCAACGTGAAAACCAGTGGCGGAGCCAGCTTCACACCACAGGCTCTCATGGGCTTAGCACCGCACGCACACCCAGAGAGGCTTGCGGAAAGTCGACCATCTTTGTTGGTTGCAACAAAAAACACTCTTTTCAAAAGAAATGAAGACCCAAAGAGATGTCTAATTTTGTCACCTTTTCAGTGTTCCACACTGGCTGTGAAACAACTAGAAAGGTAGGACAGGACAGAGGGGAACTTGCCTTGAAATGTGAAGAGAACTGGTACTTGGTCAATGAATTTCCTCACCAGGAGGAGACTCCTGCCAGAAGACGGACGTGATACCCATTCATTCATCAGCAACATCTGAAGGAAAAAAAGTTTCAACTCAAATACTGTCGTGAACATTGTTTATAACAGCAGAAATTCTTTCTTGAGCGCTTATTAGCTTATGGGCCTTATATTAGTTGTTTTGTATGTTACCTTATCTAATCTTTATAACAACCTAAGTGGATTAGTTAGCCACTGCTGTGTAACAAAGCACCCTACAACTCAGTGACTTCAAAATACATTCATTCTTGCTCACAGATCTGTGGGTCAGTTGGAAGTTGGTGATATAGGTCAGGGTTGGCTTTAAGCTGCAGGTGGGGTCCAGGTCTGCTCCGTGAGCCTTTCCCCCCCTTCAGAGACAGATAGCTTGAGCACGGTTTTCTTCTGACAGGCATACTGTACACTGTTATTGCATCACACTGACTGATAACCCATCGGTGTGTGCAAGTTACGTGGCCAGGCTCAAAGCCAAATCACGGTGACGTTCCTCCTGCCCTGCGTGAGGCCAGTGCAGTTGCATAGCTAAACCCCATATCAGTGGGGCAGGAAAGGCTATTCTTCCCATGACGGCGGTGGAGAAGTGTGAATGTTTTTGAATAATCACCTAACCTAACCTTATAGTTATTCTTGTTCCCATTTTACAGGCAAAAAGGTAGGCTGCAGCCGGAGAAAGCTTAGGAGTTTGCGTTTCTGTACTTCCCCCACCCTCTGCTCCCACTGTTGTCTCCTTTCAAGGACCAAGGATATTATAGGCTGCTTTCTCCTCCCTCAGATCATCTACTCAGAAGCGATATAGATCCACCTTCTCCTTTTCACTGGAGACTGATGATGATTTAAATTACAGGGCCACGGACCTCTCCACCCTGGTTATGGCTTAAGCAGGGGCTAAATAGGCCTTTTTGATTTCATGCCTATAGTTCCTCGTGGGACCAAAGAAGCACTGAGCCCTCCTCTTCCCTTCATCACCAGTGCATTTAAGCCATTAAACCATCCTGCTGCATTTCAACGAATGATGCAGACAATTCACAGAAAGCACCCTTTAGCTTTTGGATATATGAATTAATCATTCCAGCTAACCAGATACAGAGTTCACCTAAGGTTTCTGACCTCCTCAAGATAAATATTAAACGTATCAGGCTTACTCAGTAGAAGCAATGCAAATTACCAACAGTCCCTGGGTCAAAGATCTGAGAAATGATAAGAAGTTCAAACAAATCAGATGAGGAGGTCAGGCAAGGATTTTATTACTGGTGTGAATATTGCATATTGTCCACACACAGCTGTCTCCTGCCAATACCAGCAGGGACACCAGGAAGTGTGAACGGCCTGGTTCAAATCCCAGGCTTTTGTGGGCTGCTACATCTTTCAACCCTATTCACAGGCTGAAAAAAATCATGGACACAAGAAGAGATGTGCGATTTTATTAGAGTATGTCTACCGATTTAAAAGGAGCTGATAACATTTACTATCTGTGAAACCGTGGATAAGATAGAAACTGCAACATTCCAATGCTTCCCTTTCAAATTCCGCTTTGCAGAGTGCAAGGATCCCCTGGCAGGGGTACAGGAGCAGCTGCTGGAGAAAACAGAGAGGCAGAGGTACCGTGCCCTTGGCCTCCCCTTACTACTGGAGCAGCTGCATTTTTATCTGCTTTATCAATTGAACTCCATGTACGATTACATTTGAATAAAAGCATTCTGCTGCTTAAAAAACGGTTGGAAAGCATTGGTTTTGATCACGTCTTCCTCTGCTATCATATCCGTTTTTCTACACCCCAGAACAGTGCTTCTCTTGAACATGGCCTTAGCATTTATTTATTTATTTTCTGACTCTTTATGTATCAGCAAAGAATAGGATTATCTTTGCCATGTTTTGGCCTTTTTTCCACAACATGCCCCATTTTATTTTGATTGCTTTAATCTTTTTGTTCTCTTCTCCTTATGTTCAGCCTCAAAATTGCTATTTTACTCCTAGCCTAGGGACAGGCATGTTTGATACCATTTCAAATAAATAATCTAACTGGAGATTGGAGAGGAAAACAATGTGATCTCTCAGGTCTAGGAATGGTTGTGTTTCATTTAATTTATGCAAAGCCTTCTGTACCACACTCCCTATAGAGTTTCCTTTGGAAGCCTGACCACTACCTTTCAGGATAGTGGAGTTTCCTGGAGCACATGGTAAGGATCAGCATAACCCAAAGGGCGCTTTCCAATCACTTCCACTTCCCATCTCTTTTTTCTAAGTGTCATGTACGGATGAGCAGAGAGACCACAGAGACACACAGGCTGCTCCCTGAAAACCAGAGCTGCTTTGTATCTATTTATACGTGGCCAAGGTGGGATCCCCTGGACAGGCATAGTGGGGCTTCACTGAGATTGCCACAGCTCTCACTTTTAACACAATATTCCAAGCATCCCTTTTTCTTACCATAGTGAGTCCCACCACACGCTGTACCATCCTTCAGTTTCTTGGCTCCCTGAACTGTGCCTTCACTGTTCCACAGAAGGAAGAACCAAATTTAATCTTCACTGACGTCAAGTGAATTCCTCGTGTCTTCTTTGGCACCATCCTTGGTGGTGAATTTCTAACCCATTTAGAATACTGTGGCCTTAGACATCACGAAACTGTCCTTGCTGACAGGTCTTAAATGGTCTTTAAATCTGCAATCATGTTGAAATAAAATTCGTGAAATGGGTTCTAGGTCCCATTTTAGGGTTGTTGAAGAAAACAAATTGGAACACTCATTATGAACCTTTCCCAGTGTGCAAAACAGGGGACTATATTGACCCTTTTCTTTTTTTAAAGATTTTATTTATTTATTTGACAGAGGGGGAGAGAGCACAAGCAGGGGGAGCAGCAGGCAGAGGGAGAGGGAGAAGCAGGCTTCCTGTCAAGCAGGGAGCCTGATGTGGGGCTCGATCCCAGGACCCTGGGATCATGACCTGAGCTGAAGGCAGATGCTTAACCGACTAAGCACCCCTATATTGACCATTTTAAATCAAGCATAATTACCTTCCATGTGACACAGACATAAGGCTAGTTAAGACCCCACTGATATCATAAGTTCTTCCTCTGGCACCACAGTAGGGGGTCTATGTGCAAATTCCAATTCTGCAAAATACCACCTAACTCCTTGTAATAGATGCCATCATGCCCCACCCATATCTGCACCCATGTGTGATTTGTGTACCTAGGGTAAACTTTCAACTTCTAGCCCCTGAAAATCTTTGTCTAAAGGTTTTCTTCAATGGCCAGATACATGTCCAAACGTATGACGGGCTGAAAGTACAGAGAATGAATGCCCTTTTGGGACCAGCTCCAAACTATGATTGATGGGACTTTAAGGTAAAACACTCCAGCTTCATCATCCTTCAGGTGAGATAACTCAGAGGGGCACACATTCATGGGCTTCAGAGTCCCCCTGTAGGATGAAGCTCCGGTAGCCCAGAGTGGTAGATGACTTCATAAAATATCACTTTTCTGTTTTCTTCCTTTGCCTGACTCATTCCCCCAATTTCCTACTGGCATCTTCTGGAATCAACTTCCAGATAAACTATTTGCACTCAGATCCTTGTTTCAGGATTTGCCTCTGGAGTAACCCAAATTAAAATACTACTATAAGCCTCAAGTCTGTTGTTAATAAAAGGGAAGAAATATTAACTCTATCACTGCCTTGCAAAGATTAAGCAAAACAATATCTATATAATTCATACACCATTGTTACTACCACAGAGCAGGCATTTAATAAATTATAGTTATCCATAGTAACCCCCTATCCTGCCCCCCCCCACCTCTTTCACCAGATTTCCTACCACTGTATCCTCTACTCATTCCAATCAGGGCACAGTGATTTTGTTGTTCTCCCTTAAATGTGCCAAGCACATTCTTGCTCCAGAGTCTTTGCACCCCCAGTGTCATTTTCCAGATATCTGCATGGTTTTCTTTAACACTTCAGACCTTACTCAAATGTGCGCTAATCAAGAAAAGAGTTACCTGACCTTCATATGTAAAGCAGTACTTCCCGTAATATCTCAGCAACCCCCTTGCCCCAACCTTATTTTTCTCCATTATAGTCATCACTCTCTACTAGAACAGAAAATCCATAATGGAAGGAGCCACGTCTGTTTTGTTCCTGGTATATCCCCAGCATCTGTAACAGGGCCGACCACATAGAAAATGCAAAAATAATATTTGTTGAATGAATGAATGAATGAATCTTTACAAAATCCCAAATTTAAAAAGTCTTTTTAAAGTGTTCTTATACTGAGATATAGTGATGAGAGGGATCTTACCGGATTATGACAGTGGTATGGTGCATTGGCTAATACAGACTCTTAAGAGCCAGATTTTAAATATTCAGCCATATTGTCAACCTGTATTAAAGTATTACAGCTCAAAATTGGCCATGATGGAAGTATTTACACCAAGGAAATTGGCAAATGCTATAAATCAAGACTTTAGGTTTTTTTGGATAACCAGTTTACCAGCACGCCATTGATGACAGCTAAGATTGTGGTACAAACAAAAGGGCCTTCTGATTGGCTAGAATGTAGCTTTGAAGAAAGGATGCCGGATAACATTACCAAACACTAACAGCCTCCTGGTCACGGGGTTGTGCTTTATATATGTGCTTTAGACTGGTTAATTTGTGCCCCCATCCCCAAATGTATGAGTTGAAAACTAATGCCCAATGTGATGGTATTAGAGGGTGGGGCCTTTGGGAGGTTATTAGGTCATGAGAGTAAAACCCTCATGAATGGGGCTATTACTCTTATGAAAGAGACCCCAGAGATCTAGCTCCCTTGGTCTTTCCACTGTATGAATACAAAAGATGGCTGCCTATGAACCAGAAAGTGGGCCCTCAGTAGAACACTAAATAGGCTGGCACCTTGATCTTGGATTTTGCAGTCTCTGGAAGTATGACAAATAAATTTCTGTTGTTTATAAGTCCCCCAATCTATGATAATTTGTTATATCAGTCCAACAGACAAAGGTCATGTGATAAATATTACAGAATCACCCCCAAGCAGATTTAGTAACATTCTCTTCCGTGCTCTGCAGCACACATACACTTCCACTATTGTTCATAAGACATCAGACTTTCGTTGTCAATATACAAGCTGTTAGCTCTGGAAGGACAAGACACTGTTCATCTTTATAGTCCCAGGGATTAACATAACTTGCCTACTCAGAAGTTTTGTTGGAAGTTGGAATGACACAATGATAAAAGCCAGCAGTATAAAGATGGACACAAAAAGTAAGAACATACATAACTGACTCCATAATGCTTTCTTTTGTGGTGTCTTACAGAACGAGGCTGGATTCACCCTCATCTTAAATTTGCAGTCACTTCAATAGAGACAATGAACATAACTCAATGGGTTCATTTTACTTTTCTTTGCACAAATAAATTGTGCTAAGGGTAGGAGTTCTCAAGATATGAATGTAAGTCAACGTTTAAATATAAATTGACTTCTGGAGCCACAGGGATATATTATAAAGAATGAATGAAGTTTTCAGTTTTAACTTGGTAAGCCATTAGTAAAAGAAGAGCTACTAGAAGTCTGAGTCAGATTTTTCTACTTAGAAGAGTATATGAAGCAAAGCAAGAGATAATCATTAATAGCTCCAAAAGCAAATAAACCTAGAGACTGCAGTGAGAGAAATCAATAAAGTTAATTTTTTGTTTGAATCTCAGGAATATCTGTCTAATGTGGGAGATGTGGCTTTTCCAACTAGGGCTCCTCTAAGGCACTTACCCACTTTCCATTGGCCAGAGCCCCATTCTAATTGCACAAGAAGATGGGAAAGGTAGTTTTTCTAGGAGTCTTGGAAAAAGAAATTATTCAAGTGAGCTTCTAGTCAGTATCTACCACAATGTGGCTAAAAAGTTATCAGAAATTCTACACATAAATTAATTTTAGGGACACCTGGGTGGCTCAGTCGGTTAAGCCTCTGCCTTTGGCTCAGGTCATGATCCCAGGGTCCTGGGATCCAGTCCTGCATTGCGCTCCCTCTGCCTCTGCCTGCTGCTCCCCCTGCTCGTGCTCTTTCTCTGACAAATAAATAAATAAAATCTTTTAAAAAAATAAATAAATTCATTTTATAGGAAATCTCACTACCCCCAAATTAGACAACAGCCTACTTTTGCTATGAGTGGAAGTTTTGTTTTGCTGCCCAACCAATAGTCTCACTTCTTCTGGTTGGGAAAGACTGTATCCCTCTTCTAGAGGTTAGTTTTCCTAACCTCACTTCATTAACCTTGTGAGGTTTTTTTTTTTTAAGACTTTTTTTTTATTTATTCATTTGAGACAGAGAGAGAGAGAGAGAGAGAGAGAGAGAGAACATGAGCAGGGGGAGCGGCAGGCAGAGGGAGAGGGAGAAGCAGGCTCCCGCTGGGCAGGGAGCCCGATGCAGGGCTCGATCCCAGGACCCTGAGATCATGACCCTGAGCCAAAATCAAGAGACAGATGCTTAACTGGCTGAGCTACCCAGGCGCCCCAACCTTGTGAGTCTTAATAAGAAATCCGATGGGAAACTTTCCTCCCTAATTAAAAGAGAACAGGAGTAAACGTCTCCTTTTGTCTCTACTGATGCGATCTGATCTCCGGAATGAGTGGCAGCATCTTGTGACAATAAAGGAAGATACAGCGAAGGTACTGAAGATGGGAGAGCCTAAGATGGAAGTGACATGGTGCTTATAATGAGGAGCCACGGAATTAACTCTGGAATGCACTACACTGGGTCTCTTATTACTTGAGATAATAAAGGGTTTTCATAGTAAAATCTTTTTAGGGTACTTATGGTTTGATTCAACATGCATTTATTGAGTGTCTAATTGGCACAAGGTGTAGTATCTGCCACAGAAAGACAATTTCCATGCACTTGAAGATCTGCTCCATTATTTTACAGAATGCTGCTAGGGGCCTCTTTCTAAAAGCCAAACACATGCTCTCTTATGTTGAAACCTGCCCAAATATTTTACCTTCAACCTTTCTGTTAGTCAGTTCAGGCTGCTTTAACAGAATATCGGAGCCTGGGTGGCTTATAAAAAACAGAAATGTATTTCTCACCGATCTGAAGAATGGAAGTCCAAGATCTAGGTGCCAACACGGTCCAGTTTTGAAGGCTCTCTTCTGGGTTGCAGACAGCTGATTTCTCATTTCATCCTCACGTGATGAAAAGAGGAGGAGGGTGCTCTGGGACCCCTTTTATAAGGGTATTCACCCCATTCATGAGGGCTTTATCTTCAGGATCTAATCACCTCCCAAAGGCCCCGCCTATCACCATCGACTTGGAGATTAGGATTTCAACAGATTGGAGGATGCAAACATTCCATCCATCGTACTTTCAATCCCTGGAAGATAGATGGTAGTTTTAGAACTGCTAGAGTTTGTTGTGCTGTGCTAGCCAAGGATAAGGGGACGGAGGACCAGGCCCTTAGCTACACTGATGTCTTATCTCTAAGTCTGTATTGCTTTCTTTTTTGTGCTTTTATTTCATTGTTGTTATCCCCAATCCCTCAGAAAGTTTGTTATACATAGCAGACCTGTATACAGGTGTCCTAGAGAATAAGGTGAATAGCTCACTCAGACTGGCTCAGGACTTCTCTAGTTTTAGCCCAGAAACTCCTACATCCCAGGCAAACCAGGATAGCTAGTCACCCTACTTAGAGAATGGGGGCAAGACAGCTGGATCTGTGGGTGACAGTGGGAACTCGAAGGAGAAAGCTGATTGAATTGAGCTGAGAGCACTTTTCCAACCAGGAAGTGACAGTTACTGAGAGAATGAAAGTACTTTCCTGGGATCCTGAGAAATGCAGGACAGGTCATTAGATATCCCCCCTGGGATGGGGAAGTCAAATGGACTATTTGAATGGTAGAAAAAAAGAGTTAACTCCAGAACACCGAGAAACGGAGATCGTGGTGTTGCCAGTTTAAACCATTTCTACAGTTGTGGAAAGTGCTGCCACTTCAAGTAATCTTTTACAGGCTTTTCCTCCAATGCAACTGCTGTAATCCTCAAAATATGTCTGACTTAAATCTCTCTGCCTCATTTGTGTCCTCGGGATAAAATTTTCCCATAAATCAATTCCTTTTTCTTTTAAATATTTTATTTATTTATTTGACAGAGAGAGAGACAGCCAGCAAGAGAGGGATCACAAGCAGGGGGAGTGGGAGAGGAAGAAACAGGCTCCTAGCGGAGGAGCCTGATGTGAGGCTCGATCCCAGCACCCTGGGATCACGCCCTGAGGGGAAGGCAGATGCTTAACAATTGCGCCACGCAGGTGCTCCTCCCATAAATCAATTCTGAATAACATGTTATCTATTAGAGAGCTGATTCTCCCAGATAAAGACATCCAATATAAAGGAGAGGTGATAATACTGGATAAATTCAGCCACCCGGGTAAGGTGTTGGCACATACAATTCTGACTACACAAATCTCAAGGTCTCTCCCGAGTAAAGACGGTTTCCAAAATAAACAAGAAAAATGTATGTATAACCACATGTGGCACATTCCTCAAGGCTCCACTGAATTCCATTACCCGGACAGCTGGTTGTCCATGCAGGAAAATATACCATGCAGCTTTCTCAATGAAAGAGAACAGAACTTCCTCCAGCTTGTCAATAAAGTTCAGTGTTACTGGCTTCATATTCCTGCTAATGGACTGTGATCATGTACTTGCTATTTCTGCTTAGAAATGATACCACTGCTGCTTACTAGGTCAAAAGACCACTAATAGAAGTTCTCCACCTGAATAGCGTGCCCCAAATGCATTTTTGAAATTCAGTTTAAGAATCTGGCAGTTAAAAAAAACAGGTTGCAATGAAGATTCTTTAAGGCAGACGCTGGTTCTTTGGTAAAAAAAAAAAAAAAATTCTCATCCACTCTGAACTGAATAAACCTAACCTAGATTATAATCATTATATTAAAAAATAATAAACTGTCAAGTCTGAAATAAGGATGAAATTGAATAAACAGACTGAAGAGCTGGGTATGTTTCAGGCATAGAATGGCGTATACAATGGCAATGAAACAACAGGAGTGGACCCATGGTCAATGGCTTGAAAACTTTACCTGTTCTCAATTTCCTGGCTCTGAGATTTTGATGATTCTTGGATGCCATCTCCGGCTTCTTGGACTTCGACTTCAGTGTTACTTCCCATCAAGCAGTGACATTCTGAACACTGTTTCCAAACAAAATGACTAAAAATGAAGTCTCCTCTACCACCACCAATGCTGCTACGCAGAACTCATGCCACTGGAACAGGCAATCCTTTTGCACAGTTCTCGGAGCTTCCTAAATAGCAGGAGAGAAGACATGGTAGTGGTTGGAAGCATGCACTGTGAGGTCAAATGGTCAGAGTTTGGACCCTAATGCACCACCTCCCACTGTGTGATCCTAGGCAAAAGGCTAGAACCCTAAGGGTGGCACCTCAACAACATGTGTAGCCACAATCCAAAGGGCAGTCTTCTCCCTTGGGCTGTGGTTTACATGTACACACCTTTTTTTTTCTTTTTCCCAACACAACTGGGACAACCTTTAGGTAGAACCCTTCTTCCCCTCCGGAGCCTTCTACAACAGAACGCACGTAGTAGGAGCTTGACTAATGTCTGTAAGATAAAAGACTAAATAATTGGGAGTAGTTTAATTATTATGTGTTTCTGATCTTCATCATGATTTATGACATGAAAAACAAAGATGAAAATTTCTCAACTGAAATCTATTTCTTGAAGCTCAGAATTTCTTTGAGGCAGAATAGGGGGTAGTAAGAATTGCTGTGTTTGAATGCAGCCCCTATCTGTCACTTGCTGTGTGATATTAAGCAAGTTCCTCATTTCTCTGTGCTGATTTCCTCATCTGTAAAATAAGAGCAATGACAGTTATGAAGAGAATTAAATGAATTAATAAATGAAAAGTGCTTAGACTTGTGTTTGATGCAAGATAAGCACTTTATAAACATATTATGATTCCAAATAAATGTGTAAAACCAGTACGCATCCTAGAATTGATGTATCAAATCACTGTACCTTCTTCCCTTCCCCCAGCCTACATTAAATCTATGCACATCTTATAATTACTGATACCTAAAAATCAAAGAAGCAGCCATTAAAGGAAAACAAGAGAGGCAACACAATGAGAAAAACAGCTAAAGAAAATGGAGAGAAAGGGAAGAGTAGAAGTGGAAAGCTATATGAAAGGCAAACTCAAATCCCGCCCATTAATCCAGTTCATTGCTTCTTCATCTTGGGGATGTTAGTGATCTTGCCTTATGCGCCTCAACAAGAGGATGAAGTAGCTGAGAAGGATGCCAGATATAGTTACGCTATAGACCGACTATTTGTGTGTCCCTAAAATTCATGTTGTAACCCTCACACCCAATGTGATGGTGTTACAAGCTGGAGCCTCTGGAAGGTGATTAGGTCACAAGGGTGGAGCCCTCATGAATGGGCTTAATGTCCTTATAAAAAGGACCCCAGAGAGCTCCCTCTATGAGGACATAGTGAGAAGATGGCCCTCTGTGAATGAGGAAGGATGTTCTTACCACACAAGGACCTGCCAGCACCTTGATCTTGGACTTCCACACTCCAGAGGTGTGAACAACAGAAGTTTGTTGTCTGTAAGCCACCAAGTCTATGGCATTCTGTTATAGCAGCCCAAATGGACTAAGAAAAATTATTTACCCTCTAAACACACAAGATTGGTTAAAAGGATTTATTTACTATTCCCTTCAGCTCCTTCTTTCTGGTGTGGGTACTTTTTGTCAGAGGTGGCCTAGAAGGAAGGCCACAACACCAACAAGGAATGTGAGAGACACTGTCTCAGTGTGTCACCTCTAGAAACCTCAGTATAAATATTAGGGTCACCACATTAAAAGAGTTAATGGAAATTCTACAAAAACTAGGTGAAATACACCAGGTACATCTCTGTTTCATATTAAAATAATCTCAATGTTATCCTAAAAATACATATACAAAAATATGCAACTTCTCTTTTGAAAGCTATGATGACTTCACACTTTGTTTCAGTGTCACATTTAAAATAATCTAGACCTGGCTTCTTGAATTATGTTTTATAGAAAACTTATTCCATGGAATATTTGTTGTTGTTTTGGATATATCTTTACATCTTTCTCCCTCCATAAGGTTTTAATAACAATACCTTTAAAAAAAAATACTTTTCTTAATCCTTTAAAAAAAAATTCAATGGTCAAAGAAAGTAAACATTACTTAACCAAAACTTAAACAGGTAACTTTTTGACGGGACTTTTCAGAGTCCTTAATATGCCAATAAGCATTGTTCGTCTCCTAGAAAGAGATACTGTAGGCAGTTTTTGCCAAACTTATTTGACCACATAACATTTACAGCATTTTCCCCATGGGGCATTGTGATAGGTATGTTTTAGAGAAAATATTAAAAGGGCTGACTTAAACAGTTTTATTCCCATGAATATAAACAAAAATGCAATGCATTTGACATTCTGTACTTCTACAAAATATTTTCACATATATGGTAATAATTGTCCGTCACTGCAGTCCCTGGGAAGCAACAGGAAAGTAATTAGTCCCATCATTTTACAGATTATGAAACAGAAACCTTGGAGGGCTCGATTATTTTCTCATTGTCACACCATGGGGCATCTAGGGCATTTGGCATTTAGGCCCCCTGATTCTAAGTCTTATTCTCTCAAACACCCCCTTTTTCAAGAAATACATGGACTGGTTAGCCATGCAATCTCTGTGTAGCTTTGCACCAGCTCCCATCCCCTTGCTGCAACCCCAGTGAGGGGTGACAGCATCTAGGACACACAGTACTCTGGGTCTTGGGTCCAGGGATAAACCGGGAAGGGCCATTTCTGAAGAACCAGCAGCCAAGACAGGCAGCATCTATAAAGCAACCATAAGAGAAGATGCAGCCAGCTTTTCAGACTGCTAGACAAGGAATGGTATGTTGGAAACTGCAGCTGTGAAAGGCTGGGTGTTGCTTAGGAGGTGATGAACAAGAGTTATGCTGGCCAAAGGTCTCTCGCATGAGTTGGTGGCCGCATGGCCTGTGGGTAGGTCGTGCGTGGTTGTCACAATCAGCTAAAGCGGATGAGGGTTATGATTTCTGCTTACCAGCTTCCAGTTCTGGAGGGCCAAGAAGACCTTGCCTGGATGGGGCCGAGGGAAAGAAATCACGGAAATCTTTGCTTTTATTGCATGAGGAGTTTTAAAGGTAAAAGACCTTCTCAGTGATCATCGTTGGTTCAGCCCAGAATACCAGGATAAGAAAAAAGACTTGGAATTCAGTACCAAACACTCTTATTATGTATGGGAGATACACCTTCTCATCATCCAAGTCTCCAAAGCTGCAAGGAATGTGCAAAGTCAAGTACAAACCGTGGCTTCCCAGGGAAGAGAATTCTATTCAGCCAAAAGTCAGTTAATCTCATAATGTGTTTTCATGTGCTAAGTGATATTTCACTGCATAAGTTGTCTGAGCAGCACACACTGGATTGCCACCAGCCTCCAGAGCTGTAGGAAAAGAAAATGATCACTTATGTATCTTGGTGGCTTATCAGGGAACATAGAAGAATTAATGTATTTATTCTTTCTTCTGAGATTAAATGTAATTGCTTTAAAAAGATAATCATGCTATTGTTTGAATTGTATGCATTTCTTATGAAGCACTAATACATTTTCCTGTAGTCTGACAAAGTGTATGGTCTCTTATCCTCATTTCCCTGTGGATAAATACTTTGTTAATTAATAAAGTATTATATGAGCACTTAGTGTCTGCATTTAACAGTGCAAGGATTTCATTCAGATTATGTTAATAGATTGTTCGCATTATTTCTTGCATTAATTACAACTTCTTTCTGTGGTTTCATCATAAGAGCATTGTCTCTGTGAATACAGGGGGCTTTTTGGATTATATTCTTGTTTGACTGCTGAAGTAATACTAGGAAAATAATATTATATTGAGAACTACTCGCTAGGACTTGGATCAAAAGACAGAAACTGAGATTCAATTATTTCCAAATCTTAGAGGCGACACAATTAGAGTCTGTCTTAGTTGAATCAAAATCAAGCAATTTGGGAATTTCTCTGGAACCCACAATACCTTAGGAACAAATTTATGAAATTGGTATTCCACATCATGATACCTTAGGCATAATTATGAGAAAAAACGTAAAGGATTCCTCCTAGTTATTGATAAACACAGAATTCAGATGAAGCAAATGTGCAGATGGGGTATGAATCTTAGGCCAGGGGTATGCAGCTAATTTCACTTTATTTTCCTTGAATCAATTTAATTCTGCCTCCTCCTGCTGTGCTGCTGGGAAATAGTCATGTGATACACCTCTCCCTCCCCCACCCCCCCGCCCCCGGCCCAGGGTTATACCAAGGTTCTGGGTCTTTGGTAACGTCTAGAAATGGGGAAGTCTCTTGGGTCATCAGTCATCAGTTCATCATGGTGACCACTGAGGCATTATGGGCCTAGCTCTCAGGGTCCCTTCAGGGCTGACTGTGCTGTCTGGGCTCCAGCAATCTGACGTGGTTTAGACAGCGGGGGATCTCTGTGTCCACTCCAGAGATGCAGCTTCGCAGCCATACTTCCATCCCCCCGTCAGTCCACAGGCAGAGCCCCCCCACCAGGAAATACGTCCATCGCTACCCTCCCATTCTCTGCCTCCACCTCTTGTTTCCTTTCTAGGAGCTCTTTCCCTCCTTCACGCCTATTGCTTTAACAGCCATATTGACTCACTCTCTCTAGTTGCCCTCAGAAGCAATCTTGGCGTTATTTTTTAAGGCATTTCCTAGTCAGGAAGACTAGTTTTTGGGAACTAAAGGTTTCCACTGGGCCAAAACAGCTCAGAGGTCCATTTGCAAAAGAATCAGTTACGTGCTCAGAAGACAGATGAGAGGAAAACAGAGGGCAAAGGTTACCATCTTGATAACTTATCCTGGAATATAACTGATTTTCCAAGGAAATGCAATTTTATTTTTAAAAAACTAAACTGTAGAAAACACTGTTCTGCTGTCATTATTTCATGAAAAAAAAAAGAAATAGCTTCTAAAAATTTACAAGGTTGAATTCAGAATTTGCAAAGGCTCAGATTTGATGTTCTAGATGACAATGTGGTAAGACATTAACATTTGAAGTTTTATCTAATTGTATTTGTTTACAAAAATGATTAGGTTATTTTCATTTTATTTCTTAAATATTCCCAGGAAGCGTAACTCCTGAAATTAAGAAGCATATTTTTTTTCCTTTCTATGCCTGCACATCGTCATCCTCCCTCCTGAGTCCCTCTGTTCCACACTGTCAAGGTGGACTTGGCTCCATGTGCATCTCTCACTCATGACCACCATTTGCCCTTTGTATTTACACTTCTCCCATTTCTAGGGCTGTCTACTTAGCTAATAAAACTACAGACAGCCACATTAACGTCAAATGTCTGATGAGAATGCAGAATTCTGGGGCATCTGGGTGGCTCAGTGGGTTAAGTGTCTGCCTCTGGCTCAGGTCATGATCCCAGGGTCCTGGGATTGAGCCCTGCATCGGGCTCCCTGCTCCACGGGGGGTCTGCTTTTCCCTCTCCCTCTGCCTGCTGCTCCCTCTGCTTGTGCTCTCTCTCTCTCACTCTGTCAAATAAATAAATAAAATCTTTAAGAAAAAAAAAGAAGAATGCAGAATTCTTTAGTCTAAGTATGTCCCGTACAATATTTACGACATATTTATACTATTTCATTGATCTGAATTTCAAAGTTAACAGTCTTCTGCATTTTGTCTGACAACTCTACTCATATCCCCAGGGCATTATTGCCTTTTTTTTCCCCCAACCTCTCCTGCCTCCTCCATCAGAAGATTGCTCCATTTAAAAAACCATTGTAGTATATGTGAAAGAATCTTCAAAGAAAGGAACTTTGGTTGAATACTTCAAAATCTCAGATGAATTTCTCAACTGGTGCTTCCAGGCCCTAAGCTGTCTGAGAAACAGGAAACTGGCTTCAAGAGACGGAATCTAACAGCTTCAGGATTCCATATTTTTAGTAAAAATAAAGAGTCAGGAAAAGGAATTAAAGTTTAGGTCATAAGATAGTTTGTGTCACGTAAGAAAGAAAATTTGAACCATTTATAATAATCAGGCATTCTGAATTCATGAAATAAACCGAAAACAATTTCACAGTGCAGTTGAAATGAAAGGAGAATTTGGATTTTTTTTCAACGCAATAGTGGTAGAGTTAGGAAAGTAGGCTTATTCCTTGAACAGTTCTCTTCAGAACTCAACCATTTGGAATATGAAGACCCTTGTTACCAAGAAAGGTGTGGCTGGAAGGCCGAGGCCATTGAATTTGTCAGTTGTACTCTGTCAAGCATTTAATATACGGGAAGCAAAGGTAAAGTAGCAAGGATTGTTCCTATAGGAAAACATGGAAACTTCTAAGCTGGGCTTTACAAACGCGAGTGCAAGGACAAGACAAGTAGAGGCTTTTATTTCAAGGCAAAATGAGAGCTGTGTAGGATACCGTCCTTCTGGTTCAATAAAGTCTCCAAGATGCTTTCAAGTTGAACATGTGTTTAAGCATTGCAAGGATATTCCATAAATGATTTTTCTTAAGCTGTTGCTTATTAAATCAAATCTGAATCTGGCAAAGTAACAGCATGAGCCAGGGAAAAGCCAGGAGATGATGCATTAATGCAGCCTTGAAAATAATTTTCAAGTCTTACTCAGCAACAAATCTGGTTATGTTCTGCTTCATATGGAATGATTTCATTCCTTTGTTTTCCTAATCAGTCCACCTTCTGCAATAGCCATTTAAATCAAACATCAAATTTATCAAAAGGGTATTCCTTCTTATAATTAATTCTAAGGGCTGGAAGAATACCACCTTCTTTAGCAAACCCAGAGTGAGGAACTCTGACATTCAACCGTACACAGAAAACAAACAGGCTATAGACTGAGCAGATCGGGTTTAAAACCCCGTTCCTTTATTTACTAGCTTTGTAGCTTTGGGAAGATCCATTAACCTCTCTGGGTGTCCTTCTTTAACTGTAGTATGAATAATAATGTCTCACATACATGACAGCTTAAGAATTAAAAATAACATGTGGAAAGTGCCTCACAAATAGTAATACCTACCAGTTAATAAGGTCTATGAAGATATTCTGAGGCTCATGAAAGAGACTTGCAGAGACTCTTGGGTAACATTTCTCAAAACATGTTGGAAGAACATTAATCCCTACAGATGGGTCTTAAAAAGAGAGTCTATTATTAGATAAGTTTGGGGAATGGATTCTACAGCCACTACTAGAAATATTTGTTTAGACTCTGAGAAATTCCACAAAAGAAATTTGTTCAACACTGAGTTTTCTAAGCTGAAGAATCTAGTACCCTTTTATTCGGCATCAAGAGGAATTCCAGTATTGGGCAAATCTTGTTTCTACTATGGAAAAAAAAGTAAATTAATCGATATTTGTTCAGCAGAGGATATATTTCCCACTTATGTTGATTTCAACATTATCACCTTTCTTTTTCACTAATTTTTTAACGTACAGTATTATATTAGTTCCAGGCGTACAATATCTGTACAACACCCAGTGCTCATCATGATCAGTGCACTCCTTAGCCCCATCACCTGTTTCACCCATCCCCCGCCCACCTCCCCTCTGGTAACCATAGTTTGTTCTTTACAGCTAAGTATCTGTTTCTTGGTTTGTCTCTCTCTTTTATTTTCCTTTGCTTATTTGTTTCTTAAATTCCACATATGAGGGAAATCATATGGTATTTGTCTTTTCTCTGACTGACTTCACTTAGCATTATACTCTCTAGCGCCATCCACGTCATTGCAAATGGCAAGATTTCACTCTTTTTATGGCTGAATAATATTCCATTGTATATATGTATACCACATCTTCTTTATTCATCTATTGATAGACACCTAGGCTGCTTCCACAATTTGCTTATTGTAAATAGTGTTGCTATAAACACAGGGGTGTATGTATCCTTTTGAATTAGTGTTTTTGTACTTTTTTGGATAAATACCCAGTAGTGCAATTACTGGGTTATAGGAGAGTTCTATTTTTAATTCTTTGAGGAAGTGCCATGCTATTTTCCACAGTGGCTGTACCAGTTTGCATTCTTACCAACAGCGCAAGAGGGGGAGCGCCTGGGTGGCTCGGTCAGTTAAGTGTCTGCCTTTGGCTCAGGTCATGATCCCAAGGTCCTGGGACTGAGCCCCACATCAAGCTCCCTGCTCAGCAGGGGAGTCTGCTGCTCCCTCTCCCTCTTCCTCTGCGCTGCTTGTGTGCACTCTCTCTTGCTCACTCTCTCTCTCTCAAATAAATAAATGAAAATCTTTTAAAAATATATTTAAAAAAAAAACAATGCAAGAGGTTTCCTTTTTCTCCACATCCCCATCAACACTTGTGGCTTCTTGGATTTTTTATTTTAGCCGTTCTGACAGGTGTGAGGTGCTATCTCATTGTAGTTTTGATATGCATTTCCCTGATGATGAGTAATGTTGACCATCTTTTCACGTGTCTGTTGGTCATCTATTTGTCTTCTTTGGAGAAATGTCTGTTCATTTCTTCTGTCCATTTTTTCATCGGATTTTTTTGGGGGGGGATGTTGAGTTATATAAGTTCTTTATATATTTTGAATACTAACGCTTTATCAGATGTGTCATTTGCAAATATCTTCTGTCATTCAGTAGGTTGCTTTTAGTTTTATTGTTTTCTTCACTATGCAGAAGCTTTTTATTTTTATGTAGTCCCAATAGTTTATTTTTGCTTTTATTTCCCTTGCCTCAGGAGACATATCTAGAAAAACATTGCTATGGTCAATGTCAGGGAAATTACTGCCTGTGCTCTCTTCTAGTATTTTTATGGTTTCAGCTCTCACATTGAGGTCTCTAATCCATTTTGAATTTGCTTTTGAGCATGATATAAGGAAGTGCTCCAGGTTCATTCTTTTGCATGTAGTTTTTCCAACACTGTTTGTTTTTGTTTTTTTGCATTTTATTATTACTTTTAAAGATTTTATTTATTTATTTGACAGAGATAGAGACAGCCAGCAAGAGAGGGAACACAAGCAGGGGGAGTGGGAGAGGAAGAAGCAGGCTCATAGTGGAGGAGCCCAATATGGGGCTCAATCCCATAATGCCGGGATCACGCCCTGAGCCGAAGGCAGATGCTTAACCGCTGTGCCACCCAGGCGCCCCTTGTTTTTTGTATTTTAAAGTTTTATTATTTGAGAGAGAGAGCAAGCAAGAGAGAGAGCAGGAGCATGGAGAGGAGCAGAGAGAGAGAGAGAAGCAGACTCCCCGCTGAGCAGGGAGCCAAAAGCAGGGCTTCATCCCAGGACCCCAGGGATCATGACCTAAACAGAAGACAGATACTTGACCAACTGAGCCACCCAGGTGTTCCCAATACCATTTGTTGAAAAGACTGTCTTCTTCCCATTGGATATTCTTTCCTTTCTTACATTTTTTTAATCTCCATTTTTAATTAATGAAAAAAAATTTAGATGAAATGTCATTTATTAAAAGTGTACCAATTAATATTCTTTCTGAAAAATTTTTCTTAAGCAACTTTTAAGTTCAAAATTTTGTTGTCTGATCTGATCCTGAACTATTGTATTTACAACCAAGAAAATACACTGATCCATTGCCTTATGAACAGAACCTGCTACTCTCCTAGCTGTAGTGGATACACACCCTGGATTGTCTGTGCTTACACTCTTTGAGCCTCTCTCCTTATTATCATTCCCTCGAATCCCATCAGCTTCTGCCCTTTCTCCACATAGGCCATCCCAGCATAAATATAACGCACTCTTTCATTTGTTTTGTCCTCAAACTTTCTCTCTTCCCCAGTGAGGTTCCCCATTGCCATGAGGCCCTGTCTATAAACAGCATAGATATAGACAGCTGTACAGAACATGAATGAACCAGGCCATTTCCCTGCCTGGGTTCCACATTTCACAATCCATTCAGCATCTGCTTGACTACTCTGTTTTCTAAGACCCCAAAAAGTGAGGACCTGAACTATCCCAACTCCGAAAGTTAGATTCAAACATTTTCAATCACTCAGAAGCAAACTACTGGTAATGAGTTTTTGGTAATACGTATATAGAGCAGCAGTAGTGACTGCTATGTGGATTACTCGTTACATAAAGCAATGACATAACCTATTCATGGGGTGATAATACAGTCTTACCCATGTATTGGTTTTGGTCTTTGGAAGAGGTAGTCTATTGGTAATAATCCAGAAGCAGCCAATTTGCTCCCATCGAGCATTGTGAGCATTTTATACCTGGCCATCATGTAATGAGCCTTGAGATCAAAAGCTC
The DNA here is from genome assembly GCF_024610735.1 of Ursus americanus. Lineage (NCBI taxonomy): Eukaryota > Metazoa > Chordata > Mammalia > Carnivora > Ursidae > Ursus > Ursus americanus. The sequence continues at coordinate 24,335,043 of NC_142146.1, read as the reverse complement.
CGATCCCACAGGCCTTGTGGAAAGTGCCAGTTGTGAGACACAGCCAGAGCATTCATCCCACAATCGCAGTTCCTAGAACACTGAGCCATCAAACAGCCTGCTGGGTTGGCAGGGGCTGCCTCAGTGATGTCCAAGACCAGGGCCGTGGCAGGGAAAGGGCTGAGGTGTTTTGGCACGAGGGATGGAGAATGGTTTCTCAGCACCTGCCCACAGTATGCTTGCTTCCAGGTGCTATGACAAACACCTTGGCTTTTTTATGACTCTCTAAAATTATTCCTCAGCCCGACATAAGACTATAAACCGAGAGGAATATGGACGAGCTCCGTGAATAGTGAAACATAAGACCTCTATTAGACCGGAATGCAATACATCTACTCATAATCAATCTTTGGTTGTGCTTTCACATTGTTGACTTCATGAATATGAAAGCTCACTGTAATAAAATTCAAGTGTAGGTTTTCCATCAAGTTTCAGCTTCCTAGAGCAGGCAGCTTTTGAATAAAAAGTCTAACGATAAGAGTTAACACACATAGCACTTTTCCAGTACAAGCACTATTCGAAATACGTCACATATATTAACTAGCTTAATCCTTAAAATAATCCCATGAAGTAGATACTATTATTATTCCCATTTTAAAGATGAGAAGTGAGGTTAAATAACTCTAAATATGGAGACTGAAGCACTGTTGATAGTGAGCGGTTATAAGATCAAGAGCCCTACAGCTGTGAGGAGGCAGGAGGTCCACTTGAGGTAGACAGGAGACTGTGACATCATCACTGCCTACATGATAACTATAGCAAAGCCACATTTGGCCCCAGTGTCCCTATCTGAAGATGAGCATATGCTTCTCTTTCCCTAGAGTATTGGAAAATATATTTTAAAACATCATGGAAATCTATGACAACCACTATGAAGAACAAGGGAGCCATGATTAATAAGTACCTTAAAGCTATGGAAATAGAAGAACCACAGTTTGAGCCATGATTGCCCAACTCTCTGTGCAGTACTGTGTCTCCAGCAACCACAGTCAGAAAATGAGTTACACTGCTCTCTCTGGGACTATTCAAAGGACAGGATTCTGGAGTAAACTGAAGAAAAGGAATTAGACATATTTCATTCAGAGTTATTTTTCTAGTTGGGGCCAAGTATTAGGTTGAGCCAAATGAAATTGTTCATATTCAAACACTTTCGACATAGAAAAATGACAATTTCATATGGTCCATCTAATATAAACCCCTGCTTTATGGAGCTCCTAGGAATAAGCATGTTTGATTAGAAATTAAGTCTGTAACAAGTCTAGGCTGAAATACCTAGCCCAAACCAACTAACCTACACCAAACCTACAGCAACCTTGAATACATGATAGGGAGGTGGCTATGCAAACTGTATTCGTAACTGCGGAAATCTGAGTCAGTCTATGAGATCGCCATTAGCACAGGTGATACACCTGGAAACCCAGGGGTTTTTGTCCCCATGCCCAGTGTTGCAGAAAACTTGGTGCAACCATGTTCATCCTTTCCAGCAGGAAGTTTTAAATACAAATCTGCTAGACTCTTGCAAAACAAACAAAATGAAACAAGAATAATAAAGCCTCTTCCTAGGATTTTTTTTTTTTTTTTTGGAAAGACAGTGAGGTAATGTAATGGAACTCTGTAATACACTTCTATGACTCCCATTGTAATTTGTGAGATATCCCTACAAAAACAGATTTGGAGTCACTCCAGCTCATGCTGTCAGTTTGGACTAAGACAGGCAGTACAAATGGGCAGACCATTTTTTTGATAATGAAATCTAGAAATTTGTTTGGAAGACCCTGAGCAATGTCACTGGTGCTTGTTTGATGCCGCAGTGCCATCAGCATGAAGTGGAACAGTTCTGCTTTAAAGTGCCTGGCAAAAAAAGGCGCATGTCTCTGCATCTCAGGAGCAAAAGCAATAAACATCATGTTACTGTAAATTCCATTTTTTATAGCATAGATTAATAATGCATGAGCATGCATTTCTTATTGCCATTCTGGTGAATTTCCAGAAGACTTTTAATTCTAAATGAAAAAAAAGGTGTGTTTATATTTTCCATGCTGTCATGTGTGTGCTGTACATGTAGTAAGAGATACAGACACATAAAGAGAAAATACAAATTATGAACCTTGGAAGAATCATCTTTCTGTCCATGAGCATTTTTTGGTGTCTCTGGAGAGATCAAAAGTGTCACTGCACATATTTCAGAAAGAAAAGAACAGAAGCATAATGATGTTATATCTTCCCGGAGATTTCATTACCTACAACAAGTGAATTGTGCAGGTGAGTGCAAGGGAGTGGTCTCTCAGTGTTCCTCTAAGAAATCCCTGAGAAAGCAAACATTAGTGTGAGGTTGACTCTGGAATAACTGGCCTGGAAAATGCCATTTATTCACATTTCCCTACCTACATTCTCATCAATGGCATTTTCCAGGGTGCATGTTCACCGTTACAAGCACATACACAGACACAAAACATGGACAAATTGAATGCAGTAACTACAGTCTTCCTGCAGCCAAGACAGAAGTTCTTACAGCAAGAACTTCATTTTTCAGTCTATGAAGTCATTCAGCTTCATACTTAGACTACAGATGGGAATTTGTTTAGAAGGCCCACCTGAAAACTCTTTGCCATGGTTAAGGTTGGCCAGCTACCTCTTCTCTACCTTTTGGCTAGGATCAAGTGTACTTTAGCCAGCTATGCAACTGGGTGAAAAGTACTTACTTTCCATTATGTGGATTGTTGAGTGAGCTCTATAAATTTTGCTGGTCTCTCTGTTTCTGGCTTCCTCTCTTCTTTATCGTGTCATGCTAGCTTTCTAATCCATCTTATTTTTAGATTTAGATGGCATTTCCCCTCTACCCCCCACTACACATACACAATGTAGATGGGCCTTTAATTGTATGAAGCCACTACAATAGTCACATATCTATCTCTAGGGTCCATTCTTCAGAAACTGATTTTACAAAATGACCTTAGAGGGATGTACTAACCCTGCTGTGAGATAGTTTGAGTTTTACTGGTGCTCACCTTATGTGGAAGCTGGTGATAATTGTGACCTAATATTAATTCCTCAATCTCTTCTTCCTTGTTCAGGGTGGCAATGTACCCAGCTAAAAATAGTCTATTGCAGCTAGAGATGGCCATGGGACATAATTCTGGCCAATAGAAATGGTTGAGGCTTTCTGGAAAAGCTGAGATTTCTCAGTAGAAGTACCATTCCTTCATGTTTGACCCTCTTTCTTCCTGCAACAAAAGTGAGATGAAGTGTGGCAGCTATATTGCAATCAAGAGGTGGCAAACACGAGCACAAAAGGATGTTGGAACACAAAAATAGAAAATGTCTGGGTTCTTCACATCTCCAAAGGCAAGAGAAACAAAAGATAAAATGAACTTGTGGGGCTTCATCAAGATAAAAAGCTTCTGCACAGCCAAGGAAACAGTCAAAAAAACTAAGAGGCAGCCCACGCAATGGGAGGATATATTTGCAAATGACACTACAGATAAAAGACTGGTATCCAAGATCTACAAAGAATTTCTCAAACTCAATACACGAGAAACAAATAAACAAATCAAAAAATGGGCAGAAGATATGAACAGACACTTTTCCAATGAAGACATACAAATGGCTAACAGACACATGAAAAAATGTTCAAAATCATTAGCCATCAGGGAAATTCAAATCAAAACCACACTAAGATACCACCTTACGCCAGTTAGAATGGCAAAAATAGACAAGGCAAGAAACAACAATTGTTGGAGAGGATGTGGAGAAAGGGGATCCCTCCCCTACATTGTTGGTAGGAATGCAAGTTGGTACAGCCACCCTGGAAAACAGTGTGGAGGTCCCTTAAAAAGTTAAAAATTGAGCTACCCTATGATCCAGCCATTGCACTACTGGGTATTTACCCCAAAGATACAGACATAGTGAAGAGAAGGGCCATATGCTCCCCAATGTTCATAGCAGCATTGTCCACAATAGCCAAAGCGTGGAAGGAACCGAGGTGCCCTTCAACAGATGACTGGATTAAGAAGTTGTGGTCCATATATACAATGGAATATTACTCAGCTATCAGAAAGAACGAATTCTCAACATTTGCTGCAACATGGACGGCACTGGAGGAGATAATGCTAAGTGAAATAAGTCAAGCAGAGAAAGACAATTATCATATGATTTCTCTCATCTATGGAACATAAGAACTAGGAATATCGGTAGGGGAAGAAAGGGATAAAGAAAGGGGGGTAATCAGAAGGGGGAATGAAACATGAGAGACTATGGACTATGAGAAACAAACTGAGGGCCTCAGAGGGGAGGGGGCGGGGGAATGGGATAGACCGGTGATGGGTAGTAAGGAGGGCACGTATTGCATGGTGCACTGGGTGTTATACGCAACTAATGAATCATCGAACTTTACATCGGAAACTGGGGATGTACTGTATGGTGACTAACATAATATAATAAAAAAACATTAAAAAAAAAAGAAAATGTCTGGGTTCTTGACATTGTTGCTAAGCAGCTGGGAGAGACTTGGACTCACTAACTCTGTACTTTTATATTATTTGATTAAAGTAAACCTTATATGTTTAAGTGACTGTGGTCATGTTTGCTGTTATTTGCAGCTGACCCCCTATCTCAAATGACATACAATATTAGACATGGTTTTCCAGAGAAGCAGAACCAGTAAAGATTTATTAGAAGAAATTAGTTCACTTAATTATGGAGGCTGAGAAGTCCCATAGTCTGCCATCTACGAGCTGGAGACCCAGGAGAGCTGATGGTGTAAATCTTAGTCCAAAGGCAAAAAGATCAATGTTCCAGCTCCAACAGTGAGACAGAGAGGGCGAAATCTCCCCTCCTCTGCCTTTTTGTTCTCATCAGTTCCTCAGTGGATTAGATGATACACACATTTGGGAGTGCCATCTGCTTTACTCACTCTACTGATTCAAATGTTAATCTCATCCAGAAACAGCCTCACAGACACACCTAGAATAATGGCTAACCAAATATCTGGGTATCCCGTGACCCAGTCAAATTGGCACAGAAAATGACCCATCACACATACCTTGCACTCTGCTAACAATTTCAGGTAACCATATCTTCTTTATGGATTGCTTTAGAGGTTGGGTAAACCCATGATGGAGCATAACAGTCAAGAGCAACTTCATCCTGATTTCTCTCTTCTGAACAGGTGAACCCACGATACCACCGAAGAACACTCTTTATTTCCCCTGCTTGTCCTTCCATTCTTTCAGTTATTCTTTCTTGACTTTTTCAGCCCTCTTTCTCTCAATGCTATTTTGCTTCAAAAGAGCCAGGAGAAAAGTCAGAGAGACCGAACTGGAGGTAGAAGTATCTTAGTTGGAGTTTCTCCAAAGCAGACATTGGGATAAGGATGTGGTATGAGTAGTTTATTTGGGGGGTGATTCTAGAAAACACCTGTAGAGAAGCGGGAAAGTGAGACAGGGAAAGGAAGTCAGCAAATGAAGGGTGTGTCATTGTATAGGCAACAGACAATGGGCCATTGAGGCTTAGAGACATGGTGCAATGTGCCTCAGTTATTCTAACATGCCCAGATGCTAACTGGAGTATTTATCTACCAGCTCCTATCACTCATTGTTTGAGGGCTGTTTGGGAGGGGTGGTTTTTCCCCAACACCTCTAGCCTGTGGACCAGGCAGCTCCAGGTGAAAAGTTGCAAGGGCTTGTAACTGGAAGCTATTGGGTTGGTATACTTGTGAACGGTAATGTTGAGGGGGATATGGCTAAGGCACCATCAGTATCCGCTACACTCAATTCCTTGCACCATTCAGATGCACTTCTTACGTCCCAATTGAAGTTCACTTTACGTTAGTGCTTCTTCAAGGTGATATCCAGTTGCAATTTTAAAAAGAGCGAGAAAGCCTTACACAGTAGGTTTAGTGGCACAAGCTACTATCCTTGTTGCTGCAGTTCATCTAAGATCTTAATTAATATACCAGGACTCTATCTGCATGCATCTACTCTATCAAAGGGAATATGATGCCATTTTTGGACCGTTTGGTTTCACTGTCATTTGAGACTGTGTATATAATAGTCATTGAAAGACCTGTGTTCTCCTTTCCAGTTACTCTGGCAAATACCATAAGGTCCTTTGGGGAAGGACTAGAGAAATTGCTACTATGTATCCTTGCTGTGTCATTGCAGGTGTCCTCCTCAAAGGGATTTGGAATGTCCTTCCATTAAAGGAAAGTAATGTCTCATGCCTTTGAGAACTGGCTCATGTCTGGAAGGTATGATTTCCTTGTGATTTTCCATTTTAATGGTTCTTATCAGTCTTCTTATTCACCCACTTTTGATCTTTTGTGGTTGATATTAGACAAACAATACTCTTATTGGCTACCCATCTATCCCACCCTCAGGCACACCATGCTCTATACGCCACTGCCACAAATTGTAGAAGCTCAAGGCCCTCTGGGCCATAATGGCCTTGCTGCCCCACCATGAAATCACATCCATCTTGTCTCTGGTGTTTAGTTCCCCCTGTCCTGGCTCCTTATTATTCCCATTGATACCAGCAAGCCCACTTCCATAGTGACAGAGAACAGCCACTACTGAACTTCTCAGTGATACCAGTGCCTCTCTCTCCAGTGCATTCCTTATCATCTCCATGATGGGAGTGTACTCTAGGCCTTCCCTGGGAACATAGTTAGTGGTTAATTCTCTAGTCTTAAACAGCTTACTTAATACATCCCTGTAACACAACTTTATAGACTTTTAAATTATTACTCAAGTCTGAGCCAAAGTATTCTGACATCTCTGCCTTATTTATTGCCCTCATTTTCAGCCTAAGGAGCCATCCTTTTACAGAAATAAAAAGGATTACGAAGAAATACTTTGAGCAATTATATGCCAATGAATTAGATAGCTTAAGTGAAATGGAAAAATTCCTAGAGAGACACAAACAACGAAAACTAAATTAAGAGCTAGAAAATCTGATTTGAACTATAACAAGTAAAAAGATTAGTAATCAAAAAACTTAAACAAATCAAAACAAAACAAAAAACCCAAAATCAAATGGCTTCACTGGTGAATTCTACCAAACACTTAAAGAAGAATTAATACCAATTCTTCACAAACTCTTCCAAAAAATAAAAGGAGACAACTCATCCTATGAGACCAGTATTACCCTGATACTAAAACCAGACAAAGATAACACAAGAAAAGAAAACTAAAGAGCAGTGTCTCTTATAAATATAGGCACAAAAATTCTCAACAAAATACTAACATCAAATCTAGAAATATATAAAACAGATTATATAGGGTGACAAAAAAGGATTTGTCCCAGGAATGCAAGGTTGTTTTAACATCAATAATAAATTAATGTAATATACCTCATAACCGAATAAAGAACAAAACCATACAATTGTCTCAATAGATACAGGAAAAGCATTTGATAAAATTCATCACTCCTTTACCATAAAAGCACTCAACAAACTAGGAACAGAAGGGAACTTTCTCAACTTGATAAAGAGTATCTATGAAACACCACATTTAACATCATACTTCATAATGAATGATGAATACTGAAATACTGAATATTTTTCCCCTAAGATCAGGAATCAGACACAATTGCCTTATCTAGCCACTTGTATTCAACATGGTACTAGGAGTTCTAGAAAACGTCATTAGGCAAGAAAATGAGATAAAATATATCCCATGATTAGAAAGGAGAAAGTAATACTATTTTGATTTGCAGATGACATGATCTTGTTTATAGAAAATCCTAAGCAATTCACTAAAAAAAATTAGAATTAATAAATGAGTCAAACAGATTGTAGCATACAAGATAAATATACAAAAATTAGGTGTATTTCTATATAGTGGGAATGAGAAAACAAAATTTAAATAAATGAAAATAATTTATAAGAGCACCAAAAGAACAAAGTAATTAGGAAAAAATTTAGCAGGAGAACTTTGAGACTTAAACTCTGAAAACTATAAGACATTATTGAAGGAAATTAAAGAAGAACTAAATAAATGGAAAGACACCCCACAATCAAGGATCAGAAGACTTAATGTTGTTATGATGGCAATGCTCCCCAAATTGATCTATAGATTTGACATAATTACATCAAAATGCCAGCTGACTTCTTTACAGAAATTGACAAAGTGTTCCTAAAATCTGGAATAGACAAAACAATCTTGCAAAAGAACAAATCTGGAGAACTCACACTTCCCAATTTTAAAAATTTACCACACAGATACAGTAATCAAGACTGTGCGGTATTGTTATAAAAATATGCATACAAATCAATAAAATAGAAACCCTAACATTTATCTTCAACCAGGGTGGCCAGGAAATTCAATGAAGCAAAAGTAGTCTTTTAATCAATAATACTGGTATAACTGGATATCTGGATATACACATGCAAAAACTGTACCGAGACCCCACTTTACACCACCCAAATCCTAGCTCAAAATGGATCAAAACCTAAACTCAAGAGGTAAAGCTCAAAAGCTAAAACTACAAAACTCTTAGAAGAAAAATATAGGCATAAATCTTCATGACCTTGAATTAGGCAATGGTTTCTTAGATACAACACAAAAAGTGCAAGTGAAAAAGACAAAATAAATAAAATATACAATATCAAAATGAAAAACGTCTCTGCTTCAAAATACACCATCAAGAAAGTAAAAAGAGAAACAACAAAATGGGAGAAAACTTTTGCAAATCTTATATCTGAAAATAACAGGGAGATACCACTTCACACCCACTATGATGGTTATAATAAAAAAGACAGATAATAACAAGCATTGGGAAAGATGTGGAGAAATTGGAATGCTCATACCCTATAATGTAATGAATGTAAAACAGTGCAGAATTTTGGAAATCAGTCTAGCAGTACCTCAAATGGTTAAACATAGAATTACCGTATGATCCAGCAATTCCACTTCTAGATATACACCAAAGAGAAAGATAAACATAGATCCACCAAAAACAAACAAATAAACAAAAACAAACCTGTACATGAATATTTATAGCAGCGCTATTCACAATAGTCAAAAAATAGAAACAACCCGAAAGTCCACCATGTGAGGGATGGATCAACAAAAGATGGTATATCCATACAATGGAATAGTATTTGGTAATAAAAAGAAAGAAATACTGATATATGCCACAGCATGAATGAATCTTGCAAACATTGTGCCAAGTGAAGGAAACTAGTCACAAAGGACCACATGTTGTGTGATTGCATTTATATAAAGTGTCCAGAATAGGCAATCTAGAGAGATGGAAAACAGATTGGTGGCTGCCTAATGGAAGCTGGGGTGAGGGAGAACTGGGGGTGATGGATGATGGCTAAGAGCTGTGTAGGATTTTGGAGGGGATGACCATACTCTAAAGTTGATTGTGGTGATGAATGCATAGCTGTGATTATGTTAAGTGTCACTAAATTGTACACTTTAAATGAGTGAATTGTATGGCGTGGTACCAATAAAGCAGTCTAAAATAGAGTAATAGCTAAATGTTAGGTTCTCTGTAAAATGAGAAAAGTAGGAAAAATATACAAATACATAAATCATATATATTTCCTCCACTCAGTATAGTAGCCACAAGCCACACATGCTTATCTAGACTTACATTTTAGTTCATTAAAATTAATACAATTAAAATTTCAGTCTTTTAATTGCAGTCACATTTCAAATCTTCCACATGTGGCTAGCAACTCCATATTAACTGTATATATCAAGCACATACCCATCATTTCAGAAAATTCTACTGAACAACATTGATATCAATATTCTATACATCACAAATTTATTTTTACATTTGTCAAATGCATTACCTTCTTAAGGAAAATTCCTTACTTAGAAATTTTTGTCCTCTTTGGTTTTTTTTAAAGGATTTTTTCCTAATAATAGGTGTTTTTTTTTTTTTTAAATATTCTTACCTTGAAAAAAACTAACCCATTTTAGCCCACTGCTGCCATCTCCGATCTTCTCACCAAAAAATCCAGGATCATTGATGCATATTTTCAACAGCACTTCAGTTTGAAAGTTCATCCAGAATAAAAGTAGTTTGTAAGAATGAAGGTTGAGAAGGATGAGAGTCTTGGCATATTAAATCTATCTTACCGGTATGTAAATATTGGGTATTAATTTAGAAACAAAGGTGGTTTTGACAGTGAAGTGCTAATACTTCAACCTCATCTGAGGGGAAACATGCAACTGATTGAATCAAAGGCATTCAAAAGGGAGGGTTATTTCAGTTGCTGTGTCACTCAAGAATAAAAAGAAAAGGGTGAAAGAAAATATTCTATTGATACGTGTTGTCATCTGGGTTCGCTTTTCCATAGTCATCTGTGTGTGCGTTTGATTGTATTTTATGTCACCCTGGTGAACAATACCGCAATATGTCAAGACCATTAGAATTCAACTACAAAGGAGGCAAGAAAAGAGTTCTGGTTTTCATGTCGATCAGCATCATCTGCTTAGATTTGGAGGCCTTAAAATTAACTCAAGCAATATAAAAAAAATATATCAGACACAATGCAGAACAGGCAATCTCACAAAAGACTTCCTTTATGGCTCATCAGAGTAAATTTCTTGTCAAAATACTCCCTGCGCTAAGTAAAGGTTATCTATTCATATGAACACCTGACTTATGAAATCAATCAGGGCACAATAAGAAAGATGCCTGCTTTTTGCATGCATTCAAGTTGTTGCTTCCATTAACTTAACTTCCTAAAAATATATTTCATTTTTTTAGTCTGCGCTGCATAACTCATTAACATCATAATCGCCAGCAATAATTGCCTGAAGTGAGTAAAGAAAATCACGAAAGATGAAGAGTTGAATTACCACTTAATGAAAGAAGAAAAAAAAAGAAGACAATTTAAATCAACAGTCTACGATACCACCACCACTCCCTTCCTTGAGAAAATGTATAGTAATTGTGTTTCTTGGAGCTTGTTGTGTTTATAAATGAGGACTCTCAGACAGTAAATTCTCAGAATGATTCTAAGGGCTTAATTGATGATGTGAATCAGAAGAATATTTGCTCAGCAATCTAAAGATGCATTTTTATAACAAGTTGCGAAATAATACCATTTAAAATATTTCAAAATTATCTCTACTGTAATTAGAAGTCCTGACCAAAACGAAGTGTTCCTCTTGGTCCTGAAAATGTGTGGAATCGATTAGAAGTGTTAAATGTACCTGGGGACTTAATGGGTATCCATTTAAGCCAGTGCTTCTCTACTAGAGTTGACTTTCGCGCCCAGGAATCACATGTCAATGTCTGGAGAAATTTGGAGTTGTCAAAAGTTAGAGCATGCTACTAGCATCTCGAACAGCTCCGTACAACAAAGGATCATCCGGCCAAAAATATAAACAGTACTGAAGTTGAGGAATCCTGATTTATAGCAACAAAAGGACCTACGAGGTTACTATGAAAGGCAGCAAGTAAAATAAAGGGATGATGTCTCCTACACAAAAAGAACACAAAGGAGTCTGACCAAAGCTAAAAAATTAATGGAGTAGTTTACAAAACAATAATTTATCTTAAAGTTTGGTGAGCAAGCTAGAGCTAGGGAAATGGGGGAAATATCATAACACATTACTGCAGCTGCCCTTACTGGCCAACCTTCAACTCATGATAATTTAGGACTGATGAGTGTCAGATAATCAACAGGCTTTGGTTTTAGTAAAATGTAATTATGATTAATCATTTTCATAGTTATTTCTTAAACCTGTAAACATGAGTTATTATAAGAAACAGATTAAGTGGGTTGACAAGTTCAGCTAAGTATACTCGTGAGAGGATATTAAAGTGAAATTTTTGGAGATGCCTTAAAACAGTGGTTCCCAAGCATTAGCATACATCAGAATCACCTGGAAGGTTTGCTAAAACAGACTTCTGGGCTCCACTCTTAGAATTTCTAATCCAGTAGGTCTGGGGTGAGCTCTGAGAATTGGCACTTGTAATTAGTTCCCCACCCCCAGGGATAATGCTGATGCAAATTGTTTAGAGGAGGTGACTAAAAGCTCCTCCCCCACAATAAGGATCTAGAGATTTAGAGATGAGGGAAGTAGAGGGCTTTACAGAGAAGTCTAGAATGTGTACTGTGAGTCCCATCCCCTCATAGGGGGTAGAAGCCTGCTGGAGAGTGTAGGCACCTCCCATCCTGACTGAGGGAGAACGCTGCAATCCAACCACTTACAAAAATATCTTCCTTACAGTTTGCAAACACAGAGGACACTCACACTCATCTCTCTCCCTCTCCCTCTCCTGAGAAATCTAAATAGCAATAGAGACTGACTCGCTGGCTAGTGTCTGATGGCAGGGCAGATGGGAAGTGGCTACTGTGATGGAATTAGCCTGCTCTGCTGGACTCTGTCAGGGAAGAAAGCAGATGAGTGTCCCCTTACATATGCACTGTGTGCAAGAGACCTTACATGGGTCTTCGTAAATTCTGACAAAGAGGGCAGCCTGCCAGGGTAAGGAGAAAAGGCTGGAGGTACTGCTGGATTTATAGAGGTTTGGAGGAAGTAAGAGGTCAGCCATAACACAGATGCATTTTCCTTCATCAAGGGGATGACAGGCAGTAAATTTCCCCAAAGATGAAGGGGGTGAGATATCTCCAACAACCCAGTTAAGCGCATCCAGAAAGTTCATTTTAAATGCCTACCAAATCTTGCAAGTTCTGAAATTAGGCAAGTAGAATCCTACCTGTTAGGTGGGAACTTTTCCCCTTAGGACATCTCCCACTCTCCCTCCAACTCTGGAAGGGTCAGAAGCATGGTTTGTCAAATGATAGAGAATGTATAGAACTAGAAAAGATGCCATCTACACCCTTATCCCTGACTCCCGCCTCCCTGTCCACAGAGGGCCTGAGCAACTGGAGAAGGAGATATTTTTAACTACATGGGAGATTTAACTTTTAAGTTACTAAACTGAGATTATGTTTGTGATTTTAACTGACTAGAGAACTGTTAGCTTTACTGGAGAAGGACCAGCAAAATCAAGAGCCAGCCTGAGATCTGATCCAAAGGTAGGGTAAGAATTTGCTTACCAGTGAGGATTTAAAAGGAGAATGGAAAGCTAAAATTAAAGTTGTTATTGTTTGGTCATGCCCCCATGAATGATGCGTCTTCAGTAATGGTTATACACAGAGTATTTATCATACCTTCCTAAGGTCTCTGAGGAAGTTTCCTGCTACACAAATGCATGTTGGACCCACTGCTTCACATTTGTCCTCAGTTTCTTCCTTTCATAGACAAGATCAGGATTATTTTAGAAAGCATGGATAGTTGTAAGCCAAAGAAAATCTGATAAATGGCTGTTTGAATACAGAAATATCATATTACATTCTACAACAGATGAATAGCCCAAAGAACATGTAATATTCGATGTGTTTGACAGGAGTTTAAAGTGTTTTAATAACCCTAATACTTGGATCAGCAATCGAGTAAACTATTTGGGGATTCAGTTTTAATTTATATAGACAATTGCAGAGCAAAAAGTAAAGAATATATGAGAATCCTAATGGATATATGTTATCAACAGGATATGCCTTGAGTATTTGGGATTTCATTGTTATGAGCTGTGACAGGTCCTCTGATTTCTTCATTTTCCCTTTTAGTACACCCTGCCCCCATCACCATATTGATGTCATGTATTGAAACACTATTCTGATAAGATCTCCAATCAAAACTAGTCTATGGGTCTTCATCTCTACAGAATTATAATAATCCACGTTGGTTAACATGTGCTGAGTAGGCCAGCCTTTTTTTTTTTAGAAGTTTTTCAGTTTTTTTTTTTAATTTTTTTAAGATTTTATTTATTTATTTATTTGACAGAGAGAGAGACAGCCAGCGAGAGAGGGAACACAAGCAGGGGGAGTGGGAGAGGAAGAGGCAGGCTCTCAGCGGAGGAGCCTGATGTGGGGCTCTATCCCAGAACTCCGAGATCACGCCCTGAGCCGAAGGCAGACACTTAACGACTGAACCACCCAGGCGCCCCCTGAGTAGGCCATTCTTATCAACTATGGGTATGATCATTCTGAAAAGGAATTTGGCAACTGAATAATCAGGGCTCCACCAGAGAAACAACCAGTATTATCTCTATCTATCTGACATATATGTAAGTGTGAACACAACATAAGCGTATAGATGTATGGGTGCATGTAAAGACATATATACATGTATATAAGACATACATGCATGCACATATGACATACATATGCATACTGCAAATACCTATAAATACATAAAGAATTGACATGAGTGATTGTGGGGATGGGGTAGACAAATCTGAAATCCATAGGAGAAGGTCAGGCTAAAAACTTTGGGCAGGAGCCAAAGCTGCAGTCCGCAGCAGGAATTTCTTCTTCAGGGAAGTCTCAATTCTGCTGTAAGGCCTTTCAACTAATTGAATCAGCCCCACCCAGATGATTGAAGATAATCTCCTTTGCTTAATATCAACTAATTGTAGATGTTAATCATATCTACAAAGTACTTTCACAGCAACACCTATATTAGTGTTTGATTGAACAACTGGGCACTATAGCCCAGCTAAGTTGACACATGAAACTGGCCATCACAGCAACATTATCAAGAGACGTAAATAGCTTCCTACCATTTGACCCAGGATTCTAATTCCTGAAATCGGTCCTAAAGGAAATAAGCAGAGATGTGAAACTTTTTATAGGTATTAGTGGCCCACTCCAGTTACTATCTTGAACCAAAGCTCTGTCCCATCAGCCAAAGACACATATGCCTGACCCCAGCAAGTATGCTAATTTAAGTTCAAGCCAAGGTTATTAACTACTCATTGACTAATAAGTTGCATTTTTAATGAAAAGTGGAAAAGGGTTAAAAGGTGCATATTGTGGTTATTTACCTCTTCACACCAAAACATTTCTCAAAGATCCTAGAGAATGCACATACATTTTACACTCTGAAAAATAAACATTTTATATATTTTTAAAATAACTGTAAGAAACATTTTAAAGCATCAATAAAAGCAAAAACAACATTGTAATTAAACTAAGTACAGCACTCTGAATATGACAACATAATTTGTATGCATCACAATGTTATGATTTTAATGCCTAACACACCACACAGTATCTAATATTAGGGAATCAAAACTGAATATTAGAGAATTGAGCTCAGACCCCTGAGTTCCACTGTAGGATGAACCAGTAACTACTACCAGAACTGACAGTACAATGAAAGCAATCTTCGGATAATTAGCAGAGCTTGCATAGAGTCTATTGTTCCTTTCCCTTGTGCCCACCAGGTCAAAAGCATGCATAAATAAATAAATAAATAAATAAATAAATAAATAAACTAAGTACCAGCATAAATAGCTTATTGCCCACGTCACTGCTCTTCAAAGTGGCCTGATCCATTCTTTTCTACCTAAAGGTATATCTATGGTTCTCCTTATATCAACTTCCAGAAAAAAATAGGCTAACTGTAGCATCTTCAGACCCTCCCCACTAACCCAGAAGGAGCAAAACCCTTCTACAAACCAATTTCCTAACTTCTGCTGACATCAGGAGAGGCTATGATTGATCATAACCCACGATATTCACTGGATCAGGTCATATATAATAATGGACAAGCTTCCTATTACTTTAATTGTATAAGCCCAGCTTCCACCCTTTATCTTGACCTTCCAACCTCACCCTTAGAGTAAAACTGATCCATGGGACAAGTCAGTTGTCTCTTATACTTTCTTTTATATTCCATATAGTAGGTTGAGTAAACTCAGAGTCCTTCTTGGGTTTAGTACTTACCCACCCACTCTCTCTCTCTCTCTCTCTCTCTTTTTCTCTCTTTCTCTCTTCAGATTTGTCTAATCACATCTGTCCCAAATTTTTAGATTTGAAGTTGAGAGAAAGATAGTCAGAGGTTAGAAGGTTTCGCTTAGATACCAAGCGTTAGCCCCATTCTCTGGTTTAGCTTTTATGAGATAGCCTGCAATATGGTATTGAATATTCACCCTTAAGCCCTAACAAGACTTGGGGGCCTGGGTAACTCAGTTGGTTAAGTGTCTGCCTTCAGCTCAGGTCATGATCCCAGGAGTCCCGGGATCAAGTCTGCATCAGGCTCCCTGCTCAGTGGGGAGTCTGCTTCTCCCTCTGCCCCTCAGCCCACTCCTGTGTTCTCACTCTCTCTCTCTCTCAAATAAATTAATAAAATCTTTTTAAAAAAATACAACTAACAAGGCTTAAAACTGGATCCTTTCCCTACCTTGTTTTAGTCTTGTATGTCCATGATACTCTGGGTTGATCTCACACAACCATCAGTTCAAGACTGGATAGAAAAACACACCCTTCCTCTATGAATTATAGCTTTTCCAAAAAATCTCAATGCTTTTGTTCTATTCTAAATTTCCAGAATGAAGCTTGTCTTTTCATAGTCTTGGCTTTTCTGAGTTACTGTTTCAGGCTGCTACGCAAATCAAGCCCTGGTATCCAAGAAAGAGTCTCTTCCTGCTATACTTAAGTGTTTACCTCCTTCATGCCTCCTCAGTTTTGGTGATTTAACCTGCTTCCTTATCTTGGGTCCCATGCGAGGCAGAATTATAAGATAGCCCCAAGACTTCTGGTCCATAGTGTATATGCCCTGTATAATCCCTTCCCCTTGAGCCTGGGTGGGGCCAGTGAATATGACGGATGTCATCACATGATTAGTTTGTTCCATATGCCAAAAAGTCTGAGATTTTTAGGTATAAATCAGATCTGAAGTCCATTGATTTTGAGAACATCAAAAGTGAGATTATCTTCAGCGAGCCTGACCTAATCTAGACCCTTCAAAAGAGTAGATCTAGAAGAGAAAAACAGCAGCAGACATGCCTCCTGTTGGCCTTAAAGAAGCAAACTGTCACACTGGAGAAAGGATATGTGGCAGAGAATGCTGGGTGCCTCTAGGAAATAGGAACCTTAGACCTTCAGACATAAGGAACGAAAGTCTGTTGACAATCACATGACCTTTGAAGAGAGAACAAACCTCTAGAAAGGCATTTACCACCCTCCACATCTTGACTGCAGCCTCATGAAACCCAGAGCAAAAACCATTTTAGCTGTGCTTAGACTTCTGACCACAGAAACTGTGAGATAATGAATGTGTGTTGTTTTAAGCTGTTAAATTTGTGATATTTTGTAACACAGCAATAGGAAAGTAATATACATTCCCAGGTTGTTTTTACTACAAGCATGACTGGAAACTACAGTACCAAAGATAGCACACTCAATTGCAGGGTCAGCCAGACATTCTCTTAGCACCCTCTTCCCCAGCAACACACACAAACACATTCCTCCATTTCTAAACTGCCAGTATCCCTTCTGCTTTGGGAGGAGCTGGATCTAATTTCAAGCTAAGGCTCCTCCCGCTCCTGCACTGGACTGATACCTGCAGACCACCTATCAAAACTTTCCTCTGAGTCCTGAGATAAAACAATGTTGTCCTTAGGGACTCATAGGCTCAGCTGGTGAAGTTGCTTCCATTAATTACAGCACAAAGAAACCTCTTGAATGTACTATTGTGAAGTTTGTTTTGAAAATCATACTCCTTTTGAAAATTACCATTCATTATGCTTCATAGCCAAATCGTTTCACTTAGGAGCAAAAATGTGATTTTCCACCAGCTGAAGGGTTCCTACACAATGAAGCCAGAGAATTATTCCTTGAGCAAGACTGCCTCTCCTGAAGCTAAACTCTTCTTGCATATTTTAGGGGGAAAATGGACAAATCACACGTAAATGGAGAAATAAATCTTTGAAAGCAAAAGGAACCTTCCTTTCAGTTCATTTCTATGGAGTATCTTTTTCTTGTTTTGCTTGTAAAATGGGAAACAATATAACTACCTGTATTTTTTGTGAATAACTATATAATTCATCACTTCAAAATCTAAATCTTTCTCTCCAATCTGTAATATCTCATAGCTTCTATAATAAAACAATCAAATCAACTCAATGTGTCTCAAATATGCCATACTCTGTGACATTCTTGTTCAAAGTCATTTTTTGGCTCCTTGACACTGTCGTTTCTTGATATATGCAATGCCATATTTATAGCTGTGAATTGTATTTGCTGGATAGACTGCAATGATTTGTATAGTGATTTGTGATGTGTGTCCCTGAAAGCAACCACACAGAAATAAAGTGCATTATAAAAACCACATTTGATGCCTCAATCAAGCCCATTCATTACAATTTTGAAATTTTCACCATGCATAGGTCAGAGCTACTACTTTGCATTTATCAGTAGTTTCCCATTCTCATGGATTAGAGATTTATAAGTTCCTAAATATTTTCTAGACCAAACTGAATACCAATAATCAAAGAAGAATGACTTAGTTTCTCATTATTACAGTAAAATAACCTTGTCTGATTACAAGGAAATGAAATCAGTCATTTGATCAGAATCCTTACATGGGTACATAAGCCCTGAAGTGGGTTATTTATTGAAGATGGCAAGGCTTATTGTGGACATAATGAAATAGATGATTCTTTTCCCTTCTTTGTTTTCCTTTTCTGCTATCACAGGACAAGAAACAAGGAAGTGCCATGATTCCCTTTTGCAATTCTGATCATTGCCTTAGGTGTTTCAGAACCTCACCGGATGTCTTCAGTTAAATTTAAGGAAAAATAAATTTGAAATGGCCAACACAGCCAAGAATAGAAAAAATAAAGTTTTTAAAAAATAGAAAAAATAAACTTATTTTATTCTTTCTTCATATTTTCCCTACTCCCTGAATATGAACTGTTATGATTTTTTTCTCCATCTTCTGCCATGCCTATGAGATTGTAGTCTCCATAGAAGTTGAAATGGTGACTTTCCTATTCACCATATATCCCCACAGTTTAGCAGAGTGTTGGACACAGAGTAGGGCCCTTACAAATAAGTGTGCATACATGAATATCCATAAGCATTCAGAAATTTGTGTTTCTCTCAAAAATCAGAAAGTAGATTAGATAAACCATGTTAAGATTGACATTTCCCACCACATCTTTAACCAATCTTTGAGGACTAACTATGCTGACTGAGGGATGACCCATAGGAACCCTGGCTTAACAATAAAAACAACAATAAATTTTTAAAAAACTTATCAGAGACAGCCATCATCACACTGTAGGGAAGATAGACTCTATATAAATAGTTCAGGAAAAATCACTGAACAAGTAAACAAGTGAACAACAACCAAAAAACAACCTAACGACATTCACAACCCTGCAAGAGGTGGAAATCAGAATGTAGAGTATACAATATATTAGGTAAAATAGTCACTTTTCAACAACAACAAAATAGAAGGCATGCAAAAAAATAAGAATATGTAGCCAATATATAGAAAGATACTATCTCTGTTTCAATAAAAACTCTCTGAAGGGGCCTAGATGTTGGACTTAGCAGACAAAGAAAAGTAGGAAGTATATACGCTCAAAAGCAAAAGGAAACCATGTTCCAATAATTAGAGGACAGTAGGATAACAGTGGATCACCAAGTATAGAACGTCAATAAAGAGAAAGAAACTATAAACATTAACCAGATAGAAGGGCACCTGGGTGGCTCAGTCATTAAGCGTCTGCCTTTGGCTCGGGTCATGATCCCAGCATTCTGGGATTGAGCCCTGCATCGGGCTCCCTGCTCAGCAGGAAGCCTGCTTCTCTCTCTCCCACTCCCCCTGCTTGTGTTCCTTCTCTCACTGCCTTTCTCTCTGTCAAGTAAATAAATAAAATCTTAAAAAAAAAAAATAAAACTAATTATTTAAAAAAAAATTAACCAAATAGAATGTCAGGTACTGAAAAGTACAAAAATTGAAATGAAAAATCACTAAAATAATTCAACAGAAGATTTGAGCTGGCAGAAGAAAGAATCAGCAAACCTGAAGTGGGTCAATAAAAACGATCCAATCTGAGGAACAGAAAAAAGAAAAAAGAATGGAGAACATAACAAATAGAGCCTCAGACACATGGGACAACATAAAATATATTAACATATGTGTAAAGAATCTCAGAGAAAGAGGAAAAGGGGCAGAAAAATAAATGAAGAAATAATGGCTAAACATTTTCAAAACATTACCAAAAAGAAAAAAAAATTAATCTACACATCCAGAAAGCTTAATGGACTTCAAGTAGGACAAATACAATGAGATCCACACCTAGACATGTCACAAAGTCAAAGGGGAAATCTTAAAAGTGGCTAAGACATACACATACACACACACACTCTCTCAACTCATCACGAACAAGGAAACCACGTTAAAATTACCAGATGATAAGGGGGGGGGGCGGGGATGAGGCCAGAAGGCAGTGGGATGACATATCCAAAATGCTTGAAAAAATAAAACAGTCAACCAATAACTATAACAAGCAAAACTATAATTCAAAAATGAAGGCAAAATTAAAGTACCTCCAGATACAAAGACTGAAAGAATTCATTGCTAATAGATTTTCATGACAAGAAATACTAAAGGAAGCCCTTCACACCGAAAAGAAGCGATAGCATATGGTAACCTGAATCCACACAAAGAAAGAGCACCAGTAAATATAATGATGTAAGAAAATACAAAAAAGTAAAAATAGGGGTGCCTGGGTGGCTCAGTCATTAAGCGTCTGCCTTTGGCTCAGGGCGTGATCCTGGCGGTCTGGGATCTAGCCCCACATCAGGCTCCTCCACTGGAAGCCTGCTTCCCACTCCCCCTGCTTGTGTTCCCTCTCTTGCTGGCTGTCTCTCTCTTTGTCAAATAAATAAATAAAATCTTTATATAAAAAAAGTAAAAATATACTTATGTATAAGTAAACATGTAAGTATAAATACATGTTTTCTCTTTACTGATTTAAAAGAGGATTGCAGAAAACAATTATTATAAAACTTTTGTTAGGCTTATGTAAAGATGTAGATATACGACACTAGCATCATAAAGGAATGGGAAAGGAATAAATCTGTGTTGGATAAAGTTTCTATAGCTCACTGGAATCAAGGCATGGGGTGGGGACTGGAGACAGAGATGCTTTAGGAAGTTATTCCAATAGCTGGGAAATGGTCACTCAGGGACCACAGTAGGGCAGTGGCAGTCAACTGGAAACTATTTGAGTGGGATGAAGAGATAGAATTACCATATCTGACAAAGGATTAGAACAAAGAGACAGGCGAATGGCAGGAAGCATAGGTCAAAGAAAATTTAAATGAGGTCGAAAGGGAAGAAGGAATACCCATTAACATAACTGGAATAGTGATACTTTATTGTAGATTACCTAGATTGTTTTCCAGGCTGAGAATTCACTAAAAGCCAGGTCTGTGAGGAACAGAAAACAAGACAGTCGTTTTCTGTAAGCCAGAACTCTCTATCCCATCCCATCCTAGTCACTACAATGGGAAACCACATTTGAGTAAGTCATGAGGGGGATGACTCTCAGCAAGGAAAGGAGTAAACACAAAAGATGCCAAGCTGGAGTGGCATTAAATGAATGTTCTTTGTATTTCAAATTATTGTCTGGCACTGGCGCTATTAATGAGAATGAATCCATTTCAACTTATTTTCAATTATTTTTTTTTAAAAACCTAATAGTGTGATAGTTTGCTGATGAATATAAAGAAAACTGCTAAGATTTCAGATTTAGAAAAGAAACAGGGAAGAAATGAAAAGAAAAGACGAAGAAATCCAATTCAATTGCCATTTGAGAAGAACCCAGGCTTCCATCTGGATATCAATCTAACCTTCACCTTTGACTTTGCTCTATTCTGTCATTCTCTACAGGTTGAGTGATAACTTCATTTTCCTTTTTTCTTCTCAGTATTAATGATTATTTGAATATATTCCTGAATTTACGAGAACATTTGAAAAATTCAGAGCACATTTTTATTATATCAAAAAGAAAAATGATAGATTGTCTCCTATGTTCCATACCCCATTAAATGGCCCTGGAAATTTTGATTGGATGTCTGGACCTCTGGCACCCAGAGATCTATGTTAGCTAAACCACTGGAACCTAGAAATCCTGACTCTTCTTTTGGTTGGCAATTCTTCACTACACACACTGTTGGATTTGTGTGAATTATGCTAAGCAATTTTTTTTAGATTAGAGAGATTCAGGGAAATAGCAGTTATTATGGAGCCTGGAGATTAGATAATGCTAGGATTAATAAAAATGACAAGCAGTATCTCCATGGAATTAATAATTCAAGAAAACGACTTTTTCTATTTCTGTGTCCTCCTCTCCTACCATCACTCTTCCTATTCCTTCACTCTCCTCTGTTTATATGGGGAAATTTGCCTTCTAGAAAGTTTTATTAACATCAAGAGCAGAAGTCACTATGAAGACCTGCTCGAAGAGTTATGGTGTAAATGGCCTCTCTTGTTAAAGCATATAACCCAAAAAAAGGAAATCCTGGCTGAGGAAGAGAAGAGCTCAGCAAGGACTCATGCCATTGACATGAGGAAATCAGTAAACAGTCTGGAGACTCTTGTGACTCATTCCTTGCGGGAGACCCCATTTCCCAACAGAGAGATGGCCTTGTCTACTTAAGGTCCGCAAGGTAACCAGATCTTGCCTAACCAGTTTTTGTGTGGTAATTTGTAATGCCTTACTTTCCTGAAAAAGTATGAATGGCCCAGTTTACTGAAGTTAGGAGAAGCTGACTTGTGTTGAGTAGCTATTTTGTGCCATTATATTAATCAGTTGAATCCTTTCCATAATTCTGTGAGGAAGACACAATTATCTACATTCTGTGGCTGTGACCAAGGCTTATGAAATTTAAATGACTTTCTCAGGATCATACATATAAGCTCAGAACAGATTAAGGGGCAGGATACATGGACAATTTCGTATGGAATCAATCTGTATCCAGTACTAAAGCATTATCTAAGTACTTGGAAGATTTCTTGACAGTTAATCCAAGGGTTCACATTAAATTCTTTACCATCACTTGGGAAATGTAATTAGTCCTCTAGGACCAAAGGACTTTAAAAGCAAAAACAAGAGTATAAAACACTCCTCATTGGAATTGATCTCATCCCTAAGGAGCAAATGCTGACTAAACATTAAAAGAATATTTTTTAAAGTACAGCTGCATTGTTAAGTTTTCCAAGGACTTTATCTGTCTCAATCAAGGGCTGCATTATTAGTTTTCCAGAAACCTTACCTGTCTCAACCAAGCCCTGTCATGTAGTGTCACAAAGCAGGTATCCTGGGATGCACACTCTGAGATGGAGGACATGCAGACAACTTATTAGGGCCTATTTTCAGGACCAACACCTACAAAAGTAAAGAAGGCTTGGAGGACTGGGCTAAGGGAGGAGGTAAGCTGTAACAATGATTCAGCTATGGCCTTGGCCAATCCCAAGGGGAGCTCTGCAGTTGAGCCCTTCCTAGCTGATCTGACTTGGGCTGAGACGGACAGGCTTTTACATATTTCTGACAGTCAGCCATTTGATGATATGGGTCAGCCACCCCAGGAGCAAAGATTTACTGAAGGCTTACCAGGAGTAATTTCTGGAGATGGCTGACAGCTGAAAACTCTCAGCTGGCAGACTCCCAGTCACTGGGAGGAAATGCCCCTCATTCCTGAAGAGAGTTCTGGTGGATCATCACAGTATCAACTACATAGAGCTCGTTGATGGTTAAGCCAGTCTTCAAATTCAGACCTATCTGGCTCTAAGCACATGTTTTGTCCCTTATATCGGCTTGCCTGTCTGAATGCGCACGGAACACTGTTCATGATCGCCAAAGTTCTAACCTCTCTAGCCAGGCTTCAGAGTATCTTAGAGAACAAAACATATGTTCCTGGTTGCTCAAATCCATGTCTGGTGTAACTACAACAATTCTGAACTAGACGTGGGAAAGGGCACCCTACCACATATTTCTCCCCACTCTCCAAATACAGTGAAGTAATTCAGAGAAACCACTCTGGGATGCTGGCACATGGAGAGGCGCAGCAAGACTCTGTTAGAGGCAGGCAGCCCTGGACCCTTTCCCGATCCCCGGAAGTGATCTGCAGGGATGACAGCTGGGTCCCTAGTAAACTGCCCCTAGCTTTTGCTTCCCATCCTGAAAGAGGTGTTTGCAGTTTTGCCAAGGAATATGGTCAATGCTGCCAGATAGAAGCTTTTGTTTTCCTCCAAGAGGTGCTAGGTGTCTGAAAATCCACTACAGATAAACCAGGGTAAATTAACAGTGATTCTTGAATGCCTCTCCTGGCCAATGAGGAGTGAGCTGAAAGGAAGGAGTCAGTCTTAGTTTGGGTTCCTTTACAAGCGGAACCTGAGACAAGGACTCAAGGGCAGACAGAGTTTTGGGGAGATAGGGAGGATGGAGGTTACGCCAGTAAGTGAGAAAGTAAGGAGCATGAGACAACGAAAGAGCTTTACATGGTTTATTTTTTTATTTTTTATTTTTTAATTTGAGAGAGAGCATGAGCAGGGGGAGGAGCAGAGGGAGAGGGACAAGCAGACTCTGAGCTGAGTGGAGAGTCTGACTCGGGGCTCAACCCCAGGACCCTGGGATCATGATCTGAGCAGAAGACAGACGGATGCTTAACCAGCTGAGCCACCCAGGCGCCCCTAAAAAGTTTCTATTAGACCTGGTTATTGCCCTGGGTAACTAGGACTCAGTCCTGCGAAAGACCTCTTGAGAAACTTGCAGAATCCACTTCAGAATGACCTCAACAAAGAATGCGTGCCTGGGGGGCATATTTCTCGTGACTCCGATCTCTTATTGTATAGTGGTCTCCTCTGAGGAAATGAATCTCCCCCCCCACTTCCAGAGCGAGTTCCCTTGGTTTTAGAGAAAGCATTGAGTAAGAAGCATGGAGAATCCAGGTGGGACACTGTCAGCATGCACAACTGTCCACTGCAGCTGCTGCTGAAATTGGACATGGGCAGAGAGAAAATTCAGTAGGACTCCAATGGTGTCTGCTACAGCTGGGGGTTGTCTGGGTAGATATGTGGACAGCTGTTTGAGAGATTAGCTCTCACAAAAGCAAGAGTGGAAAGGTGGTCACCTTGACTGTCAACTTTAATCCTGAATGTTTCTGCTCTCCATGTTCATGGGACCTTCCTCCTGCCCACATTAAAACACACCTCCACCCTTAGGAATTACTTCTCGAGGGCATTTGTGAGCTTCTTGCTTTAGGATTTGGCTCAATCCCCCAAGACATAGGAATAATTTACCCGTGTCAGGCCTCTCTTCTCATCCCCAGTAAGTATCAGCTCCTACACTTGCTAAGAGGAGCAAAGGTCAGGAAATTATAAGTAAACAATGTTAGTGAGGCTGGGGTGGTTTCTTCAAATCACCACGTTTTAAATTTTTGGTTTGATCAGTGCTTACTAAAAGAAAGCTAGTTACCAGTAAAGATGTCATTTTAGTGACCTTTTATTTCATCGGAAGTCCATCTTGGCTATAGGGAAGGGCCTTTGGAGTTAGCCTTCACCACTAACTTTGTTGCTTCTCTGGGTTTCTGTATGCCTTATCCTTAAATTCTATGATTTCATTATGTATCATGAAATGGTCTACTGTTTCTTTTTTTTTTTTTAATCACTCAGGCAGGTGAGATATGACATTTCATTTCATTTTGATTCATTGAATATGATTCATAAAATGGTAGAGAGAGCTAAACTCTTAAGAGGAGCCTTTTCACTACAAACCAACTGGCCTTCTTCCTACTGTTTGAAAAACTATGATCATATTCATGTCTTCAGATTTCTCCCCCTTACCTTTTTTGGCTACTTCACTGCAATGAACCTCGAAATATAATTTTCAGCACAAAAAACAGGCTGTCTTCTTTGGCCGATGTCTAGAGTTGAAAAATAAACATGAAACTAGGTTTTAGGCTTGGTTTCTTATTACCTGTCAAATGTATGATTCTAAATAAGATGGTGCAGGCTCTCACACTCAAATGCTGGCTCTTTTGTTACTCAATAAAGGATACAATGTATTTTTTTTTGAAAATCATCTAGATTTCTTTGTATGTCATAACTCTCTTAATTCTCACAGTATTCTCTGTGAGTAACTGCGACTGTTAGTCCCATCGACAGGTGGGGAAACTGAGGCATGTAGCCATTAGTTAACACTCCCACAGTCTGGCCAGCTACTAAGTAGGGGTCATGAGTCAAACCCAGGCAGTCTGACTTTAAAAACGTATGCTCACTATCACCACCTCATGCTGCCTTTTACCTAAAACTTTCTCTATGAAAGTCCTTGGCATGAATTCACTGATAACTTGTCAAGCTATAAGGGGCTTAAGGTCACCAACATTATTTATATAAACTATTTAAATTTGTTTGAAAATCAGCAGCAAAGCAAGAAATTTTCTGCTGAATCTAATCTCTGTACATATGATCTAATTTTAGCAATCATGATTTCTCCCACAAACCAGAGCCCAAGGATGTGTCCATATAAGATACTGCAAAGTACCCCAAATGTAAGGGCTGGAGATATTTTTAGTCATAGAAAAATGTGATTAAGAATAGTAATTTTGTTAGTGATCTATGACTTGTTTTTGTCTTAAAATCACCAGTAAATCCCCCAATATAGCCAACACTGATAGCATACGGGCATGGGCGCATCCTGCAATTCTGGTCTGATAATTTTCTGGTTTCAGGATGTAATAAAGTATATTTCACACTAGATGGCAGCCTTGTCACGTGAGCACCCAGCCTGAGAACACAGTCTGAAAACTACAGTGAAAACTGTTCTCATTTCACAGTAGAATGTTTAAGCAGCTGTGAATGCAGGGCTAACAATGAACCTACTTCTCTGACTCCAGGTGTAGAGGCCAAACTCTGTGGAAGAAAGGACTAACGCGGAGGTGAAAGAATTGTCCTCTGCTCAGTAGTTGGACAAGAGTAACAAAAGTTGTCCTAGAGAGACTTCTTCCCTATGGGCCTAGGAAAGGTCACTTTCTGCTCCTTGTGCAGTTGGAATCATTACAGAAAACTTCTTTGGAGACCCTTCAGAAAAACGCAATAGTGCATTTGTAATTATACACTTAAATGGCTGAATTCTTGTAGCTCTTAAATTACATGATTATTTATGCTAGACATTGTGTGCGACTTCTTTTCTTCAGAACGTCCTTTTTCTCCAAAAGCATAAAAGATTTGATGGATGGGGGCACCTGGCTGGCTCAGTCAGTAAAGCATGCAACTCTTGATTCTCAGGGTTATAAGTTCGAGCCCCATGTTGGGTGTAGAGATTACTTAAAAATAAAATCTTTTTTTAAAAAAAGGATTTGATGGATGAATAAAAAGTTAATAGCCTCAGTATTATTATACATGGTCCTTTAGAGTCCTTTAATGTAACATTTCTTTTTTTTTTTAATTTTATTTATTTGACAGAGAGAGACAGCCAGCAAGAGAGGGAACACAAGCAGGGGGAGTGGGAGAGGAAGAAGCAAGCTCCCAGCAGAGGAGCCTGATGCGGGGCTCAATCCCAGGACCCTGGGATCACGCCCTGGGCCGAAGGCAGACACTTAACAAGTGAGCCACCCAGGCGTCCCATTTCCTTTTTCTTTGTCCCAGAAATGCCTTCTCTGATCTTCACTCCTGTTGAACTCAGTCTAATAAGGCAAACAGTCCATGCTCAATCCTCCAGGTAGCATGTCTTCCTGCTGGCTGACAGCTGAAGGGATTGGAAGGGTGAAAGGAACTCCCTATCTCACAGAGCTGGAAAGACAGACATATTCCTGCCATCCCACAGGGAAACCTTGACTTCACTGCCCTGTGGACACGAAGACTGCTTCAGGTTTATTAGCCATTAAAAAGGTTTTTGTGGGTTGGCTTGGGAACCAACTTCCACATAGGTGCTTGTGAGAAAACAGATTCACCGAGCAGTGTAAATTGTTCAAATGATTGGGCTACAAGCAGCTCCCAGATTGGGGCCTAAAAGTAATATTTATCTCCTTCATTTTCTGTTGACTTCCTATGGTTTTAATCAGATCTCCCACGTCAGATGGCTGCTGATGTTCCAATTTATCTTGCTACAACTATTTATTAACAAAGCAATAATTACGGCATGACATAGGTTCAGTGGGACAATACTGTTTTATGATTATCCTCTTGGAGATAAAAACAACAACAACAACAACAACAAAAAACCTTTCTGTAAAACCCTGCACTTGGGGGCACAATCTAGATGAGCGTTTTGTACAATGTGGACTAAAGACAAATGATTCTGAAAAATCATCATCAAACTCTAGAGAGGTATAACAAACCCTTAATCCAGCTACAACATGACACAACATGCTTGCCACTCATCTCAATAATTTTAGACTCTTTAATCATATCATGGTTATATCTGTCTGCCCTCCTTCCTTCATTCCTTCCTTTCTTTCTTCCCTTTACCAAAAAATACTATAAGCCAGTTATGGCATTTGGGCTTAGTAAGGATACATATAACATGTTATAAAGCAAGGAACTCCTCCCCTATTATCTAGTATATAACTTGGAACCACAAATAAGCACTATATATAGGTTGAAGTAACATTTAAAGATCTGCAACAACGTTTTCCAGTTCTTTGCTGTATGCTGTCATGTAAATTCATTCAACTCTCAGAACAACTTCTGAATTGAGGAAATAAATGCAGAGAAGTTAAGGGCCTTGTTCAAAAAGCATGTGCAGGGGCACCTGGGTGGCACAGCGGTTAAAGCGTCTGCCTTCGGCTCAGGGCGTGATCCTGGCGTTATGGGATCGAGCCCCACATCAGGCTCCTCTGCTATGAGTCTGTTTCTTCCTCTCCCACTCCCCCTGCTTGTGTTCCCTCTCTCGCTGGCTGTCTCTATCTCTGTAAAAAAAAAAAAAAAAAAAGCATGTGCAGAATTCTAGAGTCAGGATTTGAATTCAGCTCTTCTACACTGACGTCCAGTGTACTCTTACTAATGACCATCACAAATGAATGCATAGATACTTTCTCAGTTTTAAAACTAAGCCTTACCTAACTACTCCCAGAGTGCTTAAGCCAAAAGTCTTGGCAAATTGTGACAAAACCAGTTCTGTTCAGAGTAACTGGCTGCCTCTAACTGTGACCTCATTAGCTGTGTGTTTAGTTTATACGAAGTTTCCATAATGTTTGAAAAGAAAAATTCATAATCAAAATAATTACTTTTTTTAACCTATGTGATTATCTATGAAAGAATAAACCAGTCCATAGAATTATTTATATTGTAAATATAAATATTTTGTACAATTAAGTTATTTGTACAAAAATACTCATCAGAACAAAAATGTTAACCAAAGTTAGCCCTATGAGGTTCCACCGACTCCCGTTTATCTTCGAAATCCTTGATCCCCAAAGCTGGATGTACCGATGGATGAAACCGTGACCAAGGTCAGTTATACTTCCCAGGGCAGAAGCAAGACAATGTCAGCTGCCTCAGCCCTATTATGTGGGGATATTTGGAAGAAAGGCTTACACTCCAGGATATAAACCAAAACCCCTAATAACCTAACTTAACAAGAATGGATTCCAAGTCTGTGGCAATTTTAATATGAATGTGTTTAAAAGTCAAGCTTTGCCTAGAATCACGAGAGATGAAGAATGTGATAGAATAAGAATTTCTGTTCTAGAGATGAAGATAGATGGGGGTCTCTGGGCACCACAGTCCAGAGCAGCAGCCCAAGTGTAGGTCATTCTGATAAATTTCACTGAATAAATGCTTTCTACCTTCACAGTGTTAAGTGATAGCTACGCCTGCTGGGGGCCACCATCCCAGAGGAAGCTCAGAGGTACTTATGTCAATCAGTGCAGGGGGCCTTCATAAAAATGCCCAAAACTTA
Organism: Ursus americanus; assembly: GCF_024610735.1. Classification (NCBI taxonomy): domain Eukaryota; kingdom Metazoa; phylum Chordata; class Mammalia; order Carnivora; family Ursidae; genus Ursus; species Ursus americanus. Next base: position 24,305,262 of record NC_142146.1, on the reverse strand, counting down.
GCACCATGTGAGTGCTCTCTCCCAGCCTCCTTTGTCAACAGTTTTGATCCAAATGTAAAAGTAAAATGTCCCAACGCTCCTTGCTGCCCAAACGTCTACCATGATGGCCCAACCAAAGGAACTGAAATTCTGTTTTGAATCTCTACTCTGGTCTTTCTGGCTTCACGGTGCCTGCTCCCCTTCTAGGACTGCAGTCAGTCTGTCTTCCTTTCCAAAAGGCTGCATACTCTCTAAACACTCTCCAGCCCACAGCTGAAAATGTATAGCTAAAGTGACCCTATGTTTATCATCTAAATCAGTACCCGTTTAAGACTGAAAAGGAGCACTATTAATAAGTATGTGGGAAACAGGAGTAAACCAAGGTAGTTCTGGGTCCACCAGGATATATGACCCTCTACCTACCACCAACCTGGTTTGGGAATGAGACTATGGCCTGGAATCCATGGTTAACATATGTATATATATTTCCTGCTGTATGTCTAGTAAGAGGGGCCAACTGACTCACTTTGATGCATGTCGTGACCTTTTGCACACATGGTAGGAACAACCTGGTCACTCTCATTATGGGCTATTCCTGTAGGTTAGTTTTCCTCAATTTGTGGGACATATGTTCTATGTCATCCCATTTTTAACACGTCTTCAACTAAGACCATGCCTGTTATGATATCTACTGAGACAATGTCCCCCCCAAATTTTTCTAATTAACTTTACCTTTATTTTTGTGGGTGTCTTGTGATTGGCAAGTATCTACATATCAGACATTTACTGAGTGTCTACTGTGAGCAAGACATTTAAAAAGGGGGGGATATAAAGATAAACCAATAAGAAGAGAAGGAATTTAAATAACAATTACACAGTTACAAGTGCCATTGAAGAAATTCAGGTGAAAGGCATCTGCCTTTATACCGGGGTTAAAATTCAAGATTCCCCTGAACCAACCATTAGCTGTATCTTTCATTCTCAATAGGAAATACAGAGCACGCTCATGTTTAGAATAATTTTAGAATACAAAAGGACCAATTACAAAGCCATCCACAGGGAGCAGGGGAACCATAGGCCATGCATGTAGAAACCTGGTGGTAGCAGCAACTGCCACTGTTGTGTGTTGCCCCAGGACAGGATTTACTAAGATGATGGTTTCTGGTGCACCACAGTGAATAGGCACTCAAGAGACCAGAATGCCAAAGGGAAATAGAATTCATTACTCACAGGTCCCAGAGAGGAAACCATCGCAGGCCGCGTAGGGCCAACGGGAAGTTGGGTAATGCAAAGGCTCAACCAGCAGGTAGGGAGTGAAGGGAAGGGAACTGGGGGCCAGGATGTTAGCCAAGTGGGATTCCCAAGCTCATGGGAAATTGCTTAGTTGAAGGGTAGCAGGTGGTCCCTGAGGAACTGTATGCCTGGTGGAAATTTAAGTGTTTTGTTACCAGCGGTCTCATACTCTTGGTAAGAGTATGGTAGGAGCAGAACTTGGGAGTGGTCAAACGAGGTCAGGATGTGGGCCTTATCTAAGTAGGGCAGTGAAATGGGAAGTTAGGCTTTGTTTAACTGAACTGGTTAAAGGCCTACAAAATGGATGCCACAGCAGCACAAAGAATAACTAATGGAAGGTTATGACCCCACTACTAGATTGCAAGGAATGAGAGGAGAAAGCAGCATAGACTATTACATGCATATGGATTTGGAACCTAGGAGAGAGACATGCAAAGTGGGCCACCTTGAGAACAGCGGTGTCTGGAGCTGAAGGCACTGAGCCATCTTCTCAGACAGGAAGCCAGAGGTATAATTCTTCCAACCTCTCTACCCTCTCTCCCTCTGAACTCCTTCTAGGGTCCCCCGTTGGCTGACATAACAGGGCACTGGAGAGCAGAGGAGCCTGTTGATATAGTCCATGCAAGTCAGCTTCCACGGGGAAGAGAGCATAGTGTAAACAGGCAGAAAGCAGATCTGGGGATAAAGAGGCAAGTATCTTCTATCTGCCCTACCAGCATTACTACTGCTGCCTAACAAACCATCCCAAACTTACTTGAGTAACACAACGTCTCAGACTCTGAAACACACACACGTCCTGGCGTTCTGGGCATTCTGGGCGTTCTGGGATGGAGCCCAGCATCAGGCTGCCTGCTCAGTGGGAAGCCTGCTTCTCCCTTTCCCACTCCCCCTGCTTGTGTTCCCTCTCTCACTGCCTCTCTCTCTGTCAAATAAACAAATAAAATCTTTTAAAAAATAAACAAATCAAGTCACAGTAATCAAGACAGCGTAGTAGTAACAAAAGAACAAATAGATCAATCCAGAAAGAGACCCACATAAATATTATCAAGTGATCTTTGACAAAGGAACAAATTCAGTACCATTGGGAAAAATAGCCCTTTCAACAAATGGTGCTGGAACAACTGGACATCCACATGCAAAAAAACAAAATCAAAAACAAAGCAAAACAAAACAAACCCAAAATGAATCTATACATGCAAACCTTACACCCTTCACAAAAGTTAACTCAAAATGGGTCACAGACAGACCCAAAAGTAAGACACAAAATTATAAAACTCCTAGAAGATGACATAAGAGAAAATCTAGGTGATCTTGGGTACGGTACTGACTTTTTAAATGCAACACCAAAGGCACAATCCACAAAAGAAATAATTCATAAGCTGGACTTCATTAAAATGTAAAACTTCTACTTGCAAAAGACACTATCAAGAGAATAAGAAGACAAGCCACTGACTGGGAGAAAATATTTGCAAAAAACACATCTGATAAGCAATGTTATCCAAAATATGCAAAAACCTATTAAAACTCAGCAGTAAGAAAATAAGCAACGAATTAAAAAATTAGCAAATACTTGGGGCGCCTGGGTGGCGCAGTCATTAAGCATCTGCCTTCGGCTCAGGGCGTGATCCCAGCGTTCTGGGATCGAGCCCCACATCAGGATCCTCTGCTGGGAGCCTGCTTCTTCCTCTCCCACTCCCCCTGCTTGTGTTCCCTCTCTCGCTGGCTGTCTCTCTGTCAAATAAATAAATAAAATCTTAAAAAAAAAAAAATTAGCAAATACCTGAACAGACACCTGACCAAATTAGATATACACATCACATGAAAATATGAAAAGATGCTCAGCATCAAAAGTCACTAGATGATCGCAATTAAAACAATGAGATATCACTACTATATATCTATTAGAATGGCCAAAATCCAAAACACTAATAACACTAAATACTGGCAAGGAATTGGAGCAACAGGAATTTTTGTTCATTGCTGATGGGAATGTAAAATGGTACAGCCACTTTGGAAGACAATTTGGCAGTTTCTTACAAAACAAAACATACTCTTATGACCCAGCAATTGTACTCCTTGGCATTTACCCTAATGAGTTGAATACTTATGTCTATACAAAAATCTGCACCAGAACATCTATGGTAGCTTTATTCGTAATTGCCGAAACTTGGAAGCAACCAGGATGTCCTTCAGTAGGTGAAAGAATAAATAAACTGTGGTACATCCAGGCACTTGAATATTATTTCAGTGCTAAAAAGAAATAACTCATCAAGCCATGAAAAGACATGGAAGAACACTAAATACGTATTACTAATTGGAAGAAGGCAATTTAAAAAGGCTATATCCTGTATGATTCCATTATATAACATTCTTGAAAAGGCAAAACCACAGCAATAGTAAAAAGATCAGTAATTAGGAGTTAGGAAGAACAGAGGGATAGATAAGTGGAGCACAGTGGGTTTTTTAGAGCAGGGAAACTATTCTATATGATATTACATGGTGGATACGTGTTATTACACATTTATCAAAATGCACAGAATCTCCAAGAACAAGAGTGAACCCTAATGTAGACTATAGACTTTGGGTAATAATGCTATAGCAATGTAGGTTCCTCAGTTGTAACTAATGTACCACTCTGGTGGGGGAATGTCGATAGCGGAGCAGGCTATATATGAGTGGGGAAAGGGAGTATATGGAAACTCTGCTTTCTGTTCAATTTTGCTGTTAATCTAAAACTGCTCTAAAAATAAATTATATTTTACAAATCAAGAAACTCATAAGGCAATATAGATAGTAATATGATCTTGTAGAATATTTATCCTATACTGTATCAAAGGGAAATCGTGGTACCCTACTGAATGGGTACACCACTATCACAATCCTAGAAATTTAATTGAAGGCATCTGACCTCGGGTTTTGGTAGAGTAGGGTATCCTAAACCTAGTGTCTATGTCCATGGAGCTTTCTGTTAGTATTTCCGACTTAGAGTTGGACGAGGGGCTGATACATAGCTTGAGCAAAGCCAACTCCTCTGAAGCTTTATTTTCCAAGTGACATTTTCCAAGTATGACAGAGAGACCCCATTCATTGGGTTTTCCTGTGTTAGTGCTTGAATGATAGGGACGTCATTTGAAAGGAGTCTGACACAAAATGGAAAACACACAATAAAACAATGCTTCATAGTTGTAGTATATTCCCCCGTGCGAATATATTGTAGTATATATGTAGTATATTGCCTGTGAGGGGCATGCATAATTTAATCAGTAAATTTAAAAAATGCAACCTAATATCAGGCATTTGAAACTCAATTTCTGTTGCGCTAAAAAAGTGTCTTCAGTATGTAGGTGGTACCCTACAGGAAGAAAGACCCTTGAAAGAAAAAGACCATAACTAGCAATTCTTACAAACAGTATTTTTAGTGTCTGAAAAAAATAGCTTTGGATTCATGTGTTGTCACTTATGACTCTGAAAAGATCATTTTAGAGCAAAGACATTTCATACGCAGATATTATATGTTAAATATTTCTATAAAATCCAATGACACACGTAAGTAACTTATAAGAAATGTACAGAAACAACACCACCAATACGAGTGATACTAAGAAAGAATCCTAATTTGGAATTTGGCTCAGTAAGCCACACATTATTCTCCTTTTCAACTGGTACATTTAATAGCCCTTATTGTCACTGGAAAATTGCTTCCTTTTTGAATATAACTAGAGAATAAGCTTGAGTCTTTTCAATCTGGATTCAGGAAGATGCTAATGTATTTTCTTAAGTGCAGAAAGAATATATTTTCCTGGGGTCCAAACAATCAGGCTTCCCTTTTGCCAGCTATAATTTTATGAAGGTATTTTCCTCAAGCTAACTTTTCTTGACTGTGACTCCACATTCTTAGGAATAACTCAAGCCACTCTTACCCTCATTCCACCACAAAGAAAGAGGCAATCTAATGTGGGTTAAAGGTATACAATTAAATGCAAAGGGAGGAGGAATTACCATTGTTCACTTCTCCCCAGTGTAGCCCCTACCTTGGCACAATTCCAGAACTGCCTCCCACCTACCTGCACACCACCTCATCAGTTGTTCTGACTGGTGTAGTCTGGTCTGCCCATGAAAGGCAGCCCCAAACTCTGAGAACTCCACTGCTATTTTATCTTTATTTTTTTTAGCTTAAAAAAATCATTCGGCCTCATCAAAGCCTCTGATTAGTCCCCTTCTGACATACTTCTCCTGTGCCCATATCAATAAGCTCCAGTAAAAGATACATGTCTCTATGTGAGAGGTTATAAAGTTTATTCAAAACCACACAAGAAACAAATTGTAGAGCCAGCCCAGGAGACTCGGCTCTCCAACTTGTTCCTGGCTCTCAAACTGAGCTGCACCAGTATCAGCAGAGGACTCATTAGAACACAGAGGCTGGGGTGTGTGTCTGGCTCAGTCGGGAGAGTGTGTGACTCTTGTCTTGAGGTTGTGAGTTCAAGCCCCATGTTGGGCATAGAATTTACTTAAGAAAACAAAAACAAAACAAACAAACAACAGAACACAGATCTCTAAGGGCCACAAACAGTGTTCCGGAATCAGCAGGTCTGGGATGGAGCTAAGCATTTGCATTTCAAACAAATTCGCAGGTGACGCTGATGCTGCTGGTCTAGGGACCACACTGTGAGAACCACTGCTCTAGAACATTCTACAACTGCACACCCGCCTTATATGCATGCCCCTAATTCCAGACCCAGAGAAATTCCATAATATAAACACAAATGTGTAATAAGAAGAAGAGGGGAAGAGAATCTTTCAGCTTGCTACCTCCCTTCTTCTAACCCCTCACTATGGAGCCCAGAGTTTGTCATCAATAATGTTGTACGTAATGTCCTGAGAGTTAAGTGGTCACAGCCCAAGGCTGTGGGGAGAGGAGAGTGGATAAGGCTTTGACAAAATGCATTTCCAGGATATGATCATTTTGGTCTTTTCTGCCGATTTCACCACATGCTGTTCTCTCAGCAGGCTTTTGGCATCTGGCCTCCACAGGAAACTCCAGCTTGACTCAAAGACTGAGGTAAGTCTTTATTTTTAGCAAGAAATATCCACCATTACTAAATGTGCTTGGTTTTGCTTTAGATTTAAACATGGATTAATTTAAAAAGGTACTGAAGCCAAAGGAAGAATAAATAGTCCTGTTTGTTGTGGGGAAGTACTGTCTTATTAGAAGCCAGGGAAGTTGGCCAGCTGAATTCTCAAACATTTTCATTGCAAAAATAGTATGAGTTTAGGGAGTCACTTGAATTTAAATTCTAGAACAGCCTAATAATAATGAGCACTTACTATGTGCCAGACACGGTTTAATATATAGCTACACAAATTAATTTCTGTAACATGCTCAGCAATTCTAAGAACCAGGTACTGTGAATATCTCCATTCTGGAGATGAGGAAACGGAGGTCAAAAGAGATTAAGTGACCTACCTAAGATCACACAGATGATTAAGAGGTGAGATTTGAACCCACATACACTCTGGATTCTGTGCTTGGGCTCTGAACCACTATCTCTTCACTCAGTGACCCAAGCTTTCTGGCATGAATTCACAAGGAAAAGAAAGATAAGAATGATGAGATTGAGCCAAGGTTTGAGGCTATGCCAGGAATGCACTGGCAAAACACAATAACTTTCAGGGCACCTGGGTGGCGCAGTTGGTCAAGCTTCTGACTCTCGGTTTTGCCTCAGGTTGTGATCTCAGGGTCCTGGGATAAAGCCCCATGTCAGGCTCTGCGCTCAGTGCAGAGTCTGCTTGGATTCTCTCTCCCTCTCCTTCTGCCTCTGCACCCCCCCCCAATAAATAAATAAATCTTAAACACACACACACACACACACACACACAATAACTTTCCATCTTGATTGCACTGACTTACACTTAGGAACCAACAGTCTGGGTCCAAAGCAGGTAATCTCAGACTTTGGATGTTCCCACATACTCTTAGTCTGTCTATGTAAACTACCCTAACAGCAGCAACAATAATGAAGAATGACTAGTAATAGAGAAACAACATCAAATGAAATAACAGACTCAAATTCGGAGATAATTCAGAAGAAAGCAGTCCTTTCCACCTAATGGGTCTTAGTTTAGTTAGTGAGTCGGTCTGGTTTCAGTCACTATTTCTATGAAAGGAAAGACAATTACAATGGCTGGTGTTTGTTACATAATGAGTCATTTTGTGACAATAATTGATTTCCAATAGGACACAATGCACCCTCATAGTTTTTTCCTCATCTATCAAAGTGGTTCCTTTACTTACTTTTCTTTTCTTTTTTAATTGTCAAAAAAACTCAAGCAGGGAGAGAGGAGAGGGAAAGCAGAGGGTGCCACTATTGTTACCTGCCACCTCCACCTCCTGTACTAGGTGACCAAACACCTGAGCCTGAGATGAAGCCACACTGGCCCAAGCTGGGGCCTCTCTGCTCATTTCAAACTGTTTTTAAACACCCAAGTGTCAAATTTTTCTAGAAGTTGCTCAGTTCTCACTCCAGTGTTGAGAAAACAACTTTAATTGGCATACCAATTTCCGTTTACAAGGAATTTTACATATTATCCAGTTTGATTCTTGTAACCATTCATGAGCTTATTCAGGCAGTTATTTTTATCCTCATTTTCCAAATACAGAACCTGACACTCAGAGACAGTCATGTGGAAAATCTTATATCTAATAAGTGACAAAGTTTAAGCTTGAACCTGAGCCTATAAACTATAAAATTTTAGTTCCTTTTATTTTTTTCACTATCATATACTACCTGAATGTATAAAACCTTATTGTATTTGTTCTTTTAATTGGCAGCTGAAGACATCCCATATGTATTTTTTAAAGGAATAAATACTGTGGGTTTTTTTCTTAAGCAAGTTATTAATATTTGTAACAATAAAAGTTCTATTTTGAAATTTGGAAAGGAATCTCAATAAAAAATTTTAATTTTGAAAGGGCTTTAAAAATTATAAAATATTTTATAAATGTTATTATCAAACATTAATTTCTGATGGGGCTAATTTTCCATTTTAAACATTTTATTTATTTATTTGAGAGAGAGAGAGCACCAGCATGCTGGCATGCAAGTTAGGGGGAGGGACAAAAGGAGAGGGAGAAGCAGACTTCCCGCTGAGCAGGGAGCCTGGATCCCAGGACCCTGAAATCATGACCTGAGCGGAAGGCAGATGCCTAACGGATTGAGCCACAGGCAACCCTCCATTTTAAAGACCTAATCAAATAAGAAAACCTTGCAAATGGCTGATGCACCTTATCAATGAACATTAAGGAAAGGCCAAAGATTCAGTGCTGTTGACAGAGATGCAAATATGGCTAATTTCTTGGAATACATGGAAAAGTGAGACCTCTCAAAATATATAATGAAATTTCCCCAAGGAAACAGACAACATTGCTATCTATGAGTGAGCCCAAATATAAGACATTAAACACAATTTAAAAAAAAAAAGCAATGTTACCTATTTCTTCATATTACAGTAAATGAAAAAAAAAATGTCTAGGGAAATATTACCAAAGTATCATGAAAAAGGAAAGAGGCGTGGTGTGGCAAACAAGAAAGAAAGGGGCTAAAGAAGGAGGCGGAGAAGGAAAGCCAGGAGAGAGAGAAGGAAGGAAGGGAGAGAGAAGGAAGAATAAAAGGAGAGAGGAAAAAGAAAGAAAGGAGAAAAGCTTTTAAAAGACAGATAAAAAAATCCGATTTGGAAGCAAACAAAAGAAGCAAATTAAAGGGCAGAAAACAGTCCGTGAAAGTGCTTTACATTATAGCAGAAGTTAAAAGTGAAGTGAAACAAGCACTCGGATATTAAATAATGAAACAATATAAAATTTAAGAAGTATTATAGGTAAGAAAATAAAGATTAAAAGGTCATTAGAGAATTAATAAAGTTAGAAATAGCAAATAATAATGGTAATAATAGTTAACATTTAGATAGCAGTGACTGTCAGGTAGTGTTTGAAACACACACACACACACACACACACACACACACACACACACTGAATCCTTAAAATGACACACTATGTTACATCTAACCTTGAAGAGGGAAACTGCCCAGAGCAGGCCCAGGCCAGGAAGCCCCAGAAGATGGAAAGTTACTAACAATAAACTAGAGGTAACCAGAAGCCCTGCTGGGAGCAAGAGATAACCAGCCCTTTCTGCTTCTGTAAACAGGCTTCCCGCCACAGACTCCCTGCACTTCTGTTCCCGCCTAAGGCAGCCCCCACTCCCCCAGTTTAAACCCACCTACCAGCAGTCAGCATAGCCCCTGGAACCTGACTGCCTGCAGTCCCCTATAAAAGCCCTGTAACCCTGTTGCCCGGGGCCCAGAATTTTGAGCACAAGCTCATCTAGGACCCCCACCCTAAAATAAATCCGAGATCTACTTCTCCTAGTGTCTCTTGGTCTCTCAACCGGTCTGATTCTTATTTTTCCCCAACAACCTGACACTATAAACAAAACTTAATTTGACACAGCAGAGACTTACATGTGAAAGATAAATCAAGGAAGCTTCCAGAGAAAAATATAGCAGACTATCTTCCTCACTTTAGAGTAGGCAAAGATTTCTATACCAAAAAACTTAACCAGAAAAAACTGACAAATTAGACTTGTGAAAGTTAAGAATTTCTGTTCACCGGGGCGCCTAGCTAACTCCATTGGTGGAGCATGTGAGATCTTGGGGTTGGGAGATGGAGCCCCATGTGGCAAGTTTACTTTAAAAAAAAAAAAAAATCTGTTCATCATTTAAAGGGTGAAAAAGCAAGCCACAAAGTGGGAGACGACATTCACAACACATATCTGATAAAGGACTTGGGTGGGAAATATACTAAGAAATAACAGAAATGAGTAAGACAGGGAAAGCTGTTTTGAAAAATGGCTGAAGAGTTGAAGGACACTTACTAAAAGATAGTCCGGCGGTGCGCCCGCAACCCCAATCTGTCTGCGTCAACAGCGTTTGCCCAGAGCTGACCCAAGACACCCCTGCTTCCAGCCTCCCACCACCCTCCAATCTCCTTTCCAGTCGGAACCATCTGGGCCACCCCCGCTTCCAGGACCCGCCAACACCGTATTCTGAGCCCAGCGCCTGGGCACCAGCCGTGCGCTCCCAGATTCCTCAGAATTATTCCACGAAGTGGAGGCCCCATCAGCCGCCTGGTCAACAGGCATCCGCGGGCCTCCCACACCTACCTTTGTCCGGGCTTCCATTTCCACCGCGACCCAGTGATTCCGGGGACGTGGGTCACCGCCAGGGGCCGCGAAGAAGCGCGGGGGGCGGAGCGGCTCTCGACGATGCAAAACCAGCGCCTCTGCCGCCTGGGCGCGCTCTTCCAGGAGTGCCGAAGCCTGCCCAAGACGAGCGGGCTAGAACCCAGCATTCCGTGGCAGCCGCCGGGCCCTGGAGAAGAACCTGACCCGGGCCCTTCGGGAGCCGCCTGCGCTGGCATCTGCCCGCAGACCCCCATCTCTGTGACTTCAGGGAGAAGCACCTCCCAGTGAGGGCGGGAAATTCATCAAGAAGATGGCGACCCCCTGGCTTGCCTCTTCAGGCTGGGATCCCCGTGAAAGGCTCAGCCTCGAGTATGACTAGGAGCGGCCCGAGCCCAGCTGCCTCTGAGGGGTTCTCGGGCAGTCCCCTGTGCCAGGGCTTCTGCCTGAGCCTCTCCCTGCAGCCCCCAGGCAGCTTTTTAATCACCCTGGAGCCCTCCAAACTGTGGACCCAATGGAAACAATGAAGCTTTCTGCAACCAAAAAAATAAAAAAGGAAAAAGAAAAGAAAGTCAAATGACCACTGAGCATACTTACTTTAACAGAACAGGAATTCTTAACTTTCACAAGTCTAATTTGTCAGTTTTTTCTGGTTAAGTTTTTTGGTGTAGAAATCTTTGCCTACTATAAAGTTAGGAAGATAGTCTGCTGTATTTTTCTCTGGAAGCTTCCATGATCCTCAACATCACCAGCCATCAGAGAAATGCAAAATAAAACCTTAGTGAAGATCACCCTATGTCCCCGAAAATGTCTAAAATACTAAGGGCTGATGTTACCTAGTATTGGAGAGCATGTTGAGCAATTAAGACACTTCTGTACGGTTTGCAGGAGATGGAAAACCTCCCTAAGGACAAATTCAAGGTTCACCACTGGGAATCTTGTGACATATGCTCTTTTGAAAACCTGTAAACTTATTTTTTTTTGGTTTTAATTGACTTGTATTTCATATACAAGAGATTGACATTGTAAAAAAATTCTGAGGTGCATGCATATTTCTTTTGTAATATGAGTAAGCCACATTGTATCTGTTTTCTAATTAAATGTAACAGTATATAATTGATATGTTGACATAATCATTAAGAAAGCACAAATATAAAGAAAATAGTTAATAATCTCATTAAATCCCTTCCCTTTCACACTTTCATCCTCTTGAAGTAATGTGTATATAGAGCCCAGTATTTGTCTTCCTATGTTCTTTTCCAAACTCAAAGACAAGAATTTATAAAAATAAAAGAGATGTTTGTTCTCTGAAAATGGGATGATACTGCATACATGGTTCTGGAACGGGTTTTTCTCACCGAACAATATATATCATAAGTAACCATGGAGGTCAGCACATACAGAACTCTCTTTGGAGTAAAATCTTCCATTCTCTAGATGCTGGTAATTTCTGCTGGTGACAGCAATGTCCCCTGGGCACTACCTTGGTCAGAGAACTGCCTCACACAACGTAATGCCTCCTCCCACTGATTGCCTGCCTGCAGCCAATGATTGACTGATGTGGGACTATAAAGGCCAACTTCTTGTCTCAACTGAGGATGATTCTGAACAGCTGTCTAACTCTAGAACACCCTCATAGCATTGGCTGAGGCCTCAGTGGAAACTTTCATGGGTCAGCTTCGTTTTTCTGCCCAGTCTTGCTTTCTCCCACCTCCTAACTAGGGTATGTCCTTAGAGCTCTAACCAAAACCTTCTTCATGCAACTCCCTCTCAGAGTCTTTTTTAACCTGACCTAAGACAAATGCTTATGTAAGGAAGATGGGGGTAAGTTAATGGGGAAATAAATAAGACAGTAGAGAGATATTATGTAGATTTTTATAATGATTTTAGTGCATCTTGGACCAGCAGTGCCAGCATCACTTGGAACTTGTTAGAAATGCAAATTCTTAAGCCCCCCCCCCAAAAAACTATTAAGTCAGTAACTCTGGGGAGGTGTGGCTAAGGCATCTGTAGTATAATAACTCTTCCAGGTGATTCTGACGTCACTCACATTTGAAAGCCACTGGCATAAGGAGTATGATGAATTCAACACTCAATACCTAACATTAAAAACACGAGGCCATGTGTGTCATTGATGGCAGAAATGATTACAGAGTAAGAATTATAAAACTGAGCATTAAGCCTTCATTCTTCTATTTCTAGGCTACTATAAAGATTATGTATTTATTGAAGAATCAGTTACTGAAGCATGATAGAAGTGTGCAGATGTGGACATCAAGCTGTGGAGATAGTAATTTCCTTTCCACAAGACCAGTCAGGTGGCTTGGAATAGAGTACAACCAGCCATGAGAGCCCTGTGACCAGTCTTGATGATTAAATCTTTTTTTAATTTTTAAAAAACATACATTTTATTTTTTAAAAATAATCTCCATACCCAATGTGGGGCTTGAACGCTTGACCCTGAGATCAAGAGTCATATTGACTGAGTCAACCAGACACCTCCAAATCCCACTTTTTGAAACTACATGGGAGTCCCACTGATTAATTTCTATTAAGAGCTGCCATGGCTGTCATAACCTGTCCAGGTTAACTACCTCTTAAGGCACAGTGGGTCCTCAGTGATGAACTCAACAGGAGAGAGGAGTAAATTAGACAAGGAAAGAGCTTCAACAGTGATATTTAATGTAACTAGAGGGCTGGCTTCCAAGGAGGGTGGCAGTCAATGCAAATTGCAGCATTGGACACAGCAGACATATTTAAATCCAGTAATCACTAGCCAAGAAGGTAGACCTCCATTTAATGGATTGATATCACAAGAAGTCACTTCCATGGAGAGGATGAGTGACCACATTTAGTATCCAATGGAGAGTAAATACATTTTTAAATATATTTTCTAAAATGTTTGTATTGAAGCAGGAACATAGAAGACATAGTGGCAGGAGTCCTAAGCTCGGGATTGACAATTAGGAAATGCATCATAGATGAAGAAGAATTTCACGACGCATGAAAACATGATCTGAGGGTCAGTAAAAACTGTTTTTAGCATTGACTAAATCAGAGCTAGTAAAGTACATTCTCAGTAGCATGCGACTATTTCAAACTTTGGGTTGCAAAGTTCAATTAAATCATCTATGTCAGCAGGTCAGCTGATCCAGGCTGAGTTTGGTTGGCCCAGATGTCTCATTCTAGAGCTCAGGCTGAGGGGGCAGCAGCCATACAGGAAAAGCTCTTTTCATGGCAATGACAGGCATAAAAGTGTTTGGCCAAGTACGGAAGCACATTTCAAGCCTCTGTTTACCATCCCATCTGCCAATCTCCAACTGGCCAAAGCAAGTCATATGGTTGAGCCCACAGTCAAAGAGTAGAGAAGAAGACTCTTCCCTTGGTAATAGGAAAAACTGCAAAAGTATGTGTCAGCAGGCCTGATTACTGAAAGGATGAAGTATTGGGGCCAATAATTCAATCTCCGACTTACCTTAAGCAAGAAACATAAACTGTTTTCTCATCAGCAAATGGCAATAACAGTAGCAAATTCACCCGTTAAAAAAGAATAATAAATTTCTGGATAATCATAACTGATAGACAAAAAGAAAATTGTCATTTGCTTATTACTAAGTATTTATTCCAGCCACTGTGATAATTCCTAGAGCTACTTATAGAGAGCTATTATTATACAGAGCTAATGATTAGCTCAGAATCTGATGGGGGAGATCAAGATACAAAAATATAAAACACAGTGTATGCAGTGTATGTACAGTTTGTAAAAAGTGATTGATCTGTGTACTAATGATATATACATTTCTGACATATCTCAATAAAAGTTTTGAAAATACTAAGTGGAACAGATAAAGTCATAGGGATACGTAGTAGGTATGGTGATAACACAAAAGACAGAGAGTCCAACTCTGTTTATGCCCTGGAGGACTTCCCAGTGGGAAAGATGCATGAGCATGAGTTTGAAAAGAAAAAGTAGAAAAGAACAGAGGTTGTCCAAGTGGTTGGGATGGAAAGTTGAGTGGATAGAACATATTCAAGGAAGAGAAAACATCATCTACAAAGTAGATGAGCACTCAATGCTTAATTTCAAATAGTGTATTTAGAAACCAGGACAGAAGTGAGTCATAGAGCTATATTTCACAAGCGAGGAGTGATCTGCAGGCATTTAACCAATGAATCCAGACACTGTAGAGATGGGGCTTGGGCAGGGGCTTATCTCAAGTTCCATCTGCTGGTTAGGGGCGAGCTTATTGTATGGACACTTTCAACCCCTATTCTCCTTGATCCTGGGCCTGAGTAGGAGCTGATTCTACTGAAAAGTTTTAAAATTTTTCCTCTAGGAATAAAAGACCAACAACCATAGCCCTAACATATGGGTTTTGAGATGTATTTCATGATAAGCAAACGGCTTATAACATATTAGAAAAACCAAACGATTTGAAAGGAGTCCTTATTTTAAGTTTTAAGGATTCAAAAACAAAAAGAAAATTAATAATTTCAAAAAATTAATACTCTTCATTGTTAAAAATCTTCTTATGAGGGAAATCCCAAGACAAAAAGTAGTTTTACTAGAAAATTCTACCCAAACTTCAAGGTACAGATAGCTTAAATCTTAAACAATAGATAACCCCTTCTAATTAATTTTATGAGATAGTATAACCTTGATACCCAAATCAGTAAGGACATAATGAAAAAGGAAACTTGCAAATGGATCTCACTCATTAATATGTATGAAAAAACCCTAAACGAAATATTAGCAAGTCAATTCCAACAGTGTACAAAGAAGATATATCACGACCAAGTTGAATTTATCCTGGGTGTGCAAAGTACATTTAAATTAGAAAATCAATTAATGTAATTCACAACATTAACAGGTGAAAGAGGAAAAAATGTGGTCATCTGAATAGATGCATAAAAGCACTCAGTATAAGTCAATGTATATTTATGATTAAAAAAATTATCAAAGAATAGCTTGGATCTTCTTTAAGCTCATAAAAACAGAGACTGTGATTTGCCTCTTACTATCCACTATCTCCTTTCTTTGGTAAATAGTCTCACAATTTGGAAGAGAATAGCAATGTAGACTACAATAAAATGATATTATTATCATCACTTGTAGCTGGTTGGTTGTCCATGAAACATAAGGGCAAGTTTTATGTGAGACCTCTTAGAAGTCCTTTTAACGGGAACTGGTTCTGTTTCTCTTTCCTTTTTTTTCTTCCTTTTTTTTTCCCACTAACGTCTTCCTTCTTGTTCCTAGAATTGTTGCTGTGATGACTGAAGACCCGGCAGCTATTTGGGGCCATGAAATGACCTTGAAAGGACAATTCGTGTGAGGAGTAGTGGAGGAAAAGATTAAAAAGCTGCATTTCTCATAATTTTACGTAGCTGTTGTATGCATCCCTGGACTGCTTATTTCTGCGCTATTTTAAATAATTGAATAAATCCCCATGTCGATAAACTATTCTTGTTTTGGACTTTCTGAAAATAAATTGCAATGAATCTAATCTGGATACAACTCTGACATAGAAATCGCCAAAAAGAAAACTCAGGAAAAAGCATCATACTTACAGTTAAATACTGAAAGTATTTATTTTAAAATCAGAGTCAAACAAGACTTAGAACTTCTGATTAGAATTGTACTGGAAATTTTAGCCAGTTAATAAGAAAATAGACAGTTATAAAAATGCATGTTTTCCAAAAGAAACAAAAAAACTTTGCTATTTGCTGATGAGACTATTTTCTAAATAAAAAAAAAGCAAAATAGTCTACAAATAAATTGTTAGAAGAAGAGGATTTAACAACATTGCTGGACTCATTCTGAATACCAGGGCAAAGGTAAAAATTTAATTTAAAATGTCATAAAAATGGGGTGCCTGGCTGGCTCAGTCAGTAAAGTATGTGACTCTTGATCTCAGGGCTGTGAGTTTGAGCCCCATGTTGCATGTAGAGATTACTTCAATAAATGAATAAATTTTAAAAACTTTTTAAAAATCTTTAAAGTAATAAATTAAGTAAATGCCATAAAAATATAAGGAACCTAGGAATAAATCTAACAAAAGATGTGCAAAAAATTTCTGGGAAAAATAAGAAAGTCTTTTCAAAGACAATACAGAAATTCTAAATAATGGAGAGTCATACCACGTTCATCGTTTACAATGAACAATGTACAATGTTATGATGGTGGCTCTTTTTCTCAAATTGGTCTATAGTTCAAAGCAACTCTAACAACATTTCTGACAGTATTTTTATTAGTCTTAACAAACAAATTCTAAACATAGTTGGACAAACAAAAGACCAAGAATAGATAAGATACTACTAAAGATGGTGGACAGCATGATAGATTTACCTTATCAGATAGCATTTATTACAAAATCATAAGGGTTAAGATACTGTAGGTATTTTTGGAGCAATAAACAAACAGGGCAATGGAAAAGAATCCAAGAAACAAAATAATATCATAATAGAAACTTATTTTATGATAGAGCTTGCATTTCATATCAGTGGTTAGACTACTCAAAAATCACACTAGGGTCTCCTAGGTGGCTCTGTCGACTGAGTGTCTGACTCCTGATTTGGGCTCAGCTCATGATTTCAGGGTGTTCTGCACAAAAGAGTCACAACAGCCCTGTTTTGGTTTCAAAAAGGAAAGAAAACTTTATTACTATTATAGAAACCTAATAGAAACAGAAGAGGAAAGGAACTAACACAGAATAAATGAGAATAAGGCAACGTTACATCAAATCAAGTACTTAGAACATACAACCTCATTAGCTGGGGAAGCCCGGTGGGGAAGCCAGGCTGGAGTCTGAGAGGCCTGGGCGGAGCGTCCTCTGCAGGTAAGACTTCCAACCGACCATCCCCATAAGGACCATATTTAGAGGGCAAATAATAGGGTTTGAAACTAAACATCTGTTCTCCTATGAGCAGTTTGGAGCAAGCCGCATTTCCATGTTATCATGTTTCTATATTTTCAAGAAACCTGGGCTATCTGTGTCTGCCTCCTTTCCTGTAGCCCAACCCGGAGCAGGAGAGGATCTGAGAAAAGATTTGTGTCTTGGTGTCCAGACCAGAAGGACCAGTTCTGACCTGGAGGCCAGATAATATACTTCAAACAACCAGGCTCCCAATGTTATTCACACAGCATGAGTCTGACAAACAACATTCCTTAGCCTACCTGTGTACGTGCAGACCAGGTGGTCAGTTACGCGGGGCAAATCACAAAAAACGTCTATCCATACAGAACACAGGGTCATGGGATCAATCCCACGTCAGGCTCCATGCTCAGTGCAGAGTCTGCTTGTCCCTTTTCCTCTGCTCCTCTCTCTCTCTCTCTCTCTTAAATAATTAAATAAATAAAACCTTTTTTAAAAAAAATTGCACTGGAACTATTGGTTATCTATACGGAAGAAAATAACATCAATTCAAAGTATATTAAATGCTTAAATTTCAAACTGAAACCTTTTAGTGCTTTATAATAGAGTAAAAAGTCTTTATAATTTTGGTATAAAGAAATAATTATTTTTAAAAACATACAAATGAGGGGTGCCTGGGTGGTCAGTTGTTGAAGCATCTGCTGACTGCTCAGGTAATGATCCCAGAATCCTGGAATCCAGCCCGTTCTGCGTGTGTCTCCCTGCTTAGGGGGGAGTCTGCTTCTCCCTCTACCCCTGTCCCTACAGCACCCCCCCCCCGCCACTCATCCTCTCTCTCTCAAATAAATAAATAAAATCTTAAAAAAAAATACGAATGATGAAAACATTGTGAACATTACAGAATTTTTACAACATGAAAATTAAATATTTTTTACATGAAATGATTTTCTGAAGAAATGAAAAGATAAAACATAAACAGAGATAAAATATTTACAACACTTGAAATTGACAAGGGATTTAGTATGCAGACTATATAAATAATTCTTGTAATACAATAGGAAAAAAAACCCAGCAGAAAAATAGGCAAAATTACTGAACTGGCTTTCACAAAAGAGAAAATGTGAATGACAACAAACATGAACTCATGGTAATCTTACTAATAATAATCAAGGAAATGCAAATCAAAACCACAATGAAATACACTTTTACTTTACACAATTGGCAGAAAATTTAAAATCTGACAATACCAACTGTTGGTGAGGCTGTGGTATAACGGGTCACCATTTTTACTCTGTTAGGCATGTATATTTCGACTACCATTTTGGAAAACAATTACAAGACTTGAAGATATGCACAATTGATTCGCCAGAAAGTTCTTCCCCAGTGAAAACCCAAAATGTTTAAGTGTGTATTTTAGGAGACAAATACACAAATGATCATAGCAGCATTATTTTTTAGTAAGATACTACAAACAACTCAAATGCCCATCCACAGAACAACAGAGAAATAAACTGCAGTGTATTTATACAACGGAGTGCTGAATAATGAAATGACTAACTACACTCTACAATTAACCTGGAAAAATCTGTAATAAAAACTGTAACCAAAAGAACAAGTTCCAGAACAGGACATACAATATCATCCTATTAAAGCTTAAAACCATGTGAAACAAAATAATACATTTTAATCATAAAGACTTATGTGGTAAAGGATAAAGAAATTCATGGGAATGATACGAACGGTGATCCCGATGGTGTTCACCTGTGGATATGGGGTAAGGAATGGCTAAGGGCAAACAGGATCTTCAAACATCAAGGCAATGGACCATTTCTTACCCTGGGTATGTATGTTTTATTTGTCATTATTCTTTACATTTTTAATACATAGTCTTCTGTATCTGTGAAATATTTCATATTTTTAAAAAAGCAAAGGCAAACAGCAAAAAGGGACAATGGCTCACAACTGACTGCCAAGCTCTATGGACTTAATTCCTTTTAAACAACTAATGTTCTAACAACTTTCATGACCTCCTTTGGGTAAAAATGATGGCTTCTGACATCATTTGATTACAACCGCCCTTTTCTTAGTGGGTATATTGAGGAGCAGGGTTGTATTTCTACCCCCTTGCCCATCAGATTTCTGACAGAACATTTAAACAGTAAGTAAGCATAGTCTCTGGACAGTTGCTTTCTCACAGGAATTTTCAAAGCGCCGTAAGCTTCTTCTTCTTCTTCTTCTTTTTTTTTTTTTTTTTTTTGTGGGAAAAATACAAATTACATGTAGGGATAGGAAATTCAACACCTTAATAGTAAATATAATAATAATATTGTTAAAAGTATATATTACTATATTTAAGTGGGGGAAATTTCTGAGTTTCTGGGTAAGTATATATACTCATTTGTCTTTATTGTAACCCTATGAGGTAGGAATTACTATTACAGTTTATACAGTGTTATAAGGAGACCGTATTTTCTGAAAATTATCCACACTACTTTAATCCCAAATTTGAAATGAGAAAGACACCGCCATGACTGATGCCAGGGATCTCAGGCTGTAAACATAGCTCTCCGAGAATCTTAAATAGTTGATTGGAGGACATTCCATTGCCTGCTGCCTGCCTCCTGTGTCTCTCCGGCCCTCACCTTCATCAGTGTGACAAACTCAAGCACCTGAATTCAGTCTCTTTTAATTGTGTTCTCTTGTCCTTCATTCCAGGGCACCCCGTTTATTTCTGTATTTCAGACTACAGATAAATTATAAAACAGATCTCTGGGTATATAACAAAGGCCATGGCTCAGAGTGGTAGGGAAAGGATGCTAATTTCAACAAGTAGTGCTGGGTCAATTGTTTATCTATATGGAGAAAAAATAGTATATTGATTCCTACCTCACCCTATACACAAAAATTAATTCTAGATGGATTACAAATCTATATATGGAAAGTAAAACATAAAACTTTAAGAGGAAACTAGAATAATGTATTTGTGGCTTCAGAGCATCCAGAAATTTTTTTAACAGGGTGCAAAAAGCTCTAACCAAAAAATAAAAAAATAATAAATTACATTAAGAAATTCCATTTATCAAAAGTCACCATGCAGAAATCAAAAAGTAAGATCTTAACTAAAAGAATATGTTTGGAACATACATATGCAACAAATCATTTTTATCCTGAATACAAATATTTCCTATAAATTAATAATAAAATCAGAGATAATCCTATAGAAAAATGTGCAAAAGACTTAAAAGGCATGTTATTAAAAGAAGATATCCAAATGCCCAACAAACACTTGAAAGAAATAATCTGGGACGCCTGGGTGGGTCAGTTGGTTAAGCGTCTGCATTCGGCTCGGGTCATGATCCCAGGGTCCTGGGATAGAGCCCCACATCAGGCTCCCTGCTCAGAGGGGAGCCTGCTTCTCCCTCTGTCCCTTCCCCCTGCTTGTGCTCACTCTCTCTCACTCTCTCTCTCTGTCTGTCGTTCTGAAGTAAATAAAATCTTGAAAGAAAGAAAGAAAGAAAGAAAGAAAGAAAGAAAGAAAGAAAGAAAGAAGACCTGTTTTGTTAACCATAAGTAAAATGCAAATGAAGCCACAATGAGGTGCTATATACAGCTACTAGAACTGCTAAAACATGATAGGCAGACGCTATCAAGTTCTGATCTGGGAGTGGACTGATTATAACTCCCATGCCCAGTTGATGAAAATATAAATTAATATAATTTATTAAGTTTAATATATGGGTACCTTACGACAAAGCATTTCCATTCCTATGTATATAAACAGGTGCGTGCAGATGCTTAACAAAAGGCATATACTAAAATGTTCATGGTAGTAATATTTGTATTAGCCTAAAACACAAAACTACCAAGCGCTCAAAAGTCAGATGAAGAATAAGCTGTCATAATCACAAAGTAATACTATACACCACAGAATAAACCATCTACAAACCTCAGAAACATAACATTGAAAGAAAGAAACCAGACACACAGTATATACCGTATGAGTTCTTACGTATAATGCACATCTGTAAGCAGAACTACCCCACTAGATAGAAAGCAGGATAGTGATTCCTCGGTGGGGGGATGGCGTAGTGACTGGAAGGAGGGAGGGCCTTCCAGAGTCTCGGTTATGGATGTGCTCAGTTTGTGAAAATTCATCAAAGTGTACAATTTTGAAGCATGAACCTTTATATATGCATATTATAGTTTGATAAAATAAAGTCTCAGTGCATGATGACATTACAATCCATGCAGGCGGGGACTTCCTTGCCTGAGACAAAAGTAAAACTCAGGAATAAGAGCAGCAGTTCTGGGATTTGGAGGGAAGTGGAGCAATGTAACAGGTGGATTTACTGTGAAGCAAAGGACATATTTAAACTTCAGGGCTCCTCCCAGCCCTGGACCACACCACCTCACGTCACGCCGACTCTGCTGTTGGTTGTGGCAGAGAACCAGGCGTTTCAGGCTTTCTTGAGGCACAGGTGATGCAGGTGCTTCTAACAGCCTCAGTGGAGGAAGTCGTTTGGAGGAAACAAGACTTGTTTCCTCTTATGGATAGATTCCTTATTTCCTTTGAGAAGACCCCACACAGTTATATGAACCCATCCGGCAACTCTGAAGGCTGAGGAAAAGCTAAAGCAAATTAAATGAGAGCAAAAGAATTTAAAACTATGAACTAACTGTTGTGTTTCCCATGGTCAAAGGGAAAAGTACCTAAGAATTAAAACCCTTCACAAAGAATATGTTTGTAGGTGTTCCCCGCATTGCAATTCTTGTTCCCTTTATTTTGGGCTTGCTTTCTTTTCAGAGTAACAGTAACTAACCCTCAGGTATGAAAATCTCCGTCCGTCATTGAGAAACCTCAGCCCTGACCTACTGGTGGTTAGAGTTATCCCAGCCTTCATCGCCCCCCTCTGCCCCAGGCTTCATTTCCTCAGTTCTGAGTTACTCAATCTGGACTACTTCCCTGGAGACTCTGAAAGAACAGGTTCAGTTTGACTTTGGTGTTCTGAGCTTTCCCAGCATTAAGTTGCCTGGGTTCTTTAGTCGATTAAGCACCCATCTTTTGATTTTTGGCCCAGGTCATGACCCCAGGGTTGTGAGATCTAGTCCCGCGTCAGACTCCACACTGGCCACGGAGTCTGCTTGAGCTTCTCTTTCTCTCCTCCCTCTTCCCCCGCTCCTGCTCATGCTCTCTAAATAAATAAATAAATAAATAAATAAATAAATAAATAAATAAATAAAATCTTTACGCTTACCAGCACTGCTCAGGCTGGGCATAATCCCACCAAATTCAACCATTTTCAAGATCTCCTAGCAACTGTGAATCACAACTGTTTTGTTTTTTTTTTTTTCAGGTCTTCAGTGGCAACTGATCATAGAAACACATTCACACACAATGAAAGCAAAGATTCATTCTCAAATACTCGTAATCAATAAGGTCTAAACTTAGAAGAAGGTGATGTTCTAACAGCTCCATTGCCTTCAAGGGTGTTCCAGACAACAAGAGAAACTACGCCTGTGCAGTGTTGTAGCGCGTTTAGTTCTCGCATTTCAAGTCCTCCTTATTCCAGCTTGCAGACTGCCGTCCTCAGGGCCTACTGGAGATGAAGAGGCTGCCAGTGACTGACTGAGCTGTTCCACGAAACCGGTAAGGACAAAGCCGAAATCTCAGAGGAATGCTTTGTAAAGGCTGGATTAGCTTCAGACATGACACCAAGCTCTCTTTTCCCTTGGTCAGTGTGTGTGTGTGTGTGTGTGTGTGTGTGTGTGTGTGTGTGTGGTGTGTGTTACAGATTGTTGATGGCAAGAAAGGGGACATTGTCATAGAACTGATTATATTTTTATTGTTCCCTTGGCCTAGAAAAGTGAATCAGAATCAGCCTGACCTGGAAACACATGAGAAGTTAAAATTCTCCAGCCCCACTACCCATCTACTCAATCAGAAGTGCTGGGGGTAGAAACCAGCCATCTAGAACCTTCACCCCACTTCCTTTTAGCTCTCTGCCTGGCAAGAACAGCCCCAAATGCCACAGCTCTTTGTGACAACTTCCCAAACCCAAAACCCTGTTGGTTAAGCAGAACAGCAGTGCCCTGAATTGCTCTGTCCTCTGTGCTTTCAGGGCAGTTTGGACATATGTACAACTCTCCATTATAGCACATATCACATTTTCTAAAATAGCACTTTTCCACCCACTTTCACCCACATCTATTTCAATTTACTTGTATCTTATGATGCCAGCTGCAGTCAAAGGTGTAATAGAGGAGCCTTCCTTCGCTGACAACGTTGGCCCAGTAGTCATGCATGTTGAAGTGAATCACTGAACAAAGACAGCATCCATGACGCAGTCCTGAAATTTTCATAGACCTCTCTTCTTCCATTCTCAAGCCTCAAGAGAAACAAGAACCAAAAAGGCGTTATTATGGAAAGAAAGAAGTTGATGAGTTGTAGAAGATTAAAGAGCAGGTCAGTGATCGGGATGAATGCTGAATGGTTGCCCTCTTGCTGGGTTTAGACTACTTTGCCATTTCTTAATTAAGCAGCCTTTTTGCCATTGCCACTCAGAAGGCTTCAGACATCAGTGCTTCTCATATATTGGGTTGGATGTCTGCACCTTGTAAACGAATCATGTGGTGAGAAGCTTATGAACCAGGAGTGCCTGGGTGGCTCATTCGGTTGAGCATCCCACCCTTGATTTCGGCTCAGGTCAGGATCTCAGGGTGGTAAAATCAAGCCCCGAGTTGGATTCCATGCTCAGCAGGAAGTCTGCTTGGAATTCTCTCTCTCCCTCTCCCTTCGCCCTTCCCCCTGCTCATGCTCTCTCTCTAAAATAATAAAATAAATAAATCTTTTTTAAAAAGAAGCTTATGAGCCAGGGATGCATGTTTGAGATATACCTGTAAACGGGTTCACAACGACTCATTAGAATGGCTCTTGATTATAAACTAGGTGCTTTGGGAGACTACAGAATACGCTTTGGGGTTAACTGAGTAAAATTAGAAAATTACTGCTCTAGCAAACTAAAAACATTTTTTTAAATTAAATATTAAGGATGTAATTCTGGGAGAATTCAGCTCACTTTCCGTTCTGTGTTGTTAAATCATAGCTGGGCATTTGGAGCTGTAGCAGAGATCTGCAAATCAATTAATTCCTGTTTTGGTTTTGTATTGGGATCAGCTCCATGAAATGCTTTTTACACACTTGGGCTTTTGTGTGGTAGCCAAGCAGCTAGATTTGCCTTGCAGGTAATGTTTTTGAAAAATTGAGTGAATTCTTTTCATGGCTCTTCTCTCCTGGTATTTTCAAGAAAATTTAATATTTCCTAATCATTGACTCCCACTACTTTGAAGCTTATGGATAATGGAAATGAGCAACAAGTCCTAATTGCTAATGGACAATAAGGGAATGAAACTTTAAGTTATTCCTAAAATATTTATCATCTATCATATAATTTAGTTATGCTATTGTATACCACTCCAAATAATAGAAATAAACAGTTCTCAATGCTTCTGTTCATTTTTCCACGTGTGATTTTTTTTTTAATTTTATTTTAGGAGAAAGAGAGAAAGCACACGTGTGAGCAGGTGGAGGGGCAGAGGGAGAGATTCTCAGGCAGACTCCCTGCTGAGCACGGATCTCGCAACCCTGAGATCATGACCTGAGCCAAAATCAAGAGTCAGATTAAGCCTGATTTAGCCATCCAGGCCCCCCATATAATTTTTATTAAATATTTTATAAGCGGATAAAGAAAGGACATCTTCCCATTACACTTTTTTAAAAGTTAATAATAATAATAATAATAATAATAATAATAACGTGTGCCTATTTTGGATTATTAGAAAATAAAAACATAAACATATAATAAAAGACATAATCTCACAAAATCCCACTATTCAGGAAAAATCTATTATTGATACTATTATGAACTTTTACAGTAATTTATTTATGCGTGTGTTTAATTTTTTTTAATTTGGAATCATAAATCACTGTACAGGTTTTTTTAAATTTAATTTTATTTATTTATTTGTCAGAGAGAGAGAGAACACAAGCAGGGGGAGCAGCAGGCAGAGCAGGCAGACGGAGAAGAAGGCTCCCCGCCAAGCAAGGAGCCCAATGTGAGACTCGATCCGAAGACCCTGGGATCATGACCAGAGCTGAAGGCAGACACTTAACAGACTGAGCCACCCAGGCATCCCAACTGTGCAGTTTTAATAATGCTTTATTTAGTTAATATATCTTATGCATTTATATCTTTACTTTAAAAAAAAACTATAAAGTGACCTTATTGTTTTCCCCTATCTTTTCATTTTCTTTCATAATAAAATTTTAAATGACTTTAAAGTTATCCAGAAATGATTTTGATTCAAGAAAATTCCTCAGCTAGAGTAGAAACTCCAGCCCAATGCAGTGCAAGAGAAAATGGGCCACCTGTATAATTTAACATTTCTAATACTGACATTTTAAAAGTTAAAAGAAAGTTGAAATTAATTTTAATAATCTCTTTTATTTAACCCAGTATATCCCTCAATTGCCATTTTAAGATGCAGTCAATACAAAATATCATTAATGAGTTAGCTCACATTTTTTCTTCATTTTTAAATCTTTGAAATCTGGTTTGTGTTTTATACGCAGCACTTCTTAATTCTGACCAGCCACATATCAAGTGCTTGATAGCCTCACGTAGCTCATACCTGCCACGTGAGACTCTGTAGCTCTACAGGTCTCTCTTGTTTTACTTGGCTGCAGTAGATATGGGACAGGCACACCTAGTATTCAGAGGCATAGGATTTCCACTACAAGGCCCTTCTTGTGCAATCTTATTCCTTTCTCCTATCTATCACATTTTCCCACAGGATTCTAAGAGAAGTTTCACCTAAAAATTCAAAATAATCTGGAGGTGCCAGCTCCTTAAAGCCCCACCCACACCCAACCCTATCTCTGTTGCTCCCACCCTCATTTCCATCCCCAGCAGTCTAGGGCTCTAGAACTTTGGTCCTGAACCGCCCACTTTAGTCATTTTGTGCCCTGGTTCTAAAGAAACTTCTCGGTCTCTGGCCTCATTCTCCTACCTCGTTTCTTTGAGGCCACCCTTCTAGGGGTATTTTGTGATTACTATATACACTTGCACCTTCCCACGTTGGGCCATTGTGCAGCCTGTCCTCTTTGGAAACAGTCTTCAAACTGGGCTCTGGCAATCACTGAGTTCCCGAGCAACACATGGGCACATAGTTATTTTTAAGAGAATTAATTTCCAAATTCTCAACTTCCATATGTATGCTCATCTAGCTAGAGAATATTTCACAAGTTCTCCTTTCTCGCCTTCCTTTTTCCAAGCACCCCTCAGCACACCTTTTCACTAATGCCTTGTATCACTGTGTTGTGCCCAAATTAGAAATTCCTCTGGTGCACACAACGAATCATTTCTAAATGTCAGTGCAGGTGCCGAGCAAGTGGGTAACTATAGGGCGAATGTAGCAAACCCTTCTCAAGTCAGGCCCTTTCTGAATTCTCTACTTTTCACAATTTATCTAGGTGAATTATGAGCTTACAGATGATTTAAAATAATTCTTGGTGTTAGATCACTAAGTATTTTTTATTGTATAACTTGGAAGAGTTGTCAAAGAATTCAAGGGTCATTGCTAGTAACATAACTCTTTTCATTCCCATCTATTTACTTATGCAAACATGTTTTCTTAGTACTTACACCAGAAAAAGACATTAAATAGGAGTAAAACTGATGCCAAATTCTGGGCTTAAAAAAAAAAGAAAGTATAATCTACCCAGCATGCATAAAGAAAATCCCTATCCATCTCCTTAAGAAATGCAATAAATTTTCCTTTTATGCTTATTATTTATTAACATTTGTAATACATCTATGTCACTTTTATTAACTGTCTATTAATAATGACTATAAAGATAACTCAATCTGGAGCCTTATTGTCATAAGAAATGAAATATTTAAATTTCAATTTATATGCACCATTTTGTTACAGAGAATTTTGATAGTGTGATCAATTCAAGCCTTTCAAATATAAAAATACATTTTTAAGATAAAATCCTATGAAGGAATTGGAATGGAAATATGCATTCAAGGAGGTAAAAAGAAATTTGTAGTTTCCTACTGTCAAAGAAAATTGTGTTCATATATACATATATATGTGTGTGTGTGTATATGTGTGTGTGTGTGTGTGTGTGTGTGTGTGTGTATTTTTGATTTATTTCTAAGTAATCTCTATACACACCGTGGGGCTGGAACTCATAAACTCCAAGATCAAGAGTCACATGGTCTACAACTGAGCCATCCAGGTGCCCCTGGATTTGTTACTTTTTGTTTGTTTGTTTTGTTTTGAGAGAGAGAAAGAGAGTGCACAGGGAGGAGTAGAGGGAGAGATAGAATCTTAAGCAGGCTCCATACCCAGCACAGGGCCCAATGTGGGGCTTGATCTCACTACCTGAACCAAAATAAAGAGTTGATTCCTTAACGGACTAAGCCACCGGGGCACCTGGGGATTTGTTACATTTAAAAGAGAGGTGTCAAAATTTCATTCTGCTAAAAATTACATCCTTTGTGCTTACTTAAATGTATGTTGAAATTTTTTTAAATATTAAGTTAAAGTATGCAATGTGACACAGCTTCTTTAAAAAAATTAGACAGTATAGGGATGCCTGGGTGGCTCAGTCGGTTAAGCATCTGTCTTCAGCTCAGGTCATAATCCCAGGGTCCTGGGATCGAGTCCCTCATCAGGCTTCTTAGCAGGAAGACTGCTTCTCCCTCCGCCTGCTGCTCTGCCTGCTTGTGCTCTTTCTCTCTCGCTCTCTGACAAATAAATAAACAAAAATTTTTAAAAAGACAGTACACAAACACTTTGACTCCCTAGAATTCCGCCAGCTCCCTGCACGTGGCCCTCAGGGAGATGCCAATGGCCAGACCTTTAAACTTTCTGCATCTCTCCACGTCTATAACATGGAATTATAATATCATTTTCCTGACAGTATTGTAAGGTTAAATTGAGATAACTAATCTTAAAGTATTTTGTAAACTATGGAGTATGGAGGAGATGTTTGTTACCAATCAGTTTTTTCATCCATGAATTCCCTTAAACAAAAATATATCTTGATCATCTACTCTATGACAGGACCTCTCTAGGTTTGTGTTTTTGTAAATCTTTTATTTTCATAGGACTGGCAGGATACACAATAAACGAACAAAACAAGATGATTGCAGGTAGTGATAAGTGTTAACAATTGCTGAACTTCCATTTCATCATTGAAAGAAAAAAGCATTGCCTTCATTACACGGAACATCTCTTTCCGAATGTTCCAGGACAGCCAAAGACCTCACGGTAGGTGATATACCCCTCTCCAACACTATCTGCTACCATGCCCCGCTATGTCTACTGCGTTCCAGCCACAGCAACCTCTTCACTGCATCTTGACCACTCTAGGCATTCTCCTGCCTTGCTGAGTTTGTCCTTTTTCTGCAAGGCTCTTTTCTGATACAGGCACAGAAAGCGTCCCCATCGCCTTCCATTCTTTTCCTCACATTTAATCTTCTCAATAAAGCCTACCCTGGCCTTTCTATCCAAAACTGTAAACTGTCTCCTCTCTCCTCCAACCCCACATTACCAATCTACTTTGCTCTATTTTCCCCCCGTAGGACTTAACACATTCTAACAAACTATATAATTTACTTATTATTTCCATCTGCTTCTTCTAGAATGTAAGCCCCAAAAAGGGAAAGGTCCCTGGAATTCTGACTCACAGTCCAATCCCTAACCACAGTTGAATTTAATTGTGATGTTCCCCTATGGGGTGCTAATTGTTTTATTATTGCTATCTCATTTAATCCTAACAACAACCGCATGGGGTACATTCTATTTTCGTTTCAGTTATCTGTTGCTTCATAATAAGCTCAGCTAAGTGGACTGATACACAACAATTTACCATGTCTCACTGTTGAGCAGGCCAGGAACTCAGGCATGTCTCAGCTAGATGGTTCTCTTTCCACACAGGATCACTCACTCCTCTGGCTTCACTGGTGGATGCCTCGGCGGGAGGGTCCATGAAGACAACCCTCGGATTTCTGGGGTCTCAGTGCTCCCCCCTGGGACTTCTCTACCACTACCTGATTTTCTTCTTATCTCCATAGTCTCATCTGAGTTTCGTTATAGCATGTCAGCTGGCTTTCCTGACCAGGGGCTCCAGATGTCTTCAGGTTTATTACAGGAACTGATGTAGAGTCATTTCCTATATAATCTCTTGGTAAGAGGAATTCACAAGTCTGGCCTATGTTCAAGGGGATGGGAAACAGAATCTACCACTTAATAGATGGAGCAACATCGGCCCGGAAAGAGACAAAAAATGATGGCATCCTGCTTTGGAGACTAGCTGCTGCAACTGCTCTTGTTTTTCAGATGAGGAAACTGGAGCACAGAGAGATCAGATTGACGAAATAATAAATGGAAGGGATGTGACTCAATTCTAGCTGTCACTGACTCCGGAGCCTGCGTCCTTAAGCACTCCTCTTAACAGCCTCTGAGGAGTGGCTTCCTCACTGACAAGAGGAGGTCTGGGCCCTTCCAAGACTGATTCTTGGGGGGCTGGAAAGCAGGCATGCTGCTGGGGAGGTAAGCAGTCAGGGCTCCAGGATCCTAACCCCACTTTCATCAGCAGAGTTCAACCTCAGATTTTTGTACCCGTTGAGCTTCCACAAAATTTGATTGGAGGAAGGGATTCCACAGATTTAGAACACAGAGCATATGAAACAAATAACTGATTCAAAAATGAGTGTGTACCTCTGCAAGTTAAAATCTGTAGCAGTCAAAAAAATGTAAGTTTGTTTTTATGCTTGTTTTTCTTATTTCGTATATAAAGATAAATTTTAAAGAGATGACTTCACCATTTCAAATAGGTATTTTATGCATAAGTTGAGGGTGATTTTTATTTTATTTTATTTATTTTTAAAACATTTTATTTATTTATTTGGCAGACACAGAGAGAGAGAGAGCACAAGCAGTGTGAGTGGCAGGCAGAGGGAGAGGAGAAGCAGGCTCCCCACTGAGCAGGGAACCTGATGTGGGACTCCATCCCAGGACCCTGGGATCATGACCTGAGCTGTAGGCAGATGCTTAACCAACTGAGCCACCCAGGCACCCCAGTTGAGGGTGGTTTTTATACAACAATCTTAAAATATAATTTTTTTTGAAAAAAATACTATTTTTTGGAAGGTTCTCTTTGAGCTCTTTTGAAATGTTATAATATATGATGTATCCAATTTCAAGCTGATAGGGGAACTATGCATTTCTGCTATGTGCTTTGCAAGAATATGATTTGGGGAACAATTTTCCATGCGGTTGGTGGGCATGTTACTCTACAATTTTGTGCACACTTGGCACAATACTATTGTAAATTCTAATAATTCTGATTCTTCATAATACTGCAAATACTGGGGGAGGAGAAAATGGTGAGCAATCACGCTTCCATGCCTCATTCAGAGAAATGTTTCTTTTTTACTTTTATACATTGCATTTCTGCACAAGATTTTATTTGAAGAAAGTTTATCAGCTGTGAAAGAAAAATAACTTCAAAAGCTGTCTCACTAAATAACCTCTAAGCAATGATGTTCAGCCACGAAGTCTATGGTTTTCTAGTCACCAAGTAATTTATTTGCCAAAATCTATAATAAATACATTGCTGGAGGGGTTAAGGGATTTGAAAATTTTATGAAAGCTTTTGGCAATGATGTCATTAATTGGAAATAGACAATATAAGAAAGAATGAATGACTTCCCTCCCTATGCTGATGATGATCTGGTATAAAAACTTGGCCCTGGTATAATTATCTCATTCAAAACTTGTTGAAGGTAGTTCAGATGCCCCCAATTTTCTCTAGACAAGTTCTTTACTTTCTAGAAAATTGCTCTAGATAAGAAATGCATAGACTTTCCATCCAAGAAATTAGTGGAGGACAAGAATAACTGAATTATGTTTAACCAAGATCCACCGAAGAATAGAAACTAGCCTAACTTTTCAATAGCTGTAGCTCACATTTAATTCAAAACCCATTCAACTTTCTTGACTAGTTTTAACTTTGTATCCAAACCTTATTTTCAATTTGTGCTTTTTTTTTTTTAATAACGACTCTTTTCTTGGGACAATTTACTTTTGTTCCTAAAGTAGCAACCTGAGAAGTCAGTGGTCACTCTAATGCCTCCTGGACTGGAAAAGAGCACAGTAGATGCTCATCCCGCAGAGTGAGTGCTGGAAATCATCAGGCACTGTCAAATCACTAAAGAGTAAGTTGCTCTAGAACCGGTTTGGCATTGGAAGTTCATGCACTTTGGATCTAGAAAATACAGAGCATTTGATATCAGCAAAAGAAATCACTTCCCACAGCCCAGAAATGGTCTCTTGTAGTATCAGAACAAACAGATACCAGGGCTACAGCAGAAAGAAACTTCAGTCTCAAGGCAAATCAGATACAGAGCTAGTTTCAAGAAATATAGTTTAGAGGCCATGCAGACCCGGGGTTCACAGATTTGGAAATGATTGCTAAAATGAACAATAATGGAGCCAATGATAAAAACATGAAAACCAATTAGCAGGCCATTATAACAAACCAAATGAAAAATGGAGATGAATTAAGCTAGTAACAAATAGGACAGTGAGGAAAGGGATGGAGAAGGAGGTAAGCTGATATCAGGTGACCAGCCCTCCTGGTTTGTGCAGGGCTGAAAAGTTTTCTGAGATGTAGGACTGTCAGTTTTAAAACCAGGATATTTCTGGGCAAACTCTTCAATTTTTAGGAGCTTGAGGGATTTCCCAGAATGTGGGGCTTTTAGTGTTGAAACTGAGGAAAATCCTAGGAAAACAAGGACAAATTAGTCGCCTTACTCAACTTTCCTTCATTTTCTTATAATAACCCACCTTCTTCTTGCCTTGACATCATTGCAGAAGCTTTACCCTCCACTGATGACATTGAAACTCTCTCTCCAGAACAATCAATTACAACTGGAAAATTTTAGACAAGTCTATTCTAAATGCCACGAGCACATCTTGAGATGAGTCAGAGAGGGAAAAACATAGTATATGGAAGTATTACCACTGACTTTTACTAAAATCAATGCAAACCGGAAGACAATGGTCTGACATTTGGTTGGTTTAAAAAAAAAAAAGGAGACTAAAGAAGTTTCAGACAAATACAAACTGAAAGAATTTATTACTGGCACCCCTGCACTATAAGAAATGCTAAAGGAGGTTCTTCAGGCACAAGACAAATTACTGGATATCCATAAGGGGATAAAATGAATCTTGATTCTAGGCATAAACAAAATAAATTCCAAGTAGATTTTTAAAGTACTGTAAAATCTAAGCAATAAAGTGTCTAGAAGATAATACAGAAGAGTATGTTCTGACTCTCTGGTATGTATTAGACTACATGAAGATTAAAAAAAAAAAAGTATATTCCTTGAAATACGTTAAGTGAATGAAAAGGGAAGCCACAGAATGGGAGAAGCAAGCCATAATATACTTAACTGAGAATTTATTTGTGTGTGTGTATGTGTATATATATACATACATCATATCATTATATATATATAGAGAGAGAGAGAAAGCAAAAGTGAGCGGGAGGGGCAGAGGGAGAGGGAAAAAAAACCTCAAGCAGACTCTGTGCTGAGCATGGAGCCCAATGTGGGGCTGGAACTGAGAAATTATTTGTATCCATGGTATATGTAGAATCTTTCTTTTTTCTCAGATTTATGTATTTATTTTAGAGAGAGACGGAAAGAGTGAACTGGGGAGACGCAGAAGGGCAGAAGGAAAGGGAGAAACTCATGCTGACTCCTTGCTCAGTACAGAGCCTGATGCAGGGCTCAGTGTCATGACCCTGAGATCACAGCCTGAGCCAAAACCAAGAGTTGGACCCTTAACCGCCTGAGCCACTCAGGTGCCCCTATAAGTAGAAACTTCCAATCAATAAGGGAAAGATGATAAATCAGTAGAAAATGGACAACAGATTAAAGCAAACACTTTACAAAAAAAGATATCCAAATGACCAAAATTTTTAAAAAGATGTCAAGTTATTAGTAATCAGTGGAATGCAATTTTAAAGCAAATGAGATACCATCACAATGCGTGAAATAAAAAATGACTGACAATACCACGTGTTTACAAGAATGCGTAGCAATGGAATTCTCATAAATTGATGGTGGGATTGTAAAAAGCATACCTACTTTGGAAAAATATCATTTTTAATGAGATTAAACATATATCCACTCCATGACCCAATAATTCTAAGGAATATGCCCAAGAGAAATGAGAACATATGTCCATAAAAAGACTTATATGAGAATATACATTATAGATTGAGTAATAATAGCCCAAGACAGGAAACAACCTAAAGGTTTATCACAGTAGAAAGGGTAAACAACTCATTGTAAAATCATATAATTCAATAGTATATAGGAATGTAATGAATGAAATGTGGCTAAAGACAACAGCATAGGCGAGTCTCATTAAAATTTTAGTGAAAACCAGACAGGAAAGAATATCTACCATATGATTCCATTTATATAAAGGTCGACATCAGGTAAAATTAATCTCTGGTGGTAAAATCTGGATAGAGGTTACCTTTAGGGAGACTAGTAGGGTGGTGACCGGGAGGGGCAGGAAGGGTGCTGATAAATTCTTGCTTTGTGTGGTGATTACCAGCTTGTTCACACTGTGATAATTCCTCCCACCGCATACTTGTGGTTTGTGACCTTTCCTGCACATACGTTGGAATTTAATAACATTTTAAAATAATAAAAATGAAATAGAGCAAAGCAAGGTGTATTGAGTTCCAACCTTCAGTAAAATGAATGACCATAAAATTGGCAACTATTTATTGTCAATTCAATCTGCATTTTCCCTGGAAACCACTATTTTGCATTGAGTAAATGACTGTGGCATGGGTTGTGTTCTTGCTTAGCCGCCCTGTGGAGCCTGAAGTGTGAGTCAGTTCAGGTTACATTAGCCTTTGAGTGAGCAGTGCCCAGCAGGTGGCTTCCCTCTGCCCTTTTCTAGCAGTTTTTCCCTGTTTACTTTCTGCTCCCTTCCTGCTGAGAGGTCTCTGGTATTAACAACAAATAAACGGGCAGCTGTAACCTACACAAAGGGATGCCTTAGGTAATCCTTTTGTGATGAATCATCTAATTTTTTATTAATTCTTGTCCTTTTGATTTCAAGAGAAGGCAGAGGGCACTGCCTAGGATCTCACCACTGATAAATACTATTTATTGCTTACTTGCCAATAATTGAGGGGATTAATTTTTCTAAAGTGTATGATAATTATAACTATAGCTATGCTCATTTGCGCTGCATCTTACAAAGCATTTTTATATACGTTCTCTTATGTAATCTCCACAATAATCATGTCAAGAACGTGGGGCAAGCATGACTATCTCCTTTTTATTCAAGGAGAAGCCAAGGTTCAGCTATGTCTTACAAAATAAACACTTTATTTTAAACAACGGCGAGAGCAAGGTGAAGATTTAACATCACTGTCTGAGTTTGGGTTTCCCCAGATGCAGAGCTTGAGCCACAGATAGCAGTGTAAAGAGCTCATTTGGGAAGAGAAGGAAACAATGGAAGGGGAGCGGAGAAGTGAGACGGGAAGGAAAAGCAATCAAAAAACCATGTGTTATCAGTTTATTTACCACTCAGCTATTGGGATTTAATCTTGCTCTGGGAACCACAGTTACATGTGCACTTTAGAATTATCCCACCCAAATGACAAAATAGCTAGGAGCTGGGGTATTTATCCACCAACATTGGGGACATTAACTTCTGTAACTACTGGCCCACTGAGCCGGTGGATAAAGAGGATTTCGGAGACCAAAAAGGTCCTTAGGCAAGGAGATGTGGGTACTGGCGGTTGGAAATAACGCATGAGAGCATTGATGTGTGTGGTGATGTGCGCAGGAAATTAACGAGCCTGCTATATTTGGTAAATAAGTGTATTTTCTCATCATTGCTAGTCACCTTCCCTGTGTGCCTTCCATATCCCTTTCTTCTGGTCAGTCCAAGAGCTCCTTTTGTGGATCCAGGGACAGTGCATGTGACTTAAGCGGTCCGGAATTATCTGCTAACTTTTTCTGAAGTCCTAGGGGCAATTTCCCTACTTTATCCTGATGGATGAGGAAAAAGCCTGTTGGCTCAGCAGCTGCTGGGAGTCGTCTTGACATTATAAAGAGAGCTAACCTGGAGATGAAGTCCGCAATGTGGAAGGTAGGGTGAGGACACAGAAGTCAATTCCTTGGTGATATTATGAACACCTGCTTCAGAGCTTATTGAATCAAGCTGAAAAACTGGGCTTCATAGTTAAATAAAGTGATTACCTTTAGTGTTTAGGCAAGTTTCAGTCTTTTTTACTTAAAATAAGAGGATTCTAACTGATATGAAATAATACCATCTCATCTAAATCACTATCCATTTTAAGAATATTATTATTTTATATACTACTGAGAAAAAAATGTGTACAATTAAACTAAGAACTGGTGATTTATACCCCTTAAGGTTTTTTTAAATTTTTTTTAAAGATTTTATTTATTTATTTGACAGAGAGAGACAGCCATCAAGAGAGGGAACACAAGCAGGGGGAGTGGGAGAGGAAGAAGCAGGCTCCCAGCGGAGGAGCCTGACGTGGGGCTCGGTCCCAGAACGCCGGGATCATGCCCTGAGCCGAAGGCAGATGCTTAACGACTGAGCCACCCAGGTGCCCCTACCCCTTAAGTTTTTAAATTTGTGTTAACTTTTTGAAAGATCTCTGTTAGACTTTTTTCTTCAATCATGTAATTTTGGGAGGCATTCATTAGGGCATATAAGTGACATATGCTAGTTCAAATGTGTTCCCATTCAGCAGTCAACTCTTCTCAAATCATCTCAATCATCATCATTACCCATATGTTCCTACCAAATATCCTCCTTGGGGACATAGCATTTTTAATATGCCCAACAGTTGTGTCTAAAATTTTTCTTTTAGTCCTACACATCCATTCTACAAATTCTGATGCTTACTGTTTCTTGTCTATGATACACAATACTTTAACATTTATATTAGTAACAAAACCTCACACATCATCTAGCATGGATTTTTTCCTTTCTTGGTTCTCAGAAGGCACTCAGTTGCAGCTTTGCAAGAAAGTGCAGAATGGCCTTATTCATCTAATGGAAATATTTGTTCTACAAATAGCAAAATTTATGTCCCCGTTGCCTTCTTCTGTTGCATTTCTAGGTACACAGTAACTTTTCACCTTTAAATTCATAGTGAAATTTTAAAAAACAGTGATGAAACTCAGTATACACAATATATTTTAATTATGTCTACAGATCAATTGATGTCATAACAAATAACCAGCTATGGCCCAATTTTGGTCATGCACACAGGCAATGAAAACTATGTCATAATTGCTGAAAACCATTTTAAGATGCATAGATTGCATAGCACATAACAATTTCAGAGATGTTCAGAGTAAACAGATGGAAAGATTTGCATCTTAAAAGAGATGAAATATGTTATCACATATCTAGTAATGCAGAATCAAGTCCTCCTATTATTCTAGTCTCCTTTCAATACCGTTCTGACTTCTTTTTTTCAGTTATGCCTTATTTCAATGAAGATGTTTGTCTCCTTCCATTTCATTACTATAGCTAGAATTCTTCAAAGT
Source organism: Ursus americanus (assembly GCF_024610735.1). Lineage (NCBI taxonomy): Eukaryota > Metazoa > Chordata > Mammalia > Carnivora > Ursidae > Ursus > Ursus americanus. The sequence continues at coordinate 24,268,182 of NC_142146.1, read as the reverse complement.
TTTTGTTGTTTATATATTTTTTTATTTTTAAAAATTCTTTGAAACATGAGAATGTGATGGTCAATAAAAAAGATTTTAATAAATGGAGATTAATACTCAATTTCTGGCTGTAAAGAATTAATACTGTAACAAAGTCAATTTCCAGTAAATTAACTTATGAGTTCAGTGAAATCCAAACATAATTTTCTGTGGATCTCAACAAGCTAATTATGTGATTCTCCTGGAAGAGGCAATGTATAAAAGTAGTTCTTCTTTTTAAGCAAAAAAGGAAAAATTTCTCTAAAAGATATAAAATATGCTGTAAGAATACATTAATGATAACAGTATAGGTTGGCACTGGCGGACACAAGTAAAATTAATGGAACAGAAAAGAGGGGACAAATCCACACATTTATGTAGAAATATAGATTAAAGTTGTCATTGCAAAGTAGTGAGGGGGAATGGTAAATTCTGTAAACAATGTTGACGCGAATGAAAACAATGTGGGGTCTTACATGATCTGAAATTTACAAAATATAAACCAAACAACACAGAAATAATCCCATATTAATATTTGGAGAAAATGAAACTGAATTTTTGTTGTAATTAGATAGAGCAATTTTATTTTAAAAAGATGTGGGGGCGCCTGGGTGGCACAGCGGTTAAGCGTCTGCCTTCAGCTCAGGGTGTGATCCCGGCGTTATGGGATCGAGCCCCACATCAGGCTCCTCTGCTATGAGCCTGCTTCTTCCTCTCCCACTCCCCCTGCTTGTGTTCCCTCTCTCGCTGGCTGTTTCTATCTCTGTCAAATAAATAAATAAAAATCTTTAAAAAAAAAAAAAAAGATGTGAACCTAAAAGAATTTAAGAAAAAAATCAAAAGACTCCACTAATACTTTATTTTTTAAGATTTTACTTATTTATTTGACAGAAAAATAGAGAGAAAGCACAGGTAGAGAGAGCAGCAAGGAGAGGGAGAGGGTGAAGTAGGCTCTCCGCTGAGCAGGGAGCCCAACATGGGATCCCAGGACCCTGGGATCATGACCTGAGGGACGCCTAACCAACTGAGCCACCAGGAGCCCCTAGTATTTTAAAAACATATGACATAAAAGACTTTATATACAAAGTTTGGGGTTAAATCATACATTGGGAGAAGATATAGACAACATACATCAAAATAAAATAACTAATTTCCCAAAGATATCTAAAATATATAAAGTATGCAATACAATAAGCCAATCAATTTTATGTAAAGAGATTTTGCAATTAAAAAGTCATAAAAAATAAAACAAATTATAATATTGTCATACTAAGAATAAAAGATACATTTGTATTGAGATTATCATAATATATATTTTAATGCAGGCAATAAAATATGCAAATTATAATTCAATTGAAAATTTCCCATATTTTTATGATATATGTCATGTGAATAGTGATTATAGCCGGGAAATAGGACTATAAATGATTTCATTTTTTATTTTCTTTTGGGAAGTATTTTCTGAATTTCCAACAACAAGTGTTACCTACTGCCACCAAGAGTAAAAGCTTTGTAAATGTACTATGAATGTTACTTTTTTCTTCTTCCAACTTTTATCTGTTTTCCAAATTTACTTTAGGAACATATTTATTTCTCAGGATAAGCTAGGTTATCCTGCAATAAAAAATAAACCCAAAATTTTCAGTAACTTAACACATTAAATGCATACCTAATTTCTATTTTTAGCTTCTTGGCCATCCACTAGTCACATGGCACTGCATGTAAGGGAACTGGGAAAAGGGATGAGATTATATTAATTCCATAATTGGTCAGTATCTCCACCACCATCTGTCCTTCTGGTTAATAAACATGCCTTTGTTAATATCTTTCCACTCATAGAACACACTCAACCTTTCCCAAACAATACAACTCAGTGTTAACAGTCAGTCACTTCACCCAGCTCAAAGTGCAAGCTGTACTCTGGTTTCTCCATCTTCTTGGGCCAGACATCTATCAACAAAAAGAAGGGCTTTTTCCCCCCTTAAGATTTATTTATTTATTTATTTGAGAGAGAGAGAATCCCAAGCAGACTCCCTGCTGAGTGTGGACCCCCCCCAGACACAGGGTGGCAGGCGGGGGGGTGGGGGGGTGGGGGGCAGATCCACAACCCTGAGATCATGACTTGAGCCAAAATCAAGAGTAGCAAGCACAACCTTCTGAGCCACCCAGGTGCCCCATTAACTAAAAAGAAAGTTATCTGCTCCCCCCTCACCCAATATAATTGGTGAAACAGAAACAGGAAACCTCAGTAAAATCTCTCACTGGAAAGGGAAGAATGGAGCCTGCACTGGTTGATAGCAATTCTGAAATCCTGCTGGCCTTCCTGTCCTGCGTGCACCTTTATTAGACCCTGATTCAACTGTCAAGGAGAAAGTCCGTTGACCCTTATTACTTATGGCTTTCCTTTTTCAGTTGCTTCCTGTTTATGGAAGTTTGGGATCCTAATGATTGTTAGGTTTTGAACAATCACAAATATTTTTTGGTCCAAACTCTTGATTTTTATAAAAGTAAAACTCTTTTTAAAATTACTTATTTATTTAAAGTACTCTCTACACCCAACATGGGGCTTGAATTCACGACCCCAAGATCAAGAGTTACATGCTCTACTGACTGAACCAGCCAGGAACCCCAAAGTAAAACTCTCTTGAAAATTCAATATATATATAAAAAATCAATATACTTACCCTATATTTGCTTGAAGTCACATCAGTGTGCATTTCCTTGCTTTTTTCCCTCTATCCCTCTCTCGTTTGACCTAATGGTGAATACCTTAAGGCTATCATAACAGTAGATATGAAGGTCAAACCCTTATTCTAATCTTCACCCTGAGTCGTTTTAACCATCTGCCCGTTTTAAATTTGTTGAAAAAAGCCTCCTTAAATGCTGTACCTTATGGATTGGCGTCTAGAATCAGTGACTTTGTCAATCCTGCAAGGCACTGAATTTCTGGATTTTCATTATTTTTTTTTCCCACTTACATCTGGGCCAATTTTTTCAAAATCTCATTTTTTCCTTGAAATAACTTGCCAAATGCAAAAACAAATAACAAATAACACCACCTCATACTACCAAATTTTACTAAGTGTTCTGCCACAGGATAATATGGATCCATCTTTCCAGTCTCTGCATACTTTTTTTTTTTTTGAGACAGAAAGAGAAGGGGGGTGGTGCGGAGAGGCAGAGGGAGAAGAAGAGAATCTTAAGCAGGATGCACATTCAGCACAGAGCCCAATGTGGGGCTCGATCTCATGACCCTGAAATCATGACCTGAGCTGAAATCTAGAGTCGGACACAGTCGACTGAGTCTACCAGGCACCCTGTATACTTTGTCCCCACACTTCCTACTGCCCAAATTATTAAGCTAATGCCGCACATTTTGGTGTTTTGTTTTTCTTTTTTTGTTTCTATGGCAGCCCTCACTTCTAGCACCAATATTTGTATTGGTAAGTGTAACAGTTGAAACTGAAGTAATAAACGAATCCTGAAGCTCCAGGGGCTTAACATAACATAGATTCATTTTTCACAAGTGGATATTCTGTTGCTCATTGGTGACTCCCTTGATTAGCAGGTGTCTGTTAAGAACTCCTTCCACTTTCAATCTTATCATGAGGATTCCAATTTACTGCAAGGGGGAAGAAGGATCTGCAGAGTAATATAGTTAGCCAAGATTCATCACATGGTCATGTCAAGTGAAAGGGAGTTGGGAATCATGAGGAAGCATATGGGTATTTGGTGAGTATTAAATATCTCCGTCACTATGTATTATAAGTATTAAATACTATATTGAAAAATAAAAATCCATTTTATACAGATTATTTCTGCTAACAAAAGAAAGGAAAAAACAATAGAAGTTATTTTTCAGGAGTTCTAGCAAGAAAGGAGAAAAAGTTAAAAGGATATATTCCAAACTGATCAAAATAATACCTTATATTCAGAGAAATATATTCATGTTTTATTTATATGTCTAAAACATGAAGCATAGGGACACCTGGGTGCCTCAGTCGGTTAAACATCTGCCTTCGGCTCAGGTCATGGTCCCCAGGGTCCTAGAATCGAGTCGTGCATCAAGCTCCTTGCTCAGTGGGAAGCCTGCTTCTCCCTCTCCCTGCTGCTCCCCCTGCTTGTGCTCTTTCTCTCTCTCTGACAAATAAATAAATAAAATCTTAAAAAACAAAACAAAACAAAAAAACAATGAAGCATAATTTACAACTGTATACGACATCTATTTATACATCTTCACCTTATAAAATTTTAGTGACATTGATACCATGTTTATATTTGCAAATAGTAACAAGAATAATGTTTAAAATTATGTTACAGCTTTAATCCTAATTTTCTCACAAAATGCTTGTAACTTCTGAAAATAAAGCAGAAAACTGTGAAGAAAATAACAATCAAAGTCCTGCTTCCCAGTAATAACCGCTGTTAGCATTTACATATTTTTCTCTAGTTTTCGCATTCATAGTTTACATCATAAGCATAATATTTTAATATTATTTGATATCTTTTCATTTTACAAAATATTTAATACAGTATTTTCCCATACCATTCAAAATCATCTGTAAACATCATTTAATAGCTATTTAGTCAGCCACATGGATGTGCTGCAATCTATATAATTATATCCTGCTTCTTGGACATTCAGGTTTCTTTCCAATTTACAGCTAAATTACAGTTATAGGAAATGAGTATATTTGTACATAAATCTTTGGACTTCTGAGTGTTTCATTAGTATAGATTCCAAAGAGAACAATTACTTGACCAAAGGATATATATATTCAGATGCTATGAATGTTGGCAAATTTATTTCTAGAAATGTACTAATTTGCATTCCCACCTTTGCTATACTAATATTTCTATCTTGCCCAACTTTTATTAGCACTGACATACATACATACATACATACATACATACATACATGATATATACATAGATGATATATCTTTGCCAATTTGGGAAAACTAAAAATATTCTTTTTACTTTATTATTGCATGTTTTTCTTGAAGTAATTGTTTTCATTTAATTGAAGAATATTTTGCATAAAATAAAATATATAGATCTTAAGGTTATAGCTTGATACGTTTTGACAAATGTGTATAGCAGATTAATCACCACCCCAACAGAAATATAGAACATTTGATCATTCCAGAGATATGGAATATTTGATCACTTGAAATGCGTTCCTTTGTGTGCATTTTGTCAATCCACCCTCATAAACAGACATTATTCTGATCTTACAGTTTTTAAAAATCAACTTTATCGAAGTTGATACCAAAATGCAGCTACGTTAAGTGTGCTCATCAATGGTTGCACATGTGTAACTAACATCCCAGTGAAGATAAGGAACATTTCCATTACCTCAGAAATTCCTTTCTTGGGATGTGGGGGTGGCTCAGTCCGTTAAGCCTCTGCCTTGGCTCAGGTCATGGTCCCAGGGTCCTGGAATCAAGCCCTGCATCAGGCTCCGTGCTCAACTGGGAGCCTGCTTCTCCCCTCCCACTCCCACTGCTTGTGCTCACTGCCTCCTCTCTCTCTCTCTCCCTCTTAAAAAAAAAAAAAGGAAAAAGGAAAAAGGCATTCCTTTCTTTTGCAGTCAGTCCCCTCTATCTCTGGTCTTAGACAACCATTGATCTGCTTTCTGTTGGTACAGATGCACTTTGCCTATTTTAGAATTTTCCATAAATGGACTAGTAATACACTACATACTCTTGTTTCTGGGCACATTAGTCTGTGCCTTATTTTGAGATTTAACTATTTTGTCACATGTAGCAATAGGCTATTAGTCTTTATTGTTGAGTAGTGTTATATTGTATGGATACACTTTTTCACCTGCTGGTGAACTTTGGATTGCTTCCAATTTGGCACTATTCTGATTACAGCCGCCATGAGCGTTCTTGTATGAGAATTTACATGGGCATAGCTTTTATTTTTATTGGATAAATCCCAGGGATGGAATTGAGGTATCATATAGTAAGTATATGCCTAACTTGAACCTTACTGCAAAACCAACTTCCAAAGTGCTTACACATTCTGACTACAACGAATGAGACTTTCATTTGCCCCGCTTTTTTGCCAACATGTGATATTGTCCATCTTTTTTTTTCTTTAATTTAGTCATTCTACTGGGGCTGTAGTGGTATTTTATCATTTTTTGATGCTTTTTGTAACCTAAGAAGTCTTTCTTTACTCCATGTGAACAGATATTTTCTCCTTTGTTGTCTTCTAGAAATGTTGTAGATTTAATTTTATGCTTAGGCCATGGTGGGCTTTGTATTAATTTTTGTGTATAGTGTGAGTTAAGGGTCAAGGCTGATTTTTTTTTTCCTTAAAAGGGCATCCAGTTGTTTCAGCATTATTAGTTAAAAAGACTTTATTTTCCTGATGGAAATGTTTTGGTACTTTTATTGAAATTCAATTAACCTTATATAAAGAGGTTTATTTCTGTAGTTTTTACTTTGTTTCTTTGGTTTATGTGTCTGTCCTGGCATCAGTACCATTTGGATTGATTCAGTAATCTCTTTGGAGGTGTTCTGGGTGATGGTCCTTTTAAACGTCCCTGAATAACTACTGAGAAGGAATGTCCCAAGATATAAAGAAATGTATATTCAGGATACTTGCTGTGTGGTGGCCTTTTTTGGGTTGTTTTTTGTTTGTTTGTTTTTACCATCTAGTAAGAAGCTAATGTGGTTCACTTTTATTAAAGGCCTGTATTATTTAAAAACTGGAAGGAATCTCAAATAAATGTCATTTCGTGTTTCTCAAACTGATGTTTGCATAGCCCAGGCAGCATTTGTTTCCCCATTACCAGACTTCTTCCATCATTTACAAATCTGTTTACTATATTATCAGCTGTAGTATTATGTATTTAATATTTTATATAATGTCTTTTAAAACAGAAATATTTGAAGAACAGAAACATTCAGCAATATTTTAATCATTACCAAAATGGGAAATCTTTTTAAGTATGTATTTTCATAATAGATAATTATTGAAATAGCATAATGTCATCTTGGTACAATCTAAAATCATCCTACAAAGAACTCCTACTCTCATAGTCTGAGAACCACCTGAGTCCTATCAAACTGCTGTTGGTCTTTTAGGGAGATTGTCACAGAAACGTGAGCGGTGTTGTTTATACTCAGTAAGTTTCATTATTAGGTGACAAAGATCCTGAGTATTTATAATATGATTTACGGGCCATAAGTTTTCAATATTAGAATTTGAGCCTCCTTATTCCAAGCCTCTTGTCAATTATACCACCAATGCCCTTTTCTCCTCAATTTACTTTTGAAACGTGTGTATCCAAATTGTTACTAGGCCTGTTTTTATGAGAATGTGGAAAGAGCCCAATTGGTAAGTCAAGTTATGCTTTTGAGTTTTGTGAATTTATAATCCACAGAAAACCCCAATTTTTTCGGTTTGTTTAGATTATATCTCAGGAAGCAATAAAATAAAACTTGAAATTTTGTAAATGGGAGAGATAAATTTTCAATTTAATTATTAACTTTTGACTCTAGTTTATAATGTCTAATTTTTTCCTGAATGCAATTAATATGATTAAGGACTATTCATCCTCTGAATATAATAAAATGCTACGCATTTTTCAAAAGAAAGTAGAACTTTCAAAGGATTTAATCCTTAAAATAAAAGAGAGAATAAGACGTGATTTCTTAAAAAGATTTTATTTTTAAGTAATCTCTACATTCAGTGTGGAATAAGAGGTGATTTTAGCTACTTCCCCTGAAATTCTTTCACATGTGCTTAAATAAGCATTTAATAGCAATTAAAATTGTTAGATGTTCCTGTTTTGTTGCTTTTGGCAGTGAAGAATGAGTAAGCTTACAAAATGCTATCCAGGGGAGTGTTTAACTGTTGAAATTCAAACTTAATACAAAGGAGCTACAGTGTGGGTTGTTGATCAGTAAAAATACTCTTCGTTTCCAAAATTCAAAGAGGTCCACATTTCTGCACCCCACTGTACAGAAATAGCACATTGAGGGGCGCCTGGGTGGCACAGCGGTTAAGCATCTGCCTTCGGCTCAGGGTGTGATCCTGGACTCCTGGGATCGAGCCCCACATCAGGCTCCTCTGCTGGGAGCCTGCTTCTTCCTCTCCCACTCCCCCTGCTTGTGTACCCTCTCTCGCTGGCTGTCTCTCTCTCTGTCAAATAAATAAATAAAATCTTAAAAAAAAAAAAAAAGAAATAGCACATTGAGCCAAGGCACCGGCCACTTGATCCCAAAGTACTTGACTCCATACACTCATTCATTCATTCACTCACTCATTCTTCATCGGGGCAATCACAATCTCTATGGTACCTGAATCACTTTGTGAATGGCTTTTATTTTGAATCATTTTGTGCATTCAGCACAGCTGTGATATTGATCTTTATGTATTTTTAATGAGAAGAATAAGCCATTGGGGGCTTACCACACTCAAATGTATCTTAGCATGCCCAACAATTTTTATGCTTTGTTTCTCCAGATTCTCCTATCTCCCAAAAAAGATTGTGACCGCCATGTGAAATTGTCACCTAAAAGAAAGAAATGAAAAGTTAACTACAAATTGTACTCTTTAAGACATTGATAATTTCGTTCTTAGGAAACAAGTTCTCCATAATCTTTACCTTACAATGTTGAAAGCATTGGCATTTTTTTTTTTTTTTTTGGTGAAAGAAAATAAAACCCACAAATGTAAAGATTTAAAGTTCTAATGATTTTATTATTTCAGAAACTGTATCTTTTCCTTTTAATTAAAACTTAAATATTATTTTTTCTTTAATGTTTTAAAGAGGGATTTTTATGTATGTCTCTCTTAGACAAAATAAAATAAGGCAGCATAGAGCATCATGTGACTGTGTAATAAAATGAGCAATTAATGTGCAGGCAAAAGTTACTGAACGATGAATGGCTGGTCTTATTACAACCCATGTGCGTAATAGGCTTTATTGAACTTCCCATTATTTTCTCTCATGTCAGCAATTTAAAATGAAATTATTCCTCAAGGTAGTCTGGAATTTTTTCTTTCTAATATTCCTTAGAATTTAAAATATTCTCAAAGTGTTGTACCTTCTCTATTCCTGTGGTCCCTGCTATGGCATAGTTGGGTCTTCATATCTCTTGGGGAGATCTGGTATCTCCGTTACCTCTACAAATAGTCCCCATAACTATTTGTCATCCTCAGTATATATTCTACATTTATTGGGTGATAATATGTATTGTGTTCAGTACTTTGCTAAATGGTAGGGAACCCAAAGAATGAGGTTGACAGAAAGTCGAGGCTGAAGCACAAGTTACATAATAGAGACAGGTCTATACACTGACATTGCAGATGTTTTGCGACTCACTAGGCAGTCTTACATTCTCCCTGTCAACCTTTCGTCTTGAGATCTGCTCACCTCAAGGCAGCCTGAATGTATATTCCAGGAAGAATAGCCTGAAGTAGTAGCCACAACATTGACATTTAAAAATAAAATCCTTTTATTAAAAAGGAAATATATAGCTCCTCTTTTATATGAAAATAAAGTTTCTGGAAGATGGGCCTTGTTTCTCCTGTGGCTTTACAAGTAACTTTACCAACTTTACCATGATCCATCAGGGGGATAAATACTTCTGGTCGAGAAGCTTTAAAGGTGTTTTACAAAAGATGAACTGCCATGAATATTTTATCAGAAGAGTTACAACTCAAAAGAAAAGGAGGAAATTAATCTTCCATGGCCACATTTGGGGAGTAAGCATCAAGAGGCACACACCTTAATCATCCTTCATAGTTTGAAAAATATTAATCGAGGAAAAGCAGAGACATAAAGAAAAGTCACATAAGGTACTCTGCTGAGACAATTTAGATTTAAGTGTTCTCTCTTGAATTGACTGTTTGACCTTGGAAAAGTCATAGCCTTTCTTAGTGTACCACTCTCCCTCTGCTAGAGTCAATGCATAGCCTCTGTGGCCTCTAGTTTTGCCATCCTATGATTCAGAATTGTACTGAATTTCTTTTTTTTTTTTTAAAGATTTTATTTATTTATTTGACAGAGATAGAGACAGCCAGCGAGAGAGGGAACACAAGCAGGGGGAGTGGGAGAGGAAGAAGCAGGCTCATAGCAGAGGAGCCTGATGTGGGGCTCAATCCCATAATGCCGGGATCACGCCCTGAGCCGAAGGCAGACGCCCAACCGCTGTGCCACCCAGGCACCCCTGTACTGAATTTCTTGTCACTTTACTGCACTCCACTTTGAATTAAGGAATACAGTAGAGTGGCAATGATCTCTAAGTGCCAAGCTCACCACCAGAAATGGCTTCAGCAGTGTAATTTTAAAATATGTTTTGACTGCCTGCAATTTTAAGGCAGCTACAAGGGGAAGAAACTAGCATTTATTGAGCTACTATAAGGTGCCAGTTATCGCATATTCCACAATATGAAAAAAGTGACTCAACTCTGTTCCTTACAAACTATTTAGAATGGAATTACATAAGGAACATTTCAAAACTGGGAAGCAGCAAAGGAATAACTGAGTCTTGAAAGTTAAAGTGATGGCCAAAGTGGGAAAATCTTTCAGAGAAAGTGAATTTTGAGACAATAGCTAAGTAATGGAAAGAAGGACGAAAAGGTAGATATGGAGGTGGGGAAATAATAAAAAAAATGCAGTTGAAGTGAATCTGTAGTTCAAGGATTTTGCATGAAATAGTGGAATGAAGAGGTTGGCAACGTGGAGATCATAGTTAAGTCCTTTAAACCAATCCACACCTTGTAAATAACCCACTATGTTTTGGAGGACACAAGTCTGTATTTAAAACCTACAAAGAGCAAAGTTCAAGCTAGGCACCATGAGAGACACAGGGCATCTAAAATACAATCCTGGTGCCTAAGATGTCTCTGATTAGTAGAAGACCCAAGGCATGCAGCATTGAAAGGTAATGTAACTACATTTTCTAGAAAGAAGATACCAACAGAAGACATGTCTTGATATTTCATGAGACAGAACCAAATACAGAATTTGGATCGTGCTACTACAATTCAGAAAAGAAAAAGTTCACTGAGCCAGCACTATGAGATTAAACAAGAAATAAACAGCATGATGTCCGTCTACCAAGAACTTACAACTTTTAAACATCTACTTCATCAACACTTAGAACTGTTTGACCCTTCCCTTCCCCCTCTCTACCCTTTTATTTCTGTTTTCCATTAGCTGAGTGATGACGGCATTGCCATTTACATCAGCACTGAGCATCTATTCTCATCTTTTGTTAAAACATTGGGTTTAAATACATACAAAAGAGCAGCAGGAGACTTGAAAAAGACTGACTTTATATATATATTTTTTCTTGTGTGAAAGTCTAAAAACAGAAACCAGGATAGAATCTAGGAAAGGGAAGGAGGGTGCAAGAGTCACTCTTTTCATCTTTAATGCATTAGGCAAGACTCTGCGTTTTCTTTATCTGTATGTGAGCAATCGGATACAGTTTTTCTTCTAAGTTCTCAGGGGCAGCAAGGATTGTTGCAGGGATTCAACTTCCAAGTGTAAAGACGTGACCCCCCAATCTTATTTTGAAATACTTTCCCTAAACATGGATCACATTATATTAAAGCTGGAAGGGACCTTGGAGATCCAAAACTACTCTTCCTTCTCTCTCTGTATGAATCCCAGAGATATTAAATGATTTGTCCAAAGTCTCAAAATTAGTTGAGAATGAGCCTGTAATGGAACTTGAGTTTTTGATGCCCAATATTTTGCTATTTCAATAAAACTAAGTGACTGGAATTCTTCTTGGAATTTAGCACCAGGAAAGATTTTGATCTCACCCAAATGACTGAGATGCTTATATATTCACCAAGCCCTGTTTTGGCCTCTACTTAACTCAGAGCTTAATTTAAAGCTCAGATGAATAAATCACATTTCTTGTACAATAAATTGCTCTTTCCTTTATATAATTTCTTTTTTCTTTCCAGGGCTTGAACTCATGACCCTGAGATCAAGACCTGAGAGGAGATCAAGAGTCAAACGCTTAACTGACTGAGCCGCCCAAGTGCCCCTCCTTTATGTAATTTCTGATTTTTATGAGTGTATTTTAGATTTCATTATAGAATGATACATATTCATTAGGTAAAATCTGGAAAATATGTCAAACTATAAAGAAGCAATAAAAGCTCTTATAATCCCAGTACTCATATTATGTACTTCATTTAAACTAACGTTCTGTGTATGTCTTAATAGTGAACTGCTTGAAAATAGTTTAAGAAGTAGGAAGAGATTACTTTATGAATAAGTTTGTTTTATTAAGCAGAAATTACATCATCTCACTTTTCATAAATACTCACCTATCTGTTAATATGTGTAGTCCATTCAGCTTAACAAACATGCCACAACTGGAGCCCTTTTTTGAAAAATATGGATGTCATGGAGAGATGGAGTTTCCAGCACAGGACAGAGTCATGGGAGCTTGCCTTGGACTTATTGTGAAAGGTTATAGAAAAAAGACTCTATAGCTTGAAATTTTTGTGATTTAAAGAATGTACATTATTCTTATGTACATTAGAAAGTATCTGTTCAATAATTTGATCAGAGAAGTTTAGATCATATATGAACTCCTCCCTTCATTTTCTGCCTGTAAATGACCAATCCAACAGTATAGGGAAAACGCTCAGAATACTCTTTTAAATTCAAATTTATGTGGTTTATAAATCAATAAATCAAAAGTGAACTCCCATATCCACACACCCACATCTACATTCAGGATATCAATGAACCAGGGAATGGAGAACAGATTGGATAGCAAGGGGAACTGTAATGAAGGGGCAGTGAAGTCAGTGTTGACACTTGCTGTAGAGGAAGACCTGCTATAGAATAACTTCATTCATTCATCCATTCATTCATTCTTCATTCATCAAACATTTTTAAATACATCTTATGCCAGATACTTTAAATAAGACATTGGATAAGATAGCTTTAAGATAATCAACATTTAAACGCTCGGTGGTGCAAGAGACAGAGAGATAAACTAAAAAACAGAAAGTAATATAATGGTGAAATGATTGAGATAATAATTGTGATAATTAACATTTATTCTTTCAACAAATATTTCCATGTCTGCAATGTGCCAGAGACCATGTTAGTCACTGGGAATAGAATGATGAGGAAATGGTGGTCACTGCCCTAGTCAATTTCTTTGTCTTTTCTCATTTACCCCTCACAATTGTTCTGTGAAATGTATGTTATAATTCCCATGAGATTCAGGAGAGATAAGTAACTTACTTAAAAGCACAGAAGTAAAACTAGGTCAGATTATACACAACTGATATACAACAGCTGTTGTGAAAGCAAAATGACTCCATTTTAAGGGGCATCCAAATTAGGCGGGAGTAGAACGTGGGTATGTGTGTGTTAGTCATGCTAAGGAGGTTTAAAAAGCGCTTTCCAGGAAGTGAGGATAGTATGATCAAAGTCACAGTCTCTTGAAGAGCACTGCATGTTTTGGGGACTTCTAGGAATTTTGTTTTCCTTGAACAAAAAATTTGAGTATGATGAGAAATGCATCATGAGGAGATAAGCTGAACTCAGAACATAGACCTCTGACTTTACCCTCTAGGCAGCGTGAGGAGTGACATGATGGATTTACCTTTTAATGAGATCATGCTAGCTGGAGTGTCAAGAATGACTGAGGTAGAGAAAACTCGAAGTAAGGAGACCACTTAGCAGGCGTTGCAGGAGTTCACAGAAGACATGGAAAAGACCCAAACTAGGACATTGATTAGATGGAAAAATGAGAAATTCTTTAGGATATACTTAGGAGATAAAATAAGGGCCGAAAGATTTTATGGAGATTGGGACTAAGATATAAGAAGGGGGACACCTGGGTGGCTCAGTCCGTGAGCATCTGACTCTTGACTTTGGCTCAGGTCATGATCTCTGGTCTTGGGATCGAACCCTGTGTCAGGCTCTGCCCTCTTGTCCCTCTCCCTCTGCTCCTACCCCCACCATCCCCACTCTCTCTCTTTCTCTCTCAGATAAATAAATAAATCTTAAAAAAAAAAAAAAGAAAAGAAAAGAAGAAGAAGGAGGATGTCTCCCTGGGGACTTACTTAATGATGGATACAAAAGTTTGTGTGGGAGAAATATTCAAAGTGTAATATAAAGCCTACAGTTGAATTTTGTCAGAAGCTTAGAGGAGAGGCTTTGGTTTCATATAAACATTTGAAAAGTATTCTCATAGAGGAGATATTTCAGATAAGACAGTAACTGAGATGAAAATATTTAGTAATCTAGTTTATGGAATCTTGAAGAACACTGGACTATGAAGACAAATTGAAGGAAAGGATTTTTTAATGAACATTAAACATTCAACAGGTAAGGGTCTTTTTTTCCAAGACAAGAAAGTTTGCTGTCTTAGAAATTTATGGAGTAGAGAGTTTTAAGAAAGAATTAATTGGCAGAGTCAAATGCAGGAAAAAAAAATCAGGAATATATGGGCTGAAAATGTCCATAAGTTTAGACAACTAGGTCATCAATGACTTCAATAAGAGACACCCTGGTAGAATGGTTGAAGAAAAATCCAGATTATAAAAGGTTGATGAGGAAATGAGGAGGTAAGAAAGTAGTCATGGTCATTATAGGCTAATTTTCAGGAAATTTGCATGTGAAAGATACGTGAAAGATTACATAGATCAAGGAAGGGTATTTATTAGGATCAGAGAATCTGAAATAGTTATAGGTCTAGAGAATAAACCAGTAGAGAAGTAAATATAAAAAATATATATAGGAGAGAAGGGCTTGACAAATGGAACACAGTTCTGGAAGTCAGCTATGAAAAATTATGGGGGTTATGTGATACTTTACAGAGAACACTTAATCTTCTGGCAGAAAAGGAAAGATGGTAGGACGAATGAAGTTATAAAATCACTGGCAGGGGCACCTGGGTGGCTCAGTTGGTTAAGTGCCTGCCTTCAGCTCAGGTCATGATCCCAGGGCCCTGGGATCAAGCCCCCCGCCCCCCCAAGCTTCTCTGCTCAGCAGGGAGCCTGCTTCTCCCTCTGGCTCTGCCTGCTGCTCCCCCTACTTGTGTGTTTTCTTTTTCTGTCAGATAAATAAATAAAATCTTTAATAAATAAATGAATAAATAAATAAAATAAAATCACTGGCAGATGAGGGAACATGAAATTGAGGGTGTTCACCATTAAGGACTATTGAAACTGGGGCAGCAGTGTTTTGCAAGAGGCCTGAGCAGAAAGTTGAAAACTGTGGATAAGCACTAAAGGACATAATGCTAAGTCCCCTGTGACAAAATATCTCCAAGGTAAGGGAAAGATAGTTAGATTAAATAAATAAACAAATAAGCAAATATTATCTCCAGTTTTCACTGTCCATGTTCCGGAAGAGGCTCACATTCACTGAATGGCAAAGTGGTCTGGATTATACTCTTGACTGTGTGACTTGACTACCGTGAAAATTTACCAAGAGTTGAGGATGCTATTAGATGAATCCTCGTACCTCTAGGAATCAGCTATCCAATTACTTTGTAGTGACCTAAGTTTCCAAGGTGAGAGTCTGTACAGGAGAGCCTCAAATAATAATAATATCCTTTTTTATTTTTTAGAGTTTATAGAGCTCTTACTCTAATTTAGACACCGTCCTATGTATTTTACATTATTAACTCATTTAATTATCACAAAGTCCAAGGTAGGGTAGTAGTAGTATTTCTCATTTGTGGATGAGGGTTTGCATAGGGCTTCCAAAGTTCTCCGTCTTATAAGTGAGGAAGACCATATGCAGAACTGGTCAATGAGCTTATCTAAATCTCTCCTCCAAGCTAATATTTCCCTTGCCCTAAATCACCACAGGGCCAGGTGCCAGGCAGCTACAGACCACCCCTGTAGCCTGAAGCCCACCGCAACTATTCAAACTAGCCAATCTTAAACTCTGCCCTGCTTTGTCTTTCCCACAGAAACCCCAGTAAAGGCTGTGGTTTAAGAGCTCCCCTCACTCCTGCTCCTGTTTCCTGACTAAAATCTAGTGTTTCCTCCGTGGCTCTGCATAGTGAGTCATGTCTCTCATTTCTCGGGGAATTGTAAGTAACATTGAACTTCTCTTTCGATGGCATTGGCCTCTCTGTTGTCACCTTTATAATTTAAGACTGGGCACAAAACAAATTGTATTTTACCACCCTTTTCAAATTCAGATCGTCATGTGACTCATTTTAACCATTAAGTTGTGAGCAGAGGTTTTAAAACACAGTGCGTGTTCTGTCAGATTATCTTTTTCTTATCAAGGAAAACACATTTTGAGCAGAGCTTCCATCAATCTGGACCCTAGTAATGAGCAGAGGCATGTGCTAAGTCACGCAGGAAATGTAGAGTGAGCAAGAACTAGCATTGCTGTAATAAGCCGTGAGATTGTATATTTTTACTGAAGCATTATCTGGATTATCCTGACTGTGATCATAACTTTGGAGGTTTTTGCCAGAATATTCCAGTTTCTATACACATTCAGTGTATTTTGGGAACGGGGTCAGTAGCCATACCACCAGAATCCAGTTTAGTTGGACATCACAGCGGGACAACTCGGGAGCATTTGTAAAAGAAATGAATGAACTTGATTTTCCTTCTGAGCTTCTAAAGTCACTTATATTTAGAAGGAAAAACTCAGAAGCCATAGGTTGTGACGGGTTGTTAATACATGAATGTGTTCTGAGTTAATAAGACCATACATTGTAACAGTCAATGATATTTATTTTGTGTAAAGAACTTTGAATTAGGTGTTAGAAAACAACAACCAAAAAAGAGAAACAGATGATCGTAATAATCCCTTGTATCCTATGCCACACATTACCTGTTTCAAAGATTTTTCATAAATATTTTCTTCTATTCAGTGAAGAAGGCGGGGAAAGTATTATCCCAGTTTTACGGATGAGGAAGTGTTAAGTCACAAAGACTAAATGACTTTCCCAAGGTCGGGACAAAGTCACAAAGGGGATCAGAGCTCGACACAAAACTAAAACACAACACTTCTGAGTAGACACTCTTTTTTACCAGACTATAAATTAAAATAGCTACTTTTCCTGAAGGCTAAGATTCTTGTTGCCAAAAAAAGTTTAACAATGTTTTCAAAGCCTATAGTCAAATACATAAACATCAATGAAGCATTTGTTTGTGTCATGGTATTGAATGAATGCTATAATTACAAAATGGACATGAAGAAGACCTAAAACCATCAAACAGATATGGGGGTAGGTGGGTGGTTTCTGAAGCCCCTTTTCAATTGTACCCAGACTGAAAAGGCAGCATGAAATGTTGAGATGTTGGTTTGAAACCTCAGGGGTTCCCCAGGTAAAATCTTAAATGGGTCCTGTATGCAGAAGGCAAGGAGAGAGGGAAGAAAAAGGCAGGCCACTCCAGATTGGTAGGTGGCAGGTTTAACAAGCAAGGGAATGTACATACTAGGCTTGTCTTGAGTATCTGCACGAGTAGATGTCGGCATATAACCACCAGAATCTGAAAAGTTTATATAAAGGCCGCAGCTGTGGCTTAAAGGCTTGCTTTCTCTAGTCTGTGTCCTTGAAAAATGGCTCTAAGCCATGGGAAAGGTAGGCAGAAAGTACTTTACAAGAATAGGGGAAAAGGTGAGGAGCCTTTGATCAGAGGTCAGCTCTGGGGTCAATCAGTGGTCACATCCTCTCTGTGACCTCCACCAACAGGAGAGAATAAACATGAAAGAAAACAGCAACAATTGCCATTTACACATGGCTTTAGTTCTCAAGTAATTTCAATGTATATTTTTACACTTGTGTCTTAACATTTCCCCTATAAAGAATTACTGACTTGGGCCCAGATCTTGTACCCCGAAATCCTAAACTGTTACGGAAATATTTAGAATAGGTGAAATTAGATTTTTAAATCTAATTTTGGAATACTACTGTAAGGCAACCTTCTTCGAAAATTGAAATACTCACAACTGATGTGGAGGTTTTAACACATGGACCTCTGTTCCCTCCCATCCAATCTGGATTCTGTGCCTGCTTTAGTTCTGGCAGTTTCTGGACCAGGTCTTAGGAAACTGGTACTCCTAATTCCTGTCTCTTGGGATACTCCCTCAGAGAAGGCCTGAATCCCAAGACCAGAGTGGTCTTAAGAAACACTCCTTCTTGGGGCATCTGGGTGGCTCAGTCCCTTAAGCAACTGCCTTCAGCTCAGGTCATGATCCCAGGGTCCTGGGATCCAGAGGAGCCCCATGTCTGGCTCCCTGCTTAGGGGAGAGTCTGCTTCACCCTCTCCCTCTGTCCCTCCCCGCCCTTGTGCTCCTGCTCTCTCTCTCTCTCAAATGAATAAATTCTCTCTTTCTCAAATGAATAAATAAAATCTTGAAAAGAAGAGAAAAGAAAAGAAAAGGAAAAGAAAAGAAAAGAGAAAAGAAAGCCTCCTTCTCGGTGGGGATATAAGCCTGTAAGAGGTGGTGCAAGTCCTCTACTACAGACCAGTAAGATTCAACAGGATCTCAGACTTAGATATTTTAGGGCAGGAATCTTGTCCTGTCTAACACAGTTACTCGCACATAGTAGGTACCGGGGAAGCGACTAAGACAGACAGTGATAAATGCTGGACTTCTTTTGCCATAAAACCTAGGCTTTCTTTGGGGTTGCCATTCTTAAGTCCCTCTCGTTGCTTGTTTCTTACAAGTGATTTCATGCATCTGGCAACGTACATCAAGCCCACGAGGCAATAGTTTTTACACACAGACACAGCCCTACAGTGCAAATTTTATGAACCCGAATCCTAGTTTACACCTAATGTATTTCATGCTGAACTTCAAACCACTAGCTGCGAGGCGTTTTTCAGGCTTTTATAGTCACAGCAGCAGTCTGGGTTTTCTAGGACGCAATGCACCGCCCAAACAGAAGCAGGGGCTCCCTCTTCTTTCTCTCTCTACTTCGCCCAAGAGAGAGCCAACAGAGCCACCCGCAGTTGTCTCGGCGCGCCGCGTGGGGGACACCGCCCACGTGAGCTCGGTTTCCGCACAGCTGGCTCGGGACGGAAGGATGGGGGGAGGGCGGGAGCGGCCGAGTAGGCGGGCGAGGAGTCCAGCTGGGCGGGAGACCACCCGCCAAAGGCCTGACCTTTTTGGTCTGCGGCCCCGCGCCGCCCACTCAGGAATCCCCTTCTCTGCTCCTCGCCCCCCGCCCCGCTAGCTGCACGCGGCGGCCGGATCTTCTTGAATTTCAACACAAAGGGAATCCTCGGCCGCAGGAAGTGCATCACGAAGAAAGAGGGACTGGGGGCGGGGAGAGGGGGATGCTTCCCTCCCTCTCTACACCCCCGCCCTCCCGGAGCCCTGGGCAGCCGTGACGAAACCCTCAGGGTCCCCCCTTCGCCCCAGGAGCCGGGAGAATTCAAACAAGGAGCCCCCCCTCTCCCCCCTCCCTGCAACCCCCTGCCCGCTACCAACAGTGGTGGGTGGCAAGCGCTCTCAGCTCCCACCACGCCCGAGCTCCCAGGCGGCGGGGACTCGAGCTGCCCCTCGCGAGGCTCACACACCTGTTCGCTTCCCCCCTCCTTTCCTTCCGGGTGCGCCAGCACCTGGGCTTACGTTTGTTTTTCTGCCCCTAGGCTCTCAACTTTTCCTTCCACATCTCCTTCCCTTCCTGGGTTTTTTGTAGAATCCCAGCGCGGGTGTCCTCCTCCACGTCCCGCAGGGCTGTGCCCGAGGCTTGGGCCAGGCTTTCCTTGGCAGAATGTTGGCGGACCGGGAGTCCGCGCGTGAGCAAAGGGTAGAAAGGCAGGGAGAGACCACTTTCGTTTTCCATGACACCTGCAGTTCCAGGGACTCGGCCAGGCTTTCCACCCCGAGGTTCCAGTCTCGGAGGAAGCCTCGCCATTGGGCGGGGGTGTGGGGTTGTTGGGTGGTGGAGAGGAGGCGGGCTAGGCTAATTGGTGTTGAAGCCGTTTTTACAAGGCAACCTTACAGGTTTTACTTACATTGTATTTTGCAAATCAATAAAAACAAAACTTTTCTGGCAATGTTTATTTACATTTCACGAGAGAGTGAGAAACCATCCATTGTCCATAAAACAACAACAACAACAACAACAAACAACTCTTATTTTCTTTTACTTTAGAATGGCTTGAGAAGACCAATGGCAATTTGGAGTGAGGGGCCGAAACACCCCTTTTTCAGCCCAAGAGGAGAGGTGGAAAAACCCGGGAGCTTTGGACTAGTTTTTAAGCTGAAAGACCCGGGTGACTGGGTAGGGGGCCATGCAACTAACTCGAAGCTGCCCTGCTCCAGTCTCAGGCACTCGCAGTGTCAGGTGTGCCGGAAGGGGGCCAGCTCCCCCTGGGGCGCCCAGCTGTCTCAGCTCACTGGGACACCACTGGAGGGGACTGTCCCCTCCCAAGCTCCTGGCTGAGGCCGGGTACCTGCTCCAACCTGTCTCCTCCCCTTCTCCAGTACCACACCCACGGGACTCCGGTCTCCCCGGGAGAGGGACGGAGCGGGAACAAAGGGGTCTTTGTTCACTGGCTCCTGGGGGGTGGGAGTCGCGCTCGCGCGCGTTTCCCTGCGCCCCTTGGAAACGGGGAGGCTCAGCGCCGTCCGGCCTCGCCCTGAGGCGAGCGCCGTCCTCCGCGACCCCAGCGCCTGAGGTCAGGGCGCGGCGCCCCGGGCCACGGCCGGCTATTTCCCGGCGGGCGGGGTGGGGGGCGAGGCGGCGCTCGGCGGGCACTGCCGCCCGCTGAGGGACGGTGGGGGGGTTTCGGCAGCTGGCGAGGTGGAGGGGGCGGGAGAGGGAGCCTGCGCCGGGCTGAGCCTGGAGGTGCGGGGCGGGCTTGCCGAGCGCTCGCCGAGAGGCTCCAGCCAGAGCAGCGGCGGCTGGAACGCGCTCCCTCTCTCCTTCCATCCTCCTCCCCCTGATCCGCCCCAGCACCGCGCCAGGTCCCCCTCCGCTGCAGTCAGCACGCTCCCCTTCTCCTTTCTTGGCGCTTTCCTCTTGAGCCATCCTTCTGGACAAACTTTGATGGAGAATTTCACACCACGCTGGAAAAATGCCGGTTATGAAAGGATTACTGGCGCCCCAGAACACCTTCCTCGACACCATCGCCACCCGTTTTGACGGAACACGTAAGTCTTGCACTTAGACGAGTTGTATGGTATTTTCCGAGAATGGTTTTTCACGTATAAATTACTTTCTCTCCCACCTTCTTTTTTCCACCAGCGGAGTGAAATTCCTTACGTTTTTGCAAAGGTGTCTTTTGTGCGCAGAAATTTCCTTCCACCCAGGGTTCGGTGTTGTATTAATACTTTGGATTGGTGTAGTTGGTCCCCTTGACTTCCTGGGTTTGTGAGAGCTAGAAAAGAGCCTGAAGGAAGACTGACGCCCGTGTTCAGTATGGGACCCGTATTTGGGTGCCTCTTTATGAAATTTTTTAAAAAAATTAATTTTATGAGGTGAAAGTGGGAATGTCCATGTTAGTGAATTGCCACCTTATCTTTCTAGAGTTTCAAGGCTGTCTAGATTATAGGGTGAGTTTGGAATGTTATGCTTACATGGAGCATAATTCCTTGAGGTTTTTCGGATAGGCATGGTTTCCCATCAGAGTTTAAGAAATGCAAACTAGAATCAGGATTGCCAAGTGTAAGCTTTCTGTAGAATTCTAAGCGTTGCGAGTTTATCAGAATCTCGATTCCTGCCTTTAAGCTAGGTACCTCTCAATCCTGAAATGATCCTAACACTCTAGGAGAGAATGTTGGGGAGGGAGGAGCTGGGAATTATAAAGGCTGATCTGAGCATATGAGAAAGTTTGGACATATTTTTTTGAGCCCGAGTATTATTGGACTTTTAGTTTGTTTCAGCTATAGTTGAAAACAAGGGTACGGTGTTGTGTGGATGCTTGGAGATGGTTCCTAATCACCTGCAAGTTTTTCTCTTTCAGGACCACGGTCAGGTCCCCATTCCTTCCCAGGCTTCTCAGGCTTTCTTCATGAGCCCGTGGTCTTTCCAACAGGCTTAGGAGTCTGTACTTTCACCCTAACAAATGCTCTCAGTTGGTTTCACTATGAACATCCCCACCTTCCTCCTAGCTTATGTTGCTTCTGTGTGCTATCTTTCCTTTTTCTGCCTCTTACACAAAACTCAGGAACTCATTCTAAAGGCTTTTCTGAGGTTCAAGTATAATTATTTTTTACTATGAGGGTATATTTCATGGAGCTGACATGAGAAAGCACATCTAATTCTATTTCCACTCCAGTAGTCTATATACACATGCCTATTACGGTGGGAAAAAAGTCCTGGCTTTGTGCTTTAAGAGTAGTTGGAAAAGTTTACATGGGAGGGAAATGAAGAATTTATTTGATTTTCTTCAATTTTTTTTTTTTTTTGATGTCCACCCTACTCAGGGTAAAAGGTGTGGACATTCTTACAGTGTTTTTAACTTTTGCTTTAGCCATTCTCTCCCCTTTTGTATTCTACATGTATCAGACGGTATTGGTGAAGTGCAGTGCAATGTGTCTTCTTTGGATAAGAGAAAATATTGTAATAAAACTTACAGTCCCTGCCACTGCCATTACCTCCACCACCCGAAGAGCACACAAAATCACCACTGCTTTCTTTAGCCATGTGTGAATGTGGGTACTAGTAATTATTACCTTAGAAACTGATTAGTTTCATGTACATGTTTCTTCTTGAAGTTGCAGATTTAAACCCCAAAGGCTCTCAACATGGATCCCAAAAGCATCTATTGAAAATGAGGTTACTGGTATTTGCTTATCTCATTGTTATTTAAAGTTGAATGGAGTGTGAAGTGTGGTGAATCATCCCAGCATAGCCTTGAGAATTACTGCAGCAATGTATTTAGATATCAGTTACTAATGAGAGGGGCTTTGGATCATCAGAATGAGATACCTTTGTCTCTTTATGTCACTGTAACATTTGATGACCAGAAGGCATGTAGATGGGAGTACTAGTGAATGGCTCCTTTTAAAAAACCTAAGCATTAATGTTAATAAAATGGAAGATTAGAAATTTTAAATTCTAATTTGGGAAGACCATCATTACCTAACAGCATTTAGAAAATGAAAACCAAAAATAAAGACCAAAACCTAAAACTGTTGGAGAATATGTTTGGTCTGTGCTCCACAGGGTTTAGGGGATTCCTGTAGGGAATCACTTTGTATGAAATCAGCTGAAAATTGGTGAAACAAATTTTGAAATGTGGAGTAACATAAAGGTTTACTTTGGGAAGACTTTTTTTTTTTTTAAACAACATCTAATGAATACCCCTTGTCCCAACAAACCCCACTCCAGGAAAGAAGATTATATTTTCTCATTTACTTCTTTTTTGAATTGCAGGATGACTTGAATAATCTGAAACTTAAAAAAAATACTTTAAAGAAAGTTTTAGCCTCAAATTTTGTTGTATCTAGAATCATGGGCGTACCATTTCCCTGGCTAAGTTTTTTTATCTTATTGTGCTATCTTTTCTGTGTTGACAAAATTTAAATATAATTATTTCCCTGAACCTCTTCCTATGATCATCCTTCTTTCTCTTGATTTTTTATAGTATTAATTTCTTATGCAAGATGAAACTATTTGCAAGTTTTAAATTTGCCAAATTGCCACCCACCCAATTAAAAACTCTGTAGAAAGTGAATGATGTTATTATACTCAAAATGTAATATGTTTACTTGGTACATTGCCTTATTTGTTACGTATACTTCATAGTTATCTTAGTTTCTTATTTTATTTTATATTGGTTAATCCTGATGAAAAAATAAGAGAATAAACAGTAGCCCAGGCAAACCACCTTGCTAACTTAACCACCATGCAATATTATTAGCCTTACTGACTTAATGTTGTAATGGAAAATAATAAAACTTAAAACATCATTCAAAATTTCGCCTAAGGAAAAAAAATAAGCATACAATAATAAAAGCTTATAACATAATCTTACTAATTTATCAGTTGAAATATTATCACAGGGCAACATAAAAGAAGTTAATAATGTATTTTATCACCTGGTGACACTTTATTGTTTTATATAATAGTTATTCCTTTTAATATTTAAGAAGTGAGCTCCTTGTTAGGATTAAAAGACAATTGTGGACCATTAATTAGAATTTGTTTTCATATCCAATGTAATTTTTAAAAACTATTGGAAAATATAAATCTTTTTATATAAAACTACCCTAAAATACATTTCCTTCTGAAATGTGTTCTCTCCTGGTTTGTGTTTAATTGAAGTGCAATGAGACTGAGAAAACGAAGAACCTTGCAAACATTGAATATGTATGCCCTATTTCGGATGAAAAAGTAATGCCAATGAATTTTTTTAACTCATTACATGTAGCCACACTTCTCACTGGCAACACTTTTAGACAGACAGACACACACACACACACACACACCAAGTGTTAACGTCATGACCGTATCTAGCTCACTTTTCCTACATGTTTTTTTTAAATATGTTTAATGTATTAAAAAAATCTTTTCTGAGTAGACTTTTGTGTTAAGCACATGAATATTAATCTGGACAAAGAGGAAGTGTAGTAAAGAACACATAAGTACATATTTTAAAAAATAGTTTTTAGTACTAAATATTTGTCATGGGGTACCACTTGAGAAAAACAGATTTCTTTTCTTTTTTTTTTTTTTTTTGAGGATATAAAACTTTCAGAGGGAAATGGCCATTTCCAAACATAATGGTATATTAACCTACATTTTCATAGCTGTATATTTGCCTACATTTTCCAGTCATATCAAAATTTGGCCAGAATACATGTCCTTTGGGGTTAGTCAGACAAGATTGAAGCTTTAAAGGAAGTTTGTAGCCCAGCGGACTCTATCAAGGAGATTCCAGTCAAAGTATTCAAAATAACAGTAGTTCAGAAACTCATTCATATTTGCATATATTTTACGTACTCTTGTATAGCCAGTTTAAAATGGTCCAAGGAAATTTGTTAAAATTGAAATACTTCCTTTACAGACACAACTGCATTGGTTTTTCTTTTCATCTTTCCTTTCTTCTTTTTTCTCATCTTCTCTTTCATACAAGGAACATATAGCTCTTAACGTTACAATCTTAGAGAGGAGAAAGGGGGAAGAATAAGGTGGGACAGTGGAGATCTTCCTAAGTCTTTGCTGGGTTGTAGTTTGGAGAATACCAGCAGAGGCATTTAGCCAGTAAAAAAGAATGAGCTCCATTATGTATGGGTCTGTCTATAAAAGGCTATTACATGAAAACATTCAAGGAAATAGTTAGCATTCTAGAGATATCTCTCCCCAAATAGAAGTTTATAAAGATTCTTTAAAAAAATTTTTTATCTGCTAGTTAGTCTCTTTTATTCTTAATGTTTAGGGAGATAGTTCCTTATGAGTTTTCTTTTTCTGTGTAGTAAATTACCACAAACTTTGTGGCTTATTATCTAACATTTTCTGCAGGCCAGACATGGAGGTAAGGATTAGGTGGGTCCTCTGCTCAGGGTCTCACAAGGCTGCAAACAAATCCTTAGCTGGGGCTATGGTCTTTGCTGAGGCTATGGTCTTTGCTGAGGCTTGAGGCCCTCATCGAAGGTCATGTAGTTGTTAGCAGAATTTAATTCCTTGTGGTTTTATGATTGAGGTCTCTATTGTCTTGCTAACTGTCAGCCAGGGACTTTTCTCAGCAAGTAGCAGCTGCCCTCAGGTTGTTGCCACACGTTCTCTCTTAGAGGCGCTCTCACAACTGAGAGGTTCGCCTCTTCCAGGGCAGCAGGAGGGTTTGTCTTTTAAGAGTTTGCCTAAGTCAGGCCCACCCAGGATAATCTCTGTTTTGATTAACTCACAGTCAACTGATTATGGATCTTAATCACATCTCTAAAATCATCTGTTCTGCCCACACTGAGAAAAGGATTAGACAAGGTGTATACACAAGGAGTTGGGAATCTTGGGGGCCATCTTGAAACTCTCTCTACAGTTGCTATCTGCTGTTGTATTATCTTACAAAACCCAATGTTCTCACATTTGTTCTTTTTTTTTTTTTTAAAGATTTTATTTATTTATTTGAGACAGAGAGACAGAGAGACAGAGAGAGAGAGAGTGAGAGAAAGCATGAGTGGGGAGGAGAAGGAGAAGCAGGGAGCCCGATGCTGGGCTCAGTCCCAGGACCCCGGGATCATGACCCGAGTCGAAGGCAGACACCTAACCAACTGAGCCACCCAGGCACCCCTCACATTTGTTCTTCTAAAAAGTAGATTTTTTAAGCACACCCTGCAGTTCTGTATGCATGAAACCCTGCTGAGTTTACACCTGGAATTGGCCCAACTTACTGGTACTGGGGGGAGGGTTTTGCTTCACATCTGGGGATGGCACATGAGTAAAACTAGTCTAGTTCATTTTAGTCAGCTGTCCTGTCTGACTCTTCATTCTCTGATATAGAAGTAATATGGGAGATGTTGGAGTGTTTTCAGAATATTAATCCCAGTCTCTTAACAGGGTGTCCCTCTTTACAGATAAGGAATGGGGCCTCTTTGTACACACGGGCATCTTAGTCTGCACTGGATGGAGAAGCAATCTGAGAATGCGGCATCTGCAAAGAATGATAGCCAAGGCAGGTTGTTGCACTCTAGGGTGACTGGGCTATTTCCACCTTACTAACTTCTTAACCAGGCCTGTTCTTGGGCAAACAATATGAACTACTTTGAAACAATATGTTTTCCATCTCTTTCTCATGCCTCTAGCCACGTTTCAGATTTAAGAAACTCCCCATTATGCACTCCTGCATTGAAGTTGGCTGTGTTCAGATAAATAATGTTCTTTATTTAAACTTCATTCTAGGTTTACTGAAAATTAGAAAGGAAGAGAGAGAGAGAAAGGGAGAAAGAGGAGAGAAGAAAGAATAGGGAGGAGGGAATTATTTATTCTCAGTCTTTGACTTCATAGATGAATTCTTTACCCTGCAAAGGATTTATCACAGTGGTTCTCATAACTTCCATGCAATGAACAATGTGTTTGATTTATAAGGATTGGATTTATGTCTTTATCAGACATACATTTCTTTTGATGAGTGAAATACACAAATAATAAGAAAAATTTTATTATATAGTCTTTAAAATATTAGATAATTTTGTTTTGACATCATTGTATATAGGAAAATTGATAGCTAATATGTTAAAAATGGAAGTTATGCTCTTAATATATTTTTCCTAGGCTCTGGCTTTTAGTATCACCTGTAGACCAAAGACCATGGCATGAACCCTCTTCTGGCATGAGAAACACACTGAAGGTCCTGAATTACCAGTTTCTGGGATATCCCAGACCCAGCGTACTTCTAGAATGATACAGTCCCTCTGATGAAATCTTTACTTTATTTATCAATAATCAATCAGTCATTTCTTCAACAATATTTAATCAACACTAACTATATACAAAGCCATTATGCTGGGATCTTTGGAATAAATCAGGCTTGCCCTTCTCTCAAAGAAGATGATAAATGTATGCAAAAATTACTGTAGTGTAGGTTGAAAAGGGATAAGAATATTCAGGAGATATAGGCAAAGGGCTGTACACATCTGGATGAGGGAGGAATAATTTCTGTGGGTGAAAGATCTGGGAGGGTTCTGGGTGGGAATGATTCGCTCATATATGATAAGGGCAAAGACGATATTCTGTTTACTCTGCTAATTTGTATAACATTGTCATTGAAGCTAAAAAGAGGGCATCTTTAAGTATTTTAGAGGATGTGAATGGCAAAAGGTAGAGGCAAGAGGAGAATGGAAAGTCAATTAGGTCAGACATGGAATGTCTTTAAAGTCAGAGTACTTAGTCTTAGTAAGCCATTGGAGGTGGTCGATTCACATCTTGGTAGGAGAGTATGGTGCCATCTGTGCCTGGTGTAAAAACTCCCAACCGTTCCATATTCCACAGGCTGACAGGTAATGCAGGAGAAATGTCCACCTTGACACCTAAGAAGTTTCTTCTTACTATCTTCTAAAAATGCTTTTACACTTTGACAAGGGTCCCAGAGAATGCCCGTGGATTGATGTGTTCTTCATTTTTAAAAAAAATGTCTGCTTCTCCCAGGGAGCTAACTTTTATCTCTTAGGAAAAGGAGAGATTGATTTCTGACCGCATAGCTGAGTACTCTTCTCCTCCAGGGCTGTGTTAGACTATAAAATTGTGTCTGTGGAGAAGAAAAAGAATTGAGGGTGTGCTAGCATTCAGTCCTAGTGAAGTTGATTGGAGAAATGCCAACAGTAAAAGGTGCAGAGTTCCAACCGCTGCAGAGATAGTAGGGTTCACCCTGGCAATGCATATTTGCTGAGGTAGTCTAAATACTAACTTTTCAATCCATTTTGGTTTAGCAGAGCCTACAAACAAAAAAGATGAGACTTCAGCTTTACCTCTGACATAGTTCATATTTAGCAACTGGAGCAATTGAAGAGCTTTCTCAGTAATTTAAACAGTCAAATACAGTTCTTGGCTTATAAATTCCCTGGAAGATATATTTTGGTTTTCTTTCATAGCCATTAATGCAACTGTCTATCTCACTTAAACCCTCCAAAATCCACATGTTCCCAGATGAACTAATAATCTTTCCTAGCCTATGAAACCTATTTGTCTTCTTATGTTTTCTGGCTCCATTATTGGCATCACCACCCACCCATTTCTCCAAGCTAGAAATCAGTCGCCCTCGACTGCCCACACATCTAATTGGTTATCAAGTCTTTGAGATTTTCCTTTAGAAATGCCCTGATCGGGCTCCTTACCTCCTGTTTATTGATTCTTTTTTAGTTTTGAACCTCTGTTTCTTATCTACATAGTTGTAACCTTACTCTCACTGGATTCCTGTGGCCGTCGCCCCTATCCTGCTTACTCCCCACCCTTCAGCCTACATTGTCCCCAGAGCGATTTCCAATAAAAGCAGCATGATTTAATCATTTAACTCTCCTATTTAAAGCCACCCATCCGCTCCCTGCTACCTCTTGGAGAATATCCAAAGTCCTTAGTGTCATATGACCCCAAGATGATTCTGCAGAATCTTTTCAAACCATTGTCTCCCAGGCTGCAGCCATACTCACCCTGAATCCCGTGATCATCCTTGTCTCTGGGCCTCTGCAGGTCACTTGAAGAGCAAGATCCTTTATTTTCTTCAAGACCCTGAGGGTTGCCTTATATATAAACTTGTTCTATGAGACTTCAAGTTGAGTTGGGTGCCATTTGTTCTCCGTTTCCACGTTACTTTGCCCGTTCCTCACGTGTCTTCTGATTATATGCTTTCATATTTCAACACTCAGTTCCTTCAAGACCTGACTATGTCTTTATTTTTTTGTATCCCCCTTGCTCAGACTTATGCTTGGAACAGTCATTGCTCAGTAAGAGATTCTTTGAGTGAAAGAATTGCAAATTCCTTGAAAGCTAGGGTTGTACAGTAATTGTCTTTATTTCCCTTTGGTACTAACGGGTTTTCCTTTTATTCAGTATTATGTTGTTTAACTTTAGTTTTGAAACATAATTCTAGACTGGCTTCCCGTACCTCATTTTCACATGGTTCAAGTACTAATTTCTTTTATTAAAGTTTAATGATACTAGTGACTACCATTTTGGGCATGTCTGCATACGCTCTGTATACCATGCTGGTGCTTTGTTTGTTCCTACCACAACTCGACAGCCCGGCAAGGGGGAAGGCCGCCCCCCTTTTTGTTACAGATGACAAAACTCAAGCTCAGCATTTTTGTGCGTTATCACACTAGCCTGTGATTTTTCTACTATAGCCTGTGATTTTTCTACTATGTCACACTGCCTTTAAAATGTGTTTTTTATAGCAAGTATAAACAAACTAGGGCAATCTGTGGTATCATTTCTAGTTTCTAACTCTTGCAAAAAGGAATTTCTGCTTTCAAGTTTTTAGCCACTTCTAGTATATATGCTGGGTTTTTTTCTTTTGATATATCATGCTTTAAGTACTTGTCACTTAAAGAATGTTTTTAGATTGGTATTTAAGACTCATATCTGGAGCTACTTAATGTATTCACTGTGCAAAGCAGTTTTGCTCATCAAAGAAAATCCACTGTCCGTTTTTTCAAAAAAAATAAAGAAATCCATTTTCTTGAGATTTTGGTGCTTAGAATTTGCTGATTTTAGAACTTGTGATTCTTTAATTGTCAGGCTAATGTCTCCATAGAAGATATTCTAATTCTCATGGCTATTATAGTGGCATCATTTTGTTTTTACCTTGTTAGCATCTTACAGAAGAAATTCTTCTACCTATTTTCAGTCTGTTTTATTGGGTGAAATATATTCTCCACTGTCAGGTATTATAGACATCTTTCAAAAAAGATCATTTACCTTCTCTCTCCACAATGACTTCACAGGAAGAAATAAGGGTACCTAGCTCCCCAATTTGCAAATATAATCTAAAGCTCGTTTTTTCTTTCTTTCTTTCTTTCTTTCTTTCTTTCTTTCTTTCTTTCTTTCTTTCTTTCCTTCTTCTTTTTTTTTTTTTTCATGTTTTCTTTTGCTCTGTTAGGTCTTTTGGATAGGCTTCCTTATTGTACTTGTCAGTCCAAAGGAGTTTCTCATTCTAGTTATTGAACTAGAAGGAACTGAGACCAGAGCACTCATCAGTCTTTCCATGTTTTGTTTGATTTCCTAGAAAAAAGGATCCAAATAAGAAGTTCACATGTTATCAAAATATCAAAAACCCAGTTTGACAAGTAGACTTGTCTTTAATTGTGGTGTTCTGGTTATTTTTTCAATGGAGAGAATAATGTAGAAGATAAAAACGGGCATATTTTTGACCTTCACACCTAAATAAACATTTCTACTATGATTCTATAAATAGTGCAAAAAAATGCACGTCTTGGGACTGCAGCTTTTGTATTGTATTACTTTGGTACATCTTTGGTTGGGTAACATTTCAGTCATCTGAAAATGAGCTTGCTACCCTCGCTCAAACAATATGTGGTTTCAGGTTTTAGCATATAGAAATAAAAATCACTGAGGGCTCTTGTCCACCTGTACAGTGCTTCATATCGTGTAGTGTATTTTTTGTTCAAAGAAACGAAAAGTTATGAAATTATTTGAAAGATAGTATTAATAGCTAATATTTGCATAACATTTCAGTATATTCATTTTTAATTCCATCACTTAAATTACTTTTGAATTTAAGATGAAAAGTGGCTTCCTATTATAATTTTAAATATACATTTGTGTTCTATAAGTGAAGTTCAACATTGTTTAATGTATTTAAGGTCTGCTGAATTTCCTTTTCTGGGCACTATTTGTCCATATTCATTGCCCTTTATTAATTGGATTATTGGTATTCTCTATGAATTACATAGTAACAAAATGAATATTTTTTAAAAATTTTATTTATTTTTGCACGTGAGAGAGAGAGAGCTAGAGAGAGCGAGAGCACACTAGTGGTGGGGCGGGATAGAGGGAGAAGCAGACCTCCTGCTGAGTGGGGAGCCCGATGCAGAGCTTGGTCCCCGGACCGCGGGAGCATGACCTGAGCCGAAGGCAGACGCTCAATGGACTGAGCCACCCAGGTGCCCCCAAAATGAATATTTTATTAGTGAAGTGAATTATGTATGTTTTTGTTTCCAATTTTGGTCGGACTTTTGATTT
Source organism: Ursus americanus (assembly GCF_024610735.1). Lineage (NCBI taxonomy): Eukaryota > Metazoa > Chordata > Mammalia > Carnivora > Ursidae > Ursus > Ursus americanus. The sequence goes on along the minus strand of NC_142146.1, from coordinate 24,236,581 downwards.
TTATGTAGATGAATTAATCAGTTTTCCTTATTGTGTGTTTTGATTTAGAAAGGTATTTTCTATACTAAACTTGTTTTTAAAATATACCCTATGAGCTTTACCATCTCATTTTGTCTATTCAAATTTGTTCTCCTCCATTAATAAGTTCTGCAATTTGATCTATTGAATATGATGTAGGGAGCAAAATTTATTCTTTCTAGATGCCTATCCATTTTCCTAACATTATTCAATAATTCATCTTTTCTATGCTTATTTGCGATGTCTGGTTTATCATTCTGTATTCTGCGTTCCTATATGTATATAGATAATATTCTATAATTCTATATGTAATTTTTCTGTTTTATGACTTTCAATCCTATTACATTCGTCTATCTTTTTTTATATTAGTATCACAGTTCTAATTATAGGAATTTTAAGATATATGTTAAAACTCTTATTTCACTATTTTTTCCCAGAAACTTTTTACTTAGCTAATCATACTTATTTAGAAGTCCTTATGAATTTATGAACCAGATTATCTAGCTAAAAAAACCTTGTTGGTATTTTTAGTGTAATCTGTAGGAAACATGACATTTTTATGATGTCAAAAATTCATATCTAAGAACTTGTTATGTGTTTCTATCATTTATATCTTCTTAGGGGTTTCTCAATAAAGATACTGCACATTTCTTATTTTTTTATTCCTAGTTATTTTATCTTTGTAGTTTCTATGTAGAATGGAGTCTTTTGTTCTACCATTTTGTTTTTCTTTTCTTTTTAAGATTTTATTTATTTATTTGACAAAGAGAGAGAGCACAAGCAGGGGGAGCAGCAGGCAAAGGGAGAGGGAGAAGCAGGCTCCCCACTGAGCCAAGAGCCTGATGTGGGGCTCAATCCCAGGACCCTGGGATCATGATCTGAACCAAAGGCAGATGCTTATCTGACTGAGCCACCCAGGCACCAGCACCATTTTGTTTTTCCAGTTCAGTTATGTTTGTTTATTTGAAGGCTATTGATTCCTATGTGTTATTATTTTTTTTAACCAGCCAGCTTGCTGAATTTCTATTATCCTTTGCAATAATTTTTCAGTTGGTTTCTTGGGGTTTTCAGCTAAGAAATAATACTGTCTTCAAATAATAAAAATTTTTCTTGCTTGTTTCCAATTTTTACAGCCCTTATATTTTGTTCCCTTAATTTTTTCTATTGTCTGATAGCTTTGGTTAGTATTATAAACATTATAAATACAATTAAAAATGGTAATGGTAATGGTAAAGAAATTCCTTCTTGTTCCTAACTTTCAATGGAAATTATTTTAGTGTTTTTCTAATAAGTATTTTTCTGGCTTTTAGTTTGAAAAATAGATATTATGTTATATATTTCCACTTTATTAAGAGACTTTGTTATATATTCCTATTTTATTAATCAATTTTACAAATTGGCTTTTCATCATCTATCTAAACAATTCAGTGTTTCTTATTGAATCAATTAATATAATAAATTCAATTGAACTATCCTTGCATTCTTTCAATAAAAGTTACTTGGCTGTGTTACTGGATTCTACTTGTTAGCATTTATTCAGAATTTTTACACTAGAAACATACACACAGAAACCCACACATATACATGTATGTGCATGTGGGTGTGTATAATATTGACATTAATTTTCTCTTTCAGCATATGTGTATTACTGAATTTTGGTGGGGTATCCGCACATCCATATTTGTGCTTATTAATGTCCCATTTAGTTTAGCATTTGTACAAATTTTTCATTTTCAATAAAGTATCACTATTAATCATTGCATTCGAATAAGTAAAAATGGGCTGGTAGATCTTCCGTTAGTTCTTATAGGTTTTGACTATAGTCTTGTCTAATAATGTCTCAGGCATCTGTGTACTGAAGATAGGTGTTACTTTAATGTGTATTTAAGTCTGAAAAATGCCAGCAATGATACATATCTCTTATGCCAACCCTTCCAGATACAAAATATTTAATGATACTCTGTATATATACAGATTTATATAAATACACACACATCTATATGTATCTTCTCCTAGGACAACATGTGCATTGTATACTAACCAGTAGCACCAAGGCCTGTGAGATGCATGAAGTTACTAGTCCACATCTTAGCTGTCAGTAGGAAACATAGGAAATTATCATTTGGGTATACAATGACATTTAAGTAGAATGTATCTATTTTTGGTAGTTTTAAACATTTTTGCAGTGAACCTTTTCTGGCATCAGTGAACTCACAAAAATGAAAAATGTGTTTAACGAAATACTGAATTCCCATTTCTTAAGAAAGTTGCTGATGATTGTACAACTGGAAGAAAATATTGATGTTTATATCTGTCATGGGTGCCCACATTGGGGCAGTATCACTGACCACATTAAAATCAGAAGCAACAAATCTGCTGAATAAGCATCACCATGTTATTTAAAAATTAGTAGCTGAGGGCACTTGGCTGGCTCAGTCTAAGTGTCTGACTCGATCTCAGCTCAGTTCTTGCTCTCAGGGTTGAGTTCAAGCCGCTTGTCGAGCTCCACACTGGCATGGAGCCTACTTAAAAAAATTAGTAGCTGATTTAAGAAGACTATGTTTACAAGTAATGATTCATTCTGCAGAAAGTATCTTGGACATACTGCTCTGTGAAGCATGATTTCTCACTTAGATCAAAGGGCTGCTCTTCTAAATGAATTTCATTCACTTTTCTTTTTTTTTTTGGTAGGGTTTATAATGGTTTAATTTACATATAGTAAAATCACTCCATTTAAATGTATAGTTCAATGAATTTTGCAAAATGTATACAGTCATGTAACCACCAACACAATGAAGATTTAGAACAGTATTTTCACTGTCAAATTTCAAATATGCTCCCCCCACTTCCACCTCTTAGTAACAATCTGTTTTCTATCCTTATGGTTTTGGCTTTTCTAGAATGTAATATTAATGAAATTATAAGATATATTGTATTTTGGGGGGGTCTGGCTTCTTTCACTTAGCATAATGCTTTTGCAATTTATTATTTTTTTCATGTATCAGTAGTTTGTTCTATTTTATTGTTGAAAATTTCATTCAGTTTTGGTTTTGTTTTCTTATACATATAGAAAAAGTGAAGCAAGAATATTTAATGTATTGTTTGAATACCAGAGGAACATAGCAAGTATTAATACCAACAGAGTTTTTGATGGAAAATCAGTTAATTTTAATAATGCTTGAGTTTTGTATCTAATTCATGGATATAAGTAAACTTTTTCGAAGTGTATTCTATAGAAGGTGAATCATACATTACTATAAATATCATTGTAAATTCAATTAAATGGATCATTAGCAATAAAGTTTCTTACTTAGTGGTGATAAGAGAAATGTAAATTTTGGCAAAGCACAGTGTCACAGTAAAAACAGTGTTTATTGAACTTAAAAAAATAATGAAGCAGCAATGTGCTTGGACTTGGTGGTGGTGTATGTATAATTCATTTTTGTGTCAAAGAAACCAATGATATTTTATCAATTACTTAGATGCTGTAGTGGTCAAAATTGCCAAATATTTTTATATACGAGGAATTAGTTATAGTAGTTACACTACATGATATGTGGTGTTAAATGCAGAAAAATATTTGTCATGGCAGTGCATGGTTTCTCTTTTTACTGCCTCCATCAGTCAGAATTTTAAAATATTTGAATCTTTGGTGGAGTCTTTCAGGTTTTCTACATAGAGTATGATGTTATCTGCGAACAGTGGAAGTTTGACTTCTTCTTTGCCAGTTTGGATGCTTTTTATTTCTTTTTGTTGTCTGATTGCTGAGGCTAAGACTTCCAGTACTTTGTTAAGTAGTAATGGTGAGAGTGGACATGCTTGTCTTCTTCCTGATCATAGGAGAAAGGCTCTCAGTTTTTCCCCACTAAGGATGATATTAGCTGTGGGTCTTTTGTATATGTTGATGTATGTTCCACCTATCCCTACTTTGTTGAGGGCTTTTTAAATCAAGAATGGATGCCATGTTTTGTCAAATCCTTTTTCTGCATCTATTGAGAGGATCACATGGCTCTTATCCTTTCTTTTATTAATGTGGTGTATCATGTTTGATTGATTTGTGAATATTGAACCACCCCAGCAGCCCAGGAATAAATCCCATTTGATCATTGTGAATAATTCTTTTAACGTACTGTTGGATTCGATTTGCTAGTATCTTGTTGAGAATTTTTGCCTCCATGTTTATCAGGGTATTTGCCTGTGACTTTCCTTTTTAGTGGGGTCTTTGTCTGGTTTTGGAATCAAGGTAAAGCTGGCTTTGTAAAATGGGTTTGGAAGTTTCCCTTCCATTTCTATTTTTTGGAATAGTGTGAGAAGAATAGCTATTAACTCTTATTTAAATGTCTGGTAGAATTTCCCCGGGGAAGCCATCTGGCCCAAGGCTTTTGTTTGTTGGGAAATTTTTGATTACTGATTCAATTTCTTTGCTGGTTATGGGTCTGTTCCAATTTTCTATTTCTTCCTGTTTCAGTTTTGGTCGTTTGTAAATTTCTAGGTATTTGTCCATTTCTTCCAGATTGCCCGGGTTTTTGGCATATAATTTTTCATAGTATTCTTTTATAATTGTATTTTTGTGTTATTGGTATCATCTCTCCTCTTTCATTCATGATTTTATCTATTCGGATCCTGTCTTTTTTCTTTTTGATAAGTCTGGCTAGGGGTTTATCAATGTTAATAATTCTTTCAAAGAACCAGCTCTTAGTTTTGTTGATCTGTTCTACTTTTTTAAAAAAATTGTTTGTTTCCATATCACTTATTTCTGCTCTAATCTTTATTATTTCCCTTCTTCCACTGGCTTTAGGCTTTATTTGCTGTTCCTTTTTTAGCTCCTTTGGGTGAAGGTTAGATGGTGTATTTGAGACTCCACCAAAAAATTGCTAGAATTGATACATGGATTTGGCAAAGTCACAGAATATAAAATCAACGTGCAGAAATCTTTTGCATTTCTATACACCAATAACGAAGCAGCAGAAAAAGAAATCAAGGAATTGATCCCATTTGCAACTGCACCAAAAACAATAAAATACCTAGGAATAAACATAACTAAAGAGATAAAAGTCCTGTACTCTGGAAACTGTACAACACTTATGAAAGAAATCAAAGAGGACACAAAGAAATGGAAAAGCATTCCATGCTTATGGAATGGAATAACAAACATTGTTAAAATGTCTATCCTACCCAAAGCATTTTGGCAACTATGTTACACACTATGTACATTTAATTTAAAATACCACCAGCATTTTTTTCAGAGCTAGAACAAATAACCCTCAAATTTGTATGGAACCACAAAAGACCCTGAATACCCAAGCATTCCTGAAAAAGAAACAGAATTGGAGGTGTCACAATTCCAGATTTCAAGCTGTATTACAAAGCTGTAGCATCAAGACAATATGGTACTGACACAAAAACAGACACATAGATCAATGGAACAGAATAGAAAACCCAAAAATGGACCCACAACTACAAGGTCTACTAATCTTTGACAAAGCAGGAAAGGATATACAATGGAGAAAAGACAGTCTTCAACAAATGGTGTTAGAAAAACTGGACAGCAACATGCAGAAGAATGAAACCTTTCTTACACCATACACAAAAATAAATTTAAAACGGATGAAAGACCTAGCTGTGAGACAGGAAACTATCAAAATCCTAGAGGATAACACAGGCAGAAACCTTTTTGACCCTGGCCTTAGCAATTTCTTATTAGACACGTTGCCATAGGCAAGGGAAACAAAAGCAAAAATGAATTGTTGGGGCTTCATAAGATAAAAAGCTTCTGCAGAGTGAAGGAAGCAATCAACAAAACTAAAAGGCAGCCCACAGAATGGGAAGATATTTGCAAACAATGTATCTGATAAAGGGTTAGTATCCAAAATGTTTAAAGAATTTACAAACCTCAACACCCAAAAAACAAATAATTCAGTTAAGAAATGGTCAGAAGACATGAATAGACACTTTTCTGAAGCAGACATCCAGATGGCCAACAGACACGTGAAAAGATGCTCAGCGTCACTCATCGTCAGGGAAATGCAAATCAAAACTACAATGGGATACCACCTCACACCTGTCAGAATGGCTAAGATGAACAACACAAGAAACAAGTGTTGGTAAGGATGTGGAGGAAAGGGGGCACCTGTGTGGCTCAGTCCGTTAAACGTGTGCCTTCAGCTCACGTCATGATCTCAAGGTCTGGGTTCGAGCACATGAGGCTCTCTGCTCAGCGGTGGTGAGTCAGCTTCTCTCTCTCCCTCTATGATCTCTCTTGCTTTCACTCTCTTTCAAATAAATAAATAAAATCTTAAAAAAAAAAAGGATGTGGCGAAAAGGGAACCCTCTTGCACTGTTGGTGGGAATGCAAACTGGTGCAGCCACTCTGGGAAACAGTATGGAGCTTCCTCAAAAAGTTAAAAATATGAACTACCCTACGATCCAGCAATTGCACTACTAGGTATTTACCCAAAGGATACAAAAATACAGATTTGAAGGGGTACATGCACCTCAATGTTTATAGCAGGATTATCAAGAATGGAGAGAGACAAATGAAGAGAGACAAATGTCCATCAACTGATAAATGGATAAAGTAGCAGTACACACACACACACACACACACACACACACACACACACACAGTGGAATATTAACCAACGATTAAAAAGAATGAAATCTTGCCATTTGCAATGATGTGGATGGAGCTACAGTGTACTATGCTAAGCGCGGTAAGTCAGTCAGAGAAAGACAAATGCCCTTTGACTTCACTCATATGTATAATTTAAGAAAGAAAACAGTTGAACATATGGGAAGGGTGAAAGAAAACAAAGGAGAGTGGGAAACAAACCAAAAGAGACAATGATAGAGAACAAACTGAATATTGCTGGAGGGGAGATGGGTGCAGAGAAGGGATAATTGGGTGATGGGCATTAAGAAGGGCACTTGTGATGAGCAATGGGTATTGTATGTAAGTGATGAATCACTGAATTCTACCCCTGAAACCAATATTGCACTGTATGTTAACTAACTAAAATTTAAATAAAAATTATGAGAAAGACATAAAGAAAAATAAAATGTCTGAGTCTTTGAATGCATGCTTTGTAAATAACCCAAGTGTCCAAAAAAGTTATTGATCTTTTCTAAATGAGCCTTTATTTTTTCTTTTCATTTTGTTTGAAACATTTGAAAATATTTCATCAGGGGCCCCTGGGTGGCTCAGTTGGTTAAGCATCTGCCTTTGGCTCTGGTCATGTTCTCAGGGTCCTGGCATCTAGCCTGCAAAGGGGTCCCTGCTCTGTGGGTCCTCTGCTTCTCTTGCTTTTTCTTCACCCCCCCCTCCTTGTGCGTACATGTTCTCTCTTTCTTTCTGGTCTCTCAAATGAATAAATAAAATCTTTAAAAGAAAAAGAAAATATTTAATCGAAGTATTTAATAAACAGTACTAAAAACTTCATTTTAGTGAATAGCAACTATTGTAAACAAAATTAAATATAGAAATACATTGAAATGTATCTCTAGATAAGCAAAGGGAAAAATTAAACAATAAGAACTCAAACTATATACTAGGTTAATATGTGAAATTGTTTAATTTTCCTTTGGAATATTTCAACTTGAAAGACTCTTTTGATGCAGGTTGTATTTTTAATTGGATAGATACATTTATGTTCAGACAAACTGAATGCAATTAAAAAGAACTATGATTTTGCAGCACCAATATTTGGCAAAACACTAAAAAGAATCATAAAGACACCTTTTATTTATTTTTTTTAAGTAGGCCCTTTGCCCAACATGGATCTTGAATTCACTTCTCTGAGACCAAGAGTCGCATGCTTTATGGACTGAGCCAGCCAGGTGCCTCATGAGACACCTTTTGTAAAAATTTTTGTATTATAGAAATATTTTTTGAAGGTATTTACTCTGAATAAGGAAAAATGAAAACCTGTGAGTTTTTAGACTGAAATATTTATACTTTTAAAAATGAAAGGTAGAATTAAGATATTTTCAATGAGGCAAAATTTTGGGGAAAAAATAGAATAGAGACTATCATCCATTTAGCAAAATTTGCATGTGCCTACAGGGTATTTCAGCAACGAGGGTACCTTTTCGATTAAAATTTTTTATGGTCTATAGTGAACAGTTAATTGAAGATGTCCACAATTTCAAATACATTAGCTGGAAAATACACCATTGAGGAAAATTACAGGCAATTTTATGAAAAAAATTAAAGTAATAGTACTATATATAGAGAGAAAAAGACATTTTCTTTAAAATAATACCAACAACTTGGTGAAGGAGACAGATATGGCTAAGTGCGTGACTTAAGTATGTGAAAATATAATGAAAAGATCGCTGTGCTTAGATAATAATTTATTTTCTGGTAATATAAAACTACAGGTATTATTTTACTGAAATAGTGTGTTTCAAATTAGCTTGGGAAAAATTTTATACGTTCATTAATGTGATTAAACCAGTCAACTATAAAAAAACAAGTATTTTTAAAATTATGTAATATTATTCTTTAGTACCTATTTTCACTCTCAAAGGAGTCCCTGCATCATCCTGTGTTATGCTCACCTCATATCAAGATTTTCACAGCTCTTTGAAATAGGGCTTTTTTGCTTATCCCATGCTGCCAAGTAGAAATTTCCTTAAATTAGACTTTTTATGTAATTTATTTTTTTTAATTTTTTCTTTCTTTTTTTGTAAGTAATCTCTACTCCCAACATGGGGCTTGAACTCACAACCCTGAGATCTAGAGTTGCAGGCTGTACTGACTGTGCCAGCCAGCCACCCACCTTGTAATTTACTTTTGATAATGTCTTCAGAGGTAGATTAATAGAATTTGGGGGAAAATTTATCCCACAATTTTCAATGTTAATATAAATATTAAGATAACTATTTAATGGTTTATATAATCTGTTTGGTATCTCTTTAATTTTAATATGACAGAAAACTTAAAATGGAAGTGACTCAAGTCTTTTTGGCCTATGATTATTCTAGGTATTTGTAATTTCCTCACTTTAGAGACAAGGAGGCAGAGAACCCCAGAGTGACTATTTATTTTGTCCCAAAGCTAGTACATGGGAGGGCTGGGTTCTTACACTTGTCCTTTAATTTCAAAACCCATGTTTTTCCTTTAGCTTTACTCTGATTTTACTTTGAAAAGAGAAGAGGGAAGAGAATTGACATCTAATGAGCAACCACACACCCAATGCTGTGTTTGGTATTTTCACCTACGTTAGTTTATTTAATCTCTTCAACACCGCAAGTTAGATGTTTTTATTCCTATTTTATGGATAGGGAAGTTGAAGCCCCGAAAAGTTGAATAAATTGTCAAAAGTCACACACTTTATAAATAGTGAAGCAGGAATTTATAGATACAGTTTTGACTATAGTAGTCTACGTTTAATAAAAAGACAAAAAATTGGAGCTAAAATGTAAAGCATTACATTTCCATGATTAAGATCTTAACAGTCATGGTTGACTTCATGTTGAGACACAAACCATCTTCATGCTTTTTAAGAACACACCATTATTTTCTAGGACTAATATCCTGGATTACCCAGGAATTTACTTCCCTTGTTAGAATAAGTACCAAAAATCGTTCTTCTTATCCCAGGGATCGTGATCCACTGGTGTTGGAGATCACTTGGGAACTATGCCACAGGCCCAGAAGTCCGATGATACTATAACAAATTCTGAGTTTCCTATAGAACAACGCCACACTAATTTGAACTTAAAAATACTTCTGGCCAATTAGTGGTTGCTTAGGAGTGGGAGTGGGGTGGAGAGAGGTGGAATTACCAAGGAGTATGAGGAAACTATTGGGGAATGATGGAGACTTATCTACTGAAGGGACTCTCTCAGGGCTGGCTTTTAACCTACCCTTCAGCTCCTTTAGGGACCTGGCATGTACCTGTCTTTCCTTGTTCCCCGCACTGCCCCTCCCCGAACCAGAGCAACTCTGAGATCACCTATTTTACACATTGACCTTTGCATCAGCTTTCCTTTGAAGAATGAATTCTGTGGCTGAAAACAAATTTTGAAAACATCAGAACTGGCACTTAAACATTATGTAATTGAGCTGTCACTATATGTGCTCCCTACTGCCACCTCACTGCCCGTTTAAACCCATCTTTACAGGACCTGTTGTTTCTTTCTACGTGGATGAACCCTACGTCAAGGTCTGTGACACTTTGGGTTAATATTAGGTAATGAAAAGATCTTTAAGTTACTGTAGTTTCAGTTCATAAAGACCCAGTGCAATATATTGTCACAATTTTCATCTTCTTTGAAAGGACAGCTCTTCTTTCTCCCAGCATAGGTCCAGCTTGGCCTGGTAACCTATAGTAGGAAAGTTCCCTACTTTTGAGATTCTCCTCCTCTTGCCCCATTCATTAGGCTGCTTCGGGGTCTTGCAGGATTGAACCTAGAGGAGAGAGGAGAGATGTGGGAAGGAAAAGTTCTTTGTTGACAAGTATTATTGAAATCTGTCATCTCCATTTTGGAACACACCTGGTGTTCATTTGATATGCACTGCTTTAGCCAACCGGTAGAGGCCGTGGTGACAGTCACTGCCTTGTTTTGATTGTTTGGTGGATGTGCCATCTGAGTTTTAAATCTTTGGAATATGACATGTGTTTGCAGGGTCATAGTTCTCTTACTGGGAACTCTCTTGGGTTCTTAAGACCTGTTCTCTCTCTCTCTCTCTCTCACACACACACACACACACACACACAGAGCACATCCCAATGGATTTATCACCTACTGTTTCCTTGACTTGGATGATCCCATTTGTCTCTAGCTTATGACTCTTCTGTCACCCCTAAGACACCCACGGTACACCTCCATCTTCTTCTAAGAGGATCACTTCAGATCTACAAAGGTCCCTCTTGTACAGGATCTTTGATAACCCCATGCTGGCTCTCTTGTGGGCCTGGATTGAATCCATGGACTCCATAGGGAGCACCTTCATGTTCTTTGCAGATCACATTCAATATAGTAATCTCCTTTCACTGTTTTAGCAACGCACCTGGCCAGCCACCATCTCTCACTTTTTAAATTGTTTTCCCCAAATTTCTAGAGAACACTCTTTGTGCTACTGAAGGCCCATTTCCTGGGCTTGAGGTAAAGGCCAAGCCCCTTCTATCTCTTGAAACCTCTTTGTACTCTCCCATCCCCACTGTTCCACAACCTCAGTGTGGATGAAGGGTTAAGAGTGTGCACAACTTGTTTTTGTGAACCTCATTTAAAAATCCTATGTGTAGTTTCTTACCTCCTTTAAGAACGTGGAGACATTAACACCTAATGTTTTAGGACCTCAGCAGAAATGGGAAGTGATATGGGTACATTTTATTTTCCTGTTATATAACAAAGATGCCTAGCATATAATTATCCTTCAATAAATAGGTAGCTTCAGCTAAAGTGAATCTTATTGATCCTTTCAGGAATCAGTAAATACTCTCTGGATGACTGAAAGACTGTTTACATACATCCCTTGTTTTCTTGTCAAAGAATTTCAACATGAATTTTATGTTTTATGTTATGTTGGTGAAAAGTATTCATAAATACTTGATTACAAAGCCATATATATTATCTCATTTATTTTTTACAAATACTGGACTAGAAATAGATCTATTTCTACCTGAGATCCATGGAAGAGATTCATATCCATGTATTCCAACCTTATGTCTTACATTCTTTCCTTATATCACCTTATGTTAATATTTTACTCTATCATTCTTTTGTGACATATTGAAAGAAATGGCATCATTCTTATTTTACAGATATGGACATTGAAGAAAAAGCATCTTCTCTTAGATAAAGTTCATGTGTGGTGCACTTACCTTCCTGTTTCTGTTTCCCTTCTTTATCAGTTCCCCAAGCTCTGCCCCCGATACACACACTCACACAGGACACACACTCATGCACACATGCACACACCACTATTTATAATTTACTATTACTTTATTTAAATGTTAATTGTTCCATATCTTATATAATGTATCATATCTTGTATAATGTCATAGTGTCTCAGGCTTAAAGAATTTACATTTTCCAATATCAGAAAGTTAGATGGGGAAGAGATTTGGGGAATATTGTGAAACTGGTCATGTTTCCTCCATACTCAGGCTTCAGGGTGCTCAAAGTTGAATGTTTAGCCTTCCTGTAGCATTTGTAAAGACTCTTGTAACATGTATTTTAAGTAAAAATAACATTCTTGGCTCCCTAGTCTCTTTCTTATTCTTGTTCTAATTTCTTCACTTATTTATTTATTTTAATAAATTATATATATTTTTGTGAGTGACATAAATAATTTCTTTTTTGGAACATTTCATCATATAAATAAACCTAAGTTTTAAGAAAACTTGTTTTTTGACTTTCTGAGAAACTTCCTCACTGGCTTAGAGTTTTCTAGGTTAAATTAGGTCCCTTGGAGGATACAGCTCATATTTTTTGTTCCTATTCATTCATTTCTGTATATCTTCTTATTTTTCAGTGACTAGAGGGGTAATAACAGGAACAAAATGAATGATTCCTGCTGGCAATATATTTTTCAAGTTGTCATTTTTTAAGAGTTGATGCAAGTGGTAGAGATACGTGGCTTTTCTTCAGTTCTTTTCACTATTCAAGTAGGTACTCAGTGGCTTGAGTCTATAAACAAATGAGCCTATCAGAAGTAAGATGCCATGAATGACAGATCTACTCCTCTGATTACTAAATTCACTTCAATGATTTCATGTATAGTTTTAAATTAGTGTCTGTGGTGTTTTTTTGAAGTCAGCAAGGAAACGTGTTAATTGCTTCCATTGCTGAGTTTACAGATAGAATGAGAACAATCCTATTAACCCAGAGCTGGACATGGCTCTGAGTTGTCTATGTAAAATGAGAAGCTGAGATTGTTTTGAAATCTAAAATAGCTCACAGGTAATTTTGCTGTGCTGGTGTGTTGGTGTTGGTTAGCTGATTGAGTTTTCTCTGCTCACTCAGTTGTGAAGGATCTTCATTCTGGATGTGTATGAGAACTTGACAATGTTTGCACTCAAAGTGTGGCAGTAGAGTAATCTCATCTGAGTAAAGCAATTCCCTTTTGCAATCATGTAAGAGGAAGTGAGAAAGGCTTCTGTTCCTTGTAGTTGCTGTCTGTCAATGAATTTTCTAGGTAAACATATGCCCTTTTTTTTCTGATATTTTTTACTTCACAGTAATGGGCGTACTTTCACTATCTTCCTGGGTTGGGCAAAGTTGAAAAAGAGTAATATTATCATAAATCATGTTGCTAGTCTAGGTACTAACCTAGATTATCTTAACAAAATTTTTGTTTTGGTGCTACTGCTTGGAGAATGATACAGCCTTGTTCACACTTATTATGGAATTACTTTATTATTATATTTTTACTTATATACTTGTTTCCAAAACAAGTGTACATACTCCCTAGAGATATCTCTTTTTTTATTTAAAAAATTTTTAAAAAGATTTTTAAAAAATTTACTTATTTGACAGCTTGAGAGCACAAGCAGGGGGAAGAGCAGAGGGAGAGGGAGAAGCAGGCTCCCTGCTAAGCAGGTAGTCCAATGCCAGACTCAATTCCAGGACTGATCCCAGGATGCTGGGATCATGACCTGAACTGAAGGCAGACGCTTATCCAACTAAGCCACCCAGGCGCTGAGATAACTCTTTTTTATGATTGTCTCTCTTTGATCTTGCAGAGTGCCAAAAACAGAGTAGATATATAAAAAAATATTTACTAAAAGTTTCAACCTGATGAGTGTGAAATGAGACTTATAGGAAGTGTTTTTCTTTTAACTACCTAGATTTTTCAAAATTCCTTGATCACTTATATTCAGGAATCATTATTGTTGTCATCATCCTTGCACCATTATTCCTGCCATTTATTGATATGTTATTAAGTATGAGTTTTTCTACTCAGCATTTTTTATACATGAGCTCATTTAATTCACAAAATGATCTTACATGCTCTTAGCCATATTTCCATTTCAAAAATGAAGGAATTGAAGTATGGAGAAGTTAAGCAGTTTGTCCAAGCGTCACACTGCAAAAGTAGCAGAATCAAGATGCAAACTCAGGTCTGAGCCACTGTATGGTTTGGTAGAAGGCACCACCCTCCCCTCGAATTTCTGATTGCATAATATGTTTTTTGGTTGTTTCTTTCTTAAATCCTCTCATTCCATCCACTGCTATTTGCTTAGTTACTTCCTCCTTTCAAGATATAAAGGAAAAGAAGGTTGTCTACGTTAGGTTAACTGATGGAGTAAAGATAACAGATCTATCTTTATAGGTTAACAAACTTAGGAGATTCATTTCCTTCTAAGTAGTTCTCAACACCGGCTGCAAAACAGAATTGCCTCATGGGCCGCTGAAAGCTGCAGGTCACCAGGTTCTGTCCCACAGCTGCTGGATCAGTATCTCTGATTCCAGAGGGACCCAGGCATCTGATTAAAAAGAAACAGATGCCATGGTGTGTTTCTTATGTGCAGCTGGGGTGGAAAATCATGGCTTGGATCTGTGAGATAGGCCTTTGAAACTCTTGCCCTCTGAGCAACAGACCATCAATATGAGTGGCGTTGCCTTGAGAAATAGGTGCCTGGACAGCTCACAGGTTTTTCCCAGTTCTTTTATTCTAAAAATATTTGTTGAGTATCTACTGTGTGCCCAACAACATGTGAGAACTTGCACTTCTCCAAGTGTAGAAAGCAGGAAATAGTTCAGTCAATTAAACCATTCTATTTTTCTTTTTAATTCAGATTATGAAGTCTATAGCTCACTTAGCTTCTCATTTTTTAGTTCTTCGCTCAGTGTGTGAATGTTGCAGAGATCAAGGATTTAGAGAAGGGAAAGTGGAGAAAGACACAAACTGTATGTGGACATATAGATCATGGCAGAAGAACACGGCCATTAACATAAGCTCTTCACAATGTATGGTTTATGAGAAAGTGATAGAACATTTAGACCAATATAAAAGATATATATATATATATATATATATATATATATATATATATATATATATATATATATATATATGAATGACTGTAATTCTCTTGGTCACTGCATATTCTATATTCATCCCCAAGAAAATAATTCCCCTTGCCTCCCCAGGACTTGTGTGAGCACAGATTCTGGGCAAATGTGTTTGTCAGATTTGGCAAGTGAAATTTCCCACAGGTGACGTAATTGGTTTTTGGTATATTCTAGTAAGTAGCACCTATGTGTTATGTTGCCATTCTGTTTCCCTCTCATCAACACAGTGACTCCTTCCCCTCAACAGTCCTGCTTCCATCCCACCATCTTGTTCTCTTTCTTCTCTCCTCTGGCTGAAAAAAGGAAAGGAAGAAAGATTGGGGGCAGATACCCTGTGGCAGGTGATGTTCTCTTCTTACTCTGTGGCTTCCCCTAGGCTCCATACCAACATAAAATGGGTTTCTTCCCTTAGCCCAGTAGTGTTTTGACATCTTTCCATCTGACCTTAGTTCTAGGCCCTTAGAAAGCAGTTGCATTTTTAAGGATTTTATTTTCTGTGTATTTTCGAATATATTTGAACAGAGTAATGTTTAAAAACACATATATGGTGGTTTTCTCAAAATGATATTAAAAAACCTCTGAATGATTCTGTAAATACTAAGAATTAAGTTTATACAGATCTCTTGGCAAGTTCATAAATCTCAGTATTTCTTCTACATTTAGGGAAATGGAAAAACATCCTGGGTGAGGTCAAGCAAGCTAGTCAACCATCAAGGATTTACTTTAAAAGCTTTAATTTGGACCTCTTTTAAATTTTTAAGGAATAAGGATTGTTTTTAATGTTCTTGATCTTAAGAAAGAAATTAAAGCTGAATCTTCATGTTTTAGTGAGTTGACTTTCCCATTGGTAAAACATGTTCCTTATTCAGCTTGCCTGGTATCTTGTCCATGCTTTAGAATGTGATTAATAAAACTATATTCACTATCTCAAGGAGGTGATGTCTAGCATAAGAGATAGATATGAATTATATTTCTAACCATAAAGTCTACAGAATGTTATAATAGATCATAAAATTTGATTTTGATTTCTGTGTAGTAAAAACTTTGTGCTTTTTTTTTTAAGAATAGGAATTTTGAGTCTATACATAATTGTTTTGTTTCTGTTAGTGGGAAATATTGTAAAAGAAAGAAAGAAATGTGCTAATTAACTCCTTTGAATTAAACACTAGTCATTTTATGCTTTATCATGTAGAGTCTCTGACCAACTAGTGAGAATATACTATCTCTTCTTCTTCTTCTTCTTCTTCTTCTTCTTTTTTAATGATGGAATTTGGCTTCCTCACCCTAGATGAAGTGCCACGAGTTTAAATGGACCCTGTCACACAGAGATAAACACTTTCTGAGTCCAAACACTTGATCATGGATTAGCTTGGTCTAAATATAGTAATCCAGAAATACCCTGTTTACATTTAGTCAAAATATATGAACTCAAAGAAGTGTTTTGAAACATGTATAATAACTATTTTGTTATTTTATCTGTCACACTTTTTCTGTACTCAATCTTTTGTATTGGTCCATAAAATGACAATGAATACATTATTCTTTATGTGACTATAAATAGCTGAGATGCAATTTTATGGAAATATCTTTATAAACTCTGTGAGAACATAAAGACTTAATTTTTGCACACTTCCAAGTACGTTTTTTCTGGAAATACTATAATAGCACTTTTTCATCACTTCTAAAATGAAATTTGGTTCATCTTGATTCTTCTGTTGATCATATATTTTTCCAATTAAATGTAAAGAGTGAATGTAAACTAGTTTTCCCAATACTCTCTATGACATTTCAGAGGGGAAAAAAAAATCTGTGAGCTATTTATATTTACATTTGAATTCAAGTTCAAGTTCCCATACGGTACTCAGACTTCACATGAGACATTTTCTTCAACTAATAAATATCCAGCAGTTGTGTGGGAGTATAGGATCAATTTAGCTACATTAGCTTGTTTAGGAATAATGCTACCTGAAATAATGAAAATTCAAATTGTGATATCAGTACTTTCCTCTGGACTTGTTTTCTATTATTAGAATTTTCTCAGAATAAATATGTATGCTACTGAATTGGGGTGAAATATTTGTTCCCCTCTTGTCCTTTACTATTTCACTCTGGTTTCCCTCTCATGTGGAGTCAGAAGGCCTTTTTTAGTAAAGTTCTGAAAGAGACCTGAAGAATTATCTTGTTTCAGCTTCTAATTTGAAGATAAGGGAATGGGGCTTAGAAAGGCAATGTGACTTGTCCAGGGTCACACAGCTGGTTAGAACTCATGCTTCTTCTCCAGTGTCATGACCAATCTATAAGCAAATAAGTGGAATTGGAAAGAATATTTCACTTTGAGACTCTAAAATGTCTCTTCTACATAGACTTTTTATTCCATGGGAATTGACCTTTAAGATAATAAAGGTCTTAGAAGTTGTGAGATTTGCTTGGACAACAATGATTACAATGTTAACTTTGTAGTATTTTCTTTGAAATGACCTTGGTGTAGACATTGTAAAGTTGAGGTTAGGCAAAGGTAGAAAACTGAAAACATAATGACGACTCTGTAAAAAATAGAAGACTTATTAAGGTTATGCAATATGATTCAAAGTTTTCCAGATTTCCCATATAGGCAGTGCCTACCTTCGTAGAAATCGTCCTACAAGAATGTTCTATGAATTTTTTTTTTTCAGTTAGATACTAACATCCTTGATTATTGGTTGAATGTAAAGCCTCATATGAAGTGTTCTGCATGTTCCATTGGGCACCCCTCTTCTCTTAGGTTAGAATCTTCTTTTTGCTCTCTGAAGCAAAAGTGACTTTTAGTATCCATCCCTGAAGGTGCACATGGGGCAGGGAAAGAAAAATCACTTTTTAAAATTACTGTTTAAAAGAAAAATGAAATGTGCCTCAATAAATCAATTTGCAGTAAGCCTCCAATATCCAAAACTAATAAAAAATTAAGTTAAATATTTGTGTTCCATGTGGCATGAATCTGTTGTTCTCTTTGTGAATAGTCACATCCTTGCCATATAGGGACTTTTCTTCCTACAAGCTTACAAAAAGATCATTCAGCACCATTCCAGTGCTTTCCTTTGGAGGCAGGCAAATGACTGTGGACATAACATTATTCTTGAACACTTTAATTCACAAGACTCTCTCCCTTTCCCCCCAATTCCCATAGCACTTCATTCTGTACTACTTTGTAATATGTATAACTTATCTTGTATGGTGAAACAGTCTATGCTATTTTAGAGTGGTGTTTTAATTTTTTTAAGTTCAGGCATTTGCTAACTTGTTGCCAAGTCAGAGCAACGATTCATTCGATGCATGTTTATTGAGCACATACTATATCCCCAGCACTGTTTTAGGTACTGGGTATATAGCTGGGAATAATTCAGGAAAAGTCCCTTCCTTCATGAAGCTTATATTCTGATGACAGGGGTGGGAGGAAATCCTAAAAACACAAATAAAATGAGTTTAGAGAGAGACACACAATAATAAGAAAATATCAGAGAAAAGGGAGAAGAAAAGTAACTTAGGGAAAAGAGATTCTTTCTTTCGATAGGATGATCATAAAAAGGCCCTGTAAGTGACCTTTAAACTAATACTTAAATAATGAGAACAAACCAGCAATGGGAATACTGGGGGTGAGAAGGGAACATGCAAGACAGACATGACAAGCTTATAGGTTGGGGATGGGCTGGAGCATAGTATGAAACAAGTTCTGAGTGGGAAGAAGCTGGGTCGTGTAGGGCCATATAAGTCATTGTGGAAAGGAGTTTGGATTATGTTTGAACTGAAATACGAAGCCAGTATAAAGTTTTAAGAAATGGAGTGATATTATTTAACTTGTGCTGTCTTGGGAGACAGGACTGTAGAAGGACGTAAACCGAAGCCATCTATTCATATATTTTATTATCTTCTGTAGATCTGGTCGGAAAGGCATCTAGTTGGTGGGGCTTTCTGCATCACGTGTGTGCATGTGTGCATGTGAGTGTGTCTTGGGAGAGGTTAGGCTTGGGTTACTCTTCTTCATGCATGAGTAGTTAGGATCTGGGGTCAAAAATGATCTTGATGGGGGCACCTGGGTGGCGCAGTCATTAAGCGTCTGCCTTCAGCTCAGGGCGTGATCCCGGAGTCCCGGGATCGAGCCCCACGTCAGGCTCCTCTCCTGGGAGCCTGCTTCTCCCTCTCCCACTCCCCCTGCTTGTGTTCCCTCTCTCGCTGGCTGTCTCTCTCTCTCTCTGTTAAATAAATAAAATCTTAAAAAAAAAAATGATCTTGATGCTTAAAGAACACCAAGACTTGAAGGAAAGGATGGATTGTGTTTGAGAAAGGAATTCAAACAGGCATGATGGAGCAGGCAGGAGGCCAGGCAAAGGAAGAGTTGGTGACCTTGGCCAGGGGAGGCAGGGAACTCACTAAGGTAGGGGTGGGTTGAGGGCCAACTTGGGATAATTTAATGAGCACTATAAATTTTCATGTTTTCTTCCTTTTTCCTCCTTTTGTTAGGCCAAAGGCAATGTGGGCTAGTGATATGGTCTGATTCCACATAGTCACATATGTGCATAAAGTGCACATATTCACTTTACCTTCCTTGTCATTTATTTCTCTCAGTGATTTGAAGTTGGGTACTGCTACTCTACAACCTCTTATTCAAAACCTTGGGGACTGGATGTGTTTGGAATTAAGACTTTTTCAGATGTTAGTTAAGATATTATGGTATATATGCTAGATATTACCTAACATCCTACTGGAGTCGGAGGTGGCACCCTGTAATCAAACATACTAACATTTCTGCAGCAAAACATATTGTTATTTGCACAATATGGGGAACATTAAGAATGCAAATGGCTTCACCTCAGTTCAGATGTGTAGGTAAGAGTTTATATTGAGCTTTCAAAAAGCTTCTCATTTCTAGTGTTATTGTTTTAATTGGGATCAAGGATTTTTACTGAGGAGGAAATTAAGGTTTAGAGAGGTTAAGCGACTTGGTAAATAGTTGGGCCAGAATTTAAACACTGCCTTGGCTGACCCCAAACTCTCTGTTCTTAACCATCACATTATAAGATCTCTTCAGAAATGGTGACTCTTGCTTACAGATATCTGTCTTGTAAGTAAAACCACATACCTGTGTATTGAGAGACAAATTGCTAAAAAGGAACTACAGTGAACAATGGCTACTAATAAGGTTAAAAATCTAACCATTTTGGGGGCATGAAGACTATGTCTCCGTAAATTGTTTTATACTGTTTGTACCATGGTGCCAATTATAATATTAATAATGAAAAATTATCTTGTAATACTTTGCAGATTGAATTATGATAAATGTAATTAATGACTTCAATAACTTGCTTTTGATAAATGACTTAAATTATGATAATTTTAAGGACCCCATTTCTCTGTTATCCTGTTGATTAACAGAAAGAGTTTTGCATAAGTTGTAGATGAAAGCAATCTCATTTATTTTATTTTAACAAAACTTTAGAACATAAATTCAAGGAGTTGTTATGGCTGGAGGCCACTGCCTATTTGAATATATATTCTGCTGGATATATCTAACTAAACAGTATGGGACCCTGGAAACATTGGTTAAGAATATTCTCATACAACAGACATCTCTTTAGTTTAAGAAAGAACATCCCAGAGATGGAAAGTGCTAGAAAGACCTGGAAATACTGAGATTATGGTTATTAAGGCATTCAGTATGCTTTTAATGTGGCAACCAAATGATTTCTTTCTTAAGATTCTTTTAGGCCTGTTTTCTGTTTTAAGTTATCAAAGAAGTTAACAGAAAAATACTCTTCCTTTTACTGAAATTTAATGTAAATTTAGTTTGACTAAAGCATACTGATTTTGAGCAGGAAATTTTATATAGCTAAGAAAAAGTTACCTATATTTTGATTATTTAATTTCTTAACTTCATTTTAGACTATTCTATTCCATGTGTGTATGTGTGTGTGAGTGTGATTGTGTATGCATGTGTGTGTGTGTGTGTGCATGATGTATAGTTGATTCTCATTATTCGAAGTAGTTATGATCTATAAAGTTGCCATGAACACTGAATTGGCAAATACTGAACCAGTGCTCCCAGGAAAAATACAGGGTTAGGTTCCAGTGAGCCTCTGGTCAGAACGTTTTTATCAACAATCAATATATAATTTTATTTTACATGTGTCTTTGTTTAAAGACACCTTATTTAATATGTAATTGACTCATTAACATTGAACTCACAGCCAGCAGCACTATAACTCATGCCTGAATGAAGCTTATCTAACACATGCATTTTCTCCATAAGGCACATCACAGCCTTTTGGGACTTAGGAATACCAGAGAGCACTAGGCTTGGAGGCCATTTTAAACAGCAAAGTCAACAACAGAAGGCACAAAAGTGTGGAAAACTTGGCCCTAAATAGACCGAAAAAGACACTTGTTTATAGTATAAGAGCTGAAACAAGAAGACAGAGAAACACCTTTTTCAACCTCAGGTGGGATCATGTCAGGTGACTCATATTTTTCAGTACTCTGTGCATGACTGTGAAAACACCACAAGTATTGATTTGGTGGTTACAGATAATTTTAGTGAGTAGACAAATTCTCAAATATGGAGTCCACCAGTAACGAGGATCGACTGTGTAGGGATTCATCTGTAACATGTTTTGGTTAGTGTAGGGTAAGACTTATCTTCTGTTACATTTTATCTTCTAATTCATAATACTTGGTGGATAGAGAGGCCCATTCTGTGTTTCCATTTATTGTAAGTTATAGGCAAATATCTCTAAGTGTAATATTTATTATCTTTAAAAACATGTGTATTAAATACTTCAGTATTTAAGGGCATGCATATTTAAATGCATGTATATTATTTGCATATACATAGAAAGATAGAGCCTAAGAGTGAATGAGGAGAGAGAGTAATGACGTGTTGATGTACAGAAGAAAGTCATTTTTAAAAGTAATGAATGTCCTAATTATTCATGTGTTAGTGAAGCAGCCTGCTTAAAAATTCTTTGAAGTACATAAAATTGACTTAACCTTTTCTGTTTATAGACAATTAAAATGAAAAGCCTTCGTAATTAATATAATCTTAACATTATTTTAAAATGCAGTTAATGGGAAGTCATCAATCTTCTGACATAGTTAATTCAGTTTTTGCCACACTTACAGCTACTGAATTTGAACATGTCATTATATATTAGAAAGTGGTGCTTTGCTTTGCCTTTTTTTCCCTCCTTCTTATTATGAAAGTCAGAAGAGCGTTTGCTTAGTATATTACCAACTCAATTCTTTGCTCATTCATCAAAATTAATTTATGCCTTCTAGTAACACTGAATAGCACAGGAAAGTAAATACAGTAAATGGGTGGCTTTTTCCAGGAAATTCTGTTATTTGATTATTAATAAGATTTAGAGTTGAGGCCTCTTAGAAATAAATAAATTCACTGGTTTGTATTATGTTTTGTACTTTGAGACTTTCCATTGCCATATCTTTGGAGAACTGAAATACTTGGTCATTTTAATTTTTTGGTTTATTTAAAAAATAATTGAGAATAAGGGATAGAAAGTGGATGCCCTGTCCATCCCCTAATGTTGAGGCTCTAATTCAATGCCTCAAACGTCAGTTCAACTACTACTTATGCGTGTCACTATGTCACATATTGTGGAGGGGGTGGCTAAGACAGAAGGATAACTCTGTCCTCTCTCAGGACACTTACACTCTAGTGACAGAAGAAAGATTGGTATGACTAGAACACAGGGTAGAATGGAAAAGTTATAGGAGAGCTAGTAACAGGGACTATGAATTTGTAGACAAAGGGAAGGCAGACAGAGAAGGGACCATTTATACTGGGTCTTGTATACTGAGTAGAATCTGTTAGGTAGGAAGGGGAGGTGGTTCACCAGCAGATTTTGCTGGACTGAGGCATTCTTGAAGGTAAATAGCAGGGTGGCTAACTCTAGGAATGCTGGAATGGTAATTTGGACATAACGGTTCATGTCTTGGAAGCTAGGTATTATGGTTGGACTTTAATAAGACATTAGGAAGCTACTGCAAAGTATTCAACTGGTGAAGTCAGAGTCCTACTTTGAGAAGCACTCTTCAGCAATGAAGGTGCAATGGATTAGAAGACGTGAGATACTAGAGACAAACTGGTTAGGAATTGTGTTAATGGTATCAAAAGACTTGAACCAGGGAAGAAAATATGAACTAGGAAGATGGGGTTGAATGAGAGAGACATTGTTGAGAAAGAATGTGTGTGTGTGTGTGTGTGTGTGTGTGTTTAAGATTTTATTAATTTGAAAGAGAGAGAGAGCGTGCACAAACAGGGGGAGGGGTAGAAGGAGAGAGAGAAGCAGACTCCCTGCTGAGCAGGCAGGCCCATGTGGGGCTCGATCCCAGGACCCTGGGATCATGACCAGAGCTGAAGGCAGATGCTTAACCGACTGAGCCACCCAGGCACCCCATGAGAAAGAATGTGTTTTTAATGTCAAATACTTTTCACTTGGCTAAGAAATTCTTTGGCCCAAACATCGAGAATTTGTAGAGAATTTACTCCTGGAAATTGTTCTGGTTTTAGTTAGAGTAGGAAATATTTGTTATTTGTTTCTCTGAAGTTTTGGCAAATGTACTTATCTGTGGTGTGAGTTCAGATACCATAGATGAATTATCTGTTCTTGAGTAACAGGAACAAACTATTTCACTTAACCCTAAAACTATGCTGATTAATAATTTAATCTTTACTAGTTATTTGGGAGATACTTTCGTATCATGGACCATAGTGCCAACATTAAAAATATCAGTTATCAAAAAAAGGTATCAGTTATCATGATACTTCATTTTCAGTAGCATTGCTGATTAACAGAATTCAGAGGAAGAACCTAGAGTAATATACTCCACTTACTCAGTAATTCACAATAATCTGCTGCAATTATCTACCACAGAAATAACTTTTAAACTCAGCTTTGTTACCTATTTGTGCTGTAGTGATTTTTTTCCAAGTTGAAAGTTAACAGAGACAATCAAAATATATTCTGGCATATGTTTTATTTAAAAGTAGAAACATTCTGCTATATCTCAGAGACTTTAGGAGATTTAGTGGGTGTTTCATGAATAAATTTCATAAGAAAGACTCAAAAAAAATCTTTGAATAAGTTCATCACTGCAGTGAATTTAACAGTGCTAAATAATAGTAGCAGCAACAATAAATCCCACAGAAATACAATAATAGGATATTGGTTTTTTTTTAAGATTTTATTTTTTTTAAAGTAATCTTTACATTCAACGTGGGGCTCAAACTCACGAATCTGAGTTCAAGAGTGACATGCTCCACCAACTAAGCCAGCCAGATGCCCCTAGAATATTGTTATTTAAACAAAGCCATGGGGAAACAAGTATTATTTGTTGAAACATGGTAAAAGTTAGAAAGAGGAGAAGTCTGCATCCAAACACATTGGATTCCATATCTTAGTTTTAATCATTCTAGAGAACACCAGAATGACGGATATGATGTAAATGGCATTCATGGTAGTTTTGCAATAGAATTGAGGTATAAGAAGAGGAGAAACTAAAGATGGGTATCCTATTTGAAGTATTTAATGAAGCATAGAAAGACAGCTGGGTTTCTGATATGAGACTGATGCTTTTAAACATGACCAGAATGAGAGTACATGGGTAAAACAGAGGTATTTTGCACCAAGAAATTTTCATCAATTTGTACCAACTACTTAATACTGAACCCCGAAACATTTAAAAGTCAAAATCATCACTCTGCATCAGAATCATTCTTTTCTCCCCCCAAAATTGAAGAACATATGTTAAGACAAACTAGAATGTAACACTGTAAAATCAATTATTTCTACCCTCTACCTACATTTGGAACTTCGTAGAGCTGACCTGGTATGACCTACATTTGCCCACAAGGCCAAGGCATGTTTTTCCAATAAAGGTAAAGGTATTTGGAAGTATATATTTCAAAATATTCACAGTTTCTTATTGAACAATTATGAAAACTACTATTGAACTGCCTGATATCACTGGATAAGCAGGAAGCAGTCAAAATGGAAGATTAGCATTATCCTTAGGAATATTGCACTTTTGATACTAGCAATTTCCAGGGCTATCACAAGAATAAGCAATTACCAGTTTTATTAAGTTTGACTCTTGTAAAAGTGGTTTCATTTTGGACAGGTTCCTGTCTTAGCTTGACTTCACACATTCAAAATTGCTATTGTGTGTTTATTTATTTATTTTTTTAATTGAAGTGTAGTTGCCATACAATGTTACATTAGTTTCAAGTTTACAACATAGTGAATAAACAATTATATAGATCCACTATACATATAAAACAAGTCACTACCAAGATGTTTCTTTATTTTTAAAATTTTGTTTCATTTTTTAAATCTCCCCCAAAGTGGCGCCTGGGTGGCTCAGTCGTTAAGCGTCTGCCTTTGGCTCAGGGTGTGATCCTGGAGTCCTGGGATCAAGCCCTGCATCGGGCTCCCTGCTCTACTGCGAGCCTGCTTCTTCCTCTCCCACTCCCACTGCTTGTGTTCCCTCTCTCACTGGCTGTCTCTCTCTGTCAAATAAATAAAATCTTTAAAAAAAAATTAAATAAGTAAATCTTCCCCAAAGACTATTTGACAGACTATGAAGATGTACTCTTTGTAAAATAGTCTGTGAGAGCTTATTTTTAGATTGTTGCTCCAAGTCTAAAATATTTATTCCATTTAATACTTATGCTGATAAGTGATTGCCATATATAATTTCACAGAGTACAGGAAAAGGATATTGGGTAGAAGAAATGGAATAAAATAGAAACTAAATTATTTTAGTTAAATAGAGAATATAATATGGTAATATAAAAATATGCAATTTTTAGGATGGTCCCAATATTATCTTAACAAATATAAACTAACTTAAGGAGGATTAATACCTTTTTTCTTGTGCTACTTGTTTCCAATAACATGGCATATCTTTATTTGTTGAAGTCTATTTTTGTGGAAGACATTTTTAGTCATACTAAGACTGAGAGAATTCACCCTAAATAACCATTCAGAAAGTAATTCTTAAGAGATAGACTTTATCAAGAGAAAATTGAACCTAGAAGGGTTGTGTGTTGGTCATTGTTCTGTTCACTTTCAGATCTATTTCTTGCCATTCTCCTGCTTTGTTCTGTTTTTTATTCAACTCCGAGAAATTGGAAAAAGAAAGAGTAAAACTTAAGAAGAGATAAAGAACAAAGATGGATCAGAAATTTTCAATGTAAGGCAAAGAAAGAGATGATCAGCAAAACCAAAAGTTTAGGTTTTTGAAGAAATTAATGGTACATAAATATGTGTCAAGATTGATCTAGGGGCGCCTGGGTGGCACAGCGGTTAAGTGCCTGCCTTCGGCTCAGGGCGTGATCCTGGCGTTATGGGATCGAGCCCCACATCAGGCTCCTCTGCTAGGAGCCTGCTTCTTCCTCTCCCACTCCCCCTGCTTGTGTTCCCTCTCTCACTGGCTGTCTCTCTCTGTCAAATAAATAAGTAAAATCTTAAAAAAAAAAAAAAAGATTGATCTAGAAAAAGAGAAAAGACACAAAGAAATGAATTTGGAATAAAAAGGGGCACAAAGATATTTTTTAAATCTCTATGACCAAATACCTGAGTATCTGTTAACACATCAGAAAAAAAACCTCTTAATGTAACATACTACATTAATAAAGGAGATTCTAGACTGTAGAGAATGACAAACATTCTTTGTTGCTCATCCCATCGAGAGGTGGGCTCAAGTTCTCCACCCTTGAAGCTGGACTTGGCCATGTGACTTGCTCTGGCCAATGGGACATTAGCAAATATGATGAAAGAGACTTAGAAAGTGCTCCTGCATTAGGTCTTCTCCTTCCTCGTTTCTGGGAACTGTAATGCCATCTTGTGAAGAATAGTGGGCCAGCCTCCTGCAGAATGAAAGGACAAAAGGAGAAATGCCCTAAATGTCCAAGCTGAGACCTTGTAGGCCTTCTGAGCGAGTCCAAGTGAGAGCAACAGAACCATTCAGCAAGCACACAGAAGCATGAGAAAAAAGTGAATCATTGCTGCTTTAAGCCAATAGGTTTTGGGGCTTTTTTTTATTCAGCAAAGGCTAAATAATATATTACTGCATGATCTGATGTTGGGAAAATTTTATTGTTTTCAATGCTTCTTCATTAGGAAATGCCATAGCAAATAGCAGTAGAAATTTCTTAGCTTGATTAAAGGTATTTATCTAAAACTTACAGTTAATGTATGTAGTAGTGAAACTTTAGAAGCAACCCCACTAAAATTTGGAACCCATCAAGAATCCTATGACCTCTTCTATTTAATATTTACCAAAAGCCCTAGCCAATATAATCTAATAATAAAATGAGAAATGAGATATACAAATTAGAAAAGAAGAGGAAATAATGTCCTTACATTACATTGAGAATGTAAATACCAATAAAATGGAAAGAACACGTGAAGACATGTTGAGGAATAACAATGAAGTGTGGAGATGGCAACATTTATTGTTGGTAAGTTACAGCAAGTAGATTTCAAGGTCATGTTCAGGCATAGAAAAATGACCAACAAACAAAATACAGAACCAAGAAACAGACCTAGATATTTATAAAAACCTATTATAGGGCAGGATTGACATTACAGATGAGCTGGGAAAAGGTAAACTAACTCTTAAGTTCTAAGTGAACTAAAGACTTTGGTAAATAAATAAATAACTTTAAAAATGAAATATAGAAGAATATCTTTATGGTCAAAGGGAGGGAAGCATTTAAAAATACACAAAAAAGCACAAGCTATTAAAACAAGATTTACAAATGCAATTAATTACAATTTAAAAATTACTTAACAACCACCACACCAAAACCTACCATGAACGTAGTTGAAATGTGAATTGCAGCCTGGAAGTAGAGATTTGCCACCCATAGAGCTGACAAAAGAGTGCATACCAAATTTTAAAAGAACTTCTATTAGTCTAAAAAAGAAATGGACAAAGGCAAATCACAGAGGAGGAAACTCACTGTAAGTCAAGAGGAGAAAGAACAAGGGAAAATGCTCAACTTCATTAGTAACCAAGGATATGTGGATTAAAACATTATGGCTATATGGCTAGTGTATTGTTTTGAAAAACTGAATATAACATATATTAGCAAGAATTTGGAGAAACAGGTTTTAAACATGCTTATGGTAGTGTGACTTGGAACACCCACTTTGGAAGATCGATTTGGCAAGTTAAACATGCTGTTGGACAGAGCTATTCCACTTCTAGAAATATGTTCCAGGGAATACTCCACTACCAGTGCACAAGGAGATATGTCCAGAATGCCTGTTGCATCATGATTTGTAATAGCAATATTTACTCTACATTCAACAAGTAAATTTTGGATATAATCATATAATGAAATATTACCTATGAAAGTGAACCATCCATAACATGGAAGAATCTTAAAAACAGAATTTTGAGGGAGAAAAGACAAACATATTATTGCTTAAATACAATTTAGAATTTTGGAGACAATACCATATATTAATTTTAGATATATATCTGTGTGGTGAAAGTATAATAATAGGCATGGGAATGAGAAACACCAGTTTAGGATAGCGAATATTGCTGAAGAAGAAGAAATAGAATTTGGCTACATAGGCATTTCATTTATCTGTATATATTTACCCAATAAAATCTGAAGTAAAAGTGGAAATTTTTAATACTTAAAATCGGTTGATGAATACAAGGACATGTCATTCTGTATAACTTTCTGAATGGTAATGGTGTTTCATAAAAAAGTGGTGTTAAATAAAGCCAAACTGTGTTGTTGCTGCTGCAGGACTTCTCAGAATCTTTGTTAAAATGCTGGAATGCTCGGTGACTCTAATTTAAGAGGTAAATGTAGAATGCAGTCCTCCTCAAACATATTTGACAAGGGAATGAATTTTTTTTTTTTTAAAGATTTTATTTATCTATTTGACAGAGATAGACGCAGCCAGCGAGAGAGGGAACACAAGCAGGGGGAGTGGGAGAGAAAGAAGCAGGCTCCTAGCAGAGAAGCCTGATGTGGGGCTCGATCCCAGAACGCCGGGATCACGCCCTGAGCTGAAGGCAGACGCTTAACCGCTGTGCCACCCAGGCGCCCCAAGGGAATGAATTTTGAACAGGTCCACGGAGACACTAGATTATTGCAGAACAAGTGGGAGCACTGCAGATCTAGAGATAGGCAATGCTGGGGAATACCTTCCTAAGTAGGTCTCCGGGGTGTGGACAAGCATCTGCCTTACGGTCAAAATGTTTAACCAAATGGGTGAGGCTTTGTTATGTATGGTTTCTCTATGGGCAACTTAATCTAAAAGTTATCCAAATTTGTGCCATTAATTATCTGTGGAATTTTACAAGTTTTCACAGGTTGTTGTTGTTGTTGTTTTTAATTCTTTCACTGAGGTCTAATTTATATCCCACAGTGAGTGTAGAGTGCAATGATTTTTAGTTGATGGATACAGTTGTGCCACCACGGCCGGCAGTGTAGTTTTGGAGTACTTCCATTACCCACAAAATTCCCACCAGCCTCTTTGTAGTCAATCCCTGTTACCACCTCCAGGCAACAACTGATTTGCATTCTGTCCCTATAATTGGCCTTTTTTGGATAGTTGATAAAAATAGAATCATATGATGTATAGTCCTTTGTATCTGGCTTTTTACGTTTAACATAACGTTCTTGAAGTTCACCCATGCTGCTCTGTGTGTCAATATTTTGTTCCTTTACGTTGCTGAATAGTAATCCACGCATGTGATATGATACTTTTGGTTTGTCCATTTACCACTTGATGGTCGTTTGAATGGTTTCCAGTTTTTGGCTATGAGTAAACGCTGCTATGAATATTCATGTACAAGGCTTTTGCAGACGCATGTTCTCATTTCTCTTGGGTAGATTCATAGGAGTAGAATTGTTGGGTCATTGAGAGTTTATGTTTAACTTAAAATACCACCTAACTATATTTAGAGTGATTGCACCATTTTGCATTCTACCAGTAGTGTATGAGCGTTCTAGTTTCTTCAGATCTTTGCCAGACTTGCTGTTATCTGTGTTTTGATTATCGCCATTCAAGTGGGTATGTAGTGGTTTCTCAGCGTGGTTTTAATATATATATATATTTTAAAGATTTTATTTTTTTTCTTTATTCGACAGAGATAGAGACAGCCAGCGAGGGAGGGAACACAAGCAGGGGGAGTGGGAGAGGAAGAAGCAGGCTCCTAGCGGAGGAGCCGGATGTGGGGCTCGATCCCATAACGCCGGGATCACACCCTGAGCCGAAGGCAGACGCTTAACCGCTGTGCCACCCAGGCGCCCCTAATATATATTTTTCTATGATGAATATGTTGCACAACTTCATGTACTTATCAGCTGTTTGATGTCTTCTTTGGTGAAATGTCTTTTCAAGCCTTTTGCTATATTTTAAATTGGATTACTGTTATTGTTGTTTATTGAGCTGTAAGAGTCGTAGTCTGGTTACAAGTCTTTTATCAGATACAAGATTTGCAAGTATTTTGGTCCTACAAGAAAGAAAGGAATTTTAAGTGGGGCTTTATTTTCTTGTGTACCATGTCTCTCACTCATATCTCTTAATTTGGGCAGAGAGTACTGCTGAGAAGGCAATCTAAAAAAGGATCATTATCTCTGTAGCTGTTACTTTGGCTGCTTAACGTATTGTGCTCCTATGATTTATTTGCCCTTTTTCTCTTCAGAGGAGTATTGAGTCCTATGAAAAATAGAGATACAAACTTCCTATAAATCATGCATCACAATGACTAGTGATTCTGTCAAAGGACAGTTGATTCTTAAACACTGCAGGGGTTAAGGATGCTGACCCCCCTCGCTGTTGAAAATCCATGTATACCTTTTGACTTCCCCAAAACTCAACTACTAATAACCTACTGTTGACCAGAAGCCTTACTGAAAACATAAAGTCAATTAATACATATTTTGTATATGTATTATATATTGTATCCTTACAATAAAGGAAGCTAGAGAAAAGAAAATGTTATTTAAAAGGTCTTCAGGAAAACACATTCATAGTACTATACAGTAGTTCAAACCTGTGTTGCTGAAGGGGCAACTGTAATTATATTTACTCTCCACATTTATTCCAAAAATATAACTGTTGTTCAAAATATTGTTTGCTGTTTTCCCATGATGTGCATTCCAAGCCAATGTTGAAGCCCTGTGCACAGCGTACATACACAGTCCTACATGTTCATGTTTTTCTGTTTCAAAATACAAGTTACTGTTTTGCCAATTGCAGATGTTACCCTCATAGTAGTTGTGCAGACTCCAGTTGGGGAGATTTTTGTCTCATGGAAAATACGGATTTAGTGGGAAAACAATAAAAATTATTCCTATATATTCTTTAAGAAACAACTGTAAGTGACAATTCTCGAAGTCAAATCCTTCGAAAGGAACTAGATTACTCAGCGTTAAAACTTGCTGGGATAGGTTACTTGCCTCCTGAATCACCTTCTCTGACTGTTTAGGAGACACGTTGCTGCATTGACACAGTCCACTGGGGTGCATTCTCCCACAGTTTTATTTTATGCAGAGTGTTCCTCTTAAAAAAAAAAAAAGTTCTGCAACTTGCCCTTACTGGCTTGAAATGAGTGTCCTTTACACTTGAATATGCCTTTTGTTTCATTTTCAAAAGTCTCTCCAAAAGAAAACCTTGTATAAACACCTGGCATTTCACAAATTATTGTGTTGCTTAAGGGCACTTTTCCTGGGCCTTGTCTTTTATTCCTATATTGAAAGGGCAGAGCATAAACAGATCACTTTTGTATGCTCTACCCTCACATGATGTTAAAGGAGGGGCAGGCAGAATAATACATATTCTTTGATGTGTTCTTTTTGTTCTGCTGAAGGATAAAGTTTAAAAAAGGAAGAATCATAAGTGTCTTATAGATACAAAAAGATAGGTTTTTATACAGATATAAAAAAACATGTGTTAAAGATTTTATTTAGCCTATTATTAAAAAGGGAACTACACAGACATGACAGGGTTCAAAGGAAACATCGACGAATCTCAAATTTATATGGAGTAAAGAAATATTGAAATGATTTCACAGGAAGAGGTGAAACTGCCTTTTTCCAATGCAGGGTGGTGAAGGGGTGGGGACCAATGCATGGTATCGTGTTGGAGACATCTAGTAATCTTTTCTGCTTATTCCAAATTTCTGTATAGTTTTAAGCAGAGTTGTTGAATTTTTTTCTGTAATGTGCCAGATAGTAAATATTTTAGCTGTTTATGGACTTTATGGTCTCCCACTCAGTTCTGCTATTACAATATGAAAGCAGCTGTAGATAATACATGAGGAAATGGGAATGATTATGAAATACAACTTTATTTATAGACACTAAAATTTGAGTCCCTTATTATTTTCATGTGTCATGAAATATTATTTTTTGTTTTTTATTTTTCCCCAACCAAATTGGAATTACAGGCCAAATTTGGCTAACCTCTAATCTACAGGGAGTAATCTAAAAAACTTGTAACTAAAATTAGCACAGATTTTCCAAAGTATGTGATTTATGGTAATAAATTACCATACATAATAGCAAATATGTTTAATATCTATCTATCTATCTATCTATCTATCTATCTATCTATCTATCTATGTATATATCAATACAAATAAATAATAGCAATAAAAGAACAAGAGTAAAGCCTTATGCTAAAACAACTGGAAAAACCGTGATTGGCTCAGTAAAGATTACTGTACCTTGTTGATGACTTGAGTTATATCACCCACTTTATCACCCATTCTGCTCATAAGACTCAACTGCATATGATAAAGATAAAACTGCTGTGAAAGTAAAGATCCTGAAGTGATTCTCTTTCAGAGTTGCCTTTACCAAACTCACATGGAGTTCCAAATACACTTGGAATGTGTAGCTTTCCGTGGTACATGGGAATAGAGTAAACACTTAGGACGCAACTATTAGTAAGTGCTGAAGAGATACAGTCCTCTATGATGTAGGAAAGATGTTAGGGTTTGAAGCTGACAGCCAAGAAGGAATTCTTGAGATATCTTTGGTGCAAAAAGGTGGTTTTATTAAAGCACAGGGACAGGACCCGTGGGCAGAAAGAGCTGCACTGGGGTCATGAGGAGTGGCCCATTATATACTTTCAAGTTGGGAGGGAGTTAGGGACAGCGTACGCCTCCCAGGTATTTTGGGAACAAGGTTTTCAAGATCCTGAGGGGACTAGCTATTAGGAAAGGTCATTTATTACTGTTTAGAAAAAACTCAGTCATGAGACCCTTCAGATGTATATCGGTGCGTCACATGCATGGGCGGTGGGGGGTGGGATTTGGGCTAGCATTGCCTTTTGCCCTTAGCAAAGTATTAATGTGGAGGCAGTTGAGTCCCTAGAGGAATATCACTCTGCCTGCTTCAAGGACCTGTCAATGGGCTGTAGGTAATAAGAAAATTTAATACTTTTTCTTGTCTTTATTTCTTACATCACTCTATATAAGCTGAACTGTAGATATGAGTATTTTCCTTTTATTAAATAATAATTTAAATAGCACATATAAACAATCAAAACCATCTTTGAGAATAAACTTTTATCAGCCCTCACCTAACCATTGGCTGAAAAGCTGATGATGCTACAAATCAGGAACAGCTATAAATTTTTTTGTATATTATGTTTATATGATCTTATTGTCTTTACAACTGCTATGAGCAAACTTGGGTTATTAGACACATTCTTGGGGTCTACGTGTTACGGACCTATTTTAAAAACAGGTTTTTAAATGTGTATCTTTTAATGAGTGCTCAAATAAAATTATAAGGATTTTTCTATTATCTGGATTCCCCATTTATGACCAAGTACTGCTACATAATTTTTGTTCTATATTTGTGTTTATGTTTTTAGTGTGTTTTAGCTGATATTTTAAATATTTAAAGTGTAATCTTTAACATAACATTGGTCCAGCTGGGACCTTTGGGTCCTTGTTATAGGGTGTACCAATGTATTCTAGAGCAGAGGTCAGCAATCTTTCTGTAAAGGGTCGGGTCATAAATATTTAGGTTTTTCGGGCTATAAGTCCTGCATCATAACTATGCAGCTGGGCAGTTGTAGCTGGAAAGCAGCTGCAGACACTATGAAAATGAATGTGTTCCAACAAAACTTTATTTGTAAAAACAGGTAGCGGGTTGAATTTAACAAACTAGGAGTCTTAGTTTGGTAACTCCTTTTCTAAGAGCATCTGATGATTCTCAAAAGTCTAAGAAAAAATGATCAAAATTATATACTACTTTTAACAAGATTATTCTATAAGTTAGAAATAATAAGTGTAGGAAGCCATTATTTGCTTGACAGCATGATCCTTTATAGAAGTATAATTAAAGTTAGGTCATTATTAATGCTTTATAAAATAAAGAATATCACGTTTAATTTTTTTTTTTTTCAAGTAGGCTCCATAACCATCATGGAGTCCAATGCAGGGCTTGAACTCACAACCCTGAGATCAAGACCTGAGCTGAGATCAAGAGTCAGGCACTTAACTGACTGAGCCACTCAGGTGCCCTTAAATTTTTTTTTTTTTTTAATAAAAAGCTCATTCTTGAAGAAAACTGGCCTGTATTCTACAAGATTTTTACACTGGCTATGGGTATCTTTCCCTTTGATCCAGCCATCAGCCATTTACATACTTACATATTTGAATAACTAAATTGCAAACCAAATTCCTAGATATAGGACATATCTTTTCATGCTCATCTTGAAGGTGCAGAATTTTAGATGTCAGCCAAATCAAAAGTGGATAAAGAACTTTTAATAGTTAAAATGCAATGGTAGGGCATTCTTTGACAGACCAAAAGTAAAGTTTAAAAGCCTATCAGGGGCGCCTGGGTGGCGCAGTCGTTAAGCATCTGCCTTCGGCTCAGGGCATGATCCCGGCGTTATGGGATCAAGCCCCACATCAGGCTCCTCCGCTGGGAGCCTGCTTCTTCCTCTCCCACTCCCCCTGCCTGTGTTCCCTCTCTCGCTGGCTGTCTCTATCTCTGTCAAATAAATAAATAAAATCTTTAAAAAAATAAAAATAAAAATAAATAAAAGCCTATCAGTTCTCCAAAAATCTATTTGCCTCATGACTAATTTGCAGAATTTATTCTTCTTAAATATGCCATCTCTTCTTGAATATATTAAATGAATATTCAATTGCTGAGTTAATTTTTATGAATGCATTTATAAACAGTTTTATTTACTATTTTTGATGAATCTAACAAATGTTTCATATGGGAATTATTTAGCTTATAGTAATCTTTTAAAAATTCCTTTTAAAGTCACTTTTGATTGTATGTCTGTTAAAGGATCTTTTTGTCTTTAAAGGATCTCTTTAATTCTCAAGTAACATTGCTTTAGCTTGTTATTTAGTTATTTATAAAGATGTTAGTTTGATAGCAGCTCATTTTGCAGGACTAAGTTAATAGTTTTTAAATATTTCTATAAATTTTAGCTTCTTGGCTTTTTTGTCTTCATAGCTATAAAATAAATAAGCCACAGGGATGAAAAGTATAGCATAGGGAATATAGTAAATAATATTATAATAACTTAGTATGGTGACAAATTGTAACTACACAGCCTAATGTATAGAATTATTAATTCACTGAGTTGTACACTTGAAACTAATATAACATTATATGTCAACTATCCTTCAATAAGATCAATAAATGAATGCTTAAAAAATTATTTGGTTGAAAGGTAATATTTTAAAAGGCCACAGGATGAATTAGTTTTCTTATAAATACATTTAATATTCAGATATTTGTAATTCATACTCAACAACCAAAATTTAGAGTAAGATTACTACCCCAGATCTGATTTACAATGGTTTACCTATAAACAAAGCAAAAAAATTGAGTGATTTTGCTAGTAATTTCAAAATTATGGCTCATATGCCAGTTGGTTAAATAATGGCAAACATATCCCTTACAAGAGTTGATACATTTGGTAAAGGTTGATGCTTATTTAATTAATTGACTTTTGGCAAAACTGATCTAGAACCAGCAGAGATGGCCCAGTTTTGGGAGAGAAAACACCTTTGCTTGCCTTGAGGAGAGAACCTAAGTTGGGTCATCAGAATCCATATTTCTGTGAAGTCTTGTAGTCAAGTGAACATTTTAAAACTTGTACTCAAAGGTTTTCCATTGATTCAAGAACATAATAAATGCTTTTTTCCCCTCCCATTTTTCATCTACAGAAGTTCTAAGAAAAAAAATTTATTCACTGTTCTCTTTATTGTATCAGAAGCTGTTTGTGCTGGGAACAAATCTTCTGCCTTGTAGTTCTCAGAGGACACTCTAAGTCCCTTGTCACATATACTCTGATGGAACAGCCCGTCTCACGAGTGGTCCCTAGGTGCTATTTGCAGGTCCCCGTCATTAGGTTCTAAATTCTCTTCGGTTCTGGCACTACAGCCTAGGTAGAAGCTCCATGGTTCCTTTAGAGCAGTTATGAAATTCCTCTCTCTGTTTCCTCTTCCCCTCATCTTGTCAAGAGCATAATTTGAAAGTATTTTAAAAGTGTAAACAATCCAGGTGAAATTAATTTGACCTTTGATGAGGTAAAAGGAATAAAATTTATCTCCCTGGTTGCTTTGAAGCGATTTTTTTTTTCTTATCCCCGGAAATAGCTTTGTGGGGAATAAGATGTGTCCAATTTATTTATAGCCAAAGAAATATTAGCTGCACGGGCAAGAAGCCTGATGACTTTAATGTGAAAGAAAATAGGATGCTGTTGGAAGTTAGCTGATTTCTGAAGGCAACAAGTGCAAATGACAGTGTAGCAATAGCGTGGCTTTCACATTATATAATGGATGGTGGGGTTCGGGCGGCGCACACAAAGAAACATTCATTGGCAACCTCTTTCAACTTTCCTTTAAAATCTCTCAAATGGAAGCCTCGTGAAAGTAGGAGGCCAGCCTACAAGTTTATGCGGCCAGCCTATTTTAAGTATGTTGTGTGAGTTTTATTTATTTATTTTTTTAAAGATTTTATTCATTTATTTGAGAGAGAATGGGAGAGGGAGCACGAGCAGGGGGAGGTGCAGAGGAAGAAGCAGACTCCCCGCTGAGCACGGAGCTGGGTTTGGGTCCCTGGACCCTGGGATCCCAGGACCCTGGGACCATGACCTGAGCCAGAGGCAGACGCTTAACTGACTGAGCCACCAAGGCGCCCCATGTGAGTTTTAGTTTTAAGGATTTATATATTTTATATAAAATAATGTTTTTGATATTTTTTAATTAGTGATTTTCAGTACTGTAAGTGTCCTTTATTTTATAGAATTACTTTCATCAGGCCTGTAGGACAAGATTATTTTGAGGAATTGCTATGATCATATCTTAAAACTTTCAAAGAAATTTTATCCTCGTAAAATAGTAATAAACTGCCTATTGAGGAATATTTTTTTTTTTAAGATTTTATTTATTTATTTGACAGAGAGAGAGACAGCCAGTGAGAGAGGGAACACAAGCAGGGGGAGTGGGAGAGGAAGAAGCAGGCTCCCAGCACCAAAGGCAGATGCTTAACAACTGAGCCACCCAGGCACCCCTATTGAGGAATATTTTTAAAATACAAAATTAAAACATGAGTGTACAATTCAAATAGTGCATATATACATGTATAGATGAAAAAGCAGAGTCCTCCTTCTGACTCCATGATGTCTTTACCTGCATACACACACCCCATACTTGCCTGGTAATCCCATTCCCCTGTGCAAAAGGTTTTGGTATGCATCCTTACACACCTTTGTTAGGCATTTGCATTCATGTGTATAGTATAAATGGATTCATACTTTGATATTTTGCAAATTTTTTTTCCACTTCATATATCTTGGAAATCTTTCTATGCTACTAATGTATATCTCTTTTTTTTTTAAGAGAGGGAGGGTAAAGGAGCAGAGGGAGAGGAAAAGAGAATATTAAGCAGGCTCCATGCCCAGTGCAGAGCCCCAGGTGGGGCTTGATCTTATGACCCTGAGGTCATGACCTGAGCTGAAACCTGGTGGAAGGCTTAACCCACTGAGCCACCCAGACTCCCTGCTACTTCATTTTTTAACACCATTCAGTTGGAGCTGTTTCAAGGATGCAGCTTTTTTTTTTTTTTTTTTAAGTTATCTTTGACCCAGTGCGGGCCTTGAACTCATAACCTGAGCCAGCCAGGCACCCCTCAAAAATGTAGCTTTGAGAGAGTAAGGTGTTGAGACTGTCTGGATAGTATACATGACTGAATCCATGTTAAGGCCTCTGGATAAACTTCTAGGATTCTGGTGGGTGGATACCTTGTCTCAAGATAAGCCTTAAATTCCCTTGCTACTTTTTTTTTTTTTTAAAGATTTATTTATTTATTTTAGAGGAGGCATGCAGGGGTAGGGGGCGGGTAAGAAGGAAAGGATGAGGGAGAGAATGTCCAGCAGACTCCCTGCTGAGTGCAGAGCCCTGGGGGGCGGGGGTTGGGGAATACTCAGTCTCTCTACCCTGAGATCATGACCTGAGCCAAAACCAAGAGTCTGACACTTAACCCACTGAGCCACCCAGGTGCCCCAAATTCCCTTGCTTCTTAAACTTGCTACTGACCAGTCTGGAGTGGCCTGCCTCTTTCTTCTGTCTCTACCTGCTCTCCACATATGGTGAGGGGCCAGACTGGAAACCAACAATTAGTAATGGAGTTGAAGCTCTTTCACATGTTAATTGTTCATTAGCATAGTTTTTTTTTTTTTATCCTTTTATATCTTTAACTATTGGCAGATTTAGTCTCTTTATTTTTAAATATTAATTTTATTTTGTGGAGTTTCTTTCAGTCATAGGGACATTTTCTTTTGTGGTTTTTTTTTTCCTTTGCTTATTTGTTCTTCTGTTACCCTTCTCTAAACCTCGTTAGGTGAATGGGTGTTAGCCTTTCTATTAGCTACTCACTATGTCTGGTTAACTTTTTTCTCCTACTATTCAACACTTGTCCACTGCATTCAGCAGAGAGGTCCGTATGGTCCGTTTTCTGGGTCACCACTTTTTTATCAGGGCCCACTCTGCTGTTTAGTCTACAGATTTAGTTTTAATTTTGGTATTTATGCTTTTTTATAACTACTTTATAACAACCCAGTTTTAAAATATTTGTTTATTCTCTCTATTCTCTGGGGTATAAGTTCCGAGGGCATTGGTTCTACTCATTTTTAGTCTTTCTTCTGGTTTGTTCTTAACTCTGTTTATTCGGATTTCCCTTTGGGATAGTAATACTTTTTCAAGTGTTTGGTTTCCCTCCACAGGTCTCAAATTGTACAGTCTCCGCAATTTCAGTGTATTTCTACAGACTGGGTGATGACTCTTCTTTGTTTTGCAGTAAATCCCTGTTTTAAAGGCAGGAGATTTGCCTGTGGCTGTATTGTGCAGAGGAGCAAATGCGAAAGGTGGTGACCTGCAACCAGTTTAAGCTTTCCTTGAATGTGCTAGGAAATGCTTTACCCAGGATTTTGTCTCAAATTTCTAGCACCTGTCTCCCATGTCAGAATTCCTAATTTGATAGAATATACCACGTTTGTTTTTGTTTTTTTCCAGGTAGCAGAAATAATAGATACTAACCTTAAGAGTCATTGGCATTCAAGATGCTGTACTTTTTCCCTTGACTATCAGCCAATTCTTCTCCAAAGAGTGCCTTCATCTTAGGGTTGTTTCAGGTCTTCTGTGGTTGAGATAATCATAACTCAGTTGGATTTTGACATTAGTCTGTTCCCATCTGCTTTTTATCTTCCAGGAAATCCATAATTGGTTCAAATTTCCAGCGCTCTTTTGTATTTACTTTTATTTTTCAAAGGGATGTGGGGACTGAAGAAATTTGTTCTGTCAGCCCTCTTCCATTTTGATTTAAGAAGACCACATTTCTTTTATTATAGCCATAAAGTGCCTCTAGTTAAACAAATGATGCATTCCTCTTGAGTAATTGATTATGCATTTCCAAGTTACTCTTTTCAGCTTTCTATGGATTTGGCTTGGGTTTGTGGTTGAGTTTGATCCCACTGTATTTATTTTCACGCAGTCTGATTCCAATAAAAGACACGGCTACTTACCTTGTTTTGATTTTGAAATACTTGCAGCAGGTATATTTAGAAATGGTCTGCAAACTTGCTGGAAATTTAAGCCAATCAAATATTATTAGAAGCATTCTTCTTCATTTTTTCTTCTTTCTTTCTTTCTTTCTTTCTTTCTTTCTTTCTTTCTTTCTTTCTTTCTTTTTCTTTTTTCTTTTTTTTTTTTTTTTTTACTGTTTTAAGTGCAGGATTGCCACTGATTGTCATAAAAGATTTAAGATTTCCACATCACTTTTTTTTTTTTAAGATTTTATTTATTTATTTGACAGAGATAGAGACAGCCAGCGAGAGAGGAAACACAAGCAGGGGGAGTGGGAGAGGAAGAAGCAGGCTCATAGCGGAGGAGCCCGATGTGGGGCTTGAACCCAGAACGCTGGGATCACGCCCTGAGCTGAAGGCAGACGCTTAACCGCTGTGCCACCCAGGCGCCCCGATTTCCACATCACTTTTTAGAAAGATTCATTTATAGAGACACTGAAACTTTCTCATTTTAAAGCATCAGTAATGAGAGAAAGTTTTACTTTGAAAGCTGAGGCAGATCCCATGCAAGGATTATTTTCAGTCCCTATTTCACTGAAAGTTTTAGATTCTTAAACATATGCCATTTTTAAAAAATAGTGAAGAGAACATCTTCTAATTCCAATATTTAATAAGTCCCCTCTTTGCGAAACCTGTAATTTAGTGCTCAACACAAAGTATATGTGTGAGAATTGAATATTAATGTAATTTAGTGAAGTTTCTGCACAGAGAGAAATAAAAACGATCTTCTGTATCTCCATGGACACTAAACTTTCCTTGCTTTTGAGTCATATCATTCTCTCCCTTCCCTCCATGTTTTCTTCACTTCTTCCTTCACATTTAACAAACATTTATTCAATCTCTCATAGATACCAGGCTCAGTGTTAGTCCCAAGAGATACAAAGATGAATAATAAACCATGATTTTGACCTCGTGTCTTTTTTTCTTAAGTTTATTTATCTTGAAGTACTCTCTACACCCAATATGAGGCCCAAACTCATGACCCCAAGATCAAGAGTCACATGCTCTTCCAACTGAGACAGCCAGGTGCCCCTTGACCTCATGTCTTAACCTTTAAGTGTGTGCAAATTCAGAAGAGATGATAGGTGTGAAAATGCTTTTGCAAACTGTAAAGTGCTCTAGAAATATAGTGGTGTCATGGAAGGTTCAAGTAGGCACAGAACTTAATCAAGTAGGTACAGAACTAAATTTTGGGTAGAGATAAAAACGAGTTGTAAAATTAGCCTGAAAAGCTTTCAAATTGTTGTCTTAAGTACTGAGTATTAAATTGAAGATAATTATGCTATTGCAGGAAGAGACTCCCTTTTTTTTTTCTTCTAAGATTTTATTTTAATTTAAGTTAGTTCACATATAATGTAGTATTGGATTCAGGAGTAGAATTTAATGATTCATCACTTTCCTATAATACCCAGTGCTCATCACAAGTGCCCTCCTTAATGCCCATCACGCAATTATCCCTTCCCCCATCCACCTCCCCTCCAGCAACTGCAAGAGGAGACTCCTTAAAGAAAGAGCTGTTTCAGTGAAGAATTTTGCTTTAACTTTAAGGCTTCAAACATTGTGGGGAGCTTATTAGGTATTAACACTTTGCTCTTGTAGCTTTTGTTTGTGTGGGTGCAAAGATCAAATGAGACTGTAGGTGTGAAACTGTTCTGTAAACTGTAAAGTGATGTATAAATATAAGGTGCCATTATTTCGAAGGGAGGTGGTGTTGAGAGACGATGGACCAAATTAGATAAGGTGCAGAACATGGGCCATATTGGGAGAAGAAAGGACAGCAGAGTAACTTTTAAGCAAAATTATAACTACCTGTATATTTTGAAGCATTCTAGAATGAACTCCATTTCCAAAGACATCTTCTCTCTACAACCTGCCATGGCCTTTGGAATTCTGCTAAGGAAAGTGCTTCTGTTTGATGCTAATCATTGGTAATAGTATGTGTTCAAAAGTAGTATTTTTATTATGCAGTGGTTTCACGTTTGCAAGTGTTTTGCTCTATTTTTATTAGCTCATGATAGTGTTTTGAGCTAGGTGTTGGTGATGGTGTGTTTCTCTTTACATCTTTATTGCTCCTTTTTTACTGAGGAAGAAGTAAGGATCAAAAGTTGAATAGACTATTCATCCCATAACCAACATGTGACAGGCTTAACCCAGACTGTCTCTCTTCTGTATTCTTTTTGCTCCATCATGATTCAATCCCAGCTTAAAGTGTTTATGAAGCATCTGTTATAGGATTAGGGAATTTCGAGGTCTGATTGTAGTTTCTTCAGAGGATGCCCAAACTGATTGGAGAGACAGATCTCATGGGTCAGAATGTCATAGACAGTGTTTGATTTTAAGTACTAAATAGTGCGTAACAATTTAGTTGATGGAGCAAATGATGTGGATTGGATTAGGTTAAGGAATGCTTTGTGAAGAGGTGGGATTGTCTATTTTAAAAAGTTAGTTAAAAAGTAGAGACCCTATGTACTGTATGGTGACTAACATAACATAATAAAAAATCATTATAAAAAAAAAGTAGAGACCCTTTCAGGGTAGGTTAAGTGTATTAAGGGAAAGGCCATCATAACTGAAAGTGGCAGTAAAACTTATTAATAAAAATGTATGTTTTAGGTAAGAATACCAATACCTTGTGTAATCAAATGTTTCCCTGAGTCTCACAAGCTATGATCATATGAACACTCCTCTTTTGCCAGCATGAGGCCCTGGGGAGCCCCCATACCTTTTTCCTGCTGTCCTCACCTCATGGGCCACCTTCCCCACTCACGGGCTGCTGCCTGGCCGCCTGCAGTTCCAAGACTCCAGTATGTTCCTTCTTCTTGCTGGTTCTGAAATGATGCCTTCCCTGCCTTTTCTGCTTTTTTAGAAGGAATCCTAGAGCAGAGCTGCTTGGCTCTGGGATTAGGGCTTCCCCTCCCCCCCTGATTCCCATAGGCCTGTTCTTCCTTGAGGTACATTCATGCTGACAGAGTAGATGAATCATAACGGATCCGTATCCCATCTTTTCTCCATGCCCAGCAGAGAAGCTCTCTCTGATCTCAACACCCGGATAGGCCTGGGCATTTGCTTGATCCCTTGACAGTGGAGCATCATTACCATATTTGGGTTTTGGCAGAGGTTGCCACTGTGTATTGATTGGTTGGCTGCAGTGTTTTGCCTCTCAGTACAAAAGTGGAAGAGGAAGATACTCCATCTACCTGATAATTCCCCAGCAGCCAGGGCACAGCGTGTGACCCAAGCTCAGCCAATCAGCTATTGCAGCCTGAGGCTGATTCTGGAGCAAATGACCCAGGAAAAGAAGG
The DNA here is from genome assembly GCF_024610735.1 of Ursus americanus. Taxonomy (NCBI): domain Eukaryota; kingdom Metazoa; phylum Chordata; class Mammalia; order Carnivora; family Ursidae; genus Ursus; species Ursus americanus. The sequence continues at coordinate 24,193,077 of NC_142146.1, read as the reverse complement.
GTCAGTTAGGAGCCATGTCGAATGTAGTGACGTCCAGCACTGATGGCAGTGGCTTCTAGCGGTGGTCCTATTTTGCAGAAGCATCAGAGTCTTGTCATTGGACTTGCTTGCTCCTTGGTCCTTCAGCCCAGATCATTACTATGTCCTGCTCTTTTTTCAGTTTGCACCTTCCTCTAGCCTTCTTGCAGATTCTGCCAAATCTGATCTATTTTGATCAAATGTTAGGAAGATAGAATGTTAGAAAATGTTTGTTCATTTGCTTTAAAAGATATAACTCAATGTATTTTTCTTATGACAAAGTACTGTGACTCCAAACAAAAGACCCTGTTGCCAAGCCCGGCTTATTGGGCCATGCCAACTTTTCTAGTGCCAGGTTCTCCCTAAGAGAACTCTGGCATGCCCTTTGTCGAGCTGTCGTTTTCTTCTATCACCCCAGAAGTGGCCAGGTGTAAGTGTATATGCCTGGTGTCATGAAACACAGCTCTATTCCTTTGCTGAACCTGCTAGTTCACATGTATATTGAGAAATGATTAGGTACGATTCAAGGAGTGAGGAGAAGGAAGGTACCTCCCAATTCCATGTGCTAGGAAATTCGCATTCCCCTCCTGATCTGTGTTACTGGTATTCTCAATTAATGCTCATGCCAGTGTCAAAATGGGCACTTTTGCCCAGTGAGAGACTCTGAAATGAGAAAAAAAAAAATGGATGTTTTCAGTGGAAAACTAGGTGTTCCTTAGCAACATGCTCTTCCTAGATTCTGATTATGTGGAGGGCTTGGTACCTTTCATTGTCTTTGACTGTAAATTTTAGACAATTAAAAATGCAAATGATTCTTTTTTTTTTAAGATTTTATTTATTTATTCGACAGAGATAGAGACAGCCAGCGAGAGAGGGAACACAGCAGGGGGAGTGGGAGAGGAAGAAGCAGGCTCCCAGCAGAGGAGCCTGATGTGGGGCTCGATCCCAGAACGCCGGGATCACGCCCTGAGCCGAAGGCAGACGCTTAATGACTGCGCCACCCTGGCGCCCCTCATTTAACATAATATTCTTGAGGCCTATCCATGTTGTTGCAAAGGACAAGACTCTATTTTTTTTGTAGCGGAGTAGTATTCCTGTGTGTGTGTGTCCCATATTCTTTATTCATTCATCCATCTGTGGATGCTTAGCTTGTTTCCTTCTCTTGGCTTTTCTAAATAATGCTGAAATGAATGTAGAGCTGCAGATATATTTTCAAATTAGCGTTTTCCTTTTCCACGTGTAGCTGTAGATTTGTTGTGTCTGTGGGAGGAAGTGAGTTCAGGATTTTCCTTTGCTCCCATCTTGAACAGCACTGGGAAAGAAATTACTAAAAAACAAACAAAAAAACCTTTTGTACTGTGTATGTCACAAATTTGGTGCCTGATCACTTGGTAAAAGGGAGTTATCAAGGGCTTTTACATAGGGTTTTATGTGTTGAAGGCAGTGTTCAAACACTGTGCAGCAAGGTATTGGAAAGGTTGGATCAAGGAGTACTTCAGTAATTCTAAGCATGCAATAGTTTTTATTCATCTCTCATCAACAGACATTTATTGAGTATTCACCATGTGCCAGACATAGAGTTCAATCATAAGGATTCGGAATGAACAAGTAACATTCCAGTCTTTAAAGCCCTGAACATCCAGCACAGGAAAATTAATAAGCAAATGAATAGGGGTATTTCATTGCTGAACTTTATACTAGAAGTATACATAAGCACAGGATACAGTGGAAAACAAAGGTAATGACAGAAATGGTTTCTCCAAGGAGGTTTTTTTTTTTTTTTTAAGATTTATTTATTTATTTGAGAGAGAGGAGAGGGAACATGCATAGAAAGGGGGAACAGAGGGAGAGGGAAGACTCCCCACTGAGCGTGGAGCCCAATGAGGGGCTTGATCTCACACCCCTGAGATCACAACCTGACCCGAAACCAAGGGTCAGATGCTTAACGGACTGAGCCACCCATGTGCCCCCAAGGAGGTAATTCTTAAGCGAGCCCTAAACAGAAGGCACTGGGAAGTAAAGGTATGGGAGTGTTCTGAGAAAGCAGAGCACTTTGTGGAGGCCAGAACCAACATGGCAGGTAAGAGAACTCCAGTGAAATAAGGCTCGGCTGTGACACAAAACAAAGCTGGAGAAGCAGCCAGGCTCCATCCTCTCACAGGGAAGATGCAGACCATTTCCTATGGCCAAAAGAGAATGTGTGGAGGTTTGAATTTCTATAATAAATGATTAATAAAATTGATAGACTTTTGTGATTCCAAGTGATGCTTCATTATAATATTACAGAGAGAAGGATGCATCTTATGTGAGCACAATTGATGTGATAGAGATTCCTGACTCCAAGAACAACAGACTTTCCCTACCAGTACCAACCAACCAATCTCCTCTCCTCAATGACGTTTTCAGTGTCTTCTTAACGCAGGGAAATACACTGTATTTGTTTTTTAGATTATCCCTGAGAGTATAGAATTTTAAGGAGTATGCCATAGTTTGTGAGATGAATCAGCTGGCCCACTGAGAATAGGGGTTTGCAAAAAAAAAGGCAAATCTCGGATAATATGGAGGGAAAAGAGATGGAAAGAGAGGGGTCTCAAGCCAGGCCACTACCTGAAAGAGGCACAAAAGAACTAGAACCTCAGAGCTGGGGTTGGTGGCAGGTGAGCAGCTGATGAAGCCTGGCTGGCTAACCAGCATTGGCCTGTCGTCAGCCTCAGGTGTATGGCAGAAAGCTAGGAAACAGAAAATGCCAGAGGCAGGGATGGCTTGCCGTTTTGAACGCTGTTTTTCTCTCGCCTCAAATATTTAACTTCCGCCATGCTGCATGTTCTGGTATGCGTTTTATTGTGCCATCCTATTAATGTATAAAGTTTGATAGTTATTCATTGCTAATCAGGTTGAAATAAATCAGGTTACATGTTCAACTGAGCTGAATTTATCCTCTCTTCTGCATCTGACAGGGTGCTTTTAGAACAATAAGTCCCACAAATGTCAGAGCACAAACAAACCTTCATTAGAAGCAGTTCTCTACTATTAGAGAAACTATGATGAGAAACAAAGGACATCACGTCCTCAGAGGCAAACTTTTCGATCATCTAACAAAAGAATACTCCCTGAACTCTGTAAATACGAATTCTTAGCTTGCAATATGAAAGTTCTTGTAGCTGCTGGAAAAAATTGTTACTCAGATAATTCATGCAGTGGAAATGTGCTTAAGTCATTAGCTCCTGGGAACAATTCATGTATATATTATATATTCATATACTTACATAATACTGAAAAGATATGTACATAAAGATATATATTTAAAATCCCTTAGCAGTGGATACCTAAAGTTTCTAATTATAAGGAACTGTCTTTTATCCTCATAAACAAGGCTGTATTTAGTAAAATATGCAGATCACCAACTCTTACGACAAATGACAGAAGCAGAGTAGTGTGTGATATAATATTGTTGTTTCAATTTAAAGAATGAGTGGTCCTGTCTGTCTTGATGAACTGGGCTTTACTCAGCTAATTGTATGATCTAGGGCCACAATTAATAATGAAGGAGTTTAGGGGAGGATCTCTTTTTAAACTGTTTTGCTGTAAACTCTGATGTGATACGAATAACTTGGTACATATTTTTATTGTGAAACTGAGGAATATAATGTCTTCTTCAGTGAATCACTGAGAGGGCCTGGTTTAAAAAAAAGCTAATTAATCAATTTATTCCCTACATCATTGCAGAAACTAATATGAGGCAGCTTTCAGGGATATAAATGACTGATTAAAAATAAAATTGTTTTCCATATAAAAAATAAAAATAAAACAAAATAATTGGTAAAGGAATGAGTGAAGAAAAAATAAAAGTAGAAAATAAGATAAAGCCCTAAGGATCAGCTTGATGTAAAAGATGATTTTGAGAAATTGCTAAATGTGTTTCAAAAATATATCCAGATCAAATAAGTAATATGCACAAATAACTTGTAGATATTTATTGTTAGATATTTATTTTTAAAGATAATCAAGGAATGATTAATAATTATTAAGTGAATAAAGCTTACTAAAATTTTATATTCTGAAGAGAAAAAAATTGCATGTTTTTTAGAATTTACTGGTAACCTAAACAATGTGGTACCCAAGGAAAGTTGCAAAGCTTTCACTACATACACAGTTGGGATTCCCACTTTTTTTTTCTTTCTTTCTGGAACAATGTTTTATAATCAGGGTATAATTAGTGTTATCCTTACCTAATTATGGTTTTCAATTTTACCTATATCCTTTAAAATTTTAAATTAATGTTAGCTCAACTTTATCTTTATCAACTGATTTTTGTTATAAGTTTAGTTTAACCCTATAGTATGTAGTAATGTCTCTTTATAGGAATAGTAGTTTTGGCCAATGAGTTTTTTTTTTTTTTTAAGATTTCATTTATTTATTTATTTTATTTTATTTTTAAAAAAGATTTTATTTATTTATTTGACAGAGATAGAGACAGCCAGCGAGAGAGGAAACACAAGCAGGGGGACTGGGAGAGGAAGAAGCAGGCTCATAGCAGAGGAGCCTGATGTGGGGCTCGATCCCATAACGCTGGGATCACGCCCTGAGCCGAAGGCAGACACTTAACGACTGTGCCACCCAGGCGCCCCTATTTATTTATTTTTTGACACAGAGGGAGACAGCCAGCGAGAGAGGGAACACAAGCAGGGGGAGTGGGAGAGGAAGAAGCAGACTCCTAGCGGTCCTAGAGCACTGGGATCACGCCCTGAGCCGAAGGCAGACGCTTAACACCTGCACCACCTAGGCACCCCTGGCCAATGAGTTTTAAAGATTTATTTATTTGAGAGAGAGCAAGGGAGAGGGCGGGGGAGGGGCAAAAGGACCGGGAGAGAGAATCCCAAGCCAACTCCCAATGAGCACGGAGCCCATCTTGGGGGGCTCCATCAAGGACCCTGAAATCATGACCTGATCACACAACCTTGAGATCATGACCTGAGCTGACATCAAGAGTTAGATACTTAACTGACTAAGGCATCAGGCACCCTGGCCTATGAGTTTTAAAAAGACAAACTTGGAGACATGAAGTTCCCAAATGATTACTTGTACAGTGAGCCATCATTGGTGAAATTATACCCTTAAAGCTATGTTGTTTAATTTATGCATAATACGTAACTGGGATATTTTCAAGGAAGTAAGTGAAGTATAAATTAACAATTATTTTCTTAAAAAATTGTGTTAAAGGGGCACCTGGGTGGCTCAGATGGTTAAGCATCTGCCTTTGGCTCGGGTCATGATCTCCAGGTCCTGGGATTGAGCCCCATGTCAGGCTCCCGACCTAGTAGGGAATCTGCTTATTCCTCTCCCTCTGCCTCTCCTGCTTGTGCTCTCTCTGTCTCTCTCTCCCTCAAATGAATAAATAAAATCTAAGAAAAAAAAAAAGGAAGAAAGAAAAAAATTCTGTTAGATACTCACAGATGCTAACAACATCTTTATCACATGTGTTTATTTGTTTTCCAATTCTTTGTTTCCATCTGATTAATTTTCAACATTCGAATTTCATCAAATATTTTTTAAGGGCCAATTATGAGCCATTGTGTCATTTAATCTCACCTTCTCTCCCCCCATGGCCATTATCCAGATAAGAAAACTGCCAAAGGATTGTAGTAAGTGACAGAGGAGAGGTAATTAAAGATACACTTGTAAACATCTTTTAGTATAATATCCTACCAGCTACTCTATAGCACAATTCCCCTTACTTATGTCCTTAGTGGATGCCGTAGTCAAGTCTGAATTTTTATGTCCCTAACCGTGGGCCACACACCTCAATTCAGCAATCTCTTGGAGGCTTGAGAGCTAGCTACACTAACATTCACTGAGTCCTCAGTTCAAGACAGAATATGTATGTAACACTGTAACTCTCCCACCTTAGAACATGAGTTTTCCCTTCAGTAAGTTCTATTCATTTTGCTCTTTAAATGCTTCACTATATTGTTACTCAAGGGATCACAAGTTGATTGCTTTCACATTTTAGATCAAAGCCATTGGATGTTAGTTTATATTCTCCAAAACAATTAGTTAAATTTCTTTCTGTTCTAGAAACAAAATAACACCAACAGACTAAAACAAAATGAGAGGTCAATTCATGGGGTTTGACAGCTGCATCACTAATTTTAAAGATAAAAACTGGCAATCTCAATTTCATTAACAGATCTCCTGCACCCTATTAGAGAGTTAGGAGAACTTGAGTTCTTGAATTTGAGCTGGAGGTGCAAAAAGCCTTATGAGGCCAGTGATCATATGTTTTCCTTGTCCTGTCTTGGCTTATGCCTGTTGTCCTATCATTCATTCTGGTTTAATGTCTGTCCAAATTTTTCAATTTTTTTTAAGGAAACGTTACTGTTATTTATTTTAAGATGCGTTGGGTTGTGTTTCCTAGATTTCTGCTTTGCTTGCAGCTTCTGCCCTAGTCTGGTCTAGTAGTTTGTGAGACCCATGGGCAATGAAAAGATTTCTCACTCTTACATGTGGTTAAATCTGAAAGACAATGACCAGCCTGTCTCTCTACTCCCAAGCTTTTCCAGCTTCCCTTCAGAGACTGTGCACACTGTGCTTGCTGATAAAACAAAGATCTCTCAGACCTCAGGAACTAAGGACCGCTAACTCCTTCTATGCCAGATGCCCAAAACTGCCAGGACACCAGTGATTGGGGCTAGTAGGAAATGTGGACAGTTTTGCTCATGATGTGAGAAATGTGTGTATGGAAAATAGAGGATGAGAAGTCTGATTTGTAGAGAGTTTCTTGTCATTTATTGTATGGCCTAAATCTACAACCATATTTCATGGTTTGAAAAATTTTATATTGGAATAAACTCTTTTGGCAGCAATAACAGAAAAAAAGAATCAAATGCTTAATGAAATGTTAGCTACTGAATTTACAGGTCTAAAAAAAAAAAGTTGATGCTAAACATGTAACTTGCACAAAAATGTTGTTGATATTTACTACCCATTATGGGAACTATAGGTGTGTCACTAACCACAACTTCTGGTGAGAAGATGAGAAGTTGCTGAAGAAGCATCGCCGTTCACTTCAAATTCTGTTTGCCTTTTGTTAAAAATTAGTTGGAAATTTAGAATCAAAGTATCCAAAGAATGGGCTGGCAAAAATATTCATATTTTGGACATGTAACAAACTGTAATTATTGAAACAATGCTTGCAAACAAGAACATATTGAAATGGTTCCTTACAAAAGGAACGACTAGACAAATTAAATAATGAGAGCTCAACCAGCATAAAAGACTTAATTTTGGGATTTTATAATTGCACTTTGGAATATCTTGGGTTATGAGAAGAATGTTTTGTTGTCACTCCTCTTTGATTGAATATACTTATATATTTTGAAATATTTAAATTTGGCTTAACATTCCAAAGAGATGACTTGTTGATATATCATATAGAAATATTTTGCAAAGGAAGTTATTGTAAATAAAAGGAAAAACCCCAATATCTATAAAAATATTTACATATTTCAATATATAAATATTAAAATTGAGATTAAACTCCATGTAGCATAATTTGCTTTTTATTTACCAGGTACCTTAGCATTTATAGACAGAGTATTTTTTCCAGTTAAAATTTTTATGGCATATAAAAAAAAGATTGAAATATCCCCAATTTCCTATGTATTATCCATAAAATGCATCTTTGAAGAAGTTTGCAGGTAATTTTACACAAAATTGAAAATAATAAGACCATATAGAAAAAATGCATTTTCAAAAAAATGCTAGTGACATGGTACTAGAGATATATGTGAATAAGAACCTGTTTAAAATACCTAAATATGGGCATGAATACTTTTTCTGCCTTTGCTGTTTCTAAACTTATTTCTCTTGGTAAATTTTTATAGGGCTTTACAATCCTTTTTAAAAAATTTCTAACTATTTCAGGGTGTACTTAAAATCAAGGATAGTCACTGATGAAATCGGTATAACTATCCGAATCTGAAAATGGACATTGTTTATATTTAATATTCAGATAAGGTAAAGAAGTATTTTAATGTTGTTTTACTACAAAGATATGTGCTATTTTTATTTTTAGGAAGAATTTTATTTTGAAAATAGTTATTGAATAGAATTTTTTTTTGGTTTACCAATATATTAAAACCAAATTGCCAGTTCTTAATTAAATATTTTTAAATAATGTAATTTAATTATTTTTATTGCTCCCATTCACTGTTAAATGTGCACTGATTTGCATGACAACTTACATGGTCTCGCCGCTTATTTTTAGAGAATATATGAAAATTGGAGCACCTGGGTGGCTCAGTTGGTAGAGCATGAAACTCTTGATCTTTGGGGTCATGAGCTTGAGCCCCATGTTGGGCATAGACTTTACTTAAAATAAAAAGGGGTGGGACAGCTGGGTGGCTCTGTCGGTTAAGCATCTGCCTTCCGCTCAGGTCATGATCCTGGGGTTCCCGGATCGAGCCCAGCATCGGGCTTCTTGCTCAGTGGGGAGCCTGCTTCTCCCTCTGCCTGCCACTCCCCTTGCTTGTTCTCTCTCTCTCTCTGACAAATGAATAAATAAAATCTTTATTATAAAATAATAAAATTAACCATATTAAAAAAAGGGAGGAGGCCATTCAGGAATTTGATTCTACTGTGAACTGAGGTTCCCACTCTCCGTCTCTCCTCTTTGTCATAAATATTTGTGATCTTGGAAATGCAGTTACATTGGTTAAACATGACTGTGGAGCCTATCCCTCTCTTTAATGGACCAGTTTCAGAGTTGACTGAGTAGAAGCCCCCAAAGCTGACCTGAAATTGCAAGTGATAGTTTTGTTTTTTTGGTTTTTTTTTTTGTTTTTTTTAAAGATTCTATTTATTTATTTGACAGAGGGAGAAAGAGCACAAGTAGGGGGAGTGGCAGGCAGAGGGAGAAGCAGGCTCCTCAATGAGCAAGGAGCCCAAGCCGGGCTTGAACCCAGGACTCTGGGATCATGAGCCCAGCTGAAGGCAGACACCCAACTGACTGAGCCACCCAGGCGTCCCTGCAAATGATAGTTTTAAATTATGATACCTTCTTCCACAAATAGAGAGAGAGAGAGAGAGTTCTCAAGGGGATTAGAAAAAACTTGAGGGATTAAAAAAACAAAAAAGCACACATCACACAGATGGTTGTCTGGTTTTCTTTTCCTTTAAGTTGATATTTCGTCCAAAATATTTTTTACAGTATTTAGCAAAAAATTTTAAACTAGTTGGGAGAAAAAAAACTGGTATTGGGGAGGAGAATCACACTCCGTTGTAAATAAGGTATTGGAAGAGATCTTATCTTCACTCTTAGAAAGGGAATCAAGGTGCTTCTAATGAACTTCAGGAACATCGGACTATTCATTCAAATGCCCCAAGAAATCTTTATACTTGGTCTTCCTGAGTCCTGTCAAGGTAGAGGACAAGTATATATACAAGGAGACCAAATAAGCAGGTACAAGGAGTGTTTTCCTACCCTTATTTTATGAGTAGATGGTTATAAAAAGAAACCAAAAGAGAGATCAAATGAATATAGTGTTTAAACTACCCACCTACCCATTCACCCACCTATCCACCCACTCAATCATTTATATGTTCGACTAATAGTTAATGAGCACATATTTTTTTTTTACATATATCATTAGCAAAAATACCAACACCTGACCTTGATCTTAAGTTGTGTACAATCTAATGTGGGGATTAAATCTCAGTGAGTATATTTCAGTGTGGCTAGAGGATTTCTGCTTGTATGCCACTATCTGGGGGCAAGATGAGTTCGTTTCTGAGAACTTAGAAAAATATTATCTTAGAGTTACTCTTTATGTTAGTAAAATTCCCATCCTTAGGTAAATACAGTTCATCTCCACTTAACTTTTCTAGTTCATTTCGACAAATGTTTATTGATTACTTAGAAGCCAGGCATGGGAGTACAGAAAAAACTGACAAAACACCACCCCGCACACAAACAAAGAGAACCATAGGCACATACGGATAATCTGAAAACCACCCACTGATGCTCTAACCAAGGCTGTGGGAGTACAGAGAAGGTGCACCTACTCAGACCTGAGAGTGGTGGAAAAGGGAAATGGTATCAGAAAAGACATCTAGGAAAAGTCTTAAAGGATGGATGAAAATTAGTCAGATAAAAAAGAGAGGGAAGGACATTCCAGAAGTGGGAAACGTATGAGCAGAGGCACAAAGGCAATAAAACGTATGGCGGGGAATTACAAGCACACTGGTGCTGCAAAAGCATAAAGAGGACAGCAGACATCGCGGGCAGGGGATGGGCTGGAGGGCAAGACTGGGATCTGTCATGCAGGGACTAATGGGCTTTCAAGAAGACTGAGGCTTGAGACATCATTGAACCAGTTTTAAGAAGAAGAGAAAGCTATCAAAAACAAGGAATGGGCAGGGGTAAGAGAAGAGCTAGGAAAGTGTGACATCACACCTGCCAAGGAGGCCTTTCAAGAAGGAAGTTGTCTTCGTAACAATCGACAGAGATGTGCATTCAAGTAAGAGATGAAAAACGGTTTTTGGAGAGAACAGTTAGTTTGCAAGGAAGATATTAAGGCTAAGTGTAGACAGTATTAGTCTGCTCTGTAGACTTGGTGGCTGGCACATAATGGGTGCTCAAAAAATGTTTGTGAGACAACGAAAGAATAAATAAGTACATTACAGTTGGTCCTTGAGCAAGGTAGGGTTTGGGGGTACCAATTCCCTTGTGGTTGAAAATCCGTGGATAACGTTGACTCCCCTAAAACTTAACCACTGATAGCTTACTGTTGACGGGATGCCTTACCAGTAACATAAACAGATTAGCAGATATTTTGTATGCTGTCTATTTTTTGTACTGTATTCTTACAGTAAAGTAAGCTAGAGAAAAGAAAATGTTCTTAAGAGAATTGTAAGGAAACTAGCCTTTACAGCACTGTACTGTAAAAATCCACACGAGTGGACCTGTACAGTTCAAACCTGTATTGCTCAAGGGCCATTGCATATAGAATTATACTGAATAAAGGACCTCTTTTGAGAATACAGAAGCAGGTCTCTGTGCTTAGATTATTATAATGGTCTAAGACTGTATCAAATATTATACCTAAGAAAATGGTGATAATACTTCTCTCTTAATTATGTTATGGTAATACAAAATAATCTGTTAATATCTATGGAGTATTTTGAGATCTCAGAAGTAGGCATTGCAGGGATATATTTTTATTATGTCCCTTTCCATACCAATATGCACAAATAGATGACTGAATTATGCCATTGACAAAATAAGTCCAATGTGTAATTGGACTCACTTAATTTAGAAGTGATCGTTTGTATGTCCTGAAATATGCCAAGTTGTGTCTAGAAGGCCGTGAACAGCTGTCTTATGTAGCTAATGGCTTTTCTCACCAAAAATGTAAAAAGCATATATAATAGTCATCCCAGCATGATGCGTTTTGGATATTGAAGGTGGCATAGAGGGAGATTTTCTTGCATGAAATTTCCTGTAATTGGTATGAATTTAAGGATTACTTTTTTCTACATATGGTTCAGGATATTCAGTATACCTACCATCAACTGGCAATTCTACTAAGATTTTTAAAATAAGAAACTAATTACAGCTGAACCTAAAAAAACTCTAACAATATAGTCTTTGCCTGTTGATCTTCTTACTCTGCAAGTTGAGAGAGTCAAATGCTAAATGTTTCGGAAATTAATTTCCCAAGATTCAATTGCAGTTTAAGGAAATGAGTCATTTACTCTTCCTGTCAATGCTGCAGGAGAGCAGCTCTGCAAAATTTGCCAGTTTGAAAATTTCTACATTACGTTTTTACTCATACGGGGACATTACAGTCGTTGTACTTGTACTTACTTTCCAAGAGTACACATTTGTTGTTTCAAATGTCATTATCTTTATTCCTATTGTGCGTCTTCAGTGTGTAATAAAATATTGTGAATGATCTGTTCAGAAATTGTCCGATTGCTACCAGATAATAATCCTTAGGGTTAAATTAACACCCTAATTTTATTTGGACATGTTTTCAAGGACTTGAAAGATTGGAAACAGTGATGTTTGATTCTCCATCAAGCTCCTATAACAGAACACTCGTCTATGTTGCAATACTGCTGATTACCACAAGGCACAAATAAGTGTAAGTTTTAATCCTTATTCTCAGAAGTTTGCAAGCCTATCAGAGAGAAGGAACCATATATAAATCACTAAGAGAACAATTAAGTGCAGAGCAAGTTTTTAAAAAAAATCTTTTAATAAGTACAGGTGAGCAAATTTTTATTTATCTATTTATTTTTAAGCAATCTCTATGCCCAAGTAGGGCTTGAACTCATGACCCCGAGAGCAAGAGTTGCATGCTAGTCAGGCAGCCTGGATGCTGATCACCTTAGAGCCTCCTGCATGTGTGAAGGTGCTTAGGGATGGGGGAGAACCATGGGCTCAGGACATCAAAAGAGGCTTCATGGGGGACAGGTTCTTTTTCCTATTTTTGTTCATGTTGATAGTAGTCCCAAAGGGAAATTTGTTTCACCCAATTTGTACTAGACTTCTCTTTATGAGTGGGAGATGGGAAAAGGGGAATGGAATTTGCTGTTCGGAAGAGCTCAGGGTTAAAGCAAGGGATGAAGAGATAACAAATCTTCAACATTTTGGGACCCGAGAGGTGTTTTTCCATAGTCTCCTGGTTCAAAATTGGACAGGTCTGCTATGAGCATAGCTAATTTTTACTCAATCCTTTGAGACTTGCAGTAATAGGGAAGTGGATCCTTAAAGAACTTGAAAGTCTTTTAAGGGGCACCTGGGTGGCACAGCGGTTAAGCGTCTGCCTTTGGCTCAGGGCGTGATCCCGGCGTTATGGGATCGAGCCCCACATCAGGCTCCTCCGCTGTGAGCCTGCTTCTTCCTCTCCCACTCCCCCTGCTTGTGTTCCCTCTCTCGCTGGCTGTCTCTATCTCTGTCAAATAAATAAATAAAATCTTAAAAAAAAAAAAAAGAAAGTCTTTTAAATGTATATATATTTATATGCTTCCCCCCCCAAAAATATATGGGGATATATATATGCTTTCCCAACTCCTTCTATGGCTATTCTGGTATTAGCTTTTGTTTAAAGCGTTACGACTTTTTACTGTAGAAGATTCACTGTGATCGCCATTGCAAGCAAACCAATAATCCCTTTTGTGCTTGGAAGTTTATTTATTAATGAAAATAAATCACTAACACATACTTTTTTCACTTGGTAGAATAATTTGTATTTCTTGAACACAATGTCATTCCATTTCCTAAGGCCAAAGAAGTATATTCATCTAGAAAATAATGCTGATAAATTTAAGAAAATATTTGAATCATTTAAAAATAGAGTAGGGTCTTGCAAGCAAAGCTAAATTAATCTTTGGAAGTTTGGAGGGTTATTTAACTCTTACCCAGAGATTGGCTATTACATTGTAAGGCATTCAAACTAGTCATGTGGACTGTCTTGCAGTCCCTTGCAGAAGTCCGCAAATGACCCTGTTTTCACATCTGTTCTCAAAGCACAGCTCCGTCTACTGGATTCCAAGCAAAAAACAGCTTTGCTTATAGGGAGATGTATTGTCAACGGTAGCGTGAAACTTGAGAGAAGTAGTGCTTGTTCACTCCAAATGCCAATGTGGAGTCACATCCTGAGCCATATGCTTGCTGGGAAGGCCAGCAGAACTATTAGTGGAAGAGTTGCAGGTATCTGATGAGTTATCTGTCATCTGTGTAATGTGTTCTCTTGTTTTCTCACTATTACTACAGCCTGGGCTGGAATGAGAAAGGAAGGCCTCAGGCTTTGAGCTCCAAGAAGAGAATTCTTGGGGGAGGCACTAGATAGCCTGAGGCTGGAGATTTGGTTCAAGAGAACAGCATTCCAGATCTTCCTTTGTGAAAAGTAACCAAGGGATCGTGGACAGTTTACACTCTTCTCTGGTGTTCTCTTTCTTTCTTTGCAGAATGTGGAGTTTAAGCTAGACGATTTCCAAGATCTCTCCCAATTCTAATAAAAGGCCCTTTTAGAATTTCCCACTTATTTCTAAGAAAGTCTTTAATATTTCAAGAGCGAAGAACCCTGCCATTGCATTTAAGAATGAAGAGAGAAAGGCAAGGAATGGACAGCAGCCCTAAGCTCTCACCTATGACTCCTTTTCTATCTCCTTGCTTTCTCTTCTGCCCATTGTCTGATTTTCTCTAAAGCGACATTACCCAAATGCATAAAATGAAATTATATCCTTCTGGACCGTACACCTAGCTATGTGATGATTAACGTCCTGATTATTACACAGGGCTTGGTAGAAAATAATGTGAGAGCCCTACCGCTAGCTTAAATAAAGGCTTCTATTTGGGGTTCCAATCTCATTTAAAGTGTGAGATGTGAGAGAATTCATTTTACTATTTCACCTTCTTTTGTATGATACTATGTTTTTGACATTGCTTTCTTCAAAATTGTCTTTATATTTCCGAAATTTCATTGTGGTGGGTTCCGAGCCATTGTGAAATGGCTGTGTTAGTGTTATAGCAGGTTAAGTTTCATACACCTATCTGTAAAAATAAAGTAATAAAAGTGGGCAATCACATATGTCCTAATAGGAGATACTCGCGTTTCTTAGCAAGTCAAATGAGAGAGAAAGGACCTTGGCAAGGATATCATGGTTGGTTCCTTGGAAAGCACCACCTGGATGGAGCTCTGTTAGTACCAAACTCTGGAAACATGGTGAATTTCTGGTAATAGTGCTAATAGCTACCTTTTTTCTCAGTAATATGAAATCAGAATTTTCTCAGGAAAACTTTTCCTTGCTACCTAATATTCAAATGTTTTTATTTCAGTCTAGTTAACGTCACTATTCCCAGCTCTCGTTTGGATTATTTCAGTTCTCCAGTATGACCATAGTACTTGATGCTCTCATTGACCACATGTTTTAGTCACTTATTCTACATATATTTATGATATGCCTGCCATTTTCAAAGTATGCATAGGGTGGGGCCCCTGAATGGCCCTGTTGGTTAAGCCTATGCCTTTGGCTCAGGTCATGATCCCAGAGTTCTGGGATAGAGTATTGCATCAGGCTCCCTGTTCAGCAGGGAGCCTGTTTCTTTCTCTGCCTCTGTTGCTCCCTCTGCTTGTGCTCTTTCTCTCTCTGTCAAATAAATAAATAAATAAATAAATAAATAAATAAATAAAATCTTAAAAAACAAACCAAACCCCCCCAAAACCCCAAAGTATGCATAGGGTAATGTGGGCAGAAAAAACAGTCCCCACCCACAGTAACTTATATTAGGGAAAGAGTAAGAAAAACCTAGACAATGATAAAAATGCAAGAGCAAAATGCCAGCGTGACAGTGATAGAACAGATGTCAGGAGGATATGCATGAGTTATTTCCAAATGGGTTAACACCAAGAACCTTGATTTAAAGGCAGGGAATTTACTGCTCAATGGAATAATCAGGGGAGGCTCCATGGAGGAGGTGGAGTATTGAAAGACATGGATTGGAATAAACAGAGAAGGCAGGATGGTATGAACCAAGGCTATGTTTCTCAAAGGCCCTGTACCACTGCTGATATGCACAATATACAGAAGTAACATTAAATAATATTCAACTACACAGTGACAGTTTTCTTTTTCCAATCATCTTTCAGTATTTTTATTCAGGAAAAAAAGGCCTCAATTTCATGCTGCTGCATCTGTAACCCCTTTCCATACTGTTAATTAACTAGTCCCTCTTCCCTCCCTTTGTTCTTTAACACATAGGCCCAAATATGATAGCAGACTATAGTAATTAGAATTCAACAAAAAGGGCTTCAGATTGCATTTATTTTTTAGTTCTCTTCACCTTATGGAAAATAATGTTAGATTTCTACTTAAAGTTGTGGTATAAAATATTTTAATCAAATAAATGTATTTAAGTGAAAACTTCAATAATTCAGGGAAAAATGGAGGCAAATGCTAGTACAAGTGTTATGTAGATAGTGCAAAATTTGTTTGGGTGGTATACGAATGCATTTGGGAAAACACTGAATTATAATATAATTTATACTTGGGATGGTAAGTAGTTCCATGTGGTGACAAGGAGAGTCATGATGGAAAGTAGCCAGAATAAGATTGAAAAGGTAGACTGTGAGTAGATCAGGGAGATCAGAGGGAATACTAGATTCATGAACATTATTCATGTTATATCTTCTCTTGGGATTCTGTTACTACCTCCTCTATTCAAATATTGATAACTATGTTTTACTGATTCTTTCTTAGGTACCAGGTATTGTATTAAGTATTTTACATACAATTATCACATTTTTTAAATCACAATTATGGTAAGAGGAAAGTATTAGTTTGAGTGTGGAGTGAAGAGTCTTACCAGAGGGTAAACAGCTAATTGCTAATACAGTTGAGTTTGGAGCCCAGGCCTATTTGATTACAAAGCTCCTATTCTTTATTATGCCTAGAAACCCTACTCATCGTCAGGCCCCAACCTGAATACTAGCTTTTTCTGTCTAGCCGAACTTGCCAACAGATGGCCAATCTCCTCTTTGGTCTTTCTGCAGCTAGCAGTATGCATTTCTGGGTAGTGATTTTCTTAACTTCTTCACTAGAATTGCTTATCCGGCCTCTATGGACAAGGTTGTGAGAGCCCAGATGGCCCGTTCACATGTCTTAAGGCATTCAGCACTGTACTTTTCTCTGGATCAAGTCTCCTATTGTTTGAATTGAGCTAAATTTTCTTCCTTTGCTATGGCTTATCACAGAAGTACAGCTGTATCACCTCAGAGTGGAGGTGGGAACAGGAGCTCTGGGGAAGATAACTCAGGAACCACCTGGAAAGGCTTTGCCTTTGTCAGACTCCAAGAATCTAATTAATTAATTTTGAACAAATCAGCAACTCTTTGGATTTGTTAAATCGTTTTGGATTTTTTTTTTTTAATATCTGAGTTTCAAATGTCTGGGTTAAGTAGAACAGAAGTGGATACCTGATAATTATAGACTTTTAGATCCCAGAAGAGAATGTTAAAGAATATCTTAACCAACTTCTTTATTTTATCAATGAGGAAACTGAAGACTAAGGAGGTTTCATGAGTTCCTTAAGGCCATAGAACAAGTTAAGAGCAGACTTTTAACTAAAGATCTCTTGATTCCTAGTAAATCATCTTCTGTATTGATGGCTTTGAGCTTGGAGGGCATGTGCTCCTTCTTTTCACCTAATGTTGGAATCCCTGTAGTATCTCTGACTGATGGGCAACAGATACAGAGCAGGGAGCAGGAACTCATTACCTTTGGAAGCAATCTATTCCATTTTAAATGAAAACTCCCTCTTTTAAATCCAATATAACTTCACAATCATGTCTGTTGCTGTAAACACCACAGAGTGTTCCAGGGATCCCTTTTTGGAAGCTGTCCTCTTTACATCCTTATCCACTCTTGTGATACTGTCCTTCTTAAGACTTTAAATACATCTGTACATTGAAGACTTTCAAATTCATAGCTCTAGACCATTCTTTTCCTATGAGCTTTATTTCCATGTACAACTACCTGCTGGATAATCCACCTTTGAATGTCTAGATTTAATACAAAACCCAGTCTTAATTACACCTTCCCATGAAAAAGCTCTCTCCCATCCCTTAGTCTTCTTTATCTCATGAGACTTTATTTTTTCAGTTCCCCGGGGCCAGGAGGAACCTGAAGTCATCCTGATATGTCTTACTCTCTTTCATTGTGCATCGAAACCATCATTTACCTTATTAGCTCCACTTTAAAATTACTTCCAGAATCCAACAAATTCTAACTAACTCCAGTGTTCTCATTGTAGTCCAGGCTATCAATTTGTCTTGCACAGACAACTCCCCCACCACCCTGCCTGCACAAACTGTTCTCCTCACAGCAGGTGGAACAAATCAAAGTCCTCGCCGTGGTCTAGAATCTCCTTAGCATGATCTGAAAGCTTCAGCTTTCCTTCTGCCTTTGTCACCCACTCCTCTCCCTCACTCTCAGTCTTGGCTAGGACCATGCCTCCTCACTGTGCCTTGAACGTGCCACACGAACTTCCACCTCCAGCCCTTTGCACCCATACTTGCAGACTCTCCGATTAACACACTCTTCCCTCTGATATGCCCACCCACACCCACTCCATCAGCTGCCTTCACTTCTGTGCCCACCTAATCAGAGAAGACTTTGCTGCCTACTGTCTCCAATACATTATCCCAATACTCTGATTAATTTTTGTTCATACCATTTATCACCATCTGACGCACTATGCTTTAACATGTTTGTTTGTTTTTTAACCTCTGCATATCACACAAAAAGTGTGAGCTGGGATTTCATTTTATTGCTGTTGTTTCCTGCAGTTTTCCTCAGTGTCTAGAATAGTGTCTTCAAAAGCAATAAATAAATATTCGTTAAATGAATATCTCCTTCAACTTTGCTATCTAGCCAGGTCTTTTATTTGTACTGTGTTGTTTCTGCAACTCACATGCAGGAATTTGCCTTTATTCCGGAAAACACTATAATTTTAGTTTGGGGTCATTAGGCAAAGTTGGCAAAATCTTTTCAAATCTGGATTTTTGCTAGAAAATGTTAATTTTCATGTTAATTTATGATGCTTATATTAATTTTTGATGATTATTAATATTAGCCACAGTTACCATGTATGGAACACTTATGTGACTAGCACTCTGCCAACTATTTTACGATATTATTTTACTTGATCCTTACAATGACTCTGAGCCTATAGCTTTGGGCAGAGCAGTCTCTACTTACCCTCTTTATGGCAGTGCTGGAGATAAACTGGATCCTTGATGTTTCTAAAAAGTAGACAGGAGCAACCTGCCATTTCTGCAAATGCTTTCCATAGCTTAGTATCCCATGGTAATAATGAAAGGACAACAGGGATTGCTACTATCTGTCGAGTACTTACTGTATGCCAGGCACTGTGCTTGGCACTGTAGAAAATGTTATTTAATCTGTGCAAGAATTTTATATAATGGATGTTACCCCTGTTTTCCAGAAAAGGAAACTATGCAGAGTGGGTACTAGTAGGGTGAAGTTGAAACCCCATCCAGGTCTCCTTCCTGGGCTGGAAGTACTATGTTGGTTACCAACTTGTCTCGGCTCCCAAAGCACTTTTCAAAATATGCTCTGTGTTAACTGAATTCCAGTAGAGGGTGCTACAGGGACACTGCAGGTGTGTGTGTTGGGGGGTGGGGGGGGGGAGTGCTCTTCTGCCCATTTCAGAGGGGTGTTGGAGAATGGCAGTGTGAGTGCAGACTTAGCCTGGCCTTAATCTTTCCACAGCCCTCTTGACAAAAACCAGAGCCTCAGCGTAGCTCCCACCCGACCCCCTTGCTCCCGTCAGCATCTAGATTTCCACCACGCACACCCACATTATCAATTGCTGATCATCCGCTCCTTGCTCGCTCTCTGAACTCCAGCGGGTGGTGGCCTACTGCTTGCCCAGCAATCCAGACCACATCCAGCCTGGCCAAACCAGTGTACTTCTCTGCTCTCTGGTGGCCTGAACCACATTTTTCTTCCAGTCTGCCCTTCCTGGGATTTTTCTCCCTCAGCCCTAGCATGCTATACAGTTTTATCATAGTAATTACTTATACCAACATTTTTCTGTTTAACTTACTGTATGATTTCTCTATCCGATTGGCTCCAGACTGCTATAGGCCCATCCTGTAGCTGCTACAAGTATTGGCTGGTAGACTCCCAGTTGCCCCCATCCTCAGATAATTGCCCTCAGCCAATGGGAGCTGCCTTGTCCGGGAGGTTAACACACTCCCCAATCCTTCCTCTCCATCTGTGGGTCAGGGCCAATGACTAACGCACAAAAACCAACTCCTTGGACTACAGGCAGGGATAATTCAGGGGTATATTTGCTTTCCAGAGTTCCCCTATTGATCAGGTCAAGGTTAAACTTTACCAGAAACCATGGCATTTCTCCCCTTCTCAATTCTGCTCCCCTTATTCTCTCATAAGCTTTTCCTGAGAGTATTCCCTCAATAAATTAGGTATATCTTAATATTTGTTTCAGGCTCTGCATTTGGAGAACTTGACCTCAGACATGTACCAAGGTGACAGAGCTAGAAGGTGATGAAGTTGGTGTTTGTACTAGGCTTATCTGACTCCAAAACCTGTATTCTTAACCATTATGTTCTCATGATTGAAATAATCTCCCTCTTCTAGCAAGTTCTCCCTAACCCAGTATGTCTTCTATGCTGAGCCATCTTGGCTTTGAAGATGGATTGTCACTGGTTCAGAGTGAAGTTTGTGATTACTGTTCAAGAGTGTCCAAGACCTGTGCCCACTGTTACAAAAGGTCCACATGCCCCTTATCTGCTCCCTGGAGACTTACACACCCCCTGCTTTTATTGCCTTGGTCCTCTCCTTTTCTCCACTAAAGAGTGTGGCTCAACATCCTGATTGGAACTCTACCTTTCCAGTTCCCCGAAGTGAGTTGGCTTGTTTAGCTAAATCATGCTGCGCTTCTCCAATCATGTTTATTTGGGGTAAACTAGTTCTCTGTGCCTTAGGATTTGTGCACTGGCATTCACTAAGGTTCAGAAACTAAGATGACAGCTTGACACTTCAATGTCTTTTAGGTAAATGGTAGTTTTTATTGGGGGCCATAGAAGCAGGTTTATTTGTAACTCCTGCTACCACACACTGGCACTTAATGGGGATTGTGGGGGAGGAGAGAGAGTTGAAAGGCTGTTCAGGGACCTGAGAACTAGGAGGACCTAGATTTACCAGAAATCGTGTGTCAATCTTGAAGATAATTGGGCCAACACTGCATGAGGACAGCTTGTTTCAGCCCATTCCATTTTCAGATGCTCTAACATAGAGTGAAAGATTCAGCAGACAAGTCAGCAAGTCTTGGATTTAATTGTCTCTTTTCCATGATCCCAACATGTATTCTGGTTCTGTGGTTTGCTCTTTTGACCACCATATGCAGATTCTTTGGGGGATTTCTCTGCCTAGCCAATGCTCCCCAGTTGACCCTGAGTGACTCCTGTTTTCTCTTTTGGTAATAAGTACTTGACAGTGACACAACTTCTCTCCCTTCCCCCCAAAAAACAAACTAATAAATGAAGAACTGGTGTTCTTGGCCGGCTTTCCTTTCTTGAGAGAGGCGATTGATTCGACTGCAGAAGGTGGCTCCACTCTCCTGCACTGCCACGTTTTCTTTGTGGCTGGCTGAAGTACAGCTGTAGCTAATTCAGTCACATTTTTAGTTGTCCCACAGTTAGATGAAATTATTAGCCATCCCTACAGAGTGTCAGCAACTGCAAATAGAATGTGCCTTTGAAGGCAGCCGAATCCAACTGGGAATTGAGAAATTAATAGGAATTTAGAATAATGGGCATGCTTGCAATGAACCATTTATGGGTTCAGAAACCCAGTTCCTCTGGTAATTTGAATGATCAGTTTTGCTAATAAAGTTTGTCTATGTTTAGTGAACCTGCTGGCTCTACCTGTCATTCACAAACAACTTGAATTATCACTTTCCCATCAAATTTTGCCCTTTCCCTTAGCTTGCTGGCTCTTGGCGCTGATTTCCTCCATGCAGGCAAGGAATGGAGAGAGAAAAAAAATAGGAAGAGGTTTTAGCACCAGCTGGGGCAAGCTGGCCTCCCTTTACATCAGGGTGAAGTGTGTTTATTTTATCCAGGTAATGGATGAAATTCAAATGGTACCACATTTATTTGAAGATTTATTTATTATTTGAGAGAGAGCCAGTGAGTGGGGGCGGGCAGGGACAGAGGGAGAGAGAATCTTAAGCAAACTCCCTACTGCGCCCACGGCAGGGCTCATCTCATGACCCTGAGATCACGACCTGAGCAGAAATCAAGAGTCCATCGCTTGACCGACTGAGCCACCTAGGCGCCCTGCAGCCACTTTTATTTGAAAGGGCAGATATTCTCAATCGAAATACCCAATTACGATCAATATCTACTGGTAGTTCTTGACCCTTTTTCTTAGTAGATCTGCACATGTCATGATCCGCACTCATCTGACTACAGTGGAAATGAGCAAATGTCACTGGCAGCTTCAACATTTTTAACAATTAAAGCGATTCCTCCTACCAGGAAAGCGAGTTAGAGTCTGCCTGCCACCTTGACTTACATGCTCCGAGCCCCTTTTGTAGAACTTCTGTTTTCCCCGTGGAACAGAAATGTCTGCCCCTTAAGGAAATGGAAAATGCTGCGCACCCCCCAAATACATCAGGAACCCCTTCTGTGTTCTCTGCAGTTTCCCCAGGGGTTAGAGCTCTCCAGGAAACAGCTTTCCACAGAATTGATTTTTCCATTTGGCCCCTGAGATTGCGGCAGCCTGGCGGCGGGCCAGGTTCTGGGTGCTGAGGCTCCCTGAGAAGGGCGAGGAAGGAGCCAGGGATCTGGAAGGCAGGCCGAGCAGGCTGAAAGCATGGCTCGTGCGTGTCAAGCACAGTGGCGAAGAGCCCACACTGTAGGTTTTCCACCACGTTGTAGCTGTGTGAGCCGAGAGCAGGTATTTAACATCTCTGAGACTATTTCTTCATCTTGAAATAGAAAGTGATAACAGGATGCACCTCATGAGGTTATTGTGAGGGTGAAATGAGGGATTCATGTTAGGTCTTAACACAGCCCCTTGCAGACGGCTAATATTTTTGCTTGTGTACCAGTGTCATCACTGCTAATACAGCTTGAGGGGCAATGATCTGCCTTTGTTGCAAAGCATTCTGTTTTAGTTTATCTAGCCAATATGGCTTAAGAAATTTCACCTCACATTTCTCTAATTTATAAAAATCTGTCGTGTTCAAACTTTTGAAGCTGGTGAGCATTTTGGAAGCAGGTGAGCATTTCGGAAGCAGGTGAGCACTCATACAGAGGTAAGAGCAGTTGTAATTAACACGTGCATTGCTTTCTGGAGGTAAAACATTTTAAGAGCTTGAAAAGATTGTCTTTAATATATGATGTTTTTTTTCCTTTATAAGCAATTTTATTTTTTTATTTGTTCATCAAAACCTGTGTCCAGGAAAAATACATACTGGTTTACATATTTAACAAATACTTCTATGATTTTTACTGAGTGCTGAGCAAGTGCTGTTGCTTTAACTCACTTAATCCTTATTATGACAGTATCAAGTCGCTTCTTCTGTTATTACCCCCTTTTTACAAATACATACATTGAGGCATTAGGCAATTAAGCAAGTTGCTCAAGAACCTGTAGGGAGTGAGCTTTCCAGGCAGGATTCTTATCCAGGCAGCTGCGGCCTCAGAGTCCATGCTTGTAGGTGTCTTGTGGTCTAGCCTGTTTGTATTGTGAAGCTTTAATTATTTTTTAAAAGATTTTATTTATTTATTTGAAAGGGTGAGACAGAGCTAGTGACAGAGATCATGAGGAGGGAGGAGGAGACGCAGGTTCCCTGCACCGGGGGCTCAATCCCAGGACCCTGGGATCGTGACCTGAGCTGAAGGCAGACACTTTTTTTTTTTTTTTAAGATTTTATTTATTTGACAGAGAGAGAGAGACAGCCAGAGAGAGAGGGAACACAAGCAGGGGGAGTGGGAGGGGGAGAAGCAGGCTTCCCTCTGAGCAGGGAGCCCCATGCAGGGCTCGATCCCAGAACCCTGGGATCATGACCTGAGCAGAAAGCAGATGCCTAATGGCTGAGCCACCCAGGCGCCCATGTATTGTGAAGCTTTTAAATGACGGGAGCTGGGATTATTTAAATTGTTCTATGTGTCTGTCAATACGAGATTTCAGGGTTGACATACAGTCACCTTATGTAGTCAGTTTAGGACTGTAGCATTAATTAGGAATTTCCCCTTTGCATGAGGCCATGTATTTGAGGAGTTAGGGAAGCAGGGAATGCCATGAAGTGGGGTTACGGATTCCCTCTTAAGAACCTGTGTGACAGATACCAGGAGCCGGTGGAGTTGAGTGAATTAAGCTGTTTTCATTGCCCTAAATGACTCTAAACTAGGTTCTGAGACCGTTGCTATTCTGAATCACCTTATAAGTCTCTGCTTAGTGGTTCAAAGTAATTCTATCCAGCACAAAGAGAAGAAGCCCTATACAACGACACCAGCTATTACCACTTAGCTTTTTTTCCCTTCTGATAAATAATGTGAGAATTTTAAGAAATTTAAAAACTCTGTTAACCATAATGAACCCCATGGACTTAGGAGACTGTTTTTTTGTTTTTGTTTGTTTGCTTGTTTTTATGCTTCAACTGGCTTGTGTATGCTTTTGAAGCAGGTGATGGACTTCTCTGTCTTCCCTCTTCATTGATGATGCCTGATCTGCCGACAGCGGGCTGCTCTCACAATACCATCTGGCCATGGTCTTGCCCCATGAGCTCTCCCTGACGTACAGTCTCCTGGGTGTTTTCCTGCGTCACTGGTGACTCTTTATCAACCTCTTTGCCTTGTTCTCTCCTTTTTGAGACTTCATAAAGTTGGAGTGCTCTAGAACCCAGCCTTTGAGCAGATCATATAACCCCTCTGCTGAAAAGGCTGTCATGACTCTTCATCCGAGATCCTGTATTAAAACCCTTTGTCATCTGCTCCTTGCTCTCTCTCTGGCCTGATCGCCTACTGTTGGTTTGCTAGGGCTGCCGTAACACAGTGACGCAGACGGAGTGTCTTGAACAACGGCAATGTGTTATCTCACAGTTTGGGAGGCTGGAAGTCTGAGACCAAGCTGTCAGCAGGGCTGTGCTCCTTCCCTCAGAAGGCACTAAGGGAGGCTCTGTTCCAGGCCTTTCTCCTGGCTTCTGGTGGCTTCTTGGTTTGTGGCTGTGTCACTCCAGTCTTCACACTGTGTTCTGCCTGTGTACGTGCCTGTGTCCAAATTTCCCCTTTTTGTAAGGACATTAGTCCTGCTGGACTCGGGGCCTGCCCTACTCCAGTATGAGTCATTTTAATTAATTACATCTGCATTGGCTTTAATTCCAAATAAGGCCACATTGTGAGGTACTGGGAGTTAGGACCTCAGCATATGAATTTTGGAGGGACACAGTTCAACTGCTAGCACTACTATGCTTCTTCATGTTCACTGGGGGTACCATGCTGCCTTCTTTGCTGCTCTTTGACTGCTTGGATGTGCTTCTGCCCGAAGGCCTTTGCATTGTCTGTTCCCTTGCCTGGAACACTGCCACGCCCCAGCTGTCCACATGACTCACAAGGTGCCCCCTTCTCCAGTCTGTCTTCAAATAGGCCCTCCTTAGTAATGCTTCCTTCTCCTGATCGTCTTACTTAAAATCATATTGCAATTCTTCCCCATGCCCCCCAGTTCCCTTTGTCTATTGTTTTTTTTTTTTCTTTTTTAAAGATTTTATTTATTTATTTGACAGAGATGGAGACAGCCAGCGAGAGAGGGAACACAAGCAGGGGGAGTGGGAGAGGAAGAAGCAGGCTCATAGCGGAGGAGCCTGATATGGGGCTCGAACCCAGAACGCCAGGATCACGCCCTGAGCCGAAGGCGGACGCTTAACCGCCCTGCCACCCAGGCGCCCCGTCCCTTTGTCTATTGTTGTTGTTGTGTTGTTGTTGTTGTTTTTCTGTACTACTTACCATCTTCTAACATACTTGGTAATTTGCTTATTGTTGGCTTACTGTTTATTGTTTGCTTTCTCCCCACCCAGATTCTGGAGTGGAGCTCAGTGAGGGACTCTGTTTTATTCTCTGGTATATTCCAAACACTTAGACAAACAGTACCTGGGGCATAATAGCAGCTCAAAAAATGTGTGCAGCTTTTTCATTTCACTTTATGGGTTCAGTTGCAGAGATGCATATTTTAATGCATCGGAGTAAGGCAGTGGGAGGAGGGTGAAACATATCTTAAACTATTTTATTGAGCACTGTGGCATGGCTTTCCTGTAGGACCCTAACTTGGGACTTTTAGCCAAATGTCACACTCATGATGACTGCAGATCCTGGCAGGGGCTTGCCATCCCTCCCTTCTGAGAGCTCAAGGCATTTTACACATATAGGATGAAATCAAAACCCTTCTGATGAGACAATGAGAGGCCTCTCTTGACCTGTTTCCACTGTCATTTAGTAGAAAGAGAAGCAATCAGTGAAGCTCCCGGAAAAAACTGATAGGTTGAGAAGTCAGGTATCATGACTTGCTGTGATTTTTCCTACTAGCATCAGAAAGCAAAAAGCTCCTAGAGTGACCACAAAGTGCTCTGGGAGACATTTCTTTGGCTTCACTAGAGTGGAAGGGGTTTGAACGGCCCACAGATGTCACATCCAATTTTCTTAATAATCTCATCAAGGCCTCTCCTAGACCCCTGGTAGCCAGACGTCAGGAGTGATTCCCAGCTGAACCACTGAGTTAGGCAACTCACTGTGCATTTCTTGGCCTTGAACTCCATCATTTTATATGAAAATTATCTGTGATCATCCTTCGGCCTCATAAATATTGTCTATTTTGTATGAGTCTCCATCCTCATAGAATGTGGATTTTAATGAAGGCGAGCATGTCTTTGCCAATGCTGGTTTTCAGTCTGGTGCCAGCATAGATGCTGGCCCAGAGTGGATGCCCGAGAAATGCTTCTTGAACTGCACCTGAAGCAGAGCTGCAGAGCTCAGCTCGTGTCTCATGCAGGCTACATCTCCACCCAGTCTTGCTGTGGCCATTTTTGTTTGGTTTCTCCTTGAACTCAGGAATGGCTTCCAAAAAAAAAAAAAAAAAAAAAAAGCTAAAATACCACTTTAAGACATTTACCTGTCACGGGGAAGATTGGGCGGTTTGTAGAGAGAGCAAGGAAGGGTGTTTCTGACATCACGAGGCCCAGGAGGTGAACCTTCTCAACAAAGCTTCAAAAACAGAGGGGACTTTACAGGGGAAGGCTGGCCACACAGGTGTGGGAAACATGCCATTGATTTTTTTCCAGCCACACTCATTCATGGATGGCAACATTATCCATGTCTGACCATAAAACAGCAGGGGTATCAGGAGATGGAGGTTGACTGAGGCAACATATTTGATCCCTGAATCCACAGGTAATAAACCCATCTCATTCCTTGTTCAGCCACCTGTCATATGCTTCCTGAATAATGTCTCTTTTCTCTGTCCTGTTGGTGCTGTCCACATGAATCCAACTAGAAGAAAACAGAGAACTAGAGAGATAGTTCTTTTTGATGGGGTTGGATTCTTTTCTGCAGATGAGGTTTTATCCGAAACTTAATGAAGCCTAAGCTTTCAGGGCCTTTCACTTGCCTTGGTAGTGGCCCTAGCAGAATCCCATTAATTGTTTCTGTTTGTAAAATTTTCAAAAGTAATATCTTTTAACCACAATTGTTTTATTGTACTGTTTCTTTCCGTTCTAATTTTCCCTCCACCATACTTTCCTTTGTGTTTGCTGCAGGCAGTTTTGGGATACGGCTAAAGTGGAAGTTGAATTGGGAATATTTATTTAGTTTAAGTTGAACAGAATACATTTATGTAGTTTGCAGTAATTTCTAATTATAGCTATTGCTAGTTATCCTGGTGTAGGAACGAATGGCTTGCAGGAATATTCGGGCCGGCCGCTCCATGACTCAGCAGGTGTCAGGACACATAAGAGCAGGGCTAGAGATCTTGCCAGAGGAAGAGCAGCTCCTATGATGTCCCACACCAGACTTATCTGAATAGAGAAGATTGAAACAGACAGAACCAAGAACTTGTCTATAAAAAAGCATCAGGCAATCCATTAATGAAGCCATTATGTTATTTTCCAGGATGTGGTGATGTTTGTTTGTCACCTTTTTATAATTGGCCCTTTTGTGATTATTCTCATCCTAAATGAATCTTCCTCTTCACTCCTAATTTATTTTCATTTTTTCTTACAAAATTCCCCCTATTTTAAAAAAGCTTTAGGACTTGCGAAACCTGGATCTTCCCAGCCTCTGCCTTATCTATTCTTTTTAATTCGTTACATTTTTACAAGTTTTCTGGGGTCAAATGCACACAAATTTCAAATAAAGTTTAATGTCATTTTCAGTTAACATTAGTAATTTCACTGAAAAAAAATTTAGTAATTTCACTGGCCTCCGCATCTTTTGAAAAACATGTAGATGTTAAATAATTAGTCTTTGTCAAGTCTCTAGGCAGGAGAAAAAATAACATGAGCATCCTATTTTTATAGGACAAGTGGAGTCAGGCAACTTGAGTAGAATTTCATAGCCTTAAAGCCTCTATAAATTACTCAAAAGTTCTTATCTATCTGCCTTCCAAAAGGGACCATGTTCATCTTCATAGAAAATCACATTTTTACGTTAGAAAAATTTTTTTCCAATGATTTGCAGATATTATGAGAAAATTGCTAGATGCCATTTTTGCTGAATGTCTTTACTCTCTATATACTGTAGAGAGTATATTAGAATAACGTTTTCAATTAAAATAACGTTTTATATAGCCAAAATGTCCTCACATTTTCGGGGAGAAAAGATGGTGGTGAAATGTTTCATAGTTTTTACTTGACCTAGGATTGATTAATTAGAATAGGTCAGAGCATGTGCACTTGTGTACAGAGGATAATTTTGTTTGGCCTTTCCAATCATCAGTATAACTGCAGTAAAGGTTTCAGAAAACATCAGTAAGGCTTTGTAAAGCTGGTGGTGTGACGAATAGTACCAGCTCACCCTTTAAATAAATTGCACTCCAAGAAAAATAGTGATAGTAGGCTTTGATAAAAGTAAGTGGGTTCAGAAGAACTTCCCAGCCCAAGGGTAAGCCAGTTGTAGAGACTGTAAAACCTTTGAAACTTCTACTTTGCCCACAGTGAAATCTGCAGCAAGATCCGTAGCATCCATTTTGTTCAGGATACTTTTTAGGATGAAGCCCAAAAGGGGAATAATTCATGAAAGCCTCTCTGTTACGCTTTTCTAATGAAAAAGACCTATATTTCCTGTCCCCAGAGATTTCCCAAGTGACCCCAGTGTGCGACCTTGATCAAATCCCTGCACTTTTGGGTGTTAGTTCCTCATTTAAAAAAGAAAGGTTTGGGGCCCCATTTCCAACTCTCTTTCGAGCTCTGGCACAAATATTCGGTGCTCTTTATCTCTACCTATGTATTAAATGGGTCAGATTCCTTCGGGAGAAGAGTAATTAGCACACTACCTGTGATAGATTCTGTGGGAGAGGAAGATTCCACTGGAGCCCTTAAGATTCCACTGCATTATTATTGCTGGCACTTGAGCAAGAATTACTGGAGAGGATAATTCTGGCTTGAGATCAACAATTCCGAACATAGGGCATTAGGAGAGTGGCACATGATACAGCAATTCTCTGCTAAGATCTCTCCATAAGATTAAGTTTGCATGTGGTTAAAATTACCCACCTCTGTTCCCTCTGAAATAAGTCTATTGCGGACTGACACTTTGTCTTTTACTAACACAAATTTTCCTCAGCATTGAACAGGTAACCAACTGTTGAGTTGAACCTCTAATAAAATAGTTGCCTTGAGTTTTGGGGCCACATTACATATATATATATATATATATATATATGTGTGTGTGTGTGTGTGTGTGTGTATATATATATATACATATATATATATGCATGCTTATCTTGAAACCATATATATGTGTGTGTATATATATGTATATATATACATATATATATATGCATGCTTATCTTGAAACCATATATATGTGTGTGTGTGTATATATATATATATATATATATATATATATATATATACATATATATATATATATATATATATATGCATGCTTATCTTGAAACCATTCCAACTGAACAGAATAGTTACCTGTACCATTTAAATGCTTGCTGCTTCTTCCTCTCTTTTAAATTATTTACTGATCTATTTACTTATCTATATGTCAATGCTGAAGTTATATATTAAATTTGTGTAAGTTAAATGTGCTTATTTGGGATTGGAGTCCACTGTACTACTTTTCATTTGAGGTCTTGAAGCTTACTGTGTATAGCAGGGGTCTGCCTCAGCCATTCATAACCAACTCCCATTACTGGAATGGACTACCCTGTTTATAGCTCGCCATCTTTCCCTCCATGCCTTACGTGATCATTTGGGACTATGAAACCACAAACCTCTGGCCCAGTTATTCAGAGGCTCACCATTTACTTGCCATTTTCTTCTATTTGTTTGGAAAACATTTTTAAAATAATTTCTGCCTTTTTAAAAAAGATTTTATATATTTATTTAAAAGAGAGAGACAGAGCGAGAGAGAGAGCACAAGCCAGGAGGAAAGGGGGAAGCAGGCTCTTCACTGAGCAGGGAGCCCAACACGGGGCTGGATCCCAGGACCCCGACATGGGGCTCAATCCCAGGACCCTGGGATTATGATCTGAGCCCAGGGCAGACATTTAACTGACTGAGCCACCCAGGCACCCCTAATTTCTGCCTTTTTAAAGGTTGTACTGCTACATCACTAATTTCATCTTAAATATTTTAATCTTTAATGTCTTAGGTAAAAAGATATGCAAAGTCAAGGATGGGGAAGATTTAAAAAAAGTGATTTGAAACCATATTTGGTAATGCAAAGAGGAATAAATAAAGGTAGATTAAGACCAATAGTGACACATCTTTTATTGATTTGTGCTTCCCTGTAGGAAATTACGTGCATATCTTAAAAGAGAGAGCCAAGATTTCTGTTAAGATTAATTGGCATTAAGTGGTTATTCTCTTAGTAAAGCTTTTTTTTGCATGGGAAATAGAATAGCCTAACTCAAACAGGTGAGCTTTTTTTGTTTTGTTTTGTTTTTTGTTTTTTACTTTGAATAAAGTAAAAAATAAAGGCAAATTCTGACATGTTTCAATGGTGAGTACATTATATGTTCCAATGTAGAAAATATTTAACCTTATCCAGCCATTAGGATTTTGAAGCACTTGACAACGTAATTCATTAAGAGTTGCTATGAAGTCTATGAGAAAATAGACTAGTAATGTTTTTCTCGTTTCCCAAACTATGCTTGCTTTGAAAATTATGAGTCCTAGCTATTCTATGTTTAAAGATAAATAAGCCTTTCATAATGATCTGAAATGTTGTTTAATTCTCTCTCGTTTTCAAAGGCATTCAAAGGCATTCCCACAGGGATGAGAAGAATTGACTTTTGTTAAGGCTCACCATGATTTTTTTAAATTTCATAAATTTTCTGAAATTTTCATATAAACATTTTTTTGAGTATAGTTGACTCACAATGTTACCTTAGTGTCAGGTGTAGAACATAGCCATTCAGCTTCTCTGTATGTTATCTTATGCTCATCACAAGTGTAGCTACATCTGTCCCCATACAACACTAATAATATCATTGACTGTGTTCCCTCTGCTGTGCCTGTCATACCCTTGACTGATTCAGTCCGTAACTAGAGGCTTCTATCTGCCTTCTGGCAACCACCAGTTTGTTCTCTGTATTTATAGGTCTGATTCTGCTTTTTGTTTGTTTATGCATTTGTTTTATTTTTTAGATTCTATCTGTGAGTGAAATCATACAGTATTTGTTTTTCTCAATCTGACTTATTTCATTTAGTATAATACCCTCTAGATCCATCCACGCTGTTGCAGATGGCGAGATATCACACTTTTTAATGGTTATGTAATATTGTATGTATATGTGTGTGTGTATCACATCTTCTTTATTTATCTATTGATGGACACTCAGGTTACTTCCATATCTTGGCTATTGTAAATAATCAGTCATGGGGGAGTATATATCTTTTTGAATTAGTGTTTTTGTTTTCTCTGGGTAAATGCTCAATAGTGGAATTATTGGATCATAAGGTATTTCTAATTTTAATTTTTTGAGGAACTTCCATACTGTTTTGTACAGTGACTCCCACCAACAGTGCACGAGAATTCCCTTTTCTCCACATCCTTGCCAACTCTTGTTATTTCTTGTCCTTTTTATTTTAGGGCTCACTTGGTTTTGATTTTTAACAGAAGTACAAATAGACTTTTCGTTCTTTTACCAAGATTAGAATCACCAGGCATTCTCAAGGATATATTTTGGACGGGGTGTTGCTGGGTGCTGTCCTCATGGATGCAGCCGTGCATGAGGCCCATGCTGCGACACTGAGGAGGATACAGCTTCTAGTGATGACGGATTTATAGAACTCTAACCAGGAGATGGTTTTGGAAAATGACAGAATGGAGTAAAAGACAGTTCAGTTGAAGAAAAGGGAAGAAAAACAGAGGTAACCATGATGAAGAGCAAGAGAAAAAGAGGATCTGAATCAGATGTTGATGTGGCTTCAGGAATAAAACAAGATAAAGGTGGAGGCAAAAGCTGTTGTCGGTATATGGAGAATTGAATGCTAACCTGAGAGTTTGGACTTTATTCCCAGTCCCTGAAATTAAATGCTGATGTGAAGGAAGATTTGAAGGGACATAATAGGGTTCAGAATGTTAGAACAGGAAAGGTCCATAAAAATCCAATCCATTGTTTTATAGATAAGGAAACTGAGGACAGAGAGGTCACATAGAATATTAGTAACATAGCAATGTCAAAACCCTCTCTGCTGATTCCCATCCTAGAAATCTTTCCATCACATCCTGCCATACTAGGCTATTCAAGGTCAAAGTCCTCAGCAGTTACTGCTTCTTGAATATGCAGTGGATTAACCTCATTGTCATTGTTTTTTAATGTCTGTTTTTTTTCCTAAGGACTTCTGAGAATGAGCGCCTTTTCCCTGATTCCTGAATGTGACACGTATATTCACGTATGATAACTTACCCTTCATGTGTAAAACTCATAATTCTCCTTCTTACAAAATGAGTGGCTTACTGCATGGCTTATGAAAGGTGGTACGTTTTATTGATGTGGACTTGACAGTTCCTTGTAAGCCTTGTACTCTAGAGTATGCTTTCTTATCTGTTCTGGGAGTCCTTTTGTTTCTTGTGCTCCCACATTTATAAATAATTGATTTGGACAATATTTATGTCCATGATATGTGACTAAAGTTAGAAAAAATTTATATGCTTAAAATACATTATTGGGGTGTCTGGGTGGCTCTGTCGGTTAAACATCTGCCTTCAGCTCAGGTCATGATCCTGGAGTCCTAGGATCCAGCCCCACGTTGGGCTCCCTGCTCAGCGGGGAGCCTGCTTCTTCCTCTCCCTCTGCCGCTCCCCCTGCTTGTGCTTTCTCTCTCTCTCTCTCAAATAAATAAATAAAATCTTAAAAAAAATACTTATGTTATTTTCTCCCATAAAGTATTTTGGTTGTTGTGGTAGGTCAGGTGTACACACAATCCAGTAACTTTAAGTGAATATACTGTTTGTATATTCACAGATGTCTATTATGAATTTGATGCCTTTGAATAGTGAGTGAACCATGAGTAAACCACATCATCAGGAACTGCAAATATAAATTTTGAAATAATATTTTTGATTTGAAATTCCTCTTGAGCATATGAAACATCCTCTAGTCTTGGATGTTCCAATAGTGTAAATATCAAATGCCTAGGGACGCCTGGGTGGCTCAGTCGGTTAAGTGTCTGCCTTCAGCTCAGGTCATGATCTCAGGATCCTGGGATTGAGCCCCATATTGGGCTCCCCGCTCAGCGGGGAGTCTGCTTCTCCCTCCTGCCTCCCCCTGCTCATGCTTGCTCTCTCTCTCTCTCCCTCTCTCTCTAGCTCTCAAATAGATAAATCTTTAAAAAAAAAATCAAATGCCTATCTCATAAGGCATAACTTGAAAAATGCTTCCAACCTTCATACTGGGAATACCAATTTTATTGAGCAATGCTTCGACTACCAGCAGTGTTGGTGGGATAGCTTTAGGAAAGGCAGTACCTACGATATTTTTATAAAATGTCTGCATATGTTTGGTATAATTATATGTATAAATTTGTGTGTCTGTCTGTCTATGTGTGAAATTTCCATCCTGGGTCTTGCACAAGGTAGTTTTGATCAGTCATGGTTGGAATACTCAGAGACTTTTTGCCTCAGCCTCTGGGACTGATATTTGGTGCTTGGTATTTTGTGGAAAACAAGACCCTCAAAAGGAAGTACAGTTTCTATAATCCTTGTCTCGGCACTAAGAGACCAAGTTACTCTTGGAGGCATCACGTGGTGTTTAGCATTATGGTTTCTGCTCCACCACCCCACACCCACACACACCCACCCACATGCACACACACCAGGGAAAATGCGCTCTGTGGGGAAGGCAGCTGTATACTCACAAATGCTCAGGCTCTGCAGAGCGCCAGCAGGTGCCATTTACATGAGACTGCATAGTGCCTCCTGGAGCTCTAGAGTACTCTGCAAGAGGAATACTCCTCTCTAACTGTTCCCAAAAGGTTTCCAATAACAGGAAACAGCACCAGCACACATGAGAGCTGCAGCTTATGCACAGTTCTGAAGATCCTCAATGTCCCATTTTCCTATCCCTGACTTTTCCACAAAACCGTATGATTTAGGGTCTGTTTTCAGAGCCATACTCACAAGGCTTCCCCCGGATTCTTCACTGGGCTCCTTTTACCTAGATTCATCCAGTGAGTCCCTCAAATCACTGTCTGGAATTTATTGCTTATACTCACTCAGCTATAGGGTAGTAAGGGTCGTGGTTCTCTAGAGCCAGCATCACTCTTTGGGTCCCTCAGTGTGGTTTTCCCACTAACCTTGAAGACTAGACAAAACATTTCCCTCCATCCTTGCCTTCTTCTTTAGCCTGTCTCATCTTTGACCCCCTCCTTTTACTCATTTCTTCCCAACCCAGGCAAAGTTGCCAATCTCCACAGTATTAGTGTTCTGTGCCTCTGGTGAGCTGGTGGTTTATTCTCTTCTGATACCACAGAGAAGTGGGAGGATGGGGATGGAGTAAGATGTATACCTGATACTTTTCCCTTACTGAGAACTTTTGCTCCTAGAGTGACCCAGTGTCTATATTGGAAACCAGCATATACATGAGAACTCAAGAATTCCCAATGATCACCATGGGTTATATTTGAATGTGAGCACTTTGTTCCCAGTGCAGAGCTTGACCAGAGATACACACAAGGGCACACATGGGTTATAAGTGGTACAGAGATATAAAGCATATCAGCTACCTATGTCTTGTGAAAATTAGGGAAAGGAGTTTAGCATAAAACAACAATAACTAAAACTTTAAAAACATCTTGTTCATGCCAGCAACTCAGTGAATCATTCAGTATGTACTATGCACCAGGCTCTCACAAGCAATCCCGCTTGTAGGCTCAGGGTTACCTCTCAGTAATGTGGGTAAAAATTAGTGGTCAGGATGTACAAGTGCAAGTCTGTCTGGATTCTGGGATCTTGTGTTTCCACTATACAGGATGTCTATAACAATAAAAATGCTTAGATGGGAAGGGACCTACCATTTGCAGGTGCCCCCCATGCATAATGCAGTGTACTTTTGTGTATTCCTCATTCAGATCACATAAAACTCACATGAATAAGGTATAGGATATTGTTCTAGTTTAGACCCAAGTGGAGAGAGGAGACCACTTTGCTCAGGTGGCACAGCCAACAAGGGATAAGCCAGAATTTGAGTCCAGACAGTATGTCTCTAGAGCAGGGTGTCTGGAAACTGCTGTCTGCAGTCCGTATCTGGCTCACCTCCTGTTTCTGAACAACATGTGAGCTGAAAATAGTGGCTGTATTTTTAAATAGTTTAAAAGAATAAAAAGAATATTCATAATACTACTTGTTTACGTATTTTCTATGGCTTCTTTTGTGCTATGACAAAGTTGAGTCTTTGTTACTGAGCCGAGGTGGCCCTCAAAGCCTAAAATATTTAGTCCCTTGCCTTTTACAGAAAAAGTTTGCTAATTCCTATCCTGAGAGCAACATTCTTAACCTTTAAGCTCTACTGTTTTCATTAGACCATGTTAGGCTCATAGGGAGTACTATTGGAATTTCTAGATTATTTTGCATCATGTGAGAGTTTCAAAATGAAAGTGATAGTCATCTGGGACCCATTGGATGAGAGTGGCACAGATGTGAGATTTTAGAAGCAGCTCAATCAAACCATAAAATAGATTCTATATTGTATTATAGGAAATATAATAAATGTTCTACTCACACCATGGCTAGCTCAATGACTCATTAGAAAAAATTTATCCCCGTTGACAAATAAAATGGTGGTTTATTCATGTGCTACATCACCAGTATATTCAGCTAATTGTTATTCATTTATATTCATCAGGTTGTTTTCCAAAATAGATGAAAAGCAGAACATTAGCTGAAAAGTCATGAATAAAGCCACACACTTAATGGTGTGGCTAAAAAGGCCTATGAGAGAGGCTATGGGAACTGTCCTAGCTATGACAAAGATTGTTTTCCAAGACACCTACTGTGTGCCATGCACTTTTATGGGTGGTAACTGATTTCATCCCTACAACGCCATTTCACGGATAAGGTTACCAACGCCTTGAGGTAAGATAATCGCTGTAGGTCAGTCTACTAGTAAGTGACAAAGCCAAACCAGATCCCTGAACTCCAAACTTGGCATCTTTATAGAACAAATTCTAAGACATTTATCATTTCAAGTTGTGAACTAATCTAGAATTACTCTTCCAGTGGGACAATTGATTCTCATTCTAAATGTTGCCCATTATTTGGTTCTCTTACTTTTTTTTTTTTCCTTAAGATTTCATTATTTATTTGAGAGAGAGAGAAGGAGAGCACAGAGGGAAACTGAGAGGGAGAAGCAGACTCCCCACTGAGCAGGGAGCCTGACCCAGGGCTTGATCCCAGGACCCCGGGATCATGACCTGAGCTAAAGGCAGACACTTAACCGACTGAGGCACCCACGTGCCCCGGTTCTGTTACTTCTGTTTGTAGTTTATTAGTTATTCAAAGGTAGGAAAGTAGTTCAGGAAGTAAAAAATATTGCTATCAATTGTATCTCACACACACAGAATAGTTGAAGGCATTGACCAAAAATAATGTTTTAATAATTTGAGTTTCAATGAATTTTATTACCAGTTTTTATAGAAGTTGTAGAGATAACTTTCTTGATTTCCATGTGTGTGACTACTTTTTACTTCTTATTGGTGGTTAACTCAATTTTGTAGTTGCAAAGAGTAAACATAAAAGTTTAATAAAGTCTAGGTAATCAGTGGATCATTTCACGTTACTTGGAACCAGATAACACAGACACCTACTGATGTCTACTGATGAGAGGTGAAGACAGGTCAGCTGCCATGCCATCTTGATACATCATGGTTTTAGGTGGTTGTGGTAAAAGATTACAGCAAAATGTATAATATGTCATTGATTACATGATGCCAAAATTTGTGTTTTCTTTGCTTTAAGAAAAGTTTTAATTTTAAAATAGATATCTTTTATAATCAGACAAAACCAATCATCTCTGAATCTTTAGGTAATACAACATGTATTTACTTGTGCCTGTGAACGAACAGATTGTTTACACTTAGGTAATTTTCAAACCTTGAAGAAATCAAGGATAGTGTGAAATTTAAGTGTGTACTTGTGTGTGTATCTTTTAAAAAGCTCAACTCCTGGTGGGCATATAATTTGGTACGATACTTTTCTTTGGAAAACAATTTTGCAATATGTGCCAGAAGTTTTAGAAATGTTCTTACCCTTCGAACTTCTAGGAATTTGCCTTAGGACAAATGTGAAAGACCCACCATTATGTTAGTTAAAGAGTGAAAAGTTTTAAAGACTCAGAACATACAAACATAAGAAAAGGATCAACAAACTGTAATATATCCAAAGTATGAACTACTTTGCAAACAGTAACATGATGTTAAAAGTGTATGTCTACTGTTAAGGCACCTTGATGACTCAGTTAAGTGTCTGACTCTTGGTTTTAGCTCAGGTCACTGACTTATGAGTCTTGAGATCAGGACCTAGTCAGGCTCCCTGCTCAGTGGGGAGTTTGCTTGAGATTCTCCCCCCTGCCCCACCCCCGAATTGTGTGTGCACATGCACTCTCTCTCTCTCTAAAATAAATAAATCTTAGAGAAAATTTACATTAACTGAAAATGAAAGATGCAAAGTTTTAAAAATTTGATCATATCTCAATATAAAATATGCATCTGTACCTCTATGATAACCTCTTCTGATTTTCCTTTGTATTTATACATGTTCCTCATTAGATGACACATAATTTGAGTGCGGAGATTGTCTTATTCAAATAATGTATTCCTTTTATTATGCATAATACTTGGCATGTTGTAGACAATCTATAGCTTCTTTTGAAAGAATAATAAAGGTGAAAGAAAATGATCTGGTTAACTTTAACAGAATCATGATTTTTCTATATTTTACATTTTATTTAGTACCTTATTATATGATCAGAACAGACAATTTTTAAAATAACAGTAAATTTATATATTAGAGAAGAGAGGGGGCATCTTTTCTGTAGAATTGCTGGTATCTATTGTGGAAATGGTTCATTGTAATTTGGCTCTAGTTTAAATAACCCTCTCTTAATGGACCAGCCTACAAGAGGAAATCTGTTGCTTGGCTTCCTTTCTACCCCAAGGTATTCTTTTACAGAATGAAAATACCCAACAATGCAATGCTGTATCATTATTAGCTCTAATTTGGGGGATTGAGCCTTGAGGTAATGAGTGTTTGGGGTCTGATTCTGTGAG
Organism: Ursus americanus; assembly: GCF_024610735.1. NCBI lineage: Eukaryota > Metazoa > Chordata > Mammalia > Carnivora > Ursidae > Ursus > Ursus americanus. The sequence continues at coordinate 24,154,502 of NC_142146.1, read as the reverse complement.
TGCTACTCACTGTCAGCTTTCCTTTCATATAGGATCTCATCTTTGTTGGTAAATACATCTCTGCCTGGTAAATACATCTCTGCCTGAAATATTAAGTCAATACATCAGATTAATTGCAATGAGTTGAGACTTGACACCACAAGTGAATACACGATACCTAGCTAAAGTCAGAGGTCACTTTGCTGAAATGCTTTAAAAATTTTTGAATCACACATTTGAGATGTTTGCTCCTGTATCTCAGTTGGAATTTATTTTTAGCAAGAGAATAATTGAGAGGAATTAGTGCCACAGATTTTTTTGTTTTGTTTTGAAGAAAAATACATGGTCAAATGGAAGCCTCCAGCATGATTGGCAAACAAAACACACCTTACAGGTTTATTAACTTCAGTCAATAGATTGCAAATATCCTAATGTCACTGGAATACGTCATCTCTGCTTGGTTGCCAAGAAGATAATCTTACTCTTGCTTTTATTTCCCCAGCCATATCCTTCACTCAGAGTCTAGAACTGAAAATCTCTCAACTTCAGCAGAGGGATTTTTGATGTAGAAAGATTTGAACTACAAGAAACCCAAGGGTTCCTTCTAATAGAGGAGAGTCACCATTTGCATGTGCTATGAAGGCGTAGCCCACCATTCCCCTTCCATATTCAATTCATTTTATACTTCAGTTCTCCAAGCTTGTATAGAATTTAAGAGATGGTCAATAGTAGCCTACAGGGTGCTTTTGTGAAAATTAGAAAAATGCACACCTGGTGGGCAGATTCATTAGAAAAAGAGACCTCCTTGGGTGGTCTGAGTAGCACCCTGGGCTTGAGGTTGATCACCGACCCTCTACCTCCGCTTTGGCTGAGATCCTTTGTGAAGTCACCAATGCACAAGTCTGGATGGCAGCCCTGGATAAAGGGTGGATCTCCACCCATTAGTGTGAGAATTATCTGAAGCAATCTGAGAGGTACGATAGGAAAGGAACACTTCCAAATCTCAATTGGCTAGCGTCACGCATGTTTTGGTCTGTACAGGTCTCTTAGAAATAGTTGTTAACTATTTCAGAAAATACAATCCTGTTAATGCCAAATCCAGAAAGTATGAGTAACAGCCTATTTTGATGTATTGCCAATATTTGACCTACGAAATGGCAATATTCTGTTGTTGAACCTAAATAGTTCCCTCTATCATCTGGTCATTTTTTGATGTTCTGATTATAAATGCTACTTGCTTCTTATCCTTACACCTCATGCCTTGATATTCTTTCTCCATATGTAAACTAAGCTGGTATCTTAAGTGGCTCCCATCTTTGCCTGGCCCTGTTAATGTTAACTCTTGATACTCTTGAAAACAACTTTGATTTGAAATTATTGTTACTGTCAGCACACTGGATGGGTGCCAGTTTCAGGATACCATAGTAAGTGAAGAACTTTTGAAAGTGGGAAGTTTATATCAGAAGGGTCACCAACATCATTTGTTAATTATACGTAGAAAAAAGAAAATAAGTGGATTAATTGCTGGATAAATATTTTGCAGAATACATATAGTGCTTTTGTAGGTTATAATGCTTAGATATGGTTTAGCTGTTTGTACGGGATAAGTGAATTCTTGCCTCCTAATAAAAAGGGTTATTCAATTTGCTATTAAATATGTAAAGTAACAATGAACTTCCAGAAACTTTGACACTCACACTCACGTGCTTTGCTACTTTATTATAGGAAGAGAGAGGGAGGAACAAGGAGGGAAGGAAGAAAGGAAGGAAGGAAAGGAAGGAAGGAAGGAAGGAAGGAAGGAAGGAAGGAAGAAAGGAAGTTAAATATCCATCCACAGAGGAATGGGTAAATTAACTGTGATATATGCCTATAGTAGAGTAGTTAAAATGAAACAATTAGATGTATAGTTATCAATGTGGATTGATCTGAAAAACAAAGTTTACTGGGGGTGGGGGAACAGACTTCAGGATGATCCAAAAAGAATAATATAATTTTTGTAAATTTTACAAACACATAAAACATTTCTATGTGCTGTTTATATATACAGAAAAAAATGATGAAAATGTAAAAACAAAGGTGAATTGGGTATATATTCTCTCCAGGATTTTGTGGCTTCTAGGGGAGGATGACAGGGACTACCATTGACAAAGGCATGTCAACTGCATCTGTAATTTGCAAAATTAGAAGTTAATATGGAAATATATTCATTAATTCTGAATGATAAGGACCTAGATATTGGTCACATTACTCTCTTTAATTTTTATATTTGAATATTTTATAATAAAAAACCATATAACAGTGAGCATCTGTGTAAATCTGTTATAACTGAAAAAGATAAATATTATCAAATAAGTAGATTTTTCCTAAAAGTGCAGGAGCTGACTGTGAATCTTTTGAATGCCCTTAAATTGTCTCAGCTACTTTGAATTCACAGAGTTACAGTAACCCAAGGTGCTGAGTGAAAAGTATGCTCGTTGGAGTGACCTGATTTTTAAAAATAATTGTTTTAGGGAAAATGGCTAAATTAAAACTAGCAACAATGACTTTTGGCTAAGATTCAGTTGGGAAATAGACATTGCGTATTTATTTAAGTAGTTAGATTCCAACATGGGGGTTTGTATATAGAGATTTAAAAAAAAGTCATTGAATAAATGATATTTGTGTCCAGATGGGGTACTGTGGTGGTGGAAGGCAGGGAAAAGCCTGGTGGCACAGTCCTGGACCTTTGTATAACTAACGTAAGCATCTCGTACTAGTATGTAAGGGGCTCCGCAGATTCCTCCGAGGGATTTAAATTGTTGGTTGAATCATTTAAAGTCTTCCTCTGTGTGGCGTTTGGTCTGTGCAACTTTATGGCTAAGAACCACAAGCACAACAATAACAAAGGTGTGGATAGTCATACCTTGGTAAATCACATATTAACTATTCTCTTCTCCCCTTATCCTGCCCTCACCACCCTCTCCACCTGTGACTGTATTTGAGATGAATTAGTCTACTGCCTTTTGCTGGGGAGGGAGGGAGGGAAGGAGGAAGACCATATATATTTCTTATTATAAATCGCAATATCACATACAGAATATGTGAAGAGGAAAACACTGCTCTGTGCCCCATGTGAGTGTTTCCATGCGTCGAGGTGGAGTAAGAGGGCACTGGTTAAAGTCTGGTATGGAAAACAGACAGGGACACGAAGCTGGAGAAAATGATATAATTTGTGAACCTTGGCGTTTTGGAAAAATAGTTCTGAGTTTCTCCCCTACTCTCATACTACCCTTCACTCTGACACTTCACGCGGGTTTTTCCACACATGAATCAATTCTGGGACACCAGCTGCGTGTCCTACAATTTAAATGCAGATTCCACAGGTTAAGGGCTCAGTCCAAAGATGCCAGTCGCAAGTCTCAGTTGTCACCAGTTCTTCTGACTCACTGGCTGTGAATCAGAGGTTCCCATGTCCCCGTCCTTGGGTTCAATTAATTTGCCAGAGCAGGTCACACTAACTTAGGAAAACATTTAACTTACTACATTATCGGTTTACTATAAAAGACGTAACTCAGAAACAGCCAGGTGGAACAGATGCGGAAGGGATGGTGTGAGGAAAGGGTGTGAGGCTTCTGTGCTGTCCTGGTGCACCATTCTCCCAGCATCTCTAAGTATTCACCAACCCAAAAGCTCTTTGAACCCCATCCTTCTGGGGTTTTATAGAAGGTTCTTTATATAGGCATGGTCATTAAAGCATTAGCCATTAAGGATTGGTTTAACCTCCACCTCCTCTCTCCTCTCTGCAAGTGAGGGTGGGGCTGAATGTTCCAACCCTCCAATCACATGGTTAGCTCCACAGGCAACCAATCCCCATCCTTAGGGGCTTTCCAAAAGTCACCTCATTAGCATAAACAGGTATGGTTGAAAGGGGTTAGTTCTGAATAACAGATACTTTTTACCACTCAGTTCTTTCATCTTTATCATCCTGGAGCTATTTCACTCTACAGGTATTTGGCGACAAAAGATCAAATATTATAAAAGGTTCCCATTGCTCTTATTCATAGGAAAATTACAAGAGTTTTAGGATCTGTGTGCCAGGAAGACCATATATATTTCTTATTATAAATCACTATATCACATATAGAATTAGGTAAAACTATTACAATGTAACCACGTTATTGCCAATTTCACAGAACCGGGAAAGAAGGGTATGGTGTAAGTTTGAGCAATGCATAAAATTATTCATCCAAATTGCAGCCTTAAAATGACATGGTCTCCATTAATAGGTACCTATATAGAACATGACTAAATGGAGATAACTAAGACAAGAAAAAGGAAGATAAAAATGTAATTTTAAAATATGGAAATTATCCATACCTTTTTTGTAATACAATAGGTCTCAATATCCTGTGTGCCATACATATAATATGCTAAAAGGTATTTTAATACAATTGTTAAAAAAATCAATTGGTTTTAAAATCCAGTTGAACTTGATGTTATTATTCTCTTTTGACTAATTATAATTCCTCTGGAAGTTACTTAACTTATTTATATTTCAATATCTTTATCTGTATTAAAGAAGGGTATGAGATTATAAGGCATAAATGTATTTTTCGTGGCCAAGTTAAACAATACATGCTAATGCAGCAAAGAGCAGTAAAGGCTTTTTTCATTTGTTTTGTTTCTATAATTGTTAATTTGTCAATCTCCTGGGACTGGCCATTTAAGGGGAGGTATATGTCCAGTGGACATGACCCAATACCAAGGCTCATGGCTTGGTGAGCTGAGTGCAGGCTGTATTTCAGTCCCCACTTAACCATCAGTTTGGCAGACTTGTTCAGGACATGACGTAGTCAATTGTATGTGGCAACCTGGGTCTCTCCAAAAGCCATGACGGTTTATAAAACCCTGCGCTTGACATTAGCACAAGGACTACACACCTAAGTATTAGAGGGCAGCCAGAGTCAGCACATGCATTGGATAGCAGTGCATTCATTGATTTTAGTGACTTACATGAGTCTGTACAGAAGCAAATAATAAGGGTCGTATAAATGCAGGCAATGAAGATCTTGTATTTCATATACTGAGCTTGGAACAAATGCAAACAGTAACACTGAGAAACCTGTGCAATTAGTATATCCCTTGATCCTATTTTGAGTCCCACAATGTAGATCCAGGACACGCGCTTGTGTGTGTGTGTGTGTGTGTGTACGTACCTTTCATTTCAAAACAATTTAAATCTAAATCATATCCCTATTGCTTAGGAAAAATGTGATTAAAGGGCCCATTTTGAAACTATTTGCTATCGGGTAAATATATACATATATTTATAGTAACTTATAATTTATAAATGCCCTATGAATTTTATAATGAGAAATTTAGCACTTAGGTTTGGAAATACTTTATTTCTATATTTAGAAGTAAAGACCAGAATTCAAGGCTTGGTTGGAGGGAAACCTTCAACAAAATGGCAAGATTATCTCTTAGAGTTTTTCAAAAGGCCTTCGAAGTCATCTAAGGCCAAGTTTCTACCACTCATTGCGGTCCCCTTTCTGTTGAATCTGTGTCATCATCTGCTTCAGTGAGTGCTCTTGGAAACAGGAAGCTCGCTGTACTTGAGGTGGCTTGTGATCTTTTGGGTAGTGTTAGCTATTAGATACAATTATATTCATGTTAAGATGAAATCTTTTCCTTTGTGATGTCAATTCATGGACATTGCTTCTACTCCCCAGGCAAATCTAGAGCAAGACCACTCTTCTCTTCTATGTAGCAATACCCCAAATATATCAAATAGTATAATTTTCCTGTCTCTGGACTGAAAAAATAGTAGACTAGACAATCATAAAACAAACTGAGAAAGGAAAAAAAAATGCAGGAAGTAAAGATTATTCCAAGTCTTTGTTTTTTGCAGACACTTGCACCCCTTTTTGAGAATTCTATTTGTATAGAATAATAATTCTGTTTTGTGATTCAATCACCACATGCTGAGCAAATACACCTTGTTTTCCTATTATGGATGAATAGCAAAGCCAGGAGAGCCTTTACAAGGGGAAAAGAACCAATTACTTAGCATTCCTGTCTCTTAAATCCTATTCTAAAATAAAACAGAGGGAAAAATAAAAGGATTTAAGAAGATGCTACTTCTTACCATATGATTTAAATCATGAAATACACATCTTAGTTTTTTCCCTCGTTGGACTTTTTGTTGGAAATTACAGCGTTTGGTACAAGTCTTCAAGGTCAGTTGGTATCAATAAGTGTCTAAGAGTAGATGACAGGGGAGGATATTTTTAAAGTCTTTTTTAATTCTAGAAGATGTATCCAAATGCTAACTTTAATTTCTGTTAACATCAAAATCTTCTAAGGAGCAGACCTAGAAAGTTCCCAGAAAACATATATAATTCCAGTAGAGAAGATTAGCTTAGTAACTTTGGTATGTTGATTATTATCTCACAATTCAAATTATGGTTATAAAAATAGGAATAAATGGGGAAATATTCATGGTATTGTATATTTCAGTTAGGAATGCTTCCATTTTCAAATACCAGGAAACTCAAATATTAAATACATAGGACTTCACTTTTCTTACCTAATAAAGTGTGGATATAAGATTTGCAGGATGAAATTCTCTAATCAAAAGATGTAGAGAGGCTAAATGGATAAAGAACAACCAAAAAAAGGAGGACCCTTCTATATAGTGCCTACAAGAGACTCACTTCAGATATAAGAACACACACACTGAAAGTGAAGGGATGGAAAAAGTTATTTTATATAAATGGAAACCAAAAGAACTGGAATAGCTATATTTATATCAGACAAAATGACTTTGAAACAAAAACTGTAATAAGAGACAAAGATAAATGTTACATAATAACAAAAGGTCAATCCAAAGAGGGGATACAACATTTGTAAATATTTATGAACCCAACTTGGGAGCACCAAGGTATTAAAGCAAATATTAACAGACCTAAAGGGATAAAAATACAGCAATATGATAATAGTAGGGGACTTTAACACCCCATTTACATCAATGGATAGATCATCCAGAGAGAAAATCAGTAAGGAAGCATTGGCCTTAAAAGACACATTAGGCCAGAAGGATATAACAGATGTATAGAGAACATTCCTTCCAAAAGCAACAGAATACACATTTTTCTCAAGTGCACATGAAACATTTTACAGGTTAGATCATACGTTAGTCCGAAAAACAAACCTTAATAAACTTAAGAGGACTGGAAAGATATCAAGCGTTTTTTCTGACTACAATAATATGAAACTAAAAATTAATTTCTAAGAAAACTGTAAAAGTCACAAATCTGTGGAGCTTAAACAACGTGCTACTGAACAACCAATGGGTCTATGAAGAAACCAAAGAAGAAATAAAAAAAATACCTTGAGATAAATGGAAATACAGCGTGGGATGTAGCAAAAGCAGTTCTGAGAGGGAAGTTCATGTGATAAATGCCTGCCTTGAGAAACAAGAGAAGTCTCAAATAATTTAACTTTACACCAAAGGAACTAGAAAAAGAACAAAAGAAGTCTAAAGTTAGTAGAAGGCAGGAAATAACAGAGAGTAGAGCAGAAATTAAATGAAATAGAGACCAAAAAGACAGTAGAGATGATCAGCGAAGCTAAGAGCTGGTTCTTTGGAAAGATCAACTGAATTGACAGCCATTTAGCTAGACTCTCAAAGAAAAAGAGAGGACTCAAATAAAACCAGTAATGAAAGAGGAGATGTTAAACAACTGATACCACAAGAATACAAAAGATCTTAAGAGACTATTATGAATAATTATATACCAACAAATTGGAGAACATAGAAAAAAATGGATAAATTCCTAGAAAGCTATAACCTACTAAGACTGAATTATGATGAAATAGAAAATTTGAATAGACCAATTACTGGGAAGGATTAAATCACTAATCAAAAACCTTTCCATCAGACAAAGTTCAAGACCAGATGGCTTCACCGGTGAATTCTACCAAATATTCAAAGAAGAATTATTACTGATTCTTTTCAGATTCTTCCAAAAAATAGAAGAGGAGAGAACTCTTCTAAACTCATCTTTTGGAGCCAGCATTACCCTGATTACTAAAACCAGACAAAGATGTCACAAGTAAAATTACAGGCCAATATCCCTAATGGGCACAGATGTAAAAATCCTCACCAAAAATATCAGCAAACTGAATTCAATAATACATTAAAAAGATCATAGACCATGATCAGGTGGGATCTATTCAGGGATGTCAGGATGGCTTAACATCTGTGTGTCAATCAATGTGATGACACCTCATCAACAAAATAAATGATAAAAATCATATTATCACCTCAACAGAGATGAGAAAACATTTCACAAATTCAACATCCACTTAGGATAAAAACTCTAGACAAAGCAACTATTGAGGGAATGGACCTCAATGTGATAAAGGTCATATATGACAGGCCTCAGCAAACATACTCTGCAGTGAGAAGCTGAAAGCTTGCAAGAACAAGACAAGGATGCCTACCTTCACCACTTTTATTCACAGCAATTAGGGAAGAAACAGAAATAAGAGGGATCCAAATTAGGAAGGAGTAAGTAAAACTGTCACTATTTGCAGATGACATATTATATATACAAAATCCTAAAGTCTCCACCAAAAAATGGTTAGGACTAATAAATACATTCATTGAAGTTGCACGATACAAATCAATACAAAAAAATCCGTTGTGTTTCTATACACTGATACTGAACTATCAGAAAGAAATTAAAAAAAAACAATCCCACTTACAATTGCATCAAAAAGAATAAAATGCCTAGATATAAAGCTAACCAAGGAGGTGAAAGATCTGTATATATATATTTTTAAGATTTTATTTATTTACTAGAGAGAGAATGTGTGAGAGAGAGAAAGAGCACAAGCAGGGTGAGAGGCAGAGGGAGAGGGAGAAACAGACCCCCTGCTGAGCAGGGAGCCAGATGCGGGGCTCCATCCCAGGACCCTAGGATCATGACCTGGGCTGAAGGAAGACGCTTAACCAGCTGAGCCACCCAGGTGCCCCAGAAAGACCTGGATATTGAAAACTATGAGATATTAATGAAAGAAATTGAAGAGGACACAAATAAATAGAAATATACTCATGCTCGTGGATTGGAAGAATATTGTTAAAATGTCCGTAAGACTCAGAGCAATTTACAGAGTCAATGCAATTGCTATCAAATTTCCAATGGCATTTTTCACAGAAATAGAGAAAATAATCCTAAAATTTGTATGGAACCACAAAAGACCCTGAATAACCTAAGCAATCTTGAGAAAGAACAACAAAGTTGGAGGCATCATGCTCCTTCATTTCAAACTGTATTACAAAACCAAAGTGATTAAAACTGTGGTATTGGCATCAAAAACAGACATGTAGATTAATGGAACAGAATAGACAGCACAGAAATAAAACCACACATACAAATTTATGACAAAGAGCTAAGAAAATACAAAGGGAAAAGAACAGGATGGTCTCCAATGAATGGGGTTGGGAAAACCGGACGACCACATGCGAAAGAATGAAACTTGACCACTGTCTTAAACCATACACAAAAACTGATCCAAAATGGATTAAAGACTTGAACATATGACCTGAAACCATAAAACTTCCAAGAAGAAAATATAGGCGGTAAGCTTCTTGACATAGGTCTTGGTGATGATTTTGAATCTGACATCAACAACAAAAGCAAAAATAAACAGGTTGGATTATATCAAACTAAAAAGCTGCAGCACAGCAAAGGAAACCATCATCAAGGTGAAAAGGCACCATACTGAATGGGAGAAAATATTTACAAGTCATTTATCTGATAAGGGCTAATATCCAAATACATAAAGTCTTCATACAACTCGACAGCGAAACAAAGAAACACAGAAACAAACAAAAAACAAATAATCTGATTAAATTGCAGGCAGAAGATCTGAAGAGACATCTTTCCAAAGAAGACATACAGATGGCCAGCAGTTACATGAGAAAATGTTCAACATCAGTAATTATCAGGAAAATGCAAATCAAAACCACAATGAGTTATCACCTCACATCTGTCAGATGGCTAGTATCAAAAAGACAAGGAATAAAGAGTGTTGGCAAAGATACGGAGAAAAGGGAACCCTCATGCACTGTTGGTGGGAATGTAAATTGGTGCAGCCACTATGGAAAACCGTATGGGGGTTCTTCAAAAAATTAAAAGTAGAACTAAGTGTGATCCGGCAATTCCACTTCTGGATATTATTATGAGGAAAAGAAAAATGGTAATTTAAAAATATATGTGCATCTTTATGTTCATTTCAGCATTATTTACGATAGCCAAGATAGGAAATTAACCTGTGCCCATTGTTGGATGAATAGGTAAAGAAGTTGTGATATATTTTTTAGCCACAAAAAAGAATGAAATCTTGCCATTTGCAGCAACGTGGAAGGACCTCGGGGGCTCTATGCTAAATGAAACAAGTCAGACAGAGAAAAATGAATACCGTATGATGTCTCATATATGGAATCTAAAGCCCTCCTCCCCAATAATAACAAAATCAAGTTCGTAAATTCAGAGAGAAGAGATTAGTGGTTGCTAGAGCAGGGGTAGGGGCGGGGTGGAGAAATGGATGAAGTGGGTGAACAACAGCAACAATTAAAAAAAAAGGAATGTGGGGCACCTGGGTGGCTCAGTCGGTTGAGTGTCCCACTCTTGATTTTGGCTCAGGTCATGATTCAGGGTCAAGAGATCGAGCCCCCACATTGGGCTCCTCACTCAGTAGGGAGTCTGCTTCTCTCCTTCTCTCTCTCTCCCTATTCCTCTGCCTCTCCCGCCCTTGGGTGTGTTCACCTGCACTCATGCTCTCTCTCTCAAATAAATAAATATTTAAATCTTAAAAAAAAGAACGTTATAATTAATTGGTGAGCCTCATGATAACCACAAAGCAAAAACCTTAGTAAATACACTAAAGAGAAAAATATATAAGCATACCACTAAAGAAAGTCGTCAAACCACAGTAAAAGAGCGAAAGAGAAGAAGAAACAGAAGAACTACAAAAACAGCCAGAAAACATGTAGCAAAATGACAATAAGTACATACAGGCTTATGTGCTTTATCCATAATTACTTTAAATATAAATGCTGGCATTAGTTTTGCTATTCAAAGATGTAAAAAAAAATCCAGACTTTTTCCATCCTTTAGTTCTGCCGTATACAGAAAAGCTGTCTCAAGGTCTCAAAACGACTGACAAAGCTTTAAATACCACAACTAAGTTCCAAGGCAGGAATTTGGAGTCAGAGAAGGTAAAAGGGCACAATGGCCTGGATGGTAAGAGCATTTCTCTTTTCATATTGCTTTTTAATGGAAATGAAAATATCTTACTGGATATCTTCAAACTGACTTATCTAAATGTCTCATTGGACAGAACGTATTAACCTGGCCGTGTAATGACAAGTGAATAAAACCGGTTTCACCGTTATATGATTATTCATGATTGTTTATTATGTGACTGGCAAAAAATTTTAGAAACTAGTTTAAAAATATTACCAGTGACTGAGAAGGCTTGAATGATGGGTAATATTTTTACTTCTTCTTTGGTTTCCTAGTGCTTTGTAATGTGGCTAAATTAGTTTGATGATGAAAGAATACCTTTATAGTAAAAATAAGTTCATCTGAACTAAAAGTAATTAGACTTTTGCTGAAAGACGCATGGATTTATCTAGCCCCTCATCTCACTTCCGTCTCACACATCTGCACTTAAGCAAGGTAGGGAAATGGGGGTGGAAGTCACGCTGGTATTTTTAGGGTCATTCTTTTAAGCAGGGTGTGTACAAACTCACCGTGAACATCTTCTCCAGAGTCTCCTGACTCAAACCATGATTATATTGATCCATTTAAAAATCTATACTGCAAATCATATTTAAAACATGAAATGTACTTAGCATTGACCTGGAAACGTGTGATTAGTTTGCATGCTTTCATGACCTCCTTGGTTCTCCTCCAACGTCGCTGGCCACTCTTTCTCACTCTTGTTCGATGGCTTCTCCTGAATTTTCCTTTAAATGTTGACATCTCTTATACTTAGTACTCAGACCTCATCTTTGCTTTGTTGATTCTCATTTCCCGAATGATCTAATTCCTGCCAACTCCACTTTTCTATCTTCGGTATATATATCATCTGTACATCAGACTCATTTACTCAGCTGCCTACTTTACATCTTCTCTGGGATGCTTAATGGGCTTCTTAAATTTAGCATATGTCAGACCAAACTCTTGAAATCTCTCAAATCTGCAGGGTTCCTTTCTTTTCCCCATCTCATAAAATGTGCCTCTACCCTTCTAGTTTCTAACACAAAATCAATGGGCACCATTTCTTGATTCCTTTCTTCTTTCCCATTGCAATTGGCCCACTGGCAAATGCTTTCAGCTATTCCTAAAGATGCTTCAGGTCTGGCCACTTCTCACCACAGCCATTGCTACCACCCTGGTCCAAATCATCTCTTCTTAAATAGCCTCTTGGGATAGCCTCTGACTCTTCTTCTCAGTCTGGCCTGTGTTCTCCATATTGTATACAAAATAGCCAGAGCGGGCCTTTCATTATAGAAGTCAGAATACTTACCCCTTGACATGAACCCAGGCCATCGCATTACACTTAGCAAAAACTAGAGCTTTACCAAGGCTTCCTCTCCTTGAATGATCTGGAAGGCTCTCCCACACTACCTCTGTGACCTCATCTCCACCAAGGTTCCCTTGATCACTATGTTCCATCCCCTGGGCTGTATTTGCTATTCCACAAATATGCTCTCATCTCAGTGTCCTTGAACTTGTTCTTTCTTCTGCCTGGAAATACTTTCTTTAAGTATCCAAATGGATCACCCCTCACTTCCCTTAGATCTCTCTTCAAATGTTATTTTATCAGAGATGTTTTTCCTGATAATGCTAATTTAAATTACACTAATGAAAAAAATTCTCACTCATCATTCCTAATTCTCCAAACTCGCTGTATTTTGCTTTCATAGCATTTGTCGCCATCTGACTCACATTTCCTTCCTCTCCTCCCTCCCTCCCTCCCTCCTTTTTTCCCTCAATACTTAGCACAATGCCTGGCACATAATATGTGATCAACAAATATTTGTTGAATGAATGATGAATGTATCCCTAGAATTAGAATACAATATAAATTAGTTTCCTGAATCATAAACCTTTGTACAGCTTTTAACTGATCTGAGTGTCAAGTCCCAGAAAGGGAAATATTTGAAAATAATTAAGGAACTCATAAAATTATGATTAATGAATAATGTCTTTACATGTCAGGCATTAATTAGGTATTTTATGTGAAGGAATAATCACTTCCTCTTTTACAAGAGGAAGACACTAAAGTTCAGAAAAGTTAGACAGCTTATCTTCTCCAAGGTAAAAGGTGGCAGAATCTGGCTCTGACTCTAAGTGTATACTAGTATCTCATGAAAAACCCTTTCCTGAAACTGCAGAATTTTAGTTTGAGACAGTTCATGTTGTTTTAAGATGCTTCTTTTGCTAGATTCTAATATTCAAGTTCTTTTTCCTTTTGTCTGTCTCTATTCTTTTTTTCTCTCCCTCCCTTCCTCCCTCCTGCCCTCCCTTCCTTCCCTCCTTCTTCGATTCATAAGATTAAAATTGTATAGTATTTTAAGTCGTTCATTACAGTCACTAAGTTCAAGTCACAGTTGACACATACTTCTGTGCCCATAATTCACTGAACCACCATGTGTCTGAGCTGGAAAGGGTCTTGAATATGAACTCCCTCACTTTCCATATGAGATAAGTAAGGCCCGGAGAGAGGAAGTGACTTGGGCACGATCACACAGCTTATTACTGAGAGAGCTAGAATATCCAGTTTTGAGATATCTGGTATGTAGACCGGTGTCCAACCAAAGTGTAAAATGTCCTCTAGGTATGTTATACTTCATATTTATACCTCCTCATGACTTAGGTCTAAAAGGTGCTTCACCTAAAATCTAAACATCAACAAAAATGAGGTTTCTTATGAAAAGACCGTTTTCTATGTTGTGGGTTAGGTGGCTGCCATAGTGTCAGCACAGCAGAACCCAGATGTACTGATACCATTCACTGAGGAAAAAAATGTGAGAGTGAGTGTGTGTGTGTGTGTGTGTGTGTGTGTGTCTGCACACATGTGTGCATGTGCACCTTAGATAATATTCACTTAGAAAAAAACTACACACCCACATAGCATGTTTGATGATAGGATACACAAGACAGATAATTTCATTATGGAGTTTACAGTTTAGTGTGTGTTTGTAGTTTTGTGTGTAGTAGATTTTGGGTGTAATGGTTAATAAATCATAAGCAAATAAAGTAATATGTTGAAATATCATTAAAAATGTAATACTCAGTCTTAAGGGGAAAAAAGGCTACAATGATAGAGAATAATGGGGAGTGACCTATTTAGATAAAATGGTCAGGAAAGAATCTTCTGAAAAGTGAACGTTTAATCTGAGACCTAAAGATGAATCACAGGGAGACGAAATGCATGAGCAAAAGCCTGAAGGCTGGAAAGAGCTGGGAAGAACATTCTTTTTTTTTTTTTTTCAGATTTATTTATTTATTTTAGAGAGACAGAGACAGAGTGCATGTGAGCAGGGGGAGGGGCAGAGGGAGAGACTCTCAAGAAGATTCCCCACTGAGCTTGGGCCCCCCATGGGGGGCTTGATCCCAGGACCCATGAGACCATGACCTGAGCAGAAACCAAGAGTCAGATGCTCAGCCAACGGAGCCACCCAGGCGCCCCTGGAAAGAGCTGGGAAGAAGAGCTCTGACATTCTTAAATGTCAGATACCAGGAAAAGAGTAAGTGAAATCTTAGTATATTATAGACCATGGTAGAGGGCGTTTGCATTTCCTTCCAATTGCAATGGAAATCTTTTAAAGAACTTAAAATGGTAAAGTGGCAGGATGCCTGGGTAGCTCCGTGGGTTAAGCCTCTGACTCTTTTTGGACCAGGTCATGATTTCAGGGTTGTGAGATCAACCCCCGTGCACCCCCTCCCACCCGCCCCACCCCACCCGCCCCGCCACACCATCAGGCTCTGCACTGAGCATGGACCCTGCTTAAGAGTCTCTCTCTTCCTCTGCCCCTCACCCCTGCTCTTTAAAAATAAATAAAATAAAATGGGAGAGTGGTAGGCAGAATTTGCTTTACAAAGAGTATTGTAGGTAGTAAGACCAAGAGCAAGAGTTAAATCTATATATGGGGTAGGTCAGTACCTTTCAGAATCACACCATTCATATCACTGGTTCATGAAACAGTGGGGTCCCCTCATTAGGGCACTCGTGCAACCACAAGATAAAATATTGTAGAGGAGGATTAAAGGATTATGGACTGGGCATTAGGTCATATATTGACCTTCATAATCCTTCCCAAACTTTGAGCTTCTATAGTTTTATGCACTGAGCTAATTTTTGAAAGACTCTCTAGGAATTATAGAAAACCATAAAAATCAAAGGGGTTTTTACATAGAATGGAATCCTCCCACACCTTAAAGATTAAGTATGTACTCATCTACAAAGAGGATACCACCTTCTCAAATTGGGGTTAAGATATATAATCAGAACCTCCTTCCATTAGGGCAGAAGGTCTCAATTTTTCTGTAATAAACCAAACCTGGCGATTTGGTTTAAAGTGGAACTCCTAGGCTCCTATGGAGATTCTAATTTAATAGACCCCTAGGTCCACGAAACTGCAATCTTAATAAGGAGATTCCAGTGGACAAGGTGGACCAGGGCTGCACTTGGAGAAGCACTGGACTTGGTGACAAGGAACCCCTACTCAGATCCTAGCTCTATTCACCTCTGCCTGCCCTCCCTTGAGATCAGGAATATTGTTGCCCTAAGGATATTTTAACTTGCTGGGGAGCATAGTTAGGTTATTCAGCCTTCCTGAGCCAAAGTCCCTCTATCTATAATGACACTTACAGTAAGATGCTGTTGTGAGGGTCAGAAATTTAAAATGCAAAACGCTGACCTGAGCGCCTGGCATATCACAGCTGTTTAATAAACAGCAGCTCTTCTCTGCTTTATTTCTGCCTGTCTAATTTATTTGCCTGCCTCCTTTCTGCTCATCTCTGTTTCCTAATGCAAAGGCAACATTCACAAATGTTGGTGTGTTTCTCAATTTTTGCCATCTTCCTCTGGCCGCCACCTCCCCTACAAATTCTCAGAGATCTGTCTCTAGCAGGTGTCACCTTAATTAAAGTTTTGCACTCTCTCTGCTTTATTACAAAGACACTAGAATAAATGCACTAATACTACAGCCATGGAATATCTGTGACTATCAAATTAGTTTACTCTTGTGTTTCCTGCTATTTAACTAACACTTATCTCTTGCAAAACCACTCATCTTTCCTGTTTAATCTAACGTGAGTACTGTGAAGCAGAGAAGATTATGCAGTGGACAGATGAGGTTCTGGAAAATGCTACCAAATTATGAAAAACACTTGAATTGCATTAGCTCCCACAGAATATAAACAACGCTTGAATGGGGAGAAATCAGTTCATCCTGGGGCACTAATTTATAGACTGTGTCTTTAAAAATTCAAATTTAAAAGGCCCTTAAGTGTAAAGAAAGAAAAAATATGGCTGAATTAATCACTTTTTTTTAAGCCTTTATGTGTCTTTGAGGTAAAGGTCCTGTTCCAGTCTGTTTGAAATTAAAAAGAAATATTCTTTGAATTAAACATAATTGTGAGCAAACTCTAGGTTGCACTGGGGGATAACCAGAGGACAAGTTAAATTAAATATTTTGGGAATCTGGGTATTCATAGAATGTCGCTGGTTTCATTCACCAGCTTCCATGTCGTCTACCTTTCAATAGGACAGATAAGATGCCAAAATAAATAAGTTTGTCAGAACATAAATATTGTTGGGGCGCCTGGGTGGCGCAGTCATTAAGCATCTGCCTTCAGCTCAGGGCCTGATGCCGGGGTCCTGGGATCGAGCCCCATGTCGGGCTCTTCCGAGCCTCCTTCTTCCTCTCCCACTCCCCCTGCTTGTGTTCCTTCTCTCGCTGGCTGTCTCTCTCTCTCTGTCAAATGAATAAATAAAATCTTAAAAAAAAAAGTATTGTCATGTGGTCTTACTTTGTCTTTAAATAAATTACTAGCAAACTTTTACAAAGCTGTAAAATTTAAACCATGATTAGCTACATATTTGGTAATTTACATTTATGTAAGAGAATAAAATTATACCGAATGAGAATTGGGCCAGAAAATCCAGGCCCCACTACTGCCAAGGCACTTTTCGTCTAACTGCCTTATTACTGTTCTTCTGGGGGAGTTGACATTGTTGTCTCATCAGTCGTATATACTGAAAAGGGGGAAGAGTATAGTGAACACTGAGCTTTCTCTTCCCTTGCTCTTTGCAAAAGCAGGAAAAAAACTTGTCCTTCCCAGGAGGCTCACACAAGGTTCCTATTTGATTTGGGGGAGGTAGGTAGGGCGGGACAGGAGTTATAAATATGCAAATGCAGAGATAATAGATATGCAAATGTAGAGATATTTACAACGTACTTCTTTCTTTTCACTAGGCGCTATTTGGAACTAGTTAGCCTCCCTTCACTAGCATAGTGGCCAAAATGTAGCATTTTGGGATAGAAAATCAGAAAGTAGCTTCTTAATGACTCTAAAGAGTCCCTAACAATTCCAAAATGCTTAATTCATGTTGTTCACATGGTAGTTTTCTTTACTAAGTAGAAGTGCCTTATAAGGTCTTCATTTTATATTTTGGAGAAGGGGCTTTTTTTTTTAACATTATTTTAACCTGCTGTTTTTACTTAATTGATTTTCTAATAGAAAATGAAGTTGTCTATTTCCGCCAAAGACTACTAAAAGTAAGCACATCAGGATGAAAAATGGGGGCACATGATGAGCTGTTAGGAACCAATCTGGTTTTATCTTTAAAACAAAGGTGGTAGTTATAAATGATCCCTGCTGTATGATAAAACAATAGATTGCGCTAAACGACATTGCCTTCCTTTGGTATATTTTCATAAGAGCTTATAGGTTACACATTTATTTCACTCATGTGTTTAATAATTGTTGAGCATCTACTCTATGCCAGGCACTGTTCTGGAGATCGTGACTATATGAATGAACACATAAACCAAATCCCTATCCCTTGGCGTGTACATCCCAATGGCAGAGTATAGATAGCGATGTTTTTAAAAGTAAACGGATGATGTAAAAAGATCACTTCTTCTAAAAGATTAACTCTGTAAGACAAGACCTAGAGAAAAGTAGGGCACATTTTAACGTTATTTCAAATGTATTTGTAGGGAATCAATTGTAGATAAAATACTAAATATTTTATTACTGTCTTTGAGATTTTCTGAAGTTTCTCCCTCATTCATTTTACTTTTGATAAGTATTGTCACCCTGTCACAAGTTAAAATCATTCTTTTTCAAAATTAAAAATTCATTTCCTGAATTCTTAAGAGACCATACACCTGAGAAGAATTAGTGTTGCCCAGCACTGAAGCTCACACCATTGAAAAAGTGGAATTTGCAACACTTAGTGATTTTGCTATTACCGACTTATGATAAAGAGTGTACTAAATTTGCTTAACACGTATTTGACTTCATGAACTTTTATCTTTATTGGAAATTTCAAGATTTGTTTATCTAGTTTTTTTTAACTTCATCAAGATTACCACCTATTTTTAACCGAGGTGTTTTTATTCAGCCATTTAGATGAATGGTGAAATAAACTTTAAGAAAATACTTTGAGGGGCGCCTGGGTGGCACAGCGGTTAAGCGTCTGCCTTCGGCTCAGGGCGTGATCCCGGTGTTCTGGGATGGAGCCCCACATCGGGCTCCTCCGCTATGAGCCTGCTTCTTCCTCTCCCACTCCCCCTGCTTGTGTTCCCTCTCTCGCTGGCTGTCTCTATCTCTGTCAAATAAATAAATAAAATCTTAAAAAAAAAAAAGAAAATACTTTGAATAGGTGTTACATGCATATGGTACAAAATTCACAATTTAAAAAGGTATACAATGAAAAATAAGTCTTTTTTCCCCCTATTTTTATCCTGAGCTACCTAGGTGCCCTCTCTCAGTCCTACACTGTCACTAGGATCTTGTATACCTCACCAGTGATATTCTAAAGGAGTTTCTCAACCATTCATGTGCATATGAATCTTACTAAAATATATTGTGATTTAGGGGGTCCCGGGTGAGGTTTGAGAGTCCGCATTTCCAAGAAGTTCCAGCTGAGGCTGATGTTGCTGGCCTAGGACTACACTGCCAGTGGCAAGATGGAGAAGCACATTTGTTTAGATTTGTCTGTGTGTTTGTTTACTGGGCTGAAAAGAGCAAGATATTCTCATAGACAGATACAGCTTACTGCCTTCTGATGAGGTTGTGGAATGTACGTGAGGTTCAGTGGGGTGGAGTCCGGAGCCGGCGACCAAGAAAGAATTCTTGAGGCATCTTTGGTGTAAAATTGGTGGTTTATTAAAGCACGGGGACAGGACCCGTGGGCAGAAAGAGCGGCTACCCCGGGGTTGTGAGGGGTGGCTGAGTATATACCATGGGGTTGGAGGAGGTAAGGAAAAAAGGGAGGTTGAGATAATACTTTAATATGTTAAAGAAGACTCACAGGATACCCGAGGCCTTGCCATTGTCAAGTTAAGGTTGTTTTTCCCTGTAGCAAGGCGTTAACATTAAGATGGTTGGGAATTTCCTGGAGGCTGCAGATTATAAGGACATTTAATTGTATCTAACATTCCCTTCCCGAAGCTAGGTTATTGATAGAAATGCTTCTTTCTTGTAAACTGCTAAAACATTTGTAAACTGAGGGAGACTTAAGTCTTGCAGGATTGTGATATTAACTATTTCTTTGTCCTTCAGGGCAACCAGGAGTGCCTGAGGAATGTCACGTACATCCCATGGGGGGGGGGGGGTTGCGGGGTGTCAGTTTCTGCTTTGTCCTCAACTTGCCTTCTGTTCCCTCATCAGCTCCTACTACAGCTTCGGCACTAGAAATCCAGCTTTGACTTTGCTTTGTGACCGTGTTCTTCTCATTTTTGTCTGTCTGGACTGATAATTCATACAGTGTTTAAAAAAATCAAACCATAAATAAATGATGAAAGC
Source organism: Ursus americanus (assembly GCF_024610735.1). NCBI lineage: Eukaryota > Metazoa > Chordata > Mammalia > Carnivora > Ursidae > Ursus > Ursus americanus. The sequence goes on along the minus strand of NC_142146.1, from coordinate 24,134,418 downwards.
TACCAATATGACCATTTGAAGCATGCTACTAGGTGATACATAAATCTCAAGGACCACGAGAATCCCTCTTTGCAAATTTTTCATCTGCTTTTTTTTTTTAACAAGGTTAGAAAAGTCCTCGATCTAAGCAACTTCCTGAATTTGGGTACAGGCACACTGCGGATTTTAGCTTGCAGCCGGTACCATCAATCTAATAAAGATGCCATCATACTTGGAAATGATACAATTAAGCTCCCTGAAATCAATAAAAAGTGCAAAGATGGCTTAAATATTTTGAAGTCAGAGACATTCATATTCTCTCCGCCTGAATAAAGTATTCTCTCGAGATGACCGTGATCAGTATCGTGAGGGGTACAGATTTTGTCCTTCTTGGACCTGTATGTAAATGTCATTCAGAAAGCATGGGGCAACTCCTCAAAGATTAAAAGTTCGTGTTTGTTTCTTGTTCTCTGCAAGAATGTGAGCGCTAGAGGACTCACATTTGCCCATCTACTTTGTCCGCAGAGTGTGTTCATAGAGTACTTGCTAGCATGACGCAAGGTTTGGTTTTAAAAGAGAAGCAATACCAGAAGCACGTTTCAGAAATAGATTTGGACCATCAAAGTCTCTATTTCTGTGTCATTGGCAGGAAGAATCAAAGGGATACAGGTTCCTCCTTGATGCCAAGTATCACTGACTTCTTTGGTTTGAACAATTCCAGGAATCTGCCATAATGGAGAATTTTTAGAGCAGATACTGAGATGGTTGTCTTGAAGTATTCGTGGCCTCTGGGACAGATTAATTTGGATCTACCTATTCTTTTGAGCACGCCCTAGTCCATGATGTAGAAATGTTGGGGTTTGGAACAAATGGTCAAGAAAGAATTCTTGAGATGTCTTCAGTGCAAAAAGATAGTTTTTTTTAAAGCACTGGGACAGGACCCTTGGGCAGAAAGAGCTGCACTGAGGTCGTGATGGGTGACTGGTTAGATACTTTCAAGTTGGGAGGGTGTTAGGGATAGCACAAACCTCCCAAGGTATTTTGGAAACAACGTTTCCAGGACCCTGAGGGGGCTAGCTATTGTTAGGAAAATGTTGTTTTATTACTGTTTAGTAAAAACTCAGTCATGAGACCCTTCAGATGTATATCAGTGGGCCATAAGCTTGGAAAATGATTACTAACATATCTTGGTGGGGGGTGGGGGGGTGGGGGGTGGTAGGGATAAAGGAAGTTTTCAAAGGAAATTCTATATGTTACAGAAGACTTACAGGATCCTGGACCTCAGGGATAATGTTAAGATTGCCTTTTGCTCTTAGCAAGTATTAACATTGAGGCAGCTGAACTCCCAGAGGTGACTAAGGGACAGGCGGGTCTAGGTAGGGAGAGATAGGTAGGGGGCTACAGGATCAGGTTCACAGAAATCCCCAAATTGTGGAGGTGAAAGGAAACCAGAGATAAAGGAACAAACCAGACCCCCTGCCCTAGGCATGTGTGGAGGAGTGTCTTTTTTTATGACAGTTGCCTGTGACCAACAAAGAATAACCAGACCCTAAAAAGAAGTTAGCCATTAAAGATGTTCTCATCAGTCCTTACTCAAGCCAAGACATCACAAGAATGATAAAGCCATAAGCTCCCTGATCAGTTCTAAATAAAAGACTGTCAGCGGAGGCCCACGCTGGCAACCCTGTTGGGACCCCTTTCACTCCTGAGAGCTTTTTCTGTATCTTCACTTAATAAAACTCTACCACTTTATTCACTCTCCTTTGTCCACGAGATTCATTCTTTGACTCGGTGAGACAAGAACCTCGCTCTCCTGCTTCAGAGGAAGGTCACTCTACCTGTTTCAAGGACTTGTCAGTAGGCTGTAGGCAGTAAGGAAACTTAATTTTTTTCTTTTGCCTTTGTTTCCCAGATCAGTCTACCTTGAGTCATGATTTTCAAGCATAGATTCTGTCGAGGTGTCCTAAATGGTATGCAGAGTCATAGAAAACAAACAGCACGCCTTCCTGAAGTTTCAACTGAGTTAAAGATTTGGCAGGCCCATATTAAAACAAATCAAAAACATTCAAACATGAATATACAACACAGTAGAACACAAAATTTTGATAGATTTTATTAAACATCAGATTTCAAAAACAATATTGAACTTTGATCTATGCCCCCAAGTCCCTTGGAATACAAATTTATGGTTTCAGCCAGTGGAGGGATATTTTAATGCAAGAGTTTTGGAAGTACTCTGGTCTACACTGAAAGGGCATGAGGAGATCAGAAACCTGATCTGTTGAAATGCAGCTACAATTCTATGCCTCTGGAGTGAGCCTGTGCAAAATATTTTGGAACCGAGAAAGTTGCTGTCGTATTTTTGAGATACTGACTTTCTGGAGGAAATGAGGTGACAGAGAGGTTGTTGATAGACGCCGGCTGGTTTGGGAGATGTCATCAATGAACTTTTTTTTAAAGCTGAACTTGATATTTTATTTATTTATTTAATAAATGATCTCTGTAAAGGAAAAAAACTATTGATTTGGGCTGTTCATAGAGCAGAAGAGGTAACAATTTTTTAGAATAGCCCATTTTCTAGAATGAGTTTTAACCTATTTTATAGAATTATTTTTCTAGAATTAACCCATTCCTGCTGGAAGTAGAGAACAAATCACTTCTTTGCGGAAAGAATGCAGGATATAGTAAAGAGAACGGATTTTAATCCCTAGCTTCACACCTTTGGTCAGAAACTAAAGTTCTCCAGGCCTCAGTGTTCTCAGGAAAAAGGGGGCGCACGTACAAAGATGAAAGGAGTTAGTAGTGGTTTGACGTTTGCCTCCTCTTTTTTCTTCGATACCTTTCCATTTCTTCCACCATTCCCATAGAGCTTGGGAAGTTGACAATGAATAGTACATCTCCATTTGAATAGGAAAATGGTGCTATGTTTTGGGAAGTTGGACCAAAGGATCTGGCTCTCTCCCAACCCTGAGATTCCCTCTGACGATCTACACAAGCCTTTTGCTAAGGAAGCATTTAGAGAAAGAATGAACTGCCTAATGTGTAAACACATTTAGATCCTACTGTTTACTGGCACTTCAGAGCTGAATTTGCACAAAAGGATGACCTAGAAACATGCAGGGAAAAGCTGTGTGGCATTTAGATGCATATCACATATGCATAATTGATTCCTTAAAAGGTTAAATACTCTTAGCATGTGTATGGATAGTGATATAGCCATGATGGGTTCATAATCATTATGGCAATGGCTTTGTTTTACATAATTCTAAAGTAAATGTCATGTTTCTTTGGAGATTCCAGGACTGGTATTCAGAAAAGCATATGTTTCCAAGTAGATAGCTGGGCAAGAGGAGCTACTCTTTCCCAAACAGAAGGACTATTCATGTAGCTAGTACACACTAAGCGTATGAGGCGTCGACTGCCACTAAATTCTCTTTGGAATTGAAATGCAATTACATATCGAGGACAAGTGCTAAATATAAACAGAAAGGCCAAATACATGACTTTTTTTTTTTTTTGCTTTGTTTTTGCAGTATATTTGCAGGAAGAATTAAATACCCCAAACACACTATAATCCTTAATTGAAACACACAGTTCAGGCAATCTGGTGAATCCTTTAGCAGCTTTTTTCGAGTGCTTATTGTAGCTCTGGAAGAGCTGGTCTCTTATGTAAACAATTATAAGGGTGTTAAGGAAATTAATAAAAGAACCAAGTCACTAAGAAATATGTAGAAGGAAATACTATAATATATGCCATAAAATCAGGGAAAAAATAGGCGATATGCTGTGTGAGGATACATATATAAGGGTAAAAACTATATGAATGGGAATGGTTATTACAAAAATTCAAGTTTTGGGTTTCTTCTTTGGGGGAGGAGGGAAATACAGTCTCTGTGGTGCACACAGGGGGTTTTGTTGGATATATGATTTATGGTGGATGTTTATTGATGATGTTACATATTGTACAATTTTTTAATTAAGTTATATTTCTTAATTTGTAAGAATGGAAAATGCAAAATATACAGTGAAGAAAAGCACAAATTAAGTTGGTAAAAATGATAACAAGTAAATTTATTGATATTGGGTTGGTCGAAGTATCTTCATACTGTACTTTCTTTTTTTTTTTTTGAAGGTGGGGGATAGCAGGAGAGGGAGAGAGAACATCCCAAGCAGGCTCCATGCCCAGGGCAGAGTGCCATGCTCTCGTGACCCTGAGATCATGATCTGAGCTGAAATCAAGAGTTTGACAGTTAACTGACTAAGCCACCCAGGCGCCCCTTCATATTATACTTTTTAAAATTTAAATACATGCTATGTGCAAGACATGAACTAAAGTAGGTCCCTAGAAGGAGTGAAAGTAACAAGATGAGAAAGGGTATAGCAGATAAATACTAACAAAAGAAAACTATTGTAGCCCTTTAAATAACGGGGAAACTGGACCTTAGGACAAAATGTAGTGTCGTTTATTCTCTGTCTTCAATGACTGTTTCTCCATCCCGAGCCCATTCCATCCAGGCATCTGCTTCTGACCTTCCAGGACTTTTTGATAAATCAGCTCCACCTATTTCTGTCTTACTCCAAGCTCACTATTTTCAAATCTTAGAATCTTGAATCTCTCAACTCTGGTAGTATGTATTATCTGTGTACCATTGATTTGGTACTTATCGTAAGCTGTGTTTTAGTGTTATTGATATTCATGCATTTCTTTAATTAAATTGTAGTAATCTAGAGCTAGAGACTATACCTTCTTCATCTTTTAACACCCACTGTCACCTCACCCTAGGACTTGCCATATGGTAGAATCAAGTCACTGGGCATATAGTAGAAAGTCAATAAACATGCCAGCAGTCGACTGAGAAATGGTTTCTGAAAATGCATTTAAAGCTCTTTCAGGATGTCTGAGTACTTTGCTGATGCTTTGTATTTACATTTTCTAAGCAATCTCTCAGCCAAAGTTTTAGAATGGGGAGAGGAAGAGACACTACGGTTAGAGTGACCCACAGCTGTGCTGAAGACCATCACCCAGCAGGAGGGTGCCCACGTCTGGACCTCGCTGGGAACTCATGCAGGCTCATTCCTGATCTTCAAGGGCAGAGATGCATCCAGTAAACTTTTTGTCTCTACACCTGGAACGAAGTCCAACATGTAGTCCACAGTCAACAAATACTTCTGCTAAGTGTGGCAGAATTAAATATTATCTCGGATAATTTAATTCACTCCCATGGCTTCAAAATAACATGCCATTGAAGGCTTCCCAGTGTAGGGCTTTAGCTCTGGTTTTTCTCCACAGGGAGAGGGTGCCTGGGAGGGTGGATGAGCCAGGCCAGTTCAGGCAGGATGTAGATGTTAGCACTCGCATTGGCATTCTGGGCTTACGAGCTGGTTGGAGCAAAGCTGGATGGAGTAGATTTGGTTTTGCCAGCTGATAGTCGACTATGGAAACATGAAACAGATGTTTTAAAAAGCCATGAGGAAGCCCATGGAAGAGATCTTCAGTGCTTGTCCTACTGGCCATTGAGAAGTAGCTAGAATTCTTCCTTTCTCATGACATGTAAAATAGGCTATCTGCTGCAAATCTTTTTTAAACATACTGTTTTTTTTTGAATAGGCAATATATAAAGCATATGTATGATGTAACATTCAAAGGGTATAGTAGGTGTATGGTAAAAATAAGTGTGCCTACCACCTTTGCCCAAAGTTGCTCTCTCTAAAGGGATCTACAGTTGCCAAGTTATTCCACTTATTTTTAGGTACACACAAGAATTTCATATTTAGATATACATATACATGTTTATATATGTTTATAGATTTTCAGACAAATAGTTCATCTAATAACATATTATATTGAATCTTGATTTTTTTTTTCATTTAACAACTTATACTGTGGTTCTATCCATTTTTACTTGTGTTATTTTAAAAATCCCAACCTCTAATATTATCTGATACACTGTCCAACATTTGTTTCATGACAGAATGAATGAATGATTTAACAATAGCCTCTAACTCATTCTGAACCTAAAGTCACCTACCAGCAGATTTTATAAATGGCTTTTCTTACAGCCCATCTCCAATATGTGTCGTTTTGCTTATAAATATCATATCCAAACCTCAAAATTAGTCTCAAAAGAAATTCCCCCGGCAGGGAACCTTCCCTGAATATTGCCTCTCACACTGTCCCCCAGGAGTTCTCTCTAAGCACTTAATACTCTGCTATTTTTGATTGTCCTCTGATTCTTATTTGTTAACATAATAACCATAGGGGTGCCTGGGTGGCTAAGTCAGTTAAGCCTCTGCCTTCGGCTCAGATCATCATCTCAGGGTCCTGGGATCAGCCCCATGTAGGCAGGGAGTCTGCTTCTCCCTCTCCTCCCTGCTCTTGTTCTCTCTCACTATCTCTGCCTTTCTCTCTCAAATAAATAAATAAATAAATAAATAAATAAATAAATAAATAATAAAATCTTTAAAAAAACAAAATAATAACCAAAAGGATGTGAATAACACTCAACAATTTTTATTGAATACTTATTTGTGCCAGAGACTTTGCTAAGCATGTTATGTACACTTCTCATTAATTCCTGCAACATACCTTTCTCTCCCCTTAGTGGGAAAATTCCAAGTTGTGGTCCTTGATTACTTCTAGGGTCCCTATACAACCTCAGCTGCCCTGGCAGTGAAACCCTTTCTCCTACTCTTTATTACCTTCCTTCCTGCCCTTTCTCAATTCCCCACTTGCTTACTTCCTGAAATCTCCCGCCAAGTGAATGACTTCCACGGGAATCCTCGTCAGGGTCTGCATTTAGGGATATCAAACCTAAGGAAACTGAAGTTTAGTGTGTGAATAACTTGTTCAAGTTTATGTATATATCAAGTGGCAGATTCAGGGTTTGAGCCCGAAGCCATGCCCAAAAGTTCCCTACCTGATTGCCAACTGCATAGTAAGGGCCTCGAAGGAGACCAAGGAATACTGTATTCCCTCTGTCGTGTGTTTCAAAATGCAAGCCAAAGTCAGAGCTTAATACATACTTCTGCTGGTCAGTGTTTTGGAGTGTCTCTTTCCCACCCTATCACATCAGGACATGTACTGTTAGCTAAATACGCACGCTCATAAATTTGTTACTGAAACTGTGATTTTAAAAAAAGAGTTCCTCATGCTCGTACAGTGGCTGAGTGTCTTCTTATCGTTTTACAGATAGCAACTTCATCCTTGCGAATGCCCAGGTGGCTAAGGGGTTCCCCATAGTCTACTGTTCGGATGGCTTCTGTGAGCTCGCTGGATTCGCCCGGACTGAAGTCATGCAGAAGAGTTGCAGCTGCAAATTCTTATTTGGAGTTGAAACCAATGAGCAGCTGATGCTTCAGATAGAAAAGTCACTGGAGGAGAAAACAGAATTCAAAGGAGAAATTATGTTCTACAAGAAGAACGGTGAGTGGCTCTCTTAGACCGATGCTCATCGGCATTGTGAAGGGTCACCTTCTTTCAGCTCAATAATTAATCCATAACTCCCATTCAGGCTTAATGGCATTTCACGTAAATATATAGACTGTTATTGAAGTTCCACAAACGACTCAGGCAATAGCCTGGTTTTAGCCATTAGCAGTATAAACTGCTTGAAAATTTAACATTAGAATCACAACTGTTCAATGTTAATATATTAACTGAGTGAATATATGTTAAAGTGTATTACAATTTTACTAGGTCATTCTTAAAATACATATTAGCTATGATAGTTGTTAATATGTTATTAATAGATGATCTTATCCAGGATATGCTCCAAATTGTATGCCTTTAAGAACCACTTCTCAACCTCAGTCATTAAGGCAGAGGTCCAGGTGTTCACTGGCAGAAAAGGAAGTTAATTTAAAGGCCAACAGCATAGGCATTTCCTCTTCTAGTTCCCTGGCCACAGAGCCTTTCTTGCTACTTTTTTAAAGACAAAATAAGAGACACATGGTATGACTCAGGGTGGGAGTAAATTTGCCTGGACTCAAAACTGCCACTGAGGAAATACAAAGTATTTTCTTGTGGCTGCAGTTTTGTGACTCTTTTTTAAATAAAAGAAGATGAGGGAATGGGTGTGGTATCTGCAGTATTGGGGTTCTGTGTAGGAATTGGTTTCCTTATCTCATGGGCCCTGGTAGTTGGGATGAATCCAAGAGGCAATATATTGGGGAAACACTAAATCAAAATTAGAACAGATTGTCATTTTCCAGTTTCTAAAATTCTATCTCTTTCTCTAATAATTTTCCGTAAAATAACATCACCATCTGAGATTTATCTGCGCTCATGGCTACCAAGCTAGAGAATAGATTTCCCAGCCTATTTTGCGGTTGGGCTGGGCATGTGACAAAGTTTTGGGCCAGTGATTTGCAAGAGAACAATTTATGTAACTTTTAGGAAAAATCCCTAAAAAATACAATTGGTTGTCCTCTAACTTCTCTTCCTTTCCCATTATGTTGTGGACTGAATTGTGTGTCCTCAAAATTCGTATGTTGAAGCTTTAACCCCACTGTGACTGTATTTGAAGAGAAGGCCTTTAAAGAGGTGATTAGGGTTAAATGAGATCATAAGATTGGGGCCCCCATCCAATATGACTAGTGTCCTTATAAGAAGAAGGGATACCAACAATATGGGCACACAGAGGAAAGTTTATGTCAATACGCAGTGAGAAGGCAGCCACCCGCAAGCTGATGAGAGAGGCCTTAAGAAAAAACAACCCTGTCAGCACCCTGATCTCCACTGTGAGAAAACAAATTTCTGGGTAGCCACCCCGTCTGTGGTGTTTTGTTAGGGCAGCCCTAGCAAAGCAGTACACATGGGTCAGAATGTTCAGGGGAAGTCACAAAGGCAGCTTCAACCATTTGGCAAGGATGACACCATAGAGGAGTGCAGAGCAACAATATGGAAGGAGCCTGGGTCTTGTGGCAGTTCTGTCCTCCTCACCCCAGAACAAACAAGTACATTCTCATCTTGTTGGAATCGTTTCATTTTGGGGTCTTTTTGTTGCAACATCTAAGTTGCATTCTAACTCAGGGTTTCTCAACTTTGGCACTGTTGACATTTCAGGTTGCTAATTATTTGTTGTGGGAAGCTATCCTGTACGTTGCAGATAATAATCTGCAGCATTTCAGACCTCTCTATTTTGCTCTCAGTACTTAGTATTGGGGTCACTGTCAGGAAGAGGAATAGGGGCCTGAACATGGGAACTTCATCTTCTTTTATAACTTCTTTGTCTTTGGAAAACATTCTTTGATCATGTAAATTTTGGATACACGGTAGTCATGAAATATTGGAGAGTACCATTCTGGGAGGGACAGAATATCCAGGGCTTTGGCATTAGAAACATAGTTCAGACCATTGTATCCTTCTCAGTGTCAGGAGATAAGGCCTTTGTAGCAAATATGATAAAATAAAAGGACTCCAGCTCTGTGTAATTACACCACAGTCACTGAAGAGAGCCTGAGATACAAGAAAATAGGAGATGCCATGGAGAATGCAGACTGGTTGCGAGTGATAAAACCACCATCTGGTGGAACAAAGAGAAAAGGGATATCCTTTGTTTAAATTATCCGCTGACTGCAGACTTGTCCTTTGCAAGATAGGCACCTTGTATAGGTGACTCCAGATCCGTCTGAGTGTCTTCCTTTTTAAGCTACCTCAAAATATCCAAATGTGGCACCACTGAGAAAGGTTTAGGCCAAGGAGAAGAATCTAGATGGGAAGGCCAAAGGAGGGAGACTTTAGAGGTCAGAAAAGTAGAAAATATGGAGCACAGTGTAGGAGTCAACACCCAAAAGAACTTCCTGAGCCCAGGGTTTTATAAGATGCTTGCAGCCTTGGACATCTTTGGGTGGAAATCATTAAAGGCACCAGTCCCCTCTAAGGCAATCAATATGGAGAATTGTCTGACATTTTGAGCCAACAAATTGATCCAATTACAAGTGATAGAGAATTGCTGCCTCTCCTATGATAATCGTGCTGTATTTTAGCTATTTTTCTAAAATCTCTCTCCACACACAATGATGAACCTTTGAAGGCACAGCCTATGCATTACTTGTTTCCGCATGTCCAGTGTGTAGAGGTTGAGTTCAGAGCAGTGTCCGTCAAACGTTAGTTTCTCAGTAAATGCTTGCTGATTGGAATTGAAATTGATCATTAGAGGGACCTATGGATACTTCAGGGGATGTCTGGATTTCTGAGTATTAAAAATAAGCTTATGCTCTCAAGGGTCCTCCTTCTGTCCTTCAAGGCTCTTTTTCTTTTAATTTACTTTAGAGAAGAGGTGCTTGTTTCTCATTCTCCCCAGATACATTTTAACCAGCTGTGATTGAGCTTCTTTGCTCACCGGCCCCTCAGTGTTGTGCTTGCTGTCCTGACCTCATGGGAAAAGGCTGCCCTTTCTCTTCCTGCCCAGGCCTGTTATTCTGATAACCTGACCCGAGGCTGGCGAAGTGCAGCAGAAGACTCTAAAGGTTTAGGGCATCTAATGGGACTTGACACACTGCAATCAGGATGGCAAATATGCCTATTCACTGAGTCCAGAGGAAAATCAAAGGAGGAATTCTCACTGGCATTACCCACCTGGCAGAACCCCAATTCTTGGTCATGTCTTAAGTCTGTAAGTCAGCCTCCTTTCCCTCTCTATCCTACCTTAAAGACTGCCCCTTCTTTCATACTTCACAGGCTGAATGCCTCTATCCTCTTTAGGAAAACCTTATTGTCTGCACACTAGAGTTGTCCTCCCTAGAGGGTCTATTGTCCTCTCCTGACTAGGGAAAAGTGTGGGACACAGTATTCTCCAAAAGGATGCATCCCCAAATGCAGAGTAATTCAGCCCAAATAAAAATAAAATAAAACCCTAAAGGTATTTGGAGGAATAGGTCACATCTGATCCCTTTTCTTATCTCTGCTCCAACATTACGCTCCCTTCTCTCTGTGTTATTGTGGTTTCTTCCAGGAAACTAATAGAAAACAGACATATATAGAACTGTATGTAGACACACACACACAGCCCTCCTAAAATATAGTTATCAGAAGAGAGTATAATCTTTTAAAAAGTCAATAATGATGACAACTACAAGAATTATAGCGGCTAACACTTAAATATATTTACTATGTGCTAAGAACTATCTCACATATTTAATTTTTACTTATATTTGTCTATTTAATCCTGGGACAATTTTATTTTATTTTTTAATTCAAATTTTAATTTTAATGTAAACATACAATGCAATAACAGTTTCTTTATCTTTTAAAATATATATTTATTTATTTGACAGAGAGAGAGAGAGAGTGCACAGGCAGGCATAGCGGCAGGTAGGAGGAGAGGCAGAAGCAGACTCCCAGCTGAGCAGGGAGCCTGACCTGGGACTCTAGCCCAGGACCCTGGGACTCATGACCTGAGCTGAAGACAGATGCTTCACTGACTGAGCCATCCAGGCACCCCTCTTTCTTTTTTCTTTCTTTTCTTTTTTTAAGATTTAATTTGCTCATTAGAGAGAGAGAGAGAGCAGGAGAAGGGGAGAGAGGCAGAAGGAGAAGTAGACTCCCCGCTGAGCTAGGAGCCAAAAGTGGGGCTGGATCACAGGACCTGGAGATCACGACCTGAGCCTAAGGCCGACACTTAACCGTCTGAGCCACCCAGGTGACCCTGTAATATTGTTTTCTGGAGTAGAATTCAGTGATTCATCGCTTACATACAACACCCAGTGCTCATCACAAGTGCCCTCTGTATCTTTTTTTCTTTAAAGATTTAATTAATTTATTTATTTGAGAGAGAGAGCAAGCAGGGGGAGGAGCAGAGGGAGAGGGACAAGCAGACTCTGTGCAGTGCCTGGAGCCTGACATGGGGCTCAATCCCATGACCCTGAGATCATGACCTGAGCCGAAATCAAGAGTCAGATGCTTAGGGGCGCCTGGGTAGCGCAGTCGTTAAGCGTCTGCCTTCGGCTCAGGGCGTGATCCTGGTGTACCGGGATCGAGTCCCACATCGGGCTCCTCGGCTGGGAGCCTGCTTCTTCCTCTCCCTCTCCCCCTGCTTGTGTTCCCTCTCTCGCTGGCTGTCTCCCTGTCACATAAATAAATAAAATCTTTAAAAAAAAAAAAAAAGAGTCAGATGCTTAACCAACTGAGCCACCCAGGTGCCCCAACAAGTGTCTTCTTTAATACCCATCCCCCATCTAGCCTATCCCACACCCACCTCCTTCTGTCAGCCCTCAGTTTGTTTTCTATTGTTAAGAGTCTCTTATGATTTGTTTCCTGCTCTCCTTTTACCCCCCCCTTCCCATGTGTTCATCTGTTTGCTTTCTTAAATTCCACATATGGGTGATTCATATGGCATTTTTCTCTGACTATTTCACTTAGCATAATACGCTCTAGCTCTATCCACATCATTGTGAATGGCAAGATTTCATTTTTATGATGGCTGAGTAATATTCCATTGTGTATATATACCACCTCTTCTTTATCCACTCATTAGTCGATGAGGGTTCCCCTTTCTCTGCATCCTCACCAACACCTGTTATTTCTTCTGTTTTTAATGTTGTTAATTTTAGCCATTCTGACGAGTGTGAGGTGGTATCTCATCATGGTTTTGATTTGTATTTCCCTCATGATGAGTGATGTTGAGCATCTTTTCATGTGTCTGTGAGCCATCTGGTTGTCTTCTTTGGAAAAGTGTCTATTTATGTCTTCTGCCTATCCTAGAACAATTTTAAAAAAGAGATACTTTTGTATTGTCATATTATAGATGAGAAGGCCAATACAGAGAAAGAATAAGGTTTTTAAAAATTAAGTAATAATTAGGAGGACAAACAGTTTCACAGATAAACATATATTTACACTTACGATGAGCATAGCAAAACCTGTAGAATTGTCAAATCAATATGTATCTGAAACTAATATAACATTATATGTTAACTCTACTTCAGTAAGATCATCTATTTTCAAAAAAGAAAATGATTGCATAATTACCATAAAAAAGTAATCATTGATTTTTATTGTTCAGGATTGCATTGTCACAGTGTGTATGATTGCATTAGGAATTCCATTTATTTTGAGTAAAATACCTAGATATAATTTTAGACATAAAAAAATAATATGCAAACTTTTCTTTGTCAAAAATGCAGATAGTAATATTTTACACTTCACGTTTAAGAGTTAACATTTCTCATTATTTGTCCTCCCTCTGGATAGTCAAAGGTCTACCTATATATCAGAAATAAGTACCGTTGGGGCGCCTGGGTGGCTCAGTCGTTAAGTGTCTGCCTTCTCCTCAGGGCGTGATCCCAGTGTTGTGGTATCGAGCCCCACATCAGGCTCCTCTGCTATGAGCCTGCTTCTTCCTCTCCCACTCCCCCTGCTTGTGTTCCCTCTCTCACTGCCTGTCTCTCTCTCTGTCAAATAAATAAATAAAATCTTAAAAAAAAAAGGTACCATTAAGATGCCTTTTCAAAAAGCAGTCTCCTTCAGTTCTGTTGATACCAAAAGGCATTAATCAGAGATGTTCTAGGCAAACAGATGTGTGGCTATCCTAACTGAGGGTAACCATTTTATTAATCTTGTGTTCATTCTTTCATTGTTTCTTTTATAATATGGGCAATACCAATATCTTTGTGGTTCTCACCTTTTCTATGAGTAGCATACTTTTCACACTGTTCTGCATTTCAGCAGAACACATGTATCCTGTAGGACTGTGTATACCTTGCAGAACAATACCTGCTGGAGGTCAGTCATTCTTCTTTACTGCTGCATAGTATGATATCATATGGGTCCATCATCATCTATTCAACCATTCCCCTGTCGATGGACATCTGTGTTCCTTCTAGAATGTGGTCTATTTTCTTTGCTTTTTCTGCCCCTTTCTCTTTTAAATACTTTTGTTCTTCAGAAAGTTTGTGTATTTTTCTAAAAGTTATCTATTACATGAGTCGTTTACCTTTATAGTACTTACAGTCTCACTTTTTGAAGATTTTGTGTTCATTTCCTACAAGAAACAGTGTTGTGACTAGCCAGGAGGTACTCTTCCCTCCTTTCCCTTTCCCCTGATAATTTAAAGTAATGTTCTTTTTGTACCGGGTAATATCTGTAAGGCAGCATACTTGTTCTGCTTTCCTTGTATTCTTCCTTTGTTCCTCTCTGAACGCTTTCATAGTTATATTTACATTGTCGGAGCAAATAACAATTACATGTATTTTGTCATTCTTGTCTTCCATCATTTAATCTTATTGCTATGATTAAGTATGCTTAATGATCACCGTGTATCGTTAGCCCAAAGCTTCTCCAATCTTTTCTTGGTTTCCTGAAGCTTGTTCTCTGGGCCATCTCAGAAAGAGCTCCTGGAAACTGTTTTTCCTGCATTCTTGCAATGTTAATACCGGTGTGATAATGGCCTTTAGACTTGTAGATCAATTTGGCTGAAAATTAAACTTTTCATATTTTCTTCATTTAAATATCTCAATTATGTTATTCCCTTGTGTACTGGCATAGAGCATTATTTTACCTTAAAAGTGTTTCTATTTAAGTATCTTGGTGTTTTGTCCAGAATGTTCAATAAATTTATGTTATTTTATTTTGTTTTATTTTTATTGATTTTTTAATTTTAATCCAATATTTTTACTGAAGTCTATTTTGGCATAGGCCATGGGTCAGCACACCTTTTTATAAAGGGCCAAATAGTAAATACTATATGTACTGCAGACCATACAGTCTATGTCTCAATACTCCTCTCTGTCATTGTAGTGTGCAGCAACCCTAGAAAGTATGTAAATGAGTAGGTGGGCCGTCACCCAATACATCTTTATTCACAAAAAAAGAAAGTGGGTTAGATTTGGCTTTCAGACCACAGCTCACGGATATTTGATATAGACTATTTGGGATCAGATTTTTCCGGATACATGATATGTTCTTTACTATTTGTTTAAGTCTCTTTTATTGCAGGAAATTTTTCTTGAATTGTAATTATCATTATTCTTCTTCCCAGTGCTTTGGTTTTCTTCTTTAAGAACATCAATTCTATGTATATTGGGTCTTCTTTGCCTGTTCTCTATAACTATCACTTTTTTTTTCTTTTTTTCACCATGTGTAGTTTATCTCCTTTCCCTTATTTTTGTGGTGTATTTTCACACTGTATTTCTTCTCTTTAAAGTCTTCAATTCTGTATCTTTTATGTGCCCTCCTGAGCTCAGTTTGCTCATATTATTTATATCATTCTTGCCTAGGATATTAGTTGCTAGGGCTGCCATAACAGAGCACCACAGACTTCACAGCTTATACAATAGAAATTTATTTCCTCACTATCCTGGAGGCTGAAAGTCCAAAATCAAGATGTTGGCAGAGTCGCTTTCTTTTGAGGCCCTGGCTTACAGATGTCTGCCTTTTCCTCTCTGAGTCTTCATATGGTCTTGCCTCTCTGGTCTTTGTCCTAATTTACTTTTATAAGGAAACCAGTCATATTGATTAAGGTACATCTATATGACTTCATTTTAATTAATTAATTCTTTCAAGATCCTCTCTGCAAATACTGTCACATTGTGAGGTAATGGGGATTAGAACTTCAATATATGAATTTTGAGGGAACCAATTCATTCTGTAACACCTATTCACCTATTTCTGAGCCTTTATAAATTAATATGGGCGATTGTTTCAGAGTTTGTAAACTTTTCTTTGTTACTTTTGCCTTGTTTTGAAATGTTTTGATTTTGTGTGCCCTATGGGATATTTTAGGTGTGTTTTTTCTTTATGTAGGTATGTTATTCAGATAATTTTTGTCTTTAACTTCTCTTTCATCCTTTTCTGTTGTCATGCTTGAAAAAGATGTGTTTTCTTTTACTTTTAGAAGAATATTGGAAATAGAATTATGCTAGGAAAACTTTCCTAAATCTATGGCTGTAAGATCCTTTTGCCATCACCAAAAAGTCTTTTGTTTTTTATCAATTGCTTCTTAGTATAGCTATATTTTTGTTACTTCCTGAGATAAGTTTCCTTTCCTAGCATGGCCTCTCCCACACTAGTATTTGAAACATTTCATTTCTTTACACTGATCTTCATGCTCTGACCAAGTAGAGTTCTAGTTTCAGCAATTTCCAAGAAAGATTTTCTCAGAATGTTGAAGGTTCAGGCAGCCCCAACACCATCCTATCTTTGTGTAACCTACTTGCACTCATTTTAAATTGGAGACTGTAAAGCTCCTTTCTATTTTTGTTTTTTAAGATTTTATTTTTAACCAATCTCTACATCCAAGATGGGGCTCAAACAACCCCAAGATCAAGAGTTACATGTTCCACCCACTAAGCCAGCCAGGTGCCCCTCCTCTCTAGTTTTAATTGCTTTCAGATCTGCATGTGGAGTCCTCCACTCTCCGAGCCTTTCTTCTTTTGGGAATAGATACCTTTTGACAATTTATGAGCCCCCAAGCTCCTAGGCCTATGAGAATTCTCCTTTTCCTATACAGCTCTTGTTTCTACAAGGACCTAGCTTCTTAGTCAACCTAATCCTTCACAAGGGAGCCAAAAATACACAACGAGGGAAGATAGTCTCTTTAATAAATGGTGTTGGAAAGACTGGATCTCCACATGCAAAAGAATGAAATTGGACCATAATCTTATACCATACATAAAAGTCAACTCAAAATGGAGTAAAAATTTAAACACTAGGGGTTGCCCCATCACCCTATATTCTGAGGTTCCGGGGGTCACATTGTCCTACAGTTTTGCTTATGATGTTTTTTATGGATTTCTGATTTTGCTACCTTAGCTACTTTAATTTTGTGAAAGGATTGGGGATGTTTCAAAAACCACGTCTTCACCACCACTTCTCTTTCATATAGTAGTTTAAACTCTCTTTAGAGATTGTACGGTTTAGGGAATGGACAGCTGCTTTGGGGATATAAGTCCAATCTCTGAGTTTCCTTCTTATTTTTTTCTTCCTAAGTTGCCATTTTCATGGTCGGGGTGTAAGGGGCATATCTGAACCCAAGGCATAGTGTAGAAAGCGCCCCCTGACTTCTTGTTGACCACCGATGCATGCATGGTCCATCTGTCTGATGCTCCTGTTATAGCATTTATACCTGAGTTTTGTGCTGATGGTACTCTCTGAATCACGTCACCTCCCCTTAGCTCTTAAAACGTGAGCACACCCATCCTTCACACATAGAAGCAAAGGAAGTACCTGAGAAAATAAACTGGAGCATCCTTTATGGTCTCACATTTCCTCAAAAGTAGGCAGCCACCTCCATGTTGATAAAGAGGTAGCCTGACAAGCAGTTTCTCTCAAGAGTCCCAAATACAGAAGGAGAAAGTTCCTTAATGTCGTCAGTATTTCCAAAAAACTATCCAACACAGCTTCTTCCTGCTTCAAAGTTATGAAACCTCAGAGTGGAGAGATTATCTCCAGCCTCCCCTACTCTTTTTCACAATCTCACAACCTGAGAAGGGACAGGTTAGGATATCATGTCATATCACCATCTTCCAGACTCTAGTTTCTTGGCTAAGTTTTTTAATGGTAGGAAGTTTTATCTTCTGTCATGGAAGACCATCATGATTGGCTGTAGGAGCACCAACCTTTATAGGTTAATCTTAGCATATCCTCTCTACAGAAATCTTATCTTTCAAGCCCATTTTCTTTTTCTTCTAATTTATTTTTAAAAATTTTAATTCCAGTAGAGTTAACATACTGTTATATTAGTTTCCGGTGTACAATATAATGAATCAATAATTCCATACGTCATCCAGTGCTCATCACGACAAGTACACTCCTTAATCCTCATTACCTATTTCATCCATCTCCCCGTCTGCCTCCCCTTTGGTAACCATTAGTTTGTTCTCTATAGTTAAGAGTCTCCTGGCTTGTCTTTTTCTTTCTTTTTTCTTTTTCCTTTGTTTTGTTTCTTAAATTCCACTTATGAGTGAAATTATATGATATTTGTCTTTCTGTGACTCACTTACTTCACTTAGCATTAAGCTTTCTAGATCCACCCATGTTGTTGCAAATGGCAAGATTTTATTCTTTTTAATGGCAGAGTAATATTCCAGTGTAGCAAGCCCATTTTCATATCCTAGGAAGAAAAATGCCAAAAGAGAACAAAAACATAAAAAGAAAATTAAAATGGCATAGTTAATTTTGCAAATATAGTACCTGATGTATCAGTTTGCTAGGGCTGTCACAACAGAGTACCACAAACCAGTGGCTCAGACAACAGAAACTTATTGTCCCACCATGCGGGAGGCTGGGAATCCACCATGAAGGGGTCAGTTGAGTTGGTTTTTCTGAGGGCTGTGAGGAAGACTTTGTTCCATGCCTCTGACCTAGCTTCTGATGGCTTACTGGCAATCTTCAGTGTTCTTTAGCTTGTAGAAACATCATCCTGGTCTCTACTTTCATCCTCACATAGTATTTTCCCTGTGTGAGTGGCTTTGTTGAGATTTCCCCATTTGTATAAGGACACCTGTCATATTTGATTAGTGCTCACCTTAATGACCTCACTTTAACTTGATTGCTTCTGTAAAGACTGTATCTCCATATAAGGTCACATTCTGAGGTACTAGAGGTTAGGATTCTATCCCAGCTTTTTGGGAAACAAAAGTAAACCTAAAACACCTGGTTACGTTCACCTTAAATATATTATAACTTCAGTGATTTGCTCAAAATTGTAAACTAGTAAAAAAAAGAAACCAAGATACATAAACATCCCCTGACGTCAAGGTTCTTGCCCTTAAGCCACTGACTGTCTGTGGAAGTAGGGATGGTACCACCTTCCCGGGGCATTTTGCAAATCTCTGGGGATGTTTGACTCAATAATTGGGGTGGGGGGGTGCCTTTGCCATTTAATGGACAGGAGTCAGGAATGCTAAATGTACTATAATGTATGGGTTGGTCTTGCAATTGAAGAACTGCCCAGTGTCTAACATGACTTTGTTTCTTTTTAATTTTTTTAAAATATTTTTTGAGGTATAATGGGCATGCCAAAAATTGCACATATTTAGTGTATATGACTTGATGAGTTTGGACATATACCTATGATACCAGAGCACAATCAAGATACTAAACATATCCATCACCTCCAAAAATTTCCTTGTGTTCTTTTGTGGCTGGTTTATTTGTGGTAAGAACACTTACCATGAGATCTCTCCTCTTAACTTTGTACAGAGTGAAATAAACCAGTTGCGGAAGGACAAATGCTGCATGATTCTACTTACATGAAGTATCTAAAATAGTCAAACTCATAGAAGTAGGAAATAAAATGGTTGAAGGGAGGAGGAAAAAGGGAGTGGCCGTTAGCTGGGGATAAAGTTTCAGTTTTGCAAGATGAGTAAGTTGGAGAGAACCACTGTACGGCATAGTTCCCAAAGTTAACAATACACTACTGTGCATTCTATGACTTTCTAATGCCCCATCAGGTTTTCCAGGAAGTTAAACACTGGTTTCTAGTTATCTGAACTTAGAACTTAACATACAGTGTTTTGGGGAAGGCTTTAATTTCCCACTGAATTTCCAAGAAGACTAGTGTAGTGATGAATGATTAAACTTTATCTTGTTCCGAATTTCACCCATTTCAGAAACCTCTTGTCACTGACTCACAGTACTTGTCCTGGATGTGGCACATCTGCATGGGCTCCACATGCAGAGCTCCTGCATCCGGGGATTCTGCATACTGGTCCAATTATCCAGCTGCCGAATCCTCTCTTCTGTTGCAGGCAGTCACACCTGTCACACCTGAGCATTTCATGTTGAGATGCGTTATTAGTTTATCAGAGATGACCTCACTTTTATTTTGTTAGATCACTGTTAATAATGCATAGTGCTGCTTTTCTGAAAACAATCTGTATAGTCATGTTAATTATGATTTTTCAGTTCTAACTAGAGAAGAGGGAGATGTAAGTATTTGCTATAAAAGGGAATCTTGAGTCAAATAGAGTTTTAGATAACTCTTTTCACTGACAGATTCACTCATTCCTAGGTCACCTACAAGATTTGCCATTTATTTCCATGTACCTTCTGAGCTATTGCTTAATGTTTCTCAGCTGACTCACTTTTTAAAAATTCAAATTGCAAGCAGAAGAAAACTAAATCACTACTCTAAATGGAAAACTGGGATCATTAGCCTCAAAAAGAAGTAACCATAAATAAATATGCAATGAGGGGCAGCTGGGGGGCTCAGTCAGTTAAGTGTCTGACTCTTGGTTCTGACTCAGGTCGTGATTTAAGGGTTGTGAGATCGAGCCTGGTGTCAGGCTCTGGCTCAGTGGGGAATCTGCTTGACTTTCTCTCTCCCTCTTCCTCTGTCCCCTCCCCCAAATCTCTTACGTGTGCATGTGTGTGCAATTTCTCTCAAATAAATAAATAAATCTTTTTAAAAAATTGGGACACATGGGTGGCTCAGTCCGTTAAGCGTCTGCTTTGGGCTCAGGTCATGATCCTAGGGTCCTGGGATCGAGTCCTGTGTCTGGCTCCCTGCTTAGCGGGGAGCCTGCTTCTCTCTCTCCCTCTGCTGCTCTCCCTGCTTGTACTCTCTCTCTCAAATGAATAAAAAAATTTTTTTAAATCTTAAGAAAAAAAGAAATAAAATAAAATAAAAAAGTAAAAATGCAATGAAAACATTGTAATTTCACTTCTTGAAATTAAAAAAAATAAAATGTATACCACGGAATCTAAGTAATAATAAATCTAATTGATTATAGTGTGCCAGCCAGCACATAATTATTTTATTTCATTTTCCCAATAAGAATTCAAGTAAAAATGAATTGTCTCACATTTACAGATAAGGAAACTGTGATGCAGAAAAAAATTTGAACACGGACGTGTGTGTTATGTGATAGATAGTCCTCAGCTTGTTAAGGCATGGAAAATGCCTAGAAATATCAATGCTTTTTTTTTTTTTAAATATAGATTTTCAACTTTCTGTGATAATGGACTTTAAACATATATATTTGTGACAACAAAAACAATTTATTTACAATTTACCGTTTGTTTAGGGAGGATGGGGGGGGGCACGATCCTTTTTTTTACCCAGCTGCTAGATGTACGTTCAGATGCAAATCAGAAGCTGAAAAACTAAATTGTTCAGTAAATAAAAAGTAGTGGGGGGCAGATAGGGAGAAAGTTGGAAACATGAAGCTGAGGAGGCTTCTCTTGGGTAGCCAAGGGTGGAAGCAGAAAAGGAGAGGTAGGGGAAGATCGGGAGAGAAGATGAGAGAAGGAGAGCTAGAGAAACGGGCAGACATTGGGTGGTGTCTTGCTCATTTCCCTCAAAATGTCTGGAGATAGGCTGGATGTACTAGCTGCATATTTCTGTTTCAGTGCACATTAAAGCTAATAGATATTAAAATGCAAGATATTTATATGAACTACCTAAAATAACCCGTGTTCAACCAAGGGTATGCATACCACTAGTTGGGTAACACACTGTCTTTACTCTGGTACGCATGTAAACTGTCTGAATCAGGCACATGCATACTCAGTCTTATGAGGTCAGTTCATGATCAAAGACAAAAGGAAGCAGATTTCCTCATGAACTTTTTTTTTTTTTTTTTACAATGAGCTGCTCATAGCAGATAATTATAGTAAGGAACACTTTCCTTCTAACACTAAGTTTACATGTAAGATATTCTTAGTGCATTCTGTTACACTCAGTTTTTCAAATGACTCTGCAGATGATTTTTAGAATATTTGATTATGCCCTCTAGGTATTTTAGAAATGGAGCTCTATATAGGAAAAGAGACAAAGCCTTGGGGTTGAAGAATGTCCGATGATTCTCAAAATTTACATTTTAAATGTGCCTTCATATTTCCTTCCCCATTAATGTTAAGAGATGGGCATTGCAAATAGAATGGTTTCATGTAAGATCCAAATTTCAGAGCAAGGGGTGTCATGCCCATCCAGGTAATAAATGAACAACAAGAAAATGCGCTTTAATGGAAACTGTAGTGTCTAAACGAGTGTCTTCTGTGGCTGTGGGGGTTCCCAGCATGGGCGTCACTCACAGTCGCTTTAGATTTCCACCACATCGAGAGAACAATGAGGCAAGCCAGCCGGCCAGGAACCAATTTCAAGAGTTAGAGAACCAGGCTTGAGATTACAGAAAATAAAAGAAACTTTATCTTGAGGTTGAGGGAGCCCTGGGGTGGAAGGAAAGGTAATTCTGAGTGAAGCAAGATCATGTTCCCTCCTAGCCCTACCCTGGACTCAGGCCAGAGTCCCTGAGAAAGGCAGCACAAAGGCAAGCGTCATCCTTTCATAGCATCTCCTCAGGGTGTTGAGACTGTGAAAGCCACGGGCGTTAGCCTTGCTTGGGATGGTCCTTTGCCCCAACTGAAAGCTTCACTGTGAGCCTGGAGGACAGAGCGTGGAGTGAGAGCTTAGAGTCGTGCGTTCTTGGAAGCCAAGAGGACCAGATTGTGGAGACACTCCTAGATTTCAGAAGTATCTGTGAAGAGCCCAGTGGGGACTCACGTTTCCTGAAAAGCTAGTGAAGGTAGGAGCTTGGAAGCTTTGTTCCTGTGAAACAGATACAAGCATATTCTTACTCGCAGGCGCGTGGAGTCAGGGAGGCAGAGTACGGTTTATCCAGTGTCGCAGTTAACTGCTGCCGTGCAACAGCTACCTCAGAATTGAGTGCTTAAAACAGTGGCTGTTCCAGCTTACAGTATTGTGAGTCAGGAATCCAGGCTGGACTTGGCAGAATGATTCTTCTTCTTTTTGGAGCTGGCGGAGGCTGGTTGGTAGGCAGTGTTCAGATGGGAGATGCTTGCATGCTCCGATTGGAGGAACTTGGATGGCTTCACTCGCTTGTCTGGTGTCTTAGAGGTCTGGGATCGATTGGGACACTGGACTGAAGTACCTACACGTACCTTCTGTGGAGGCCTCCAGGTAGTCTAGTGTTCCAGGATCCAGGCAGAGGCCAGAGACCTTTCTGACCCAGTTTAGGATGTCACTTACATAACTTCTTCCATACTGTATTGGGATTGTGGTTGGAACAGATGCAAGGCTACCCACATTCATGAAAAGGGGACCTAGCTCCCAACTCTTGATAGAAGAAGCCACCACAAATGTGCAGCCATGTTTTACAAACTTCAGTCTAGATTTGTTGAAACACATTTGTTGAAAGAGAGAGAGAGAGAGTAGCCAGAGTCAAGAGGACATTTAATTCTGATGCATATAAAATTTACAGTTTTCCTAAATGTTTGAAGGGCCACAAAGAGGGATCATACTTCCCACAGCGAAGAGTATTAGAGAACTGTGGGTCAGATTGCTACTGCCCGCTCTCAGCTACTTTCCAGTCTGATTCCTCTGAAGTTTTACTTTAGACTTTGCATGCCCCGAAATAGAAAGCATTTTATGATGCTTTTATGATTTCATGATGATTCTCCAATATGTCTGTTCAGTCTTTGATAGAAGATTCGTATTTTATATTTCCCTCCTGTGTCTTTTGCATTCAAGCGAGGCTCAGAAATGCAGCCGGGTAAACAACCTTAACAGTGATGGTAGCCAGAAGCTGCAGGGCTCGGAGAGGCGGCAGGGCCCGCGCAGCCTGCGTGGGGACGCTGCCCAGCAGTTCATCTCTCCGCCTACGTGTGTGCGGGCTTCGTCCTTGGAAACGTAGGCAGCCTTCCTGGGCTAGTCCTCGTACATCTGAACAAGCCACTCTAAGAGAAAGCGTGCTCTTGTTCTGTGCCCACGGCGAAGGCTGCATTGTTGGGTCAACGAGTTTTACGTCAGCCCTTTCATTGACGTGCTCACGCCGGCTCTCCGGCCAGGGAGATCAGAACACAAGGACACGGCCCTGTGGATCGGGAACCGCGTAGCCCTGCCTGTCCCGTGGACACTGACTGGTCCCTCTTGCCGCCTGACGAGTCGCGGCGTGCCTTCCGTTCTTCAGTCAGCGTTCCGGACGCCACAGTAGTAACGGCTCACACTGCCTGCGGACAAGCTCTGCGCTCTGCTCTTTGCCTGTGCTGTTACGCCATTGACTCCGGGCACCAGCCTTTGAAGCAAATCCTAGTAATACGCCATTTTACAATTAAAGAAACTCATTCACAGAGAAGTGACACGGCCTCCTGACGCGTGCGCTCTCAGACACCAGGTCATGCTCGTGCGCATGGCGAGCCTCAGCTTCCGGCTGCGGACCCCATGACCCTGCGTCAGGAGGGACAGCGGCTTCCTGGGGGCTGTACGTAACTCTCCGGGAAGAACCGGGAAGAAACGGCAAGCTGTCAAGGAAAGACCTATTAAGTGACTCAATTTGTACCTCTGGCTATTTATGATTTCACCTTTATGAGCCGGAAATGAAGTGTAGCCGCGATGTTTGAGAGTCTTTGGAATGAAACAAGTTCCCTTTGAAATAAGAAAAGCCGGTTGTTTTAAAGGTTCTCTGTGGTGAGAAGATATTGAACATGGAGGATCAAGCCCTGGCGAGGAAGGACCTTCCCACTGTATTTACTGTGCCCAGGCCAAGGACTTGCTCCGAATAGCTAGTATTCCCAGAGCAATATTCAGAGTCGGAAGGGCTTGGGGTAGAATCTTTGCTGTATACTAAGTATGTACATTAGCTAAGTGACTTGCTTGTCTGAGCCTCCGTTTGACCTCTGAGACAGAGATAGCCATGCCAGCCTCACAAGTCTGATGGAGGACCAAACAAGATAACCGTTGCTCAGCACCCATTATTAGGAAAAGCTACATAATTTGTACGGTCCGTTGCAAAGTGAAAATACACCCCCCCCAACCCTTCACCTTTAAAAATACCTACTAAAAATTTCAAGATAGCAATAGTAGATCATTTAATCAAAAAGCCTGGGGCCTTCCTGAGGGCAGTTGCACTGGTTGCAATGTCCTGAACATTGTAACCCTTCAACAAACAGCCCTTCTTCCTCTGGCACGTTTCCGTCCCAAGAGGAACTTTTCCATTCCCATTTCCCAGAGCACCAGACCCTCAGAACCTCCTACTTAGAGGTCCTAATCTAGTGTCTGAGCCCTGGCCTGTGGCCTGGCTTCTAGTCCCTCCTCACCTCATTAGAAAAGCCATGAACATCTAACCATCTTCAGAGGGATCCCATAAAGATTCTGTGATGTCTTAGCTGAGAGCCTCTATGTCCCCTGAGTTGTAGAATTACAATACTCACACAAAAACTTACACCATTCTAGTCATGCTATACTCTTACTATGAATAATTATATAACATGAACTTGGTTCAATTGCATAAAAACAGACCTGTGCTTTATTTCTCAGTGATAACCCTTACTCCGTGACACTCACCAAATTTATACACTAAGTGGTACCAGAACTTTAGATCTCTAGGGTACCCGCATGGACCCATTTGCCCTGATAAAGATAAACTCATTCTTCCTGCCACTGCCTTAGTTCAGACTGTTTCATGATTCAGGGCCTGAGTTGCAATAGTTTCATTTAACCAGTTGCCTGATCTACAATCTGGTCTCCACCCTTCCTCCACATCACCTTCCTACCGTGCACATGTGACCCTGCTGTGCTCCTGTGACAAAGCCTTCAGTGATTCCCCCTTGTCCTTCACGATAAATGCAAATTCCTTAGCCTGGCATGGAAAGCCACTCATGAGCCAGCTCTGCTCTACAGTCTACCTCTTCAGACTTGTCCTTTTTCAGTTCTGCCTCCCTCCTCCCCTCCTTCCTCATCATCCCTACTCCAGCACGCCTCTCTTCACCTTGATTCATCATCTTATAGCTTTTGAAAAATGCCCCATGTTCTAACTTGCCTTGTGCCTTTTTAATTGACCCTCGTCCAGCCCACACCCTCCCGTTAGACCAATGAAATCACCCCGGTTCAGTTCAAGCCTGTCTCATCTGTGAGGCCTTCACCAGCGGGGACCTTCTGCTTCACACCGTGCTTCTGTTCTTCATAGTAGGAACCATCCTGTAAGGAGCTGAATGTGTTTGTTTGCTCCCTCAAATGTAGATGTTGAAACTGGAATCCCAATGTAACCCTGTTAGGAGGTGGGCCTTTGGGGGGTGATTAGGTGGTGAGGGCGGAGCCCTTGTGAATGGGGTTGCGGTCAGAGAGCTAGCTTACTGTCTTTCCACGTGTGTGGACACAACGAGAAGTCAGCAGTCTGCAACCCAGGCGAGGACTCTCACTGTAACCCGACTGCGCCGGCACCCTGATCTCAGACTTTCAGCCTCCAAGGCTGTGAGAACTGAATTCCTGTTGTTCTGAAGCCTGGTCTCCGGTACTTTGTTACAGCAGACCAAACTGCCTGGCGCACCCT
Organism: Ursus americanus; assembly: GCF_024610735.1. Lineage (NCBI taxonomy): Eukaryota > Metazoa > Chordata > Mammalia > Carnivora > Ursidae > Ursus > Ursus americanus. The sequence goes on along the minus strand of NC_142146.1, from coordinate 24,108,210 downwards.
TTGTTACAGCTTTCCCTTTCTACATCTGTCTCTCCCAGGAGATTGTGCATGGTTGAAGGTGGCTTTTTTTTTCTGGTGCCATATTCATTAATCATGGTATCTGTCAAGCCTAGCACAGTCATTGGTGCATAAGAAATGCTTCAATTCTTGCTGAGTAAAAATATTTGTTTTAGTGTTTCAGGTATTGCCCCCATTAAAATAACCTTGAGACACTGTCTGAGTCTATCTGTACACGCTCCTCTAAACTCATTTTGCTCTCCTGGTTCAGCTTCATGGTTCCGCTCCTTCCAAGTTTCTTCGGATCCCTGACCTAAACCTCCCCTTTTCTTTCTGTTTCTAGACACTGGTTCTGTTGCTAGGATATTTTTCTTTCTTTCTTTCCTTTTTTTTTTTTTTTTTTTCTGTTTGGAGAACCTCTTCTTGTTCTCCGTCTTGCAGCAATAGAGGGAGTGGCATTCTGGAGTTTTCTGCTGTTTGATAAAGCAACATCTATTTGCATGGGAAGTGACCAGGTTGTCCTGAGGCATCTTACTCCAGGAATGCGGATTGGGGACTTGATTATTCACTGAATCCCTCTGCTCTTAGTCCTTTCTATCCCAGTTTCCTCTGAGAGCTTGGGCCAATGCAGGCACAAAGGAGGTAAATAAATAAGGCAGCCAAGAGGTGAGTGTCTCCCCGGAGCAGCTAGCAAGAAAAGGCAAGGGGGGAGCAGCTGGAGAGACAGCCACCAGAAAATGCAGACAAGACCAGCAACTTGCACACAACTCAGGGATCCTTGTGCAGTGTTGGAGACAGTAGAACCCCTCTGAATGTGAAAGGAAGAATTATTTCGCTCTCCCTATGGCTCTCTGAGAAGTAGTACAATTGTCGGTCGTTAGCAACTTGGCAAGATGGTTAAATGAATTAACATTTTCATATGCATATTTGAGAATAGAAATGTAGTAAAAGTCATCTTATTATAGAGAGCACTTTTTCCCATTTCCAGCATATCTGAATGAAAGGAATCATGAACCGTGTATGTGAAGACTTGAGGTCAAGTCCTGGCTCAGTTGCTGACATGCTGTACGTGACCATAGCCAAGTCATTCTACCCTCCAATCTCTAAGTGCCTGTAAGAAACAAAAAGAGATAGTATTTTATATCTTAAAGCTGTGAAGGGGATCCAATAAAGAAAGTAAGTGATGGAGAATATTAAGAAGCATGTAAGTGCTAGTAATAATGATTTTCAGAGTCTAGATTTGTATCTACCAGGCAAAAAAGCTGTGATTTTGGGGCAGTTTTCTTCAGCTTCCTGAGCCTGTTTTCTCACCTGTAAGATGGCAATGAAAGTTAGAGCATCTGCTTCTTTTTTTTTTTTTAAGATTTTATTTATTTATTTGACAGAGACAGCCAGCGAGAGAGGGAACACAAGCAGAGGGAGTGGGAGAGGAAGAAGCAGGCTCCCAGAGGAAGAGCCTGATGTGGGGCTCGATCCCAGAACGCTGGGATCACGCCCTGAGCCGAAGGCAGACGCCCAATGACTGCGCCACCCAGGCGCCCCTAGAGCATCTGCTTAAGTTTAAGTGAAATATTGCTTGTAAAGCACTTTGCATGGTGCCTGCACATGGGCGCTCAGTAAATCTTAACTATCAGTCTCCCAACCAGCAGTATTATTATTGTAAAGTTGGAATTCATCTTATAAAAATTAACTTTGTTCTTTGAACACAAATTGTAGAGCCCCTGTGATGTTTGGGCCAGAGAGTCTGCTTTGTTCATGGGGGAGTGCAAAAGAAAGGAAGCCCTAATCCTTGCTTTCTTGTACCTTCTAGTCTACTGAGAAAGAAAGACTCCTCAAATAATCATGGACCTGTTAAGTAGTTTGTAGGCAAGTTACAGGCTGCTCTATGGGATGGAATAATAGGGGGATCTGACCAAATCTGGGAACGAGGAAGAATTTATCAGGAAACTGATGTTTGAGTTGAATTTTGAAGGATGAGTGTAAGTTGACTACGTGGAGGAAAGAAAGCATTCTAGGCAAAGAGCCATGTGGGCAAAGGTTCTGGGAAAGACTGCCCCATCTGAGAAAGAGAGAGAAGGCCAGTGGCCCTGGAGAACAGGCAGCAGGGTCTCACATCACACAGGAGTGGGACAGGGCTGGCATCACAGGCTTTATAGACCATGCCCAGGCTCTGGCCAGTTAACTGAAGGCAGTCAGAGTTCTGAGCGGGGAAGTCACGTGATGAATATTTAATCTTACAAAGATCATTTTTTTCCTGCCATGTGAGACAGGTAATCCACATAAGCAATGAGTAAGTGTTACGCAGAGTGTCATCTGAAGACTGGTAACAGGTGCATCACCTGGGACTTCTGAGAAGTGCAAATTATCAGGCCCCACCCAGACCTATGGAATCAAATCAGGAGGTGAAGCTCTGCAACCAAGGCTTTCACAAGCCCTCCAGGGGATTCTGTTGCATACTAATGTTCTTGAAGCCCTGGTTTAGTCTAGGATGTGGCCAATAAGGATGCCAGAGTGGATTTAAAACCCATTTCAAAGGTTTAGCCACTGGAATTGACAGGATTTGGTGATCTCTTTGGTTTGGGGGATAAGAAAGAAGGAAGTGTCAAGAATGACTCTAAATGTGCACCTGCAATGGAATCCACCGAACCTGGCCTTTTATACTTTGTTGGGTGTCTGTTTTGAGGTGAGAGGGGAGGGAAGGCTGGGACATGGCTTGTTATTTTAGTGCGTTTGTTTTTTTAATATTTACTAACCCACAGAGCACTGATGATCAGATCCCCAAACCATCATTATTAAAAATGACATCAAGTGAAAAAACCTCATGGCTTGGAGCATCTCTAGTGATGGGCAGTATAACCAGGCTATAACTGGAGAAATGATTTCATCTATGATAAGGACAGCTATTTTTTTGAAGTCTTTACTTCCCCGGAATTTTTCAATGCTGAGTCCACTAAATTATCTTTTGAAACATCATGTTCCATTATTAAAAAAATAAAATAAAAGCACTGTGTTTCAGAAATTACAGTAGGAGTCAAACAGCAAAAGAAATCTTGTTAACAATGCTACTAAGAAAAGATACTATTAAAAGGGAAAACATTAAACTCGGAATGTGTCTTGAGGTTTAAAAAAAAAAATCCCCTTTTGCTTGAAATTCTTTCATTGTGTATAGTATCTATAATGATTTAGAAAACTACCTGTTTTTCCCACACATAAAAGAGATGGCCAGAGTAGAAGCTTCTCACGTATTTGAGCTTCTAGTTGCTTTGGCCTGAGTCTGTACAGACTCTTTGATCAGTCTCCATTTGTCTCCTTTCTCTCCTGATTTGCATGTATTTTGCTTTTGGGATGCAGCTCACAATGCTCGTACTCAATGTCAGAATCCCCACATAGCTTCTGTTAGTGGAATTGTAAGACATGCCTTGTCAGAGATCCCTCTAAGGTCATTAAGCTTATTTTTAGGTAAAGGATAATTAAGTATATTTTCATTATCCAAAGAGAAAGGAAATGAGTATCCTCTATTTAGGAAAATAGGATCATCTGGATAATCTTCTTTTCGAATGCACCACTATGACGTTCACAGTCTAGGTTCTCCTTGGTTCTTGCACTAACGAATAGTGCTTCTTAAACAGTCTTATAGTATAGTGTCTGCTCAAAACTCCCAAAGAATGAAGAATTAACTCCTAAGACACAGTAATTTGTAGGCCTCTTCCTAAGGCGTTGGCAAATTATGGATTGTAGATGTCTCTGGCAGGATGCCTGTTTTATAAAGGACATTTTATTGGAAAATGACCATGCTTATTTGCTTATGTGTTATTTATTACTGTTTTGTCAGTACTATAGCAGAGCTGAATAGTTGAGACAGAGGCTCTATGAACTGCAAAGCCAAAAATATTTACTCTCTCGCTGTCTACAGAAGAAGTTTGCTGACCTCTGAAGATGAATATACCAAATCCGTTAGGGAATATCCAATTGGAGCCCACGTGGTTTAGAAGCATTCTGAATTGTCATGCTTTAATTACATGTACAGGATCAACATGTACTTTTGTTGTGGTTGGAGGAAAATGTCTATAATCATATGGAGCTAGTGAGAAAATGTTATGCATGAATTCAGATTTCACAAAACAATGTCTGTCCTGGGACAGGCTTGCCAGTGCACGAAGGGTACGGCAGTGCTCACCTGGGAAGTGGGGTTTGGCCTCAAGTTCTGGTGAGGTATCAGCTCCATTTTAGGGGAGGAGCAGTAAATTGGGGAAGCGTCTAACTGTTTTGCTTCTATGCCTGCCAAGTTGTGACTCAGGGCAATCTGGCGCTGTGTTCATGAGTCTTTACTAGGAGTCGAGTTTGCACAATGGAAGAAATGTTCAGTATGTTTGTTGTCTGCATGTTCTTGGAAAGTGCTAAAATGACACCTAAAACTGCAACCATGTATTTATACACTAGAGAATTGTCATGAGATCCTTAACTACTTCTTTTCAGTTTCTATTTCCTTGTTTCCAAATTCTCGTCTCAAAATTTCTGCTTTCTCCCATAGAACATATTTCTCATCATTTTTTATCTCACTTGCTCAGACTTTTAAACACATATTCTAATTGCAAATCTACTTAAAAATATATATGTGTATATTATATATATATTATATATGTATTATGTATATGTGTTTGTGTGTGTGTGTGTGTGTGTGTATATATATATATATGCACACACTTGATTGGGGCGCTTGGGTCACTCAGCCAGGTAAGCCTCTGACTCTTCATTTCAGCTCTGGTCATGATCTCAGGGGTCGTGAGATACAGCCCCTTGTTGGGCTCCACGCTCAACTCAGCTCTAGTCTGCTTCTCTCTCTCTCTCTCTCTCTCTCTCTCTCTCTCTCCCCCTCTCCCTTAGCCCCTCCCCTGCTTGTATAAGCGTGCACGTGTGCTCTTTTTCACTCTTTCAAATAAATAAATTAATTAATTAAAAAAAAAAACTTGGGGCGCCTGGGTGCCTCACTAGGTTAAGCATCTGCCATGGGCTCAGGTCATGATCCCAGTCCTGGAATCAAGCCCAACATTGGGCTCTCTGCTCCGTGGGGAGCCTGCTTCTCCCTCTCTCACTCCCTTTGCTTGTGCTCTCTTTCTTTCTCTCTCTTTGTCAAATAAATAAATAAAATCTTTAAAAAACAAAAAGAAAAAAACAAACCCCAAAACTTGATCAATGCTGAATTTGTTACGTGTCCTGGATTATTTTATCAATAATAATATATGCAAGAGCAATTTTTCCTTCTCAGTTACCCAAATCAGATTATTCACTCATGATAATTATTCCTTTGGAGATTTCTATTAATCTTTGAAGAAATGCACTGTGTTTTAGCACAAAGCCCATGAAACTGAACGTCTTATGACTTGAGGTCTAGTCCCACCTCCACCGACAATTAGCATTAATCATTCTGGGCAGTTTACTCAATCACTCTGAATGTAGCATTTTCATCTTTCCAGTAAAGAGTTTCATCTCATCATCTCAAAGATCTTTTTAACCCCAGCAATCTGAGCTGACTTTATGTTACAACTTAATACTAGCTTAGATGTTCAAATAAATGCTGAATAATTCTCCATTTTCCACAGTAATATGTTTCCTTGATTAAAAATAAAATCATGAAATGTTTCATGAGTGCACAGAGATTTTTATAACCAACCCACCCTAAGTCATCACCTAGCTTTAACAAACATTAATGAACCATAGTTGTGCCTGATTGTTTTTTTTTAAGATTTTATTTATTTATTTGAGAGAGAGAGAGAGAGAGTGAGCATGCACAAGAGGGGGGAGGGGCAGAGGGAAGGGGAGAAGCAGACTTCCTGCTGAGCAGGGAGCCCTATGGGGCTCCATCCCAGGACCCTGGGATCATGACCTGAACCGAAGGCAGACGATTGATTGACTGACTGAGTCACTCAGGCACCCCCTGATTGTTTTTTAATAGGTAAAGAATGAAAGCATTATATGTACAGGTAAAGTCCTTATTTTATATAACTAGTCAAAAAGTGTAAAATACTTTTGCATATATTGACCTCTTCAAAGCTCTTAACCATGAGAAGTAGCTGTATATCCAGTACGCAGATGTGGGGCAGACAGGTGTAAAAATTGTATCTGAGCATACTCAGTGAGTAAGTGTAGAATCCAGGACTCGACCACATGCAAGGTCATCTAAGCCCTGTATTCTTTCCATTATATCTTGACTCGGCTTTTCTAAACATATCATTTTTTCAATTAGAGTTCCTCATAAGCAACACAAATTGATTCTGGTTATCTTAAGCAAAAATACTAGTTTATTAAAAACATATGTTGTAACTTATAGAGCCAAAGAAAGTAATGAGCAACCAGCTCTTGAAAAAGACAGGAGGCAGTAGTTTTCTGTAAGGTCTAGGTAGCAGGAATAACCGGAAGGATTTTTCTGGTCTTTATTGTTAAATGAATCCATTTCCTCCATTTTTGATCTTGGATCCCTCTGTTTAAGATCAGAATTACTGGAAAAGAAAGACTGATGGGCCCCACGTGGGCTATTTGCCCATCCTTCCAGTGAGGGCTTGTCAGAGCACTGAGTCTGATGGTTCTACCAGGGCTACCTGCAGAGGGGTTTTGGTTTCTGGTGGAATAGGGAGGTTCAGTGACAAGAGGAAGGGCATGGATGCTATTCTGCCAAAAATGTGAGGTAATCTGCTCTGCTAACCGTGGCAACCATGAGAACGTGCATCTTGTATCTCTGATTACAGGATAATAATTGGCTAACGGCCCCAACCGTTTCACTGTGTTGGCACAGAGGCCAAGCTTTCTAAGGGCAGCTTCCTGCCAATGACTGAGTGAAGCAGAGGTGCTAAACAGTTCTGTGCCTGGGAGGTACGGAACTGCCCTGATGGTCGTCTTGGCTGGGTGACTCCCTCATGAGCTTCGTGAGCTTTCATTACAACTGCACTGCAGTCTGAGACACTCCTGTCCAGTTTTTCTTCCTTCCCTCTCTCCTTTGCTTGACCAGAGACCTGCCTTATGGTCATTGGCTTCTAAGAGGACCTGCAATGGCACACATATAGTCATTAATATTCAAAAGCAATATTAAGTAGCACTTCCATGAATAATTCTCTTAGAATGTTATTCCCCCTTTCCCACATTCTTTAATCCCCCTTTTGTTGTAGTTGTTGTTGTTCTTACAGCATTTAAAAACCTTCTAATAAACTATACAACTATTTATAGTTTATTGTTTTTCTCTCCAAATTAGAATATAAGTTCTCTTGGGGCATAGGACAGAAATCTATTCTGTTTTGTTTACTGATGTATCCAAACACATAAAACAGTTCCCAGCCATAGAGGGCACTCAATAAATATTTGTTGTGTGAATGACCAACTTTATTTCCAATCGCTTGCAACGTAATCTCCAAATATTTTCTTTTGGGTCCTAAATTAAGTAATCCCAGAGTCCCAGACCCCTTTACCCATGCTGGATTCTTGTGGGCATTATGATTATTATTGGCACCAATAATTATTCCCATTGCCCTGCAAAAACCATAGAGTCCTCTAACGAAAGCCTTGTATAATTAGAGTTAACCCGATCCTTGAATTTTCATTTAAGGACAGTTCTTTTTCACTGAACAACAGCAAGTTTGAAGAAATCATAAATTGCTTTTCTTAAAGTCAAGTATCAAGGGAGCAGGTTTGCTTCAGTGTCTTGTTCTCAGAAGGAAGCGGCTTACAAGTAGCAATCATGAAGCCAGGCCCATTGGATCAGACATTTTTCTGCTCACTAACAGTTGTCCATCACATTTGGCCTTCTTTCCCCCAGAGGATCATTGAAATGGAGAGCCATGGCTCAGAGTTGATTGGGGCTCAGTGCTCTTTGTTTTTTCCAGTCTTAGAAGAGATGAATCCAGGGGAGGTCACCCTGTGTCCCGCCTAGAGCTGCCATGGTACAGAGATTACCATTTGTAAAGCTTCCTAAGAAACAAGAACCAAAAACATATTGGGAGGATGTATCAGGCAAATGCTTTGTGAATGAGGTCAGAATATGGTGCTACATATATTAATGACTTAGGTTACTACCCTTTAAAACTGTAATCAGGAAGCTTTTATGAGTACATGCTCTTTATCTCAACATGGGGACTGAAAGCAGCACCAGTGGGGGTTTTCAGATCCCAGGGTCTCATTGGATACTGAAGCAGCTTAAAGAGCCATGTGTATCTTAATGATGGATGTATTCCAACCTGGCACTAAAGTAGCTGCATCTTGTTTCCAAGAGATGTTCTGGGGGCCTGGCTGGCTTATAGGTGGAACATGTGATTCTTGAGATCTCCAGGTTGTAAGTTCAAGCCCTATGATGGGTGTAAAGTTCAAGCCCTATGATGGGTGTAGAGATTACTGAAAAAAATAAAATCTTTAAAAAAAAGAAAAAAAGAGAGAGGTTCTACTCTTATTCTTGACTGAGAGAAATTTGTTGATTATCCTAAGGCTTTATTTCATTTTTTTCTCTTACACTATGGCATTTAATAAAGCATATGTATCATTATGTCCTATAGCATGGGGAAAAAAATTAAGTGATAGTGAAACTCAATTCCTAAAACATTGTTTGTAGAACAAGATCATTCCCAGAATATTGTAGTAAAGCAAAATTAGAAAATCAAACTCAGACTTGTATTTAAATTCTGCTCTGTGGCACTTAATAGCTATGTGACCCTGAAGAAAATACTGCATATCTCAATTTCCCCATTTGTAAAATGTGGTTCCATTTGGTAAAATATTGGTCAGGTTGATCAATGAGAAGTTTAGATATAAGACATGTAAGGCATGTGGCATAGTGTCCAGCACATAATGGAAACTTAAGTGATAGCTGTCACTAGGTTCTTGCTGGGTGCATTATATTGTTTATATCATCAGGACCCCTTTACCTCTATTTCTCATTGGACTGTACCCAATTGTCCTGGATCCTCCTCTAAACCTCTCCCAGCTGGATTTGTGTTTAACCATATGTGGAAAATCCTTTCAATTTTAGGTAGCAATTATCTCTGTTTACCATCAAAAGCAGTTTCCTTTTCTTAAAGCAAGTAATAGATCTGCTGGTCAGTAATACAATCAATGATTTGTTGAACAAGGATGGTGCAACTACAGACAAAAGCACATCTTGGGGAAAATCTCAAGTTCCCAAGCTCCTCTTTTTCCTAATAATTAGAGATTAGAGAAGAATAAGGTTTTTATTTATGGAGAAAAGGAACTTGGAACAAAATGGAAAGGGGAAAAAAAACTTGGCACATTCAAATCAGTTAAGCATTGCCTGATTTGATATATATCCATCCTTCCTTCCTTCTTCCCTCTTTCTCTCTCTCTCTTTCTCTCTATCTTTGGGATATCTGTTAAAACTTAAATCATTGGAATATGTAAAAAGTGATCTCCCCAGAAATACGACCTCACCACTCTTATTGCCCTATCTTGAACTTCTTGTCATTTCTTATCTCGAATCTCTAGAGTTGCCAGAATCCCACTATATATTCCTTCATGCTTATTCTAGGAAAACTGAAAATAAGGATCCTGAGAAGAAAGGAAAAAAAAAGAAACTCTAATTCCACAAGCCAGCACTATTAATATTTTGCGTGTATTCTGCCTGTCTTTTTTTTCCTACACAGAAACAAATTTAAAACACATGGTTTTTATGAGATCCTCCTTCTTCATTAAATATTGAAATGAAAGGTATCTTTAGCCACTGCCCAGCTCAGGGGGGTCTCCAGCTGGTTTTCTTCATCTCCCACCAACTCCATTCTACCCTCTGCCATTACACAGGTGTCAGGGTCCTAGTGCCCTTTACTTTGGGTCATTGAGATCCTGGGGCATGAGGAGGAAGGGCGTTCACTCAGAGCAAATCCAATGGGGATGGAGCAAAGGCCTGAAACATACAGAGGCTGCACTGTAGACAGATGGCCCTTGGAAGGGTTCCCTGCAGATAAGGGACAGTCTTTACCTGATATTTCACCAAAGAATCTTTGCCTTCATCCCTTAGTATACAAATGCCAAGAAGAGCAGGTGAGACTGCTCTAGGGCTTGCCCCCACACAGTTCTGGGTACCTCAAGGGACTTCCTCATCCTTTTAAATATCACCTTTCCTTTAGGTCACCTCTTCACACTACCCATCCCGTTCCTGTTTTGATTTTTGTTTTTTCCTAGTCCCTTAAAAACAGACCTTCCGTATTAGTAAAGAATCTGGAATGTTATTCTAATACTTTAAGCAGGCAGTGAAAAGCCATTGAGTATTTTTATTCAATACCCTATATTTTCACAGCTTATTGGAAGCAGCACGGGAGGAAACCTAAAAGCAAGAAGAACACTTTTGAAGAGTGGGCGAGAGATGATTAAGACCAGAAGAAGGCAGTAGTAGAAAATGTGGTAAAGAGGAAGGGTAGCTAAGGGTTCAATGATAGATTCCCTTGGTACTCCCATTACTGCTGCACTCCTGCTACAGATACGAGGGTCCCGTCATCCGTTACCATCAGGGGTAGCCTTGTGTACTCATCTGTAGTCCCTTTCCCACCCCTGCTTCAATATATACCCCCTGGACTAATTTCTAAAAATTGTCAAACTTGTCACCACATCATTGATAAGTAGCACTGAGACAATGGTTGTTGGGAACAAGACTCATCAGATTTAGTGTGAAATATGAGGAGCACCTGAAAATGTCTAGGTAGCATAAGATTGATGCTGTTAACACTTAGGATATTATATTACTTTAGTAATAATTTCAAAGACTAAATGTTACACAGATTTATCATAAAAAATCTAGTCAAAATCCTGCTTGATGGAAGAAACGTGAGGATATGCAAAGTGTCCGTATCCCCCTTTCTGTTCCTGAGTTACACTGGGAAATGGAACTTGAATCTCATCACGACAGAAGAGTCATTAAAGAGAAAGGAAGAGTTCACAATTCAATTTACTTTTAAACCTGACCTCCTTATATTAAGTTATTAAACCTTGAACTCATACTGGAAACCTTATCATTGGTTTTTGCTTATTGCCAAACATAACCTTTTGGGAGTGGGTAGAAAGCATATAAGTCTTCTTACAAATGTAAATAGTAGCAAGTCAAATTCTCCAGTACCCTTGCTTCCCAATGAAGGAACAGGAAGTACCAAAGTGGAGACATGGGACATTCCACTGGATTTAAGCTCTGTGTAATTATTTATGCAATTCCAAAAATACATTTTACCATATAGGGTATAAACCCTGTTTTCTCCCCATGAATTGTATTTATCCATGGAAGTCAAAGGTGTTATTAACTTAAATCCTGGCAGAGCCTCATCTGTTTTAGCACTTACCAACCCACATGGTAATTACTGCTGCTATACACAGAAGAACTTAAAATTGACACAGGATTTCTGCCCTCTAACCTGTTTTAAGAATCCTTCATCCCTGGATTTGAGAGTGAGGGACGTGCTGCCTCCCACCTTAACCTTACAAGAGATTTATTGCACCAGGCTTGAATTACTGTTGACTGGAAAATGTTGCATGATCATTATTTTGCCTGTGGACAAGAGAGGAAGAGGCCAACCTTGGGAAATAGCTTTGAATGATTAAAGTCATGCAACGATAGAGATTTTTGTCAGAGAGCCAGGGCAGAGGGCCCACAGAGGGCCTGAAAAGGAAAGGAAAGCAGGGAAGGGATGGATGAGTGAGCACATTAGTGTGAAGGGTCTTGCCTGCCTGCTTGGTAAGTTTTGGCATCTATCCTCTTTTTCTGGAAGAAGCAAGTGGCATATGCCTTGCTTTCCAATTTTAGAGGCGGCCAAAGCCGTATTTGTAAGGCAGTTGTGGATAAATCTGAAGAGCAGTTGAAAGAAGAGAGGAAGAAGGGAAGGGAAGGAGGAAAGAAATAAGCCTGTGTCTCATTTGTACTGTTTCCCTCACACAGGCATACCTCCTTTTATTGTGCTTTACTTTATTGTGCTTCGTAGATAATTGTGTTTTTTACACATAGAAGGTTTGTAGCAACCCTGCATAAAACAACTCTATTGTGCCATTTTTCTAACATTTGCTCACTTTGTGTCTGTGTGTCACATTTTGGCAATTCTCGCAATATTTTAAGACTTTTTCACTATTATTTTATTTGTTATGGTGACCCGTGATCAGTGACCTTTGATATTCGTATTGTAATTGTTTTGGGGCACCACCAACACTGCGCATATAAGATGGCAAACTCAAATCAATACAGGTATGTGTTCTGACTCCTCCACCAGCTGGCCATTCCCTGTCTCTTTCTCATTCCTTGGGCCGCTCTGTTCCCTGAGACACAACAATATTGCAATTAGGTCAATTAACAACCCTACAGTGGCCTCTTACATATTCACATGAAAGGAAGAGTTGCATGTCTCTCACATGCTTAGTGAGGAAGGATGTTGAAAGTCAAAATAGGCCAAAAACTAGCCCTCTTGTGCCAAACAGCCAAGTTGTGAATGCAAGGAAGCTCTGCACACACTCTCTCTCTCAAGTAGATAAGTAAATCTTAAAAAAACAAAAAAAGAAAGAAAGAAACACATTTTGTAAGGTTGTAGCTGCCATAGATAGTAATTCCTCTGATGCATCTGGGAAAAGTAAATTGAAAACCTGGAAAGAATTCACCATTCTAGATGCCATTAAAAGGGAAGGGGGTATGGGAAGAGGTCAAAATATCAACATTAACAGGAGTTTGGAAGAAGTTGATTCCAATCCTCATGGAGGACTTTGAAGGGTTCAAGACTTCAGTGAGGGAAGTCACTGCAGTTGTGGTGGAAACAGCACAGAACTAGAATTAGAAGTCGAGCCTAAAGATGGGACTGAATTGCTGCCGTCTCATGATAAAACTTTAATGGATAAAGACTTGATTCTTATGGATGAGCAAAGAAAGTGGTTCTTGAGATGGAAACTTCTCCTGGTGAAGATGCTTTGAAGATTGTTGAAATAGCAACAAAGGACTTAGAATATTACATAAACTTAGTTGATAAAACAGCAGGAGGGTTTGAGAGGATTGACTCCAATTTTGGAAGAAGCTCTACTACTGGTAAAATGCTATCAAACAGCACCACATGCTACAGAGAAATCACTTGTGAAAGAAAGAGTCAATTGATGTGGCAAATCTTATTGTTGTCTTATTTTAAGAAATTGCCACTGCCACCCCAGCTTTCAGCGACCACCCTCCTTCGATCACTCCGCAGCCATCAACATTGAGGCAAGACCTTCCAATAGCAAAAAAAGGTTACAACTCACTGAGACCTCAGATGATGGTTAACAATTTTTTAAAGAAATAACGTGTTTTTGGGGCACCTGGGTGGCACAGCGGTTAAGCGTCTGCCTTCGGCTCAGGGCGTGATCCCAGCGTTCTGGGATCGAGCCCCACATCAGGCTCCTCCGCTAGGAGCCTGCTTCTTCCTCTCCCACTCCCCCTGCTGTGTTCCCTCTCTCGCTGGCTGTCTCTATCTCTGTCGAATAAATAAATAAAATCTTTAAAAAAAAAAGAAAAAGAAATAACGTGTTTTTAATTAAGGCATGTACATTGTATTTTTAGACACAATACTATTGCACACTTAACAGACTACTGTATAGTGTAAACATAATTTTTATATGCACTGGATAAAATAGATTTTCAGGAAAATTAATAGCCTCTGTTCTGATTTGGGTGATGTTTTTACAAGATAATTGACAGAGAGAAGGTTTAAAATGTGATCTTAAATATCGGATTCATACTGTTTTCCATGTCCCCACTATTACTATGTCTAGGGGCTGATTGATAGCTTGCCCCATGGGTCTTTTTGTCCCTACCATAGCTAACAGCATTAGTGAAAACACTTCCCACCTTGACATGGTGGCCATAGAAAAAAATTAGAATCAAGAGCCATTCGGGGATGATAGGGATAGTAGTGTTTGGCCAGGGATGTGGCTCATTTATAAGGTTTCCCCATTAGTCGTAGACAATAGAGTTGATTTATTGTCTCATGGTTTTTGAGTTGCTCTGTCTACCACTGGACTGATGGATATGAGAATATTACAATCGAAGGAACCAAGTTAATTGGAGAGGAGAAGTTAATTGACTCCCCCATAGTCCCGGGCTAGTTAATGTTGGAGCTATGGTTGGCTCCCAGATCTCCTGGAGCCTGGTGATGGGATATTGAAATGGGATTGATGTGGCCTGGATATTTGGGAAGATCAATGAAAGGAAACCATAGATCTGAGTCAAGAGAACACGGAGGAATTCAAGATGCTGAAGCTATTAGGAAGATGTGGCTGAACAGGTACACATTCCATGCATACTTTATATAGTGGAAGCACATTGTACACACATTTATTGCATGTGTATTCAACCACACTTTTCAAAATGTACAATAGCAGCTAAAATAAAATGTGATTTTTATGTCAGTTGGCCCCTATATCAACTCCTTCATCTGGTGCTTAAGTAAGGAAAAAAATCCGATAGATTCCAAGGTTGGGTGGATACATCAGCTGCTTTGGAAATTGTGAGATCTAATACGGTATATACAAAACAAAATGTCAAGGGTATTTCTGACTGTCTGTTAGTTTTGTCTTATACCCAACTTTGAAATCAACTCCCAAATAAGGTGGAAATTCACAGTATAAGGGTTTTTCCCCCATCAAAAGAAAAATATATGTGAATAGATTAATAGTTTTGTTTTTAAGCAATAACTTTTTTGCCATTTTCAATTGTTTTTGCCCAGGAATGCTTTTTAGTACGGAATCTAGTATAAGAATTTTAATATATTCTTAAAATTATATTATTATTATATATATATACATATACATTTCAAAATATGAGCCTTAGGTTTGAACCTAAAGCTACTAATGGTATTTCTCAGGGTTCTTTTGCTCAAAACATAGAATTGAATTTGATTATTACTTTTTAAAATATGCTCTTAAGGGACGCCTGTGTGGCTCAGTTAGTTAAGCGTCTGTGTTCAGCTCAGGTCATGATCTCGGGGTCCTGGGATTGAATCCCACACCGGGCTCCTTGCTCAGCTCAGAGCCTGATTCTCCCTCTGCCTGCCGCTCCCCCTGCTTGTGCTCTCTCTCTGTCTCTCTGACAAATAAATAAATAAAATCTTAAAAAAAAATGTTCGTGAAGTAAAACATATAGACAGAAAAATAGACATGCATAAGTGTAGAGCTTGATGGGTTTTCAAACATTGAATACTCCTATGCAATTAACATAAAGGTCAGAAAGCAAAACTTGACCAGGATCCCAGAACTCCCCAACCCGTATCCCCCTCAAATCACAATCTCCCAAACCGCCAACCTGACTTTTAACACTGTAGGTGAGTTTTACCTGTTTCGGACTTAATGTGAATGCATTCTACTCATTTGTGACTGGCTACTTTTGCTCAATATTATGTTAGTGATATTCATCCATCTTATTATCAATTATTGCATAATGCTCATTGACAGTGCTCCTCATGTTGTATTGTGGGAATATATCTTAATACTCTTGTACAGTTTTTAAAGTATATATGTACTAATTTGCAACCAACCAGCAATGTTGGAGAGTTCAAGGGACTATGCGTTTTCCCCAAAACTTGGTATTTTCCATCTTTTGTGCTTTAACCATTCTGGTGGGCAATCGTTGATTTTTAAATTTACTAACTAAACCTCCAGCAAACTCGTACCAAACAAAGGTCTTTATTTAGCAACCCGTGTGTGCTGGGGGTGGGAAGGGGCCATGTTTCATAAAGTGGAATGCTTCAACATCAACAAGTTCAAAAAAGAAATACAGTTTGAATTACATAAGCAGAAATATCTCAGCACAGACAAGTGGTTTTGTTTAAAATACAGGCTTATTTTCAAAGAAAGCATTTCATTTGGGAATGAAGAGATATGCATATGGGCTAGACATTTATGGAATCTGAAAACTGACATTTTTAAGATTTTGGAGGGGAGGTGTGGGATAGAAGAAAACAGTAAGGACTTTCTTAACTGCCCCACTAATGATGGAGATTTTCATAGAAAAAACATGAGGCAGTGGTTGATTTGTATTTTTATTACTGTTGCAGGGTCTCCATTTTGGTGCCTATTGGATATTGTTCCTATAAAGAATGAGAAAGGAGATGTGGTACTTTTTCTGGCCTCATTCAAAGATATAACAGATACAAAAGTGAAGATTACTCCAGAAGATAAAAAAGAAGGTTGGTACTGTTTTCAGAAAACATTGACAGATGGAGTCACATTTTGAAATTGTTTACTCAAAAACTCTGGGAGGAAAAAAACCCTGTCTTTTTAATAACAGCAACTGATAAATATTCATGACTGTTCGCAGTCAGTATTTGGTGCCTCTTCCAAAATCACAGAGACATTACACAAATTTACATTCTCGTCTTGGTAATAAAAACTCATTTGACGGGAACCAGAAGTTCATATTCCTATGCAAATAGGATGAAGAAGGGACATAGTTTACCAGAATGGGAAGAGTCACACCACCTTGTTTTATTAGGGAAAAAAATGAATCGATAGCAGTAAGTGAACTTAAAATGATGTGATTAAAAGTATATCTCTGTTTCATCTGAAGTGCCGTAGCTCAAAACTTAGAGGTGAACATTTCACGTGCAAAATTAAGGATCAAGTTTAGTGGTTGCTAGAGTGGACTGTCACACACAAACATGTATCTGTATCTGATCATATATAACAGCATAATAATTTGTTTTAAGGCACAGATAAGCTTTTCGAAGATCTTTAAAGCATTCTAAGACTCTATGTTGCTTTCCTTTTACCTTCTGTTTATACTTATGAAGAAATACCTTGCAATTCATGCAAACTGACAAAAATTGACACTGAAAAAATGTTGATACCGTTTCATTTAAACAGGAGTAGGGTAAGATACTTTGGTGACCAGAGAAAAAGCAATCGTCATTGCAGGGATGTCCTATGTAGCAAATTCTTTATGAGTTATCGGACCTTTCAACAATTATGTCTTTTTAAGAATGAACTCTTTTACTCCAGCTCTTTTAAAACATGTATGGGAGTGTTTTAAATATATAATATCTCTTGAAATACAGGCCGAAAGGAGAACTGTCATGGTGTGGTGCCCCCACCCCCACTTCCATCATTTAAAATGTTTGCAAATACACGACTCTTTTCCTGTGTGTTTGCATGACTATACAGTGAGGCATATTCTACATACATAAGGAAAGAACAGTCTTACAATGAAAGTTACTTGGATATTAGAGTAAGTGTAATACCTGTCCAGTGAGAGAATAGAAAATGTGGGAGTCTGGGTGCATAGTTTTTTGCTTGTTTGTTTTGTTTTTCTTTTTCTTGTTTTTGTTTTTGTTTTTTTTTGTTTTTTGTTTTTTGTTTTTTTTTTTTTTTTGTATTATAGAAATACAGAAGGTAAGTGTGAACTGTATTTGGTCACAGCACTTGTGACACATGTGTGGGTTTTCTCCATACTAACTTTCTGGACACCAGCTGGGGTCCTATCATTTAATTCAGCTCTGACACTACTCAGAGTTAGTGTCAGACTCCATATGTTTATGGACTCATTCCCACAAGGCTGCCCTCGCTTCTTATGCCAGGCACAAATACTGGGTGCCCAGGGTAACTGAACACTTCTGTCTGACTTGGCTATAAAGTTAGGGCCTCCCCCACATCCTCCTTTTCAGATTTGAGAATTTGTTAGAATGGCTCACAGCACTCAGGGAAACACTTTACTTATATTATTACAAAGGAACTCGGGAACAGCACAATGGAAAAGATGCATGGGGCAAGGCATGGGGAGGAGGAATGTGGAGCCACACTCTCTGTGGGTTGCCAAACGTCCAGGCCCTCAGTGTGTTTACCAACTCAGAGGCTCTCCAAAGCCTGCTGTTGAAGAGTTTTTATGGAGATTTCATTATGTAGGCATGATTGATTACATCATTGGCCATTGGTGATTAACTCAGTCTCCAGCCCCTTTCCTCTCCCAGAAGGTTAGGGGTGGGGTGAAGTTCCAACTCTCTGGTCTTGCCTGGGTGTTTCACCACTGAAGCTATCTAGGGACCCCCAGCCACCAATCATTCATTAGTATATAAAAGTCACTACTCATCATCACAGAGATTCCAAGAGTTATAGACTTGTTTGCCAGGAACGGGAGATAAAGACCAAATATATATATTTTTATTATGCCACAGTAAGGATTATTTGAATAAAATCATCATTCATATATTAAATGTGTATGTGTATATTATGTACACTCACATTTATGTGTAGATAGATAGAAATATAAAACTAAAAAATATATGACTACTTTTGTTTTTGTTTTTTTTTGCTTCAAAGGGAGCAATTTAATCAACTCGACTTGCTTTGAAAATGAGAATTATGTGTAATGGTTTTATAAAATTTAGCTCATCACCTTTGTCTTGGGCCTATTACGTCTGCAGATAGGGAGAAATCCCTGTTTTAGAAAACTGAACATTGATAAAAGGAGCAAAATACACTTACTCATCTGGGGTTTGAAAGAGCTCAATTAAAACACTCTTTTTCGCCACCCAAGTGCTGGACCAACTCATAAGAAAATAAGAATAAAGCAGATGGGAGATCAGCTTATCACCTTTCTGATAAAACTGACGAACAGAGGCTCTGACATTCCTCTACAGCAAGTGAGCTTCCCCTTTGTGAGCTCCGCAGTTAGGCAAAGTTACCCCGCAGTCACAAACAGAGCTATAATGAGGCAAGGCAGAGCTCCCCAAGTTATAATTTTGAGCTCCGGTACCAGAGCAGATCAGGCGTTCCCCAAAGGCAGCCGAGCCTTGAAGAGAAAGGGGCTGCTCTATATATACCAATATGGCGTTCCAAACTCAATCCAATTAAGTTCCGCCTCTTCTCCCAGGAAAGAAGTGTGTAAAGGAACAGAGAGAGGCCAAGTGTGTTACACCGGCAGACCTGCTTGCACACGAAAGACTGTACCTGCCATTTGGGGGCGGGGGGCATGAATTTGAATACTCCAGAACGAATAACAATTTTACTCAAAGTTCGATCTTAAAAATGAGTTTTATATTTATATTTAAGTAAATATGTTCAACTATGCTCAGTAATAGTCCAATTTATTTGTTCAGGGAACATGTACAATCATGTTCTATCTCTTGCAAAGTTTAAAGCAAAAATATCAACAAAACATTTTTAACATTAATTATATAATGCAAAATATGATTTAGGAATTTTGAAATATTTGGTAGCAGTCCCTAAATTTTTTATAGCTTTACGACTTTTTCCTCAAATGATTATTACTTTTTATGAGATTAGGTATTATTTCTAATATGTACTGAACACTTAAGAATGTATTTTTCTGTTACTACCTTATTATAAATGTCCCACAAAAGCATGTAGTATTTTTGTGGAGGCAAACTAACTATTGTAAGCCAATGGTTATTAAATGATTTAAAATATATATATATATATATATATATATATATATATATATATATATATATATATACATTTTTTTTTTACTTGCACTTAATAGAGGAAAATACATTAAAATTCACCAGTTGATGGCACGTCTTGCAAGAAAGGCACATCGTAGCGTATGGTATTTTTAGAACTTCAGGAGAAGTGTTTGAAAATCATTAAAATGTCACTGTGTAACTGGAGCAATATTGTATCATAGCACTAGAAAACTCTAAGTGAGCATGTAGCCTGACTTGACCCAATATCACATCTCCTACAAATGTATCACTGAAGTTCACTGGGTTGTGAAAATAAGATTTGTGTTAATCAAATTAATTTCCTACCTAGGCTCAGACGATGGTCTTTAAGAGGTATCAACTGTGCATTTCTATTTTTAAAATATACTTTAATCATTAATATCTATATTGTTTGGGTTTTTTTTTGAAATGCAGAAAAACATTTTATAGAAAAGGCTAGCAAGGTATGGGATACAAGGAACAACACTGATGGGAGATTAGCATAAAATGCAAAGTACTGTTTGTGCACTCAGTAGCTCTCAGCTAGGTGATCTGGGGTGTGTGTGGGGTGGAGAGAGGTAGAAGAGAAGGAAAGGGAGGGAAGGTATGGGGAACTTCAGGAGAAATCTGGTGATTTTTACCACCTAATACCCTCCTTTTTTTGGATACATATTTTACTTCCATTCTAAAAATGGTGTGTAAACCACTAACTTCTATGTCTATGTCTAGC
Source organism: Ursus americanus (assembly GCF_024610735.1). Lineage (NCBI taxonomy): Eukaryota > Metazoa > Chordata > Mammalia > Carnivora > Ursidae > Ursus > Ursus americanus. The sequence continues at coordinate 24,088,071 of NC_142146.1, read as the reverse complement.
ATTACTGAGTGCATTTACAGTTCCCCTCTTTCACCATCAGTAAGAAATATTTTAACAGTCTTAAAAGTGGATTAATAGTGGATTAAGTAATTCAACAAATACTTATCAAGCACCCCCTCTGCCTTCAGATCTGAGCTATTGTTTGGGGATGTCAGAATGGAGACAGTCCGCTTCGGATCATCTATACTTGAGCTCAAATCCTGGTTCTACCACGTGTTGGGTGTCAGATCTTAGACGAGCTGCTTATCCTCTCAGGGACTGAGTTTTCTCATCTATAAAATGGAGTAATTGTACTGTCTGCATTTGTTTCAGATTGTCAAATGACAAAAAAATATACAATTCTGTAACGGGCATGATGCCCTTTATTCAAGGGAAAACACTCCATGGATTGGGAGTGTACAGTGCCTCACAAGCAGTGGGTCGCTCTTCCTGAGGGATTTTGGACAAGAATGAGTTTTTCGGGAGTTAGAAGGGGCAACATGGAAACAGGGCATGATTGGCTAGGAGGTAGGGGATTGCCTTATGAGGCTCCTATGTTTTTGGGTAATAAGCTAGCTAAAGCTGATTGGGAGGATTGTGCTTGGTGTGTGTTTGGATTCCTTGACAGGTGTTTCCTGTAAGTGCAGGCTGGCATAGGTCTCGACGTCAGGCCACTGGCCCTTTTGTGAATCCCAATATATGAATCAATTTTATCAGGGTTTATAAGAAATAATATATGCAAATCACAGAAGACAGAGGAAATGGAATATGCTTAGTGAGAGATAGTTGTGGTCATTGTTATATTCTCTGTTTTATTTTAATAGCTAGTTGTTATTCAGTCTCTACTTCGTATTAACGGAAACTTCATTTATTTCTTATTATAACCATATGAATTAGACATTATTCTTATTCCCATTTAGCAATGAATTTAAGTAATTTGATAAAGTTGACAGAGTAAAAAAAAAAATCTTAAAAGAACTAAGATTTACAGTCATATAATCAAACTTGAGTGTACATTCTTTTATTGGGATTATTTTTTCTCTCCCAAGAGCTTGTGATCTTATGAAGGGCACAAACCCAGTAGTTGTGATATAGTGTATTCAGTGATAGTAGAGTGAAAGAAATGGTAAATTCTTTCTAGAAAAAGGAAAAGGTTAGGGTGGGGCCAGCAAGAGTTGGAACAGAGTTAAGAACTTCATAGGGAACATACTATTGAAGCAAATCTTGAAAGATGAGTGAAGTTTGATACACTGAACATTAATTTCTGGAGCTGCACTAGCAAATAGTTGACCCGCTTTTGGAAGCAGATTATAAAAGTCAGGGAGTTGAAGTTTACCTCTACATAGGTAGGCCTAGCTTATGTCTTAAATATTTCATTATGTCTTTTTTTTTTCAAGTTTTTATTTAAATTCCAGTTAGTTAACATTTTATTATGTCTTTCTAAGGGGTTTACATGGTGTGGAACTAGAATTCACAGACTAAGTAGGACTTGGCAGAAGGAGATGAAGGCCTAAGAAAACTGACTCCAAGTTTCTGGCTTGGGGACAGTTATGGCCTGAATTGTGTGCTCCCCAAATCACATGTTGAAGCCTTAAACTCATCACCTCAGCATGTGACTGACTGCATTTTGGAGTTACGACCTTTAAAGAGGTAATTAAGGTGAAATGAAGCCGTGATGGTGAACCCTAATCCCGTCCAACCGCTGTCCTCATAAGAAGAGATTGGACACAGGGAGACGTGACGGGTGTGCGTGCACAGAGGAAAGGCTGTGTGTTGAGGAAGCAAGGGAGCAGCGCCTCCTCTTTTTACTGTAAACCGATGTGCTTTCATGAAAGCAGGTTTTACATTCAGTTTACCCCCGCAACCCACTTTCTAACAAACATTCACATTAACCTTCTTGAAGTCCCTGGACAAACCAAGCTGATTTGTTCATGCTCAACTAATATAATTCATCCTCTTTTTTCTCCACATCCACTTCTCAGATTTTTCCTTACTTGAATCATCTTTGTCACTCCCAGTCACCAAGAGAATCCTACCTCTTTTCTATGTTACCGGTTTACCTGAACCACCTGAGCTCACAGTGGGGATCCTTCCCTTAGCCGGCTCTGTGCTTGCTGCTGGTTGCATTCATCTGGCTTGCCTTTCTCACGCTGTGAAGGGCCTTAAACTTGGCATACTGCTTCATAGTCTTTGAATTTCCTAAATGCCTTGCATATAATAGACACGAGGATACACTTGCTGATTAATTAATTTTATTAAAGGAACTTCACCTACTTGACAGCGTTCAGTTTCTTTTAAAAGTTGCTTTCCTCTGTTGCATGTGTCTCAGTTTTCCCAACTTCATTTCACAGCAGTTCATTCATTATACTAATCTGGTTTTTCCATTCAAACCGGTTGAGTATATCATATGGGCCTTATTGTTTCAGGCACAGGGTCCGAGGCAAATTATTTTTGTTATTTCCCAGATTTGGTTTGAAATGATGGTTGACACTAGGCTATGCATTACGGAGCAACAACATCATCAGTTATCCCAGACCTGGAGACTTATTATTTTTTTTAATAAAGATTTTATTTATTTATTTGACAGAGAGAGACACAGCGAGAGAGGGAACACAAGCAGGGGGAGTGGGAGAGGAAGAAGCAGGCTCCCAGCAGAGCAGGGAGCCCGATGTGGGGCTCGATCCCAGGACCCTGGAATCATGACCTGAGCCAAAGGCAGATGCTTAACCACTGAGCCACCCAGGCACCCCTGACCTGGAGACTTTTAATTATAATTTCTAAAAAGTGGGCACTTCAGATTTGTCTGGAGAATTTAGGGGTTGATATGTGAAGCTCCTCGCATTCTCTTCGGCAGTAATACAAACCGTATTCAAATGCAATGGCTTTCTTGGCAGCCTCACTTTTGGTGGATAGCAGCAGGTGTTACGTACACTGACACAAGTTTTACATTGCGCCTGCCTTTTCCTCTTACTAAGTGGCTTCAGAAGAAATGATAATAATGAGTAGCTGCACTACACAGTTAGGTATCAATTGCAGTTAGCCGCAAGACCCTGAAAACCTAACAACGTAAGCTTAACCAGTAAGGGCTTTATTTTCTCATATTGAGAGGGGTCTGGAGCTGAGCAGCCCATGTTTGGAATGGTGACAGCAATAGTGGTAGGCTCTTTTTTGCCTTTCTGCTCTGCTGTCTTCAGGTGCTGCTTGTCATTCTCGTTCTTTTCATTCTTAAGTTTTATTTATTTAAGTAACCTTTACACCCAGCATGGGGCTTGAACTCACGACCCTGAGATCAAGAGTTGCATGCTCTTCCGACTGAGCCAGCCCGCACCTCATTCTCATTCTTGTCACCTCGTGGTTGTAAGATGCCTGTTGCGCCTTTAGAACTCATTTCTGTTGAGGCAGAAAGGATAGTGAAAGGCAGAGAGCAAAGGCTTCTCCTTTTGAGGCTTTGCCTTTGTGGGCAGGAAGGAGTGTTCGGGGATTTCCATCAAGATGTCATTGACTATAACTCTTTCACATGGCCATCTCTAGCTGGAAGAAAGGCTGAAAGATCAAAGTTTTCCAGTCTATTTTTAAAGTTTTCACACCTTTAGAGTAGAAATAGAAAAAGAAAAAGGAAGAAAAAAAAAAGAAAAAAAAAAAGGCTTGGAAGTGAGGTCGGATCAGCCAATCTAGAGTGTCTATCATTTACTGATGATTTTCTATAAGCCAGACAGATTATCCAAGGATTCTACTAGAATGGAGAAGATTGAAACTTAAAAAAAAAAAGGGAAAGTAAGTGAACTGTCCAAAACCTCAGTGCTGTGAGAATGTGGAGACAGAATTGAAGCCCAGGACTGCCTGGTCTCAGAGCAGGTATCTTTCCACCATGCGCTGGGCCTCCTATGAAACAAATGATAGAAATTTGGAAATGAGGTGGACGGGAGGCTGGGCTTGGTGCAGTTCCTTCCCCAAACCCCTACATGTGATTGTCATCAAAACAGAAAGCTCCTGCCCCAGTTCTTTTTACTGTTCTCATTTCTTTTATTTATTTATTTATTTTTAAAGATTTTATTTATTTATTTGACAGAGAGAGAGACAGCCAGCGAGAGAGGGAACACAAGCAGGGGGAGTGGGAGAGGAAGAAGCAGGCTCATAGCGGAGGAGCCTGACGTGGGGCTCGATCCTGTAACGCCGGGATCACGCCCTGAGCCGGAGGCAGACGCTTAACCGCTGTGCCACCCAGGCGCCCCTACTGTTCTCATTTCTTATTTAGACTCCTTACTATTCAATGTGAAAGAGGTCCGAGGACCTGGCATGTCAACGTCACCCAGGAGTTCATGAGAAATGCAGAATCTCAGGCCCTACAGCACCCTCTGAATCAGAATCTGCATTTCAGTAAGCTCCTCGGGTGAGTCACCTGAGGATCCGAATGTGAGAAGACTTGTGCCACACACATTTCCTAGAAAGGCCTTCTGTGACCACCCTGTCTGAAGGTTGGACCACGTCCAGCCACTCTGTTACGTCAGCTTGTTCATTGTCTTCCTAGCATTGACTGTGATCTGAAACAACCTTTCTGAAAAGCTAGTTTCTGTCATAATAGTTCCGTGCTCCATTAAAATTGAGTTTTCATCTGGGAACAGGCTCTGCGTCTCTCCTTCCGGGTCGTATCCCCAACACGTGTAGTGTGAGTGTCTGACACTCAGTAAGTTCTCAAGAGATGTTTGAGGGATGGATGGATGAATAAATGAATGTAGAAATGATGTCCAATTTAGCACATTTTATTATTCAGAGAGAGAAAACAACATAGCCTTCTTGCTTATTCAAAATCATCAGATCATAACTCTCAAAGCTGCACATCTCAGGTGTGCATTCTGATGAATGTATTGTTTGGCTCTGTTGTGCTTGATTTAAGTCAAAGGCAATTTGACATGTATTTACCCAAGTCGGTTGCCTCTCAAAATGTGTTCTTACTGCTGGTGTTGAATGGCCTTTTCACTTCAAATAGAATCTCTGCTCTTGGTCTATTTCTTGTTCTTTTGATTTTTCTGTTCATCTTTCACTTTCTGGGACTCTCAATTTGTCCAATATTTTTAAGATAATTGAAGGCATTTAAAAAACATATATTTATATGATATATATATATATATATATATTCTCTAAAACATTAGGCCCTTGATCAGGTATTAATTACATCTGAGATGATTTTTGTATACTTTGAATATTTTCATTTTCAATATGGAACATTGTAATAATGTTCCCTTCACTTTCTGAAATATTTGCCTGCTTTTTTGTTTGTTTGTTTGTTTGGTTGCATAATGGAAGAAACATATGCAAAAATCCTGATAGAAAGCTGTTGTCTAATGGGAGAACTATTGTAAAAATTGATACTTTTTCTGAGAACAATTTCTGCCTCCAGGATATCTATACCAACTCTTTGTCAAATATATGATGAAATAGGAAATGAAGAGCCCAGGCAGATGCTTAAGGTGATTGAAGAATCTTTATCTCATCTATATTATCTATATTAAAAGAAAAAAAGTCCTTTGGGTTTTCTATACATTTTCACTATCATCATTTCATTTTTTTTTAAATAATCTTCTAAAGGCAAATAGTGAAAGCCAGGATGTATAAACTAAGTTACCTTGAGAGATCGTGGGATAATAAGATGAGTCTTCTGATAGACTATGATGGAGACTGTGGCCTAATACACATGGTATGCTTCACAGAGTCATTCCATTTTAAAGAAAAACTTTAAATATTTTGCAACCCATTAAAACATACCCGTGGACTAAATGTTTTCTTGTGACTTGTTATCCTTGGACAAATCTTGTTAGTCTGATTCTTATAAAAAGTATTACAGTTTTATTACTTTAAGAACGGAGACATGATTTTAACCGTTTTGGGAGGTGAATTTAACATTAAAACATTTTTTCAATTGAGTGACCAACTAATTGAGACACTAGACAAATGGGTATTAAGAAGATTAATAAATTCAGGCTGAGAATTTTAAGAAGTCATATATATGGACCCTCTCTGGCTGGATATATGCATTCTTAGTGATATTCTCTATATCCAACAGAATTCACCTGGACGTTGGTATTAGGGAATGTTCCCAATTCAGGGATTATAGCTGTCATGCCACTGTCATGAATGATATGGTACAATCCCTTCGGACAAGCTGGAAGCCATAGGACAGAAGGATCTGCAAGTTCCTGTGTCTCTGGAGTCAGCATCTGATGGAGAGGCAGACTTAGGACAGGCAGGACATTGTGGGTTTGTGATGCAGAGGGTGGTGGTGTGGGAGTGGTTTCCCTTCTTGCATTTCTTTTTATATGGGTTAGTGTGGTGATGGCGTGCCAGTGTGAGAAAAACAGACTGTTGAGTGCCAAAAGCTTAGGTGCCAGCCTGTCAGAGAAGTGGTGGGAAACATTGGGTGCTCTGAAGAGAAGGGCCTGGGTCCCCAGTTTCAGGAGGTTTGAGTTTAGTTTCAGCCTCTCACATCAGTAAAAATCAGCTGTCCATCCCAGCTAGCTTGTTTGCAGACAAGGAGAATGTCTGGGAGCCCCACTGAGCAATCCTGCTTGTCTCCATAACAGGCTTCCCCCAAATTCCATGAGGCTTTGAATGTATTTATTTGACACATTTCATGGGGACTGATTTGGCTCAGAGAGAACATCGAAGTTTCACTAGATAAATGTCTACTGAAATGTTCATCTAATTGCTTCAATTTCTTGAAATTATATGGTAACTCAATTTTATTTAATCTACTTTAAAAATACCTCTTTCAGTTCTTGAGAAAAATACGTACAGGCTCAACGTGGAGAATCCAATTTTTTGCCTAAGTATTAGCATTTCATAGCAAACATTCATATTAATGTTGATGCAAGATGGGAGGTGAGATGAATATTTATTAGCTAGAAAACTGCTAAAATGACTGATTATATTGAGGAGAAACTTTGGAAGTTATAAATGGTGCTTATGAGCTCATTGGTCTGTGTGTTTGTTTCTTTATTGTGTTCCTCTTCCCTTTCTAGACTCTGAGCTGTGTGAAGGCAGAGGTCGTGTCTGATTCACTTTTGAGTGAACTTAACCAGAATGGAGGTTAAGGTGGGCACGTGAAAGACTGAACTGAGTGGCATTAAGAGATGAACTTGTGGCTATTTGGAATCAGTTTAGAATGATTTTTAAAAATTTATTTATTGAAAGAGAGTTTTTGAGCTAGGGAAACTCCAGCAATAATCTAAGATTTAGTAGGCGAATGGGGATTTTTAAGCACATGGGAGGTCATAGGTAACAAGGTAGAATACAAGTATGCTAAATTTATTTAAAGAAAATTCGATATGATGGAGGGACAAAAACTATCAAAATTAACTCGTGTATATGAAGAACCAAATAGAACTTTTATAAATGAGAAAGATAATAATTAAAAGTAAACTCAATGAATAGGATGGACAGCAGGTTAATCACAGAATAAGAAAAAAAAATCAGTGAATCAGAAAAGGAAAAAATCCAATGTATTACAATGTATTACACATGAAAAAAAAAAGTCAAGAGGAATATGGTTAGAGTAAAAAGATCTAAAAATATGTGGACTTTTAGAAAGAGAGAAGAGAATGGTGAGTAATAAACTATTAAGGATTTTTCAAAATTAATGCAGCTCAATATTCAGATTTAGGAAGCCCGACAAATCTGAACAGAATAAATGTAATGAAACCAAACCAAGAAATGTTGTGAAACTAAATACTAGATGCAAAGAGAAGATCTTAAAAGCAGGCTTAGAGAAAAGACTTTATCTGTAAATGGAAGCCAATTTGAGCAGGAGCCCTCCTCTCAACACAATAAAAGCCTGAAGAAAATTCAACACTATCTTCAAACTGTTGATAAGAATCAGTGCCAACCTAGAATGTTTTATCCACTTGAACTCTTGAAAAAATGGAGATAAAGTTACAGAAACATCAGCCAAAAACATAGATCATTCACTAACAACAAAACTTTCCTATTAGAAACTTTAGTGTTAGAAATGAACAAGAGGAAATGACAGCAGTACAGCAGAGATTAAGGAGGTAATATAATAAAAAAAAGAACTTTATGCCAATAATTTTTCAAAATTAGATGAAATGGAAAGTTTGTAGAAAAATTTTTAAAAACTGACTCGAGAAAGGAAATTTGAATTACCTTGTAATTGTTAAACAAATCAAATCACTTGCCTAAATATTTTCCTCCCAAATATTAAACTCAAATGATTTTATGGATGTTTGCCATTTGCTGCTCAAGTACAGAAATGTAATTGACTTTGAATATTTTTCTTGTAATTGTCAATTTTGCTGAAGGCATTAATAAATATCAGTAATTTCTCTGTAGATTGTCCCAAACATTTAATAAACATATAACCTCAATCTTTTTTTTTTTTTAAGATTTTATTTATTTATTTGACAGAGAGAGAGACAGCCAGTGAGAGAGGGAACACAAGCAGGGGGAGTGGGAGAGAAAGAAGCAGGCTCCCAGCAGAAGAGCCTGATGTGGGGCTCGAACACTGATGTGGATCCCAGAACACTGGGATCACGCCCTGAGCCGAAGGCAGACGCCTGATGACTGAGCCACCCAGGCACCCCTATAACCTCAATCTTAAACAGATTCTTTCAGGGGATAGAAAAATTATATAATCTTGACATTAAAACCAGCTAAGGACAGCTTACAAAGCATGGGAAAGAAAATGACAAGCTAATCTCACCATAAATGTAGATGCAAAGATTCTAAATAAAAACAAACTGAATCCAACAATGATAAAAAGCAACAGTGCATTCTGAGCAAATTGAATTTATCACAGCAAAGAAAGTTTCAACATTAGAAAGTCTATTAATAAGTCTACCATATTAATTGATTAAAGGAGACAATATGATCATTTCTAAGTTCCAGAGTTCCAACACAGTACACATTAAAAATATTTTTGGTAGAGCTCATGGCAAAAATACAAATAAGGGAATCTTCTGCTTTTTGATGAATTATGTCTACCCCAATTTTTTTTTAAAAAGCCAATATAATAATCAGTTGAAACACTGAAAGTATTTCCTCTAAAAATCAGGATCAAGATAAACACATCGTTGTTGCCATTTCTGTTTGCAATACACTAGCAACCCTGACTAGTGCCATAAGAAGGGAAAAATAAAAGTAAAGATTATTAAGAAAGTAGCAAACTTGTCATATTTTCAAATGTTATAATTGCTTACACAAAAAGCCCAAAACAATCTACAGAGAAATTACTGATATTTATTAATGCCTTCAGCAAAATTGAGAATTACAAGAAAAATATTCAAAGTCAATTACATTTCTGTACTTGAGCAGCAAATGGCAAATAAATGCAATTAAAAAAAATTCTATATGTAATAGTAAACAAAAAAGATGCCTAGCAAAAAATGTACCTGAACTTTAGGAAGAAAATTTTGTCCTTGTTGAAAGGTACTAAAGAATATCTAAATAAATATCTAAATAAGTTCAGTAAAATATTTATGCATCAATAAAATTTTAATATCACAAAAACATTAGCTAACCCTTAATGGATGGATAGATCTAGTGAAATTCCAAAGAAAATCCTGAATCTCAACAAGATTTTTTTTCTTTTGATTTTTCTAGTTGGTATTTTTTTATGGAATCCAGCAAGGTGACTTTAAATAACAGAATTGCAAAAATAGCTGACTGTTCTTTTTTTTATGTTATGTTAGTCACCATACAGTACATCATTAGTTTTTGATGTAGTGTTCCGTGATTCATCATTTGCATATAACACCGAGTACTCCATGCAATATGTGCCCTCCTTAATACCCATCACCAGCCTAGCCCAATCCCCCATCCCCCTCCCCTCTGAAACCGTCAGTTTGTTTCCCAGAGTCCATAGTCTCTCGTGGTTCATTCCTCCTTCTGTTTAGCCCCCCTTCATTCTTCCATTCCTTCTCCTACCGATCTCCCTGCTATTCCTTATGTTCCATAAATGAGTGAAACCATATGATAATTGTCTTTCTCTGCTTGACTTATTTCACTTAGCATAATCTCCTCCAGTCCTGTCCATGTTGCTGCAAATGTTGGGTAATCGTTCTTTCTGATGGCTGAGTAATATTCCATTGTATATGTGGACCACATCTTCTTTATCCATTCGTCTGTTGAAGGGCATCTCGGCTCCTTCCACAATTTAGCTATTGTGGACAATACTGTTATGAACATTGGGGTGCATATGGCCCTTCTCTTCACTACGTCTGTATCTTTGGGGTAAATACCCAGTAGTGCAATTGCTGGGTCATAGGGTAGCTCTATTTTTAACTTTTTGAGGGACCTCCATACTGTTTTCCAAAGTGGCTGTACCAACTTGCATTCCCACCAACAGTGTAAGAGGTATCCCCTTTCTCCACATCCTCTCCAACATTTGTCATTTCTTGCCTTGTCAATTTTTGCCGTTCTAACTGGAGTAAGGTGGTATCTTAATGTGGTTTTGATTTGAATTTCCCTGATGGCTAATGATTTTGAACATTTTTTCATGTGTCTGATAGCCATTTGTATGTCTTCATTGGAAAAGTGTCTGTTCATATGTTCTGCCCATTTTTTTATTTGATCATTTGTTTCTTGGGTATTGAGTTTGAGAAGTTCTTGATAGATCTTGGATACCAGCCTTTTATCTGTAGTTTCATTTGCAAATATCTTCTCCCATTCTGTGGGTCGCCTCTTTGTTTTGATGACTGTGTCCTTTGCTGTGCAGAAACTTTTTATCTTGATGAAGTCCCAAAAGTTCATTTTTTTTGTTTGTTTGTTTCTCTTGCCTTTGGAGATGTGTCATGAAAGAAGTTGGTGTGGCCGATATCGAAGAGGTTACAGCCTATGTTCTTCTCTATGATGTTGATGGATTCCTGTCTCACATCAAGGTTCTTTTCATCCGTTTGGAGTTTATCTTTGTGTGTGGTGTGAGAGAGTGGTCAAGTTTCATTCTTTTATATATAGCTGTCCAATTTTCCCAGCACCATTTATTGAAGAGACTGTATTGAAGAGTCTTTTTTCCACCAGATGTTTTTTCCTGCTTTGTCAAAGATTAGTTGACCATAGAGCCGAGGGTCCATTTCTGGAGTCTCTATTCTGTTCCATTGGTCTATGTGTCTGTTTTTGTGTCAGTACCATGCTGTCTTTGTGATCACGGCTTTGTAGTATAGCTTGAAATCAGGCAACGTGATGCCCCCAACTTTCTTTTTCTTTTTCAACCTTTCCTTGGCGATTTGGGGTCTTTTCTGGTTCCACACAAATTTTAGGATTGTTTGTTGCAGCTCTTTGAAAGATGTCATTGGTACTTTGATCAGGATGGCGTTGAAAGTGTAGATTGCTCTGGGTAGCATAGACATTTTAACTATGTTTATTCTTCTGATCTATGAGCATGGAATGTTTTTTCATCTTTTTGTGTCTTCTTCAATGTCTTTCATCAGTGTTCTGTAGTTTCTAGAATACAGATCCTTTACCTCTCTGGTGCTATTGTAAATGGAATCGATTCCCTAATTTCTCTTTCTTCAGTCTCATTGTTCGTGTATAGAAATGCAACTGATTTCTGAGCATTGATTTTGTATCCTGCCACATTACTGAATTGTTCTATGAGTTCTAGTAATTTGGGGGTGGAGTCTTTTGGGTTTTCCGTATAAAGTGTCATGTCATCTGCAAAGAGAGAGAGTTTGACTTCTTCTTAGCTGATTTGAATACTTTTTATCCCTTTTTGTCGTCTGATTGCTGTTGCAAGGATTTCTAGTACTATACTGAATAATAATGGTGAGAGTGGGCATCCTTGTCATGTTCCTGATCTTAAGGGAAAGCCTTTCAGCTTTTCCCCATTGAGAATGATATTTGCTGTAGGCTTTTCATAGATGGTTTTATGAAATTGAGGGATGTACCCTCTATCCCTACACTCTGAAGGGTTTTAATCAGGAAAGGATGCTGTATTTTGTCAGATGCTTTTTCTGCATCTATTGAGAGGGTCATATGATTTTTGGCTTTTTTCTTGTTGATATGATGTATCACGCTGATCGATTTGTGAATGTTGAACCACCCTTGCATCCCAGGGATGAATCCCACTTGGTCTTGATGGATAATCCTTTTGATGTACTGTTGGATCCTATTAGCTAGGATCTTGTTGAGAATTTTCACGTTCATATTCATCAGGGAAATTGGTTTGTAATTCTCTTTTTTGATGGGGGTCTTTGCCTGGTTTGGGGATCAAGGTACTACTGGCCTCATAGAATGAGTTTGGTAGTTTTTCTTCTGTTTCTATTTTTTGAAACAGCTTCAGGAGAATAGGTATTATTTCTTCTTCGAATGTTTGGTAGAATTCCCCGGGGAATCCCTCAGGCCCTGGACTCTTGTTTTGGGGGAGGTTTTTGATCACTGCTTCAATCTCTTCATAATTAATCGGTCTGTTTAAATAATCAATTTCTTCCTGTTTCAGTCTTGGTAGTTTATAGGTTTCCAGGAAGGCATCCATTTCTTCCAGGTTGTTTAATTTATTGGCATATAGTTGTTGATAATCATTTCTAATGATTGTTTCTATTTCCTTGGTGTTGGTCATGATTGCTCCCCTTTCATTCATAATTTCATTAATTTGGGTCCTTTCTCTATTCTTTTGAATAAGTCTGGCCCGTGGCTTATTGATCTTATTCATTCTTTCAAAGAACCAGCTTCTAGTTCTGTTGATCTGCTCTACTGTGCTCCTGGTTTCTAATTCATTGATCTCTGCATCTAATCTTGATCAACTGCCTTCTCGTGTGTGGGTTAGGCCTGTTCTTCTGTTCCAGCTCCAGCTTCTTAAGGTGAGAATATAAAGACTGCATTTTAGATTTTTCTATTCCTTTGAGTGAGGCCTGGATGGCTATTTATTTCCACTTAGGACCGCCTTTGCAGTGTCCCATAGGTTTTGGACCAATGTGTTTTCTGTTGTCATTGGTTTCCATAAATTGCTTAACGTCTTCTTTAATTCCCTGGTTTACGTAATCATTCTTAAGCAGAATGGTTCTTAGTTTCCAAGTGTTTGAGTTTCTTCCAAATTTTTCCTTGTGATTGAGTTCCAGTTTCAAAGCAGTGTGGTTTGAGAATATGCAGGGAATAATGTCAGTCTTTTGGTATCGGTTGAGACCTGATGTGTGACCCAGTATACGGTCTATTCTGGGGAAAGTTCCATGTGCATTTGAAAAGAATGAGTATTCTGTTGTTCTAGGGTGTAGTGTTCTGTATATATCTATGAGGTCCAACTCGTCCAGTGTATCATTCAAAGCTCTTGTTTCTTTGTTGATTTTCTGCTTAGATGTTCTGTCTATTGCTGAGAGTGGAGTGTTGAGTTCCTCTACTATTAACGTATTATTATCTATATGTCTCTTTATTCTGGTTAAGAGTTGGCTTGTGTATCTAGCTGCTCCCCTGTTGGGGGCATAGATATTTATAATTGTTAGATCCTCTTGTTGGATACACCCTTTAAGAATTATAGAGTGTCCTTTTGTATCTCTAACTACAGTCTTGAGCTTAAAATCTAATCTGTCTGATATGAGAATTGCTACCCCAGCTTTCTTTTGAGGTCTATTGGCATGAAAAATGGTTTTCCGTCCCTTCCCTTTCAGTCTGGATGTATCTTTAGGGTCAAATGAGTCTCTTGTAGACAGCATATGGATGGGTCATGTCTTTTTATCCAATCTGCAACCCTGTGGTGCTTTATGGGAGCATTTAGGCCATTCACATTGAGAGTGATTATTGAGAGATATGATTTTAATGATGTCATGCTGCCTGTGAAATCTTTGTTTGTATAGATTGTAAATTTCTGTTCTGTATCACTCTTGGGGTCTTTTAACTTTTATGGAACCCCCCTTAATATTTCTTGTATGGCTGGCTTGGTGGTCACATATTTTTTCAGTGTTTTCCGATCTTGGAAGGTCCTTGTCTCTTCATCAATTCTGAATGACAGCCTTGCTGGATAAAGGATCCTTGGCTGCATGTTCTTCTCACTTAGTGCTCTGAATATGTCTTGCCAGCTTTTTCTGGCTTGCCAGGTCTCTGTAGACAGGTCTGACTTTATTCTGATGTTCTTCCCTCTGTAGGTGAGGATTCTCTTCCCCCTGGCCGCTTTGAAGATTTTATCCTTGGATCTAAGATTTGCAAATTGTACTATTATGTGACATGGTGTTGGTCTCTTATCATTGATCTTGGCAGGGGTCTTCTCTGCCTCTTGGACACAAATGCTTGTTTCCTTCACCACATTCGGGAAGTTCTTAGCTACAATTTGTTCAAATATCTCTTCTAGAACTCTCTCTTTCTCCACCTCCTTGGGGATGTTGATGATTCTGACATTGGAATGTTTCATTGAGTCAGTAATCTCCTGTATTCTACATTCTTGAAATTGGAATTTTTTAAGCCAAGTTCCCTCTTTTTCCTTCCTTTCTTTTTTTTTTTTATAATGATTTTTTATTATATTATGTTAGTCACCATACAGTACATCCCCGGTTTTCGATGTAAGGCTCGATGATTCATTAGTTGTGTATAACACCCAGTGCACCATGCAATATGTGCCCTCCTTACTACCCATCACCTGTCTATCCCATTCCCCCACCCTCCTCCCCTCTGTAGCCCTCAGTTTGTTTCTCATAGTCCATAGTCTCTCATGTTTCATTCCCCCTTCTGATTACCCCCCCTTTCTTTATCCCTTTCTTCCCCTACTGCTCATTCTAGTTCTTATGTTCCATAGATGAGAGAAATCATATGATAGTTGTCTTTCTCTGCTTGACTTATTTCACTAAGCATTATCTCCTCCAGTGCCGTCCATGTTGTAGCAAATGTTGAGAACTCATTCTTTCTGATTGCTGAGTAATATTCCATTGTATATATGGACCACAACTTCTTAATCCAGTCATCTGTTGCAGGGCATCTCGGCTCCTTCCACGAGTTAGCTATTGTGGACATTGCTGCTATGAACATTGGGGTGCATATGGCCCTTCTCTTCACTACGTCTGTATCTTTGGGGTAAACACCCAGTAGTGCAATGGCTGGATCATAGGGTAGCTCAATTTTTAACTTTTTAAGGGACCTCCACACGGTTTTCCAGAGTGGCTGTACCAACTTGCATTCCCACCAATAATGTAGGAGGGATCCCCTTTCTCCACATCCTCTCCAACAATTGTTGTTTCTTGCCTTGTCTATTTTTGCCATTCTAACTGGCGTAAGGTGGTATCTCAGTGTGGTTTTGATTTGAATTTCCTTGATGGCTAATGATTTTGAACATTTTTTCATGTGTCTGAGAAATCAGGGAATCCATCCCATTTACAATAGCACCAAAAACCATACGTTACCTTGGAATTAACTTAACCAGAGACGTAAAGGACCTTTATTCTAGAAACTATAAATCACTCTTAAAAGACATTGAGGAAGACATAAAAAGATGGAAAGATACTCCATGCTCATGGATCGGAAGAATTAACATAGTTAAAATGTCCATGCTACCCAGAGCAATCTACACTTTCAATGCTATCCCGATCAAAATACCGAGAATGTTTTTCAAAGAACTGGAACACATAGTCCTTAAATTTGTATGGAACCAGAAAAGACCCCGAATCTCCAAGGAACTGTTGAAAAGGAAAAACAAAGCTGGGGGCATCACAATGCCGGATTTCGAGCTGTACTACAAAGCTGTGATCACAAAGACAGCATGGTACTGGCACAAAAACAGACACATAGACCAATGGAACAGAATAGAGAGCCCAGAAATGGACCCTCAGCTCTTTGGGCAACTAATATTTGATAAAGCAGGAAAAAACATCCGGTGGGAAAAAGACAGTCTCTTCAATAAATGGTGCTGGGAAAATTGGACAGCTACATGCAAAAGAATGAAACTTGACCACTATCTCACACCATACACAAAAATAAACTCCAAATGGATGAAAGACCTCGATGTGAGACAGGAATCCATCAAAATTCTAGAGGAGAACATAGGCAGCAACCTCTACGACATCGGCCAAAGCAACCTTTTTCATGACACATCCCCAAAGGCAAGAGAAACAAAAGACAAAATGAATTTATGGGACTTCATCAAGATTAAAAGTTTCTGCACAGCCAAGGAAACAGTCAGAAAAACTAAGAGGCAGCCCACGGAATGGGAGAATATATTTGCAAATGACACTACAGAAAAAGGACTGGTATCCAAGATCTACAAAGAACTTCTCAAACTGAATACACGAGAAACAAATAAACAAATCAAAAAATGGGCAGAAGATATGAACAGACACTTTTCCAATGAAGACATACAAATGGCTAACAGACACATGAAAAAATTTTTCCTTCCTTTGTATCATCTCATCTTCAAACTCACTAATTCATTCTTCTGCCTCGTTTAGCCTGGCCATCAGAGCATCCAGTTTAGACTGCATTTGATTCATAGCATTCTTAATTTCTGCCAGATTCACTCTCATTTCCACCCTTAGAGATTCTACATTCTTGTTAATATTTTCATTAATATTTTTTTCAAGCCTACACATCATCTTGACCATTGTTACTCTGAACTCCATTTCTGACAATTTGGTTATATCCATATCCATTAGTTCTGAGGCAGAGGCCACAGTCTCTGTTCTTTCCTTTGTTGTGGGTTCCTCCTCCTCGTCATTCTGATGAGGAGAGGTTGCAGGGATATACAGAGCTGAAATTTTTGACCAGGACCCAAGCAATGTGCAGTTGTTTTTTAGGGACCTTAGGAATGTGGGCTTCTTGATTTTTCAGCCTGGCTTCTGGGGAGGGGACTGCCATGCTGATACTCAGGCAACCCTGTTTGGGTAGAGTCTCCCTGTCCCCTGTGAGGGGGCATAGGGATTGGCACAATGTGAGCTGGTATTTCTGGGCTTTTGTTCTCTGGCAGCTTTCCCTGGCGGTTTTCTGTGGCTCTTCTGAGAGTCAGAGCAGCAGTGGCCTTATTCTTGCCTCTGTCTCAGAACAGAGAGATTGCAGTCCGCTCTCCACTGAGCAATCTTGGCCACTTTAACTCTGTTTCTGTTGGTGCTGCTAAAAACCTGCAGTGTCTGGGTCGTGCACCCCACAGCCGCTCTCCCAGCCTTCACTTCCAGGGCCAGTACTTCTCTGTGCTTTGTGCTTCTAACACCGCCAGCTGCACCTGGTTCCCGCGCGTGCTCCCGAGCTCCCTGTTTCAGTGTGGTTCGTGCGCGTGCACTCCAGAGCGCCGGTTTTCAGTCTGGTCGTGAAAAATAGGTGACTGTTCTGACAATGATGAACCAAATAGGGAAACCCATATCAGTATTTATAGTAAGCTTACAGTATAATATAGTGTTGTAGACAAACATATCAATTAAAAACACGGAACCAATGGAACAGAACAGGGGGTCCAGAACCATACATGTACATATATGAAAACCTGATACATGACAAAGTTTGCATTGCCTGCTAATGTAGAAAAGGTGGGCTATTTAATAAAATGCACCTGGAAATATTAAGCATTCATTTTTAAATTAAAATGTATTGGGTTTCGTACCTTACATGATAGACAGAAATCAATTCAAAGAGAATTAAGCACATTTTGTAAGAGAAAGAAAATTAAGTAAATAATCTCTACTGACCCTGGTGTAGTGAAGGTTTTCTTAAACTTGATACTAAAACTATAACTTCTATTTGACTACATTAAACTTGGAACTCTTATTTATTAAAAGACAATGCAGTAACAATAAAAAGCTGAATGATCAGTAAGTTGACAAATGCCAGTGGGAGCAACATATGGTCAAATGGCCAGATATAAAAACAACCTGGGTAAGTGACACAAGGGTCATTTATCTAAAAGATAGAAGAAGAAGTTAGATCACTCAAGATACTCAGCAGAGGACTTGAATTATTTTCCAATGACAGAATATGTTGAAAATTTCCATGAATGCTGCAAAAGGGTCTCCCCAGTGGGCACAATTGCAGATAAAAAAAACTATTAGTAATCAATACATGGGATATTCAAGAAGTGAAGCTGAGTCTCTCGAGCCAGTCCTTGGTATGTGAGACTAAGCACTTCTGAATGCAATCTCAATGTGTGCAGAGGTCCACCCATTTAAGGAAGTAGAAGTCTTGTTCTTCATGTAACCCATTATACAGTATGACTCAGACAACTGCGGAGTATAGCACCCTCAGACTGAACCCAGTCCTCTCGCACCACTCTTGGCTCCCCTGGGCTAACACAGCCTTAGTCAAAGGACTTTCCTGTACTTGGAATTGCCAGACACTAACCAGGGCCAGTTACTCAGACATCTTTGGGAGATAAAGATGTATAACTGGGGAACAATGCAAGCTCTGCCAATAGGTCTGTAGACCAATTGTACGTCCATCCTTCGAAAATCTGGAGAAGATACTTGCAATCCTGCCCAAAAAGGCTAATAATTAGTATCAAGAATATGTGAGGATGGGTTCCTGAGTGGCTCAGTCAGTTAAGTATCTGACTTTGGCCCAGGTCACGATCTCGGGGACCAGTGGGGAGTCTGCTTGTCCCTTTGCCTCTGCCCCTTCCCCCATACATGTGCACTGTCTCTCATAAATAAATAAATAAATAAATAAATAAATAAATAAATAAATAAAATATTTTTAAAAAGAATATGTAAGGAATTCCTACAAATAACAAAAATACAGACAACTCGATATAACAAAATGTCAGTAGACATAAACAAGTCAAAGGAGATGAAACATGAATTGGTCATAAACATATCAAGAGACTCAACCTAATTACTAATCCGGAAAGTTCAAATTAAAAACAAAGAGACTTTCAAACCTACCTTATTGGCAAAAATGAGCACAGGACACAACTGGCTGTTTTACTCATTAGGCTCTCATTAAGCCATAAAAAAAAAAAAAATGAAATCTTGCCATTTGCAAGGACATTGATAGAGCTAGAGTGTATTGTGCTAACTGAAATAAATCAGTCAGAGAAAGACAAATGTCATGTGATTTCATTCATATGTAGAATTTAAGGAACAAAACAATTAAGCAAAGGGGGAAAAGAAAAGAGAGAGGAAAACCAAGACACAGACAGTTAACTATAGAGAACAAAAACTGATGGTTACCAGAAGGGAGGTGGGTGGGGGGATGGGTGAAATAGGTGATGGTGATTAAGGAGTGCACTTGTGTTGAGCACCAGGTTTTGTACGGAAATGTTGAATCATTACGTTGCACACCTGAAACTAATATTACATGTATGGTAACTAACTGGAATTTAAATAAAAATTAAAAAAAACTCATTGAAAGACAGCTATGAGTATGCTAAACAATTTTTAAAAAATAGGGAGGATTCATTCCATTTATTATCTTAGATAATTTTGGTTTATTAACAGTGGCTGAAGTTTATGGGTAAAATACAACATTATCCTAGTAAAGAAGCCGGAAAGGCATTCACCATTCCAGCTAAGTAGGCATGGCTTGATTCTAGTGGATATCCCTCAAAATTTCCCTTGTTTTTTCTTTTAACAAGAGAATACATTTTTCACTTCTATGTTGGATATTATTAACTTCACATTTAGAAATAAGCTTTAATGTGAATATGTATGTCATTTTTTTATTATTTTAATCTGTTTCCCAAAGAGTAGTAGAAGCCATGAGTATTGCTGGCAGTGCACAGTGATTTTAAAGGACACCCAAACACTTCTTAAAGAAAAATACTATGCTATACTAACATATAGATTAGAAAATGTAATCAATGTGCAGGTATTATTAAAATGGTCCAAATACAAAGAAGTGACTTGTTTGGAAGTAAATATTTTAAAAATATGTACAAACGTTATATAGGGATGACGAAGTAAGGAAAATAATATTTAAATGAGTGTAATTTGGGACACGTTCATCAACTATGGGAAGACTCACCATGGGCTAGGTAAGGTAATGAATACAGAAAATGGAAATGCAGAGTTAATTTCAATAGCATTTCTCCAGCTATTGATTTGTTTACCTATAACTCACGGCGGAGGGGGGGGGGGATGTTGTTCCTGAATTTGGGGCATTTTTGTCATGAATCTGTGTTTGATTTTAAAACAAACACAAAAGACAAAAAGCATACTTGCTTACCCTAAGGAATTCTGGACCCTTGGGTACTTATTAATATTTACAAATTTAGGGTTAAGTTTATTTAAGAGTGGAGATTATAAAACTTTTTTACATTTTGTGATAAAAAAAAAAAGTTAAATAATCCAGTGACTCCTTTATGAGAATCCTGGGGAAAGAGTTACTTCAGGTCAGGATATGAGTTTTGAAAATTTATTTATAGCTACCATAATTATTATAGTCAACCGTATTTTCCTTTTTTTAATTGAGCTTGAAATTTAATAATATTTAATAATATTAATAAATTAATACTATCAAATTTTTAGCTCTTTTGAACTTCATTTTGTTCTTTTGTACCCTTTGCCTAAATTCTTTTTACTTTTAAATCCTTCCTAACCGATAATTTTGTAAGTTGCCTTAGATGTTTTTTGGAATAAAAATGATATCTAACATCACTGAAAGCTTACCATAAGCCAGTTGTTCTTCTAAATGCTTTTCATATATTTATAAACTTAATCCTGTCAAAACCCCTGTAGTGGGGGCGATATATCAATGTGTTTAAAAGTTAAGGAGGGTGCTCACGGTTACAAAGCTGGTATGTAGCGAGGCCAGCGCTCAAACCCAAGCCTTGGTTAGGTTCAGAGTTTGATCACCTATAATCTGTACATTAGAGGGTTTCTACTTCATGGTATAAAAGAATATATAGCCACTGTATCCATTACAAAAATGTCACATAGTCATTTATGAAAAAAATGAGGAAAATACAGAAAAAGACTGAAGAATTACATGATTCCTAGGTTCATTATACAAAGAAAATCCTCTTGCATACTTTCACTGATATAATGCATCCATTCCTTTTTCTATGTAAATTTTAGTACGTGTTTTTAAAGCAATAAACCTATTCTATGGTAATACTCACTTCTAGGGAATTCTTCATTCCTTCTTGTTGAAGTTAAAGACCATTTTATCATGCTTGGATCCTTTACGAAGGAAGAAAACTAACATTGAAAGGCCTGCTGTCAATGATACTTTTACCCACCAATTATCCCATTAAATTTTCTCAGAAAAAGCACTTAAAAAGTGAAAACGAATGAGTATTGCTTTATATGCTTTAGAGCCATTAGAAAATCATGTAATTCTTCTCTTCTGAATAAACTGCGTGTTTTTCTGCTTACTACTTATGTTCTCCCTATCTCCAACCATATAATCATATTTGCCATTTTCCTTTAAGCCGTCTTGAAGTTCATTCTAGTCCTTTTGAGTCTAGAACAGCACATACTAATGCATATTATATCTCATCAATACTGAGTTTTAATAAAAGGATAACTTTTAAGTGCCTGCCTTTTATGTA
Source organism: Ursus americanus (assembly GCF_024610735.1). Classification (NCBI taxonomy): domain Eukaryota; kingdom Metazoa; phylum Chordata; class Mammalia; order Carnivora; family Ursidae; genus Ursus; species Ursus americanus. Next base: position 24,066,701 of record NC_142146.1, on the reverse strand, counting down.
TTCTACCCCATCAGGATGGCTGTTAAAGATAGTTATGACTGCCATTCAGTTCATGAGCCACCATGATCCTTGAGATAATGTCTATTTTTCAATCTATACTCAGTCATTTATATCATCTTATAATTGCAAAATCTGCAATAACTCCTTCCATACTGAACTTCAATCTGATAGTTTCCCATCACTTAAGAATATATCAACTTTCAAGATATGCAATCTTTTACGTAGCCCCCGCCCCGGGATTAGTGCAACCAGAAAAATTTAATGATGAGTATTTCTTTTTACTATACACTATGACCTGCAAACAAAAGCGTCAGAATTTCCAGAAGCAGAGTGAAATCTACATCAAGAAACTGGCCGATTAAATGTACATATTTCCAAAATGTCACTAAAATGACAGTGAAAAGATTTTTTAATAAAAGACATAAACCTCCAGGTCAAAAATAATAGCAACAAAATTTTAGAAACTGAAAAGCAAATTGATGAGTATGAACTGACTGAATGGATCTGGGAGACCTAAATCCTAACCAGTAGTGCAAAAGGCTCAGAAGCAATGTGATTTCCACTGTACCGCCTTCCAAAAGCTCAAGAATAGTTCCCTTTGAAAGTGACAATGATGGTAAAGCTAAAACACAAAAGTTATTTGAAAGTATTTTTAAGAAGCAGCTAAATCCACAGATTTCGTTCCTTGCTTTGTGCAACCAGACAACTGCCCTTCTCAAACTATCAAGTTCCCTGGGAAGCAATTATTAGTGGGATCACTATCTGGGTGAGAAGGAAAGAAAGCAGGATGGAGCAGAAGACTTTGGGTTCTGGTATGGTAACAAGACGACCTTTTAGAACTGTCCTGAGTTGGGTAAAGGGCGTGGACACTCACACCAACCAATCGCTGTAGACAGACTGTCCCCACAAGTAGTGTATGATCATCAGCGAGTGACCCTCTTCAACCATGGGCACTCCCCAAAACTGGAAAACAGATCTTTTGGTCTCGAAGGCACAGCACACTCTAATAGGTGTCTAATACACTTCCCCACCCGTGCTGAAAACGTGAGCCTTATCCTTTCCTGAGGGTGAGATTGAAGGTCTCTGGACTGAAGAAAACCAGGCACATTTGGGGATACAGGTGCAGTGCTAAAAAAGGAGATAAACATGTGTACATCCCAAGTACTGAGACCCCAGTCTGCTTTCTCAACTTGGCTCCTAGAACACTAGCAGCCCAGTCTACATTATGTCGATAAGAGTTCGGAAGAATCTTTTCAAAATAATCTGGACAGCACAGGAGGAAAATTCTGAATATGTTGATAGCAGGATTCGCTCATGGAAATGGCTCAGCTGTATCACCCTATAACAAAGAGCAAATTTGCCACATCATACCCATGTGCTTAGACCTTCCATTCAGATTTATCATGTTCCATTATTAAATGTGAGCAGGTATCAAAAACTTCCTGGACTTCTACTGAAATCTTTAATATAAAGGATATGAACCAATATAAACACAGATGAAAAATCTACCTCGAGTAAGAAGAAACTCTTTAGGAATAACAAAGCTTAAGCTTAATGTTCAATATCTCTAGACACATAAGAATAGATATTAAATCCATGAGATAAATATAGGATGGTGTAGAAAAAGAAAAGAAATTTTAAAATAAGTAAAATTCCAAATTTAAGAAAAAAGTTTGGAAATTAAAAAACAATGACCTTTTAAAATTTCAATAGAAATATTGGAAGATTAAGTTAAGGAATCTTTCAGAAATGAGAGCAGACTGACAAAGATGTGGAAAATAGGGAAAAAAGATAAAATTAGAGGACCGTCTAGAACTGCACTGTCCTAGAATTTTCTGTGATGATGGAAATGTTTTATATTTGTGCTAATACTAGGTATATACTAGCTGCATGTGGTTATTGAGTACTTTAAGTGGGGCTAGTGGGATTGAGGTACTGAATTAAAAAAAAATCTATTTAATTTCAATTAATTTAAATGTAAATGTGAGAAGCCACAGGAGTCTAGCAGCTGTGATATTGAACAGCACAGATCTAGGAGGTTAAGCAACTAGATTAAAAACAGTATCAAAGAAAGAGAGAGAGAGAGAGAGAAATAGGAAGAAAATGAAATTAGAGGGAAGGAATCTATTAATCAACTAGTACGAGTTTCTTGAACTGAAGGAGCTGAGTTTCCACACTGAAATTTCATAACACTGAAAACAAAAAAAAAACGATTCTTTTGACTTCCAGAAAAAAAGAAAAAAGATAACATACAGAGATCAAAAGCCAGAATAACTTTGGACTTCTCAAAAGTTATACCAGAAGCTAGAAAACAGTAGAGCATTGACTTAAAAATTGGAACCCTTGCACACTGTTGGTGGGAATGCAAAATAGTGTAGCCTGGAAACCAGGTATGGAGGTTCCTCAAAAAATTAGAAATAAAACTACCATATGATCCAGCATTTCTACTTCTGGATATTTATCCAAAAGAATTGAAATCAAGGTTGCGCCTGGGTGGCTCGTTCGGTCGAGCATCTGCCTTCAGCTCAGGTCATGATCCCGGAGTCCTGGGATGGAGCCCCATGTCGGGCTCCCTGCTCAGCGGGGAGTCTGCTTCTCCCTCTTCCTCTGTCACCTCCCTCGTCCTTCCCTCGCTCCTGCAAATAAATAAAATATTTTTAAAAAATGGAAATCAGAATCTCAAAGAGATATTAGCGCTCCTATGTTGACTGCTACATTATTCATATCATAATAGCCGAAATGTAGAAACAACTTAAATGTTCACTGATGGATGAATGGATTAAAAAATGTGGTATATACATAAAATGGAATATTATTTAGCCTTTAAAATGAAGGAATTTCAGCTATATGTGACAACATAGATGAACCTTGAGAACATTCTTGATGAGTGGAAGAAGGCAGTCATAGAAGGATAAATACTGCATGATCCCACTTACATGAGACATCTAAGTAGGTAAACTCAGGAACGCAAAGAATAAAAAGATGGTTGCCAGGAACTAGAGTTGCTGCTAATCAACCAACCTGGAACCTATCCCCAGCCCATTGTCAATAGTCAAGGGTAAAAAATATATATATATTTTTTTTCTCAGACATGAAAGGTCTCTAAAAATCTACTTCTCTTCCATGCATCTTTTCTGAGGAATCAACTAGAGGCTGTGATACACCAAAATGAGGTCGTAAACCAAGAAAAATGAAGACATGAGATTCGGCAAATGAAGATATAATTTGAGAGAGTGTATATTATTTTCAGGATAACGGCTCAGGCTGAGAGCTGTGTCCTGGGTTGAGCAAGCCATCCTGCCCAGATCAGAGCAGGCAGAAGGTTCTGGGAGAAGTCTTCAAGATTGGTTGCTATTCTGCCTGTTGCATCAAACTTTATTGAGGGAAAATTCACATAATTGGTGAAGAGTTTGGATTTTTCTTGGTTATAAATATATAGAAAAAAAGCAAAAAAAAAAAAAAATCCAGATAATGATTAACTCCAAAGAAAGAAAGAACTTGTGTAGAGAAGAAAAAATATTTATCATACACCAAATGGTTCAACTGTCACAATATTGTGAACACTGAAGACTGACCTAACCACAGTAACCATGTAACCGTACTGGGAGGGAGGGGAGATGGAAGAGGTTGTGTGTGCTTGGGGGATGAGATATAGGAGAATTAAATTCTCAGGTTTTATAGTGAGAAACAAGTTGGTAGTGCCTAGAACTGGAAAATCATGAAAGTGGCAATATGGATGTTGGAAGTGATTACTTAAAAAAAAAAAAAAGCCAAAAGACATGAAAAGCTTTGTTTCTGAAACATGGAAAATAGGATGAGAGGATCTTGAAAACTCAGGTTTTCTAAGAACTTTTGGACTATTGACAGCCAAATGTATGTGTAACTGATTTTTTTTTTAAAGAAAACAATTAATGTTTAATCAACTGCACCAGGTGCACCCGGAAATTGTTGACCAACCTTCTGCTCCATCAGCACTCATCCAAACCTGCCCTAATTTACTGGTGATGAGAAATTTCCTGAAATCTTTGGAAAAACCTAAACAAAACAAAATAAAACAAAAGCACTTGCCTTTTCTCCCTGTTAGTACTAAAGTTGATGAGATGACGCTTAATAATTGGAAAACAAAAAACACAAAACCCCTGTATTACTCCAAAGGGAAGAATGACTTTCAAAATTTCTCCTTATATGAAGGGTCCGTGTCTGAGTCTCTGCTGGGTGCTAGCAGGCATTCTGCTGGGTGATTTCAGCCTTTGCTAAGGTATCCAACCTAGGTCTGACTCCGAAACCAGAAGGGTCACTTCATTCTAAAAAACAAGCAGGATCAGGGCTGCTTGGAGGCAGATTAGTGGAGAGCGCTAGAGGAGGAGCCCCGAGCCCCAGAGCGGGAATTGTCGCCCCATCTTCCTTGCCAATAAAGTGAAGTAATAAGCAATGGGAATAGGTGGTTCCTTTGGTTCATTTGCCAATCAGGAGGTGTCATATTTCAGGATTAAATATTATAGATCATTTACATCCTTCAATTTTCAGCAAAACGTCCATTTTTTCAAGTGTTTCTTGAATCCACCAGGGGAAAAAGTGCTTCTGTAGTATTAGAAGCCCTATCCTGTAAAGCCTATAGATTTTCTAAGACATAAAAACAGGGAATTTCCCCTCAGTCTTTCTCAAATGATAATTAGAATTTGTGTGGCCTCCTACTAGCAGGCCTCCAACTGTGTTCACGTAACAGCTTTACATGACCATCGTTCCTATCTGACCTAAGGCTGGAGTGATCCCATTGCCTGATTAGAGTCTGATCAGTCACCTTTTGAGAGAAGGACATTTCAAGGTCTGTCAGTTCAACAAAATAAAACGCTTGCTGATTCCATCATAATGTTCATATTTGGGTGAAATCTAGACCGTCACATTGAATTCAATTCCCCTATGGCAGAAGTTTTCCAATGATCATAGAATCCAAATATTTTCGGAAATTCCAATGGGCCCTGTTTCATTCTTGCTGAGGCTGCTCTAACGAAATACGATAGATGAGTGATTTGAACAATAGATACTTAATGCTCACAGTTCTGGAGGCTGGAAAATTTGAGATCAAGGTGCCAGCACGATCAGGTTCTGGTGACAGCCCTCTCGGGGGCTTGCACACGCTGACTTGTGTGTCAAATCTTCACCATGACTTCAAATAGAAGGTACAAAGACGGGCGAGCTCTGGTCTCTTATTCTTCTTATAATGCACAAACCCCTCATGACCTCGTCTAAACCTAATCGCCTACCAAAGGTCTCCTCTCGTTCCATCGCATAGGGAGTTAGGGCTTCAACATATGAATTTGGGGGGACACAAACATTCAGTCCGTGACAAGCCCACACATAATGAGACCCTGTGAGTGTTGCCTTTGTTTCTAAAAGGAGCTCAAGTTTTTGATCATATTGGGTTTTCAGCCTCAGTTGTGATGCGTGAGGGCACGTCATGACGCTTTCTGTTTACATTTCGACAGGGAGTTGTGGCCCTGCACTGGCCTTTGGGTGATTAAATATCTCATCTCAAGGGGATCCTGCAGGGGCAAATTATCCGCAAACCTCAAAGCACTATGTTAACTGCTAAAATCACTCATCTTCCCTCCTTCTCAAATCTCTATCACCTTTAGGCAGAAATTGGCCACACTATCCCAAAGAAGGGGGTTTACATCTAAGTATCTCGTTCAGAAAGGTATAAATGATCACTTTTAGTTTTCATTCTTTGATAACTGAAATGGAAAAGTGATGTCAGAATAAATGACACTAACAAATTTGTCCCACCTCTTCATGTGAAAAGTAAGTCTTTAATTTCATAAACAGAAAATGAAAGACATTTCTGTCTTCAAAGGACCAGTTCTAGCTGATGAAAACAAAACCAAATCAAACAATAAAAAGAAACAAAACAACTTGCTCTCTATATGGAGTAATAGCAGTATTAAATCTGTTTTATAGATGAGAAAAAATGGAAGATTCATGTTATTGATTTCCTGGTTCTCAGGGATCTTTCCTACTGACATCTCCCAAATACAGGATTTGGACAGAAGACACTTATTTAAAATGATACATGTATTTGTTATGCTACTGAGTTGTCACAGACACTGTGCTGTAACAGCAGATGTCCCAGTGTAGGACTGGAGGGTTTGGAGCTTCTAGAAGTGTTGCTAGCTGACAGCCCTGAGGTGTTAGCTCCCTCCAGGGGAAAGGAGGACCTATCCAGGGTGGCAGCTCTTCCCAGGCAACCTTCATCCAATGACTGGTCAATGGTATGGGGAGAATGAGTTTGAAGGCCTAGTTCTCTCTCCGTACTTGGGGTAATTCTGAAGGATACTCCCAGCTCCAGAATTCCCCAGCAATGGCTTTGTTGAGTCTGTAGCACAACGCTACTTTTTCCTCTGTCCAGTCCTGCCTTGTTCCCTTCCCCAGCAGATGTTGACCCTGAGGGCACTCCTAATGATGGATCTGCTCAAATGCAATTCTCTGCTTCAGTCAGCTTCCTGGGGAACTTAACCCAATCTCTCTCCTTCTCCCTTCCCTCTCTCTCTCTCTCTCTCTCTCACACACACACAAGCACACATGCATAGATAGCAAATCTGCCTTCCATTACCATGAAACCAAGGATTAAATTAAATCAGTTTTCACGGGAGCAAGGCGGACTGCCGTGGTGGAAACTCCAGCGATGCTAACAAGCAAACATTAGTAATGTGAGCAACCGTGCGAAACCTGGAAATAACACCAAATCACAACTCTTTAGGGTTCAAGTGGAATCAGAATGTGACAAGATTAAAACTTCATAGTAGCCAAATGCTTATTTTCTAATCTCTCCTTTAGCTTTGGTGGGCTTTTGATTCTACATAACCTGACAAGATTAAAACTTCACAGTAGCCAAATGCTTATTTTCTAATCTCTCCTTTAGCTTTGGTGGGCTTTTGATTCTACATAACCTGAGCTCAGGGGTTTCCAAACTTTTTCAATCCGTTAGTGTTGTTCTGTCTTCTTTCTCAGGGGGCCCAACTGCAAGGGCCCCTGCTGTCTGAGACACTAGGGTTTCCCTGTAGCTACGAGGGGGATGCTCGCTCAAAATGAGAGTGAAGCTCCACTTTTACATAAATTACTGCAGGAGCGGGAAAAGGTGTCTGAAGAAGGGCTTTATCAAACTTGGCTGTTTGTGGAAAAATTATCCGGAGGTTTAACGGTGTTTCATAAAGTCAGAAAGCACAAACTCTTTAGCGTACTGTTTCGAAGCTTAAGATTTAGCCAAAATGCTACCCCTAGATTCATTGTCTTACACACCTATTCAGCAAGAATCATCAGACGTCTCGAGACACAAGGGTGAAAAAGGAAAATTCTTGCCTTTGCATAAACCACTGTCTATTGGGGAGTGACACCAATAACTAAAGTACCTTGTTCTATATAGTAAAGCAGAGCTGTAGAAAAAGTTTTTTGAGGAAGTGATGTGATTATTTCTAAGTAGGAATGGAAAAGGGAGGGAGGTGTGAGGGAAAGGCTTCTCAAAGGAGATGACTGCTTCAGAAGAAAAATATTTGCGTAAGACGGTGGAACATAAACCAAAACCCAGATTCTTGTAACAAGCAGCCACAGCCTTATTGGAAGCCCTGAGTGTAGTAGTTGAGCTAGACCCTGCACGGAAATCTGGCGTCCAGAGCCACAACAGAGATGGAATACGGCAATTTGGTTTGGCACGGGGCTCAGTGTTTTGGTGGGTGAAGTGTCTGCCCTCACCCATAATCTCTGTGTTCTCTTGGGGCTTGCTTATTGCTTTAAGTAGCTTCTTGGATTTTTTATGTGCAAGGACCTCCTGGGAGGAAAGTAGGGGGACTCTCTCTCAGAAATGTTACAATATGTGCGAGACTTTGTTTTCTAGCTTCTAGTGGAGTGCCTGCCACACAGTAGGCATGGATTCGAAAAGCAACCAACACCACCACAGCAACATATTTTGAAATGCATGGGTGCACAATCAGCATACTGACTTTTGAGGAGTAATGGGATGAGAGAGTTTTCCTCATGTTTATTCTTTACCCATGTGAAATTCCAGTGTTACGCTACATAAATCACTGTTATAAAGCTAGTTAATTACACCACTTTGGTTAGATTTTGACTACTTGTTAAAAAATAATGCGTTCTTTAACGTAAAGCAACTCACAAAAATATTAATCCACCTAGGTGCAGAATTCTTACCTTCCAGAAAATGTTGCCAAATTCTATCCAGGGATGGATGGAAAATATCATGAAATGTTAATATAAATATAAATATATAAATATAATATATATTTATATATAATATAAATATATTATAATATTTATTATTAATATTAATTATATATTTATTAATTAATATATTTAATTAATTTATTATTATATTATTTTATATATTATGTATTTATATATAATATATCTACATATTATATATAAATAATAATTAATTAATATAATTAATATTAATATTAATAATATATTATATTATAAATAATATAACAATAAAAATATAAAGAATGAATGTCATTTTTGTGTTATTTATGGATTCTTGTAACTTAGGAATCATAACAGCATTGCCTTTATGACGTCTCTGAAGATAGGCTATGAGAAAGGGGTTAGCAGGTCTGGAGGAGATGAAAGCTATCAGGAGGGTAAAAGTCTTTTGAAGTGAGAATAATAACCTGCAGATCAACACATCCATATTGGCAAGATAGATTGCTGTTCTTGAGTTCAAAAGGGTCAGTTGTTGCAATCTGTTTCTTAATGGAGTAATTTTAGAAATATGTCATAAACATTACATGGTGATGCTTTCATATAAAGTTGTTTCTAGTAAATGGCTTAAATAAAATGGAGTTTATAATTGTTTCACAATAAAGGACCTATAAATCTAAGATGAAAAAAATAGATTTTTTAAAATTGCATTTTAGAAGGAACGCAACCTGGGAGATTTTCTCGTGCCCGGTATTTTTAAAAAACTCCTGGCAGTTAAGACCTTGTTACAATTTTCCTCTTCACTCTAGACAGATTGTTAGTCTACTGTGCCTTTTGCTCTTTCCTACCATTACACTTTGCATCACCCAGAATGCCATCTTTCCCCCCTCTCCCTATCACAGTGACCCATCCTGTGCTGTTGAGCACAGGTCCACAATTGACTCCACTCTTGATTCCTTTGTAAGTGTTCTTTCCTTCCTCTGATCTTTTAATACTTATCATGTTTGCCTCTCATATCCAATAATAATAATAATAATATAATCATCATCATCATCATCAGAGTTAATGTCAATTGAGTGGTTACCATGTGTCAGAGACTATTCTAAGCACTTATATGGGTTTCATCGCATTTAATTATCACAAAACGCCAGTGAGTAGGTTCTATTTGTATTTCTGTTTTTAGAAATGAATAGATGAAAGCCCAATGAAGTTAAGTAACTTGCCTAAGCTCACACAGAAAGTGGTGGAGTGAGGATTTCAACCTATATAGTCTGGTTCCAGAGCCAAATTATTAGCCTCTCCACAATTTTGCCTGTCATCTGAATTTTTTGCATATCAGTTATATTTTTAATCATTTTTATTGTGTGCATGTCCTGGACATCTTTTGGTCTCTTGGGCATCTTGTATTCATTTGCCCTACTCCCCATACTGTATTTGGAAGGAGGAGAGCCACTACTTCTCCACTCTCAGACCGTAACTCTGGTGGAGCTTGCCCCATTCCTCATAGATTCCAGGGGTGGTGTCTGACTCAGACTTGGCCAACCTGAGCTGTATCCTCCTCTGACACAAAAGTTGGTGAGACACACACCACCACCAGAGCCAAGGAATCATGAGATTCAGGCATATGTACTTTCTGCTCGATTTGAAACTGAGATAATGCAAATTCTAAGAGCCTTTCTGAGAATTGAGTCAATCCAAAGCCTGGACCAAAATTCCTTTTTCTGCTCTTTATCTGAGTTGATTGGGATTTTCTGGATTTTTGTTTTTGTTGTTGTTGTCGTTGTTGTTAATTGCTGCAAAAAAGTATTCTAACTGGTATAAGATCGCCAGCTTCTTCCAGATTAAGCAGTGATGTTTTTCAAAGTAAAGACTGACTTTCTCAAACTCCCTTCTGCACGGTGTTTTGTTTGCACTTAGATATCTTGCGTAACATTAATTGAACCCACTTTGGAAATCAGCTGTATCAACATGCTAAGCCAAAATTCATGCTAAGTGTACTGCAAATTACATGCAGACTTAGGTTTAACTTTGCTGTGAGTTAGACTTTTACCTATTTATTTGAAATCATCATTTAAAAACTGCAAATGTCTATAGATAAATTTTGGCACTGAACAAAGCTTAATTACTTCTCTTTTTATCCTTTCTATTTTTCCTTCTTTTTCTTTTCTCTTTTCAGAACATAAGGAAAACTGGGCTATGTGACTGGTTTGCTATAGAAGGTTTCAGAGTATACACTGACTCAGAAATGGGAAACTTGGCAAACTGTAAGCTTGAGTAGGCCTTTAATAACTCTGTCAGGCTTGGACTTGAGCTTCCTCATCTATTCTTGGAATATACTAGATTATATCTCTTCTTGGCTTTTACCTTGTTAAAAAGAATGTGAACTATCACTATATGACATGTTTCTGCACTTCAGTCTTTCCAGGAAATCCTTCTGATGTCATCAGTAGCTAATCAGAGCTTTTGGTCGTGTGATATTAGTAAATATTATTCTAGCTAAAATGTAGATTGGGAAAGTATGATATAATTATGGCTCTTATGGGTGTTATGATGATAAAAATGATTTTCCCTAGGTTTTATGCAATATTAAAATTAGCTCAAGGAGCTTGCTCTAACTTCACAGTTTTCATGGGCCATAAAATTGAAACTGTGGAATAACTGGGTGACATGTTCCACGAGATCCCTTCCGCCCCTGCTTCCTGTGAAAAGACACAAGGCCACTACCTGGAATAAACCGTGTGTAATACCTTGTGTAGTCAACATGGGCCTCTGTCCCCTTGTTCTAGATACCTATTCTTTTGGTACTGGATGAGTTCTTGTGTCCAGGTTTTCCTGAAGACACTTGTCTTCCAGAACTGCCTTTGGCTATTTGGGCTTCATGAAGACATGCTGGCTTGTAAGCTGTTCTAGAGCCTCACGAATATGAGTGGTGGCCTTGAACGGAGAACATATAGGTAGTCAAGACTCCAACTGTACGTTGTGCTAAGGAATTTGGTCTTTATTCTTCATTCATTGGTGGGTGAGTCCTGTCAAGTCATGCAGTCAGAAGGGAGTTTGAAGTTTATGGTTGTCTGAGGACAGCTTTCCTCTATTTCATAATTTTATCTGGTGCGGGTCAGCTTGTTAACTCTAGGATATAGTAAAGAGATCCCAGGACTTACAGGCTCAAGTCATATCTCTGCCACTAGCTAGCAGTGTGACTTTGGGTCAGGCATTTTGGTTCTCTTAATTGCAATTTCTCCAGCTGCTGTATAAAATAAGTAGACTAGATAATTTCTTAGGCATCTTTTATTGCAAGGATCTGTAATTCCATAGTCATACTACATGACAGGAAATCTTGTAGTATGTGGGTCACAGAGCCTGTTTATAAACTGTGAACTGAAGAACCTGTATTTCAAATTTTTCATCTGAGCTCACCAGAGGAAGAGGACACTCTGTTTGTTTTGTTTGCCATATTCAGTATTACTAGCCGGAAAAACTCCTATTCTGACCTAAGTTCTTGGAACTGAAGTGTACGTGTACACTTTCTTTTTTCTGATGCTCCCACAGATTCAACTGGAAAAACCTAATAAATAGCTTTGTGGCTAAGTGAAGAAGCACTCACTAAGGAGTGTCGTGCATAAGACAGTAGATGGTCATATGACGTTTCCAAAGGTCCCTGGTTACCTAATGGTCTTATTCAGGGAGAAAGAAGACAAAAATAGATTTTAGTATCTGTACTGAATTTAATGGGGATTTGCATTTCAATGCCAGTCTTTAAATGGTTTGATTCTCATAAACCCTACATTTTATGGAGTGTTTGATGTTACATAATGGTGAAATGAATAGAATTGGGAAATATTTGAACTTCAAATGTACTTACTGGTGTGCTTTTTTTTTTTTTTCCTTTAAACCACCTACCTACATAAACCTAGGATCAATTATGCGAAGTTTAATTTTTAAAAGTTTTGATAAAGCTGGGCCATTATACTTTCTCCTTCTCTAGTGAGTTAGCTCTCAAAAGGGAATATATTTGGGAAAATGATTAGTTCACATTTTCATTCTCATTTGCTCTTTCTCATTAGATCTAGATCAAGGATCAGCAAACTTTTTCTGTAAAAGGATTGATAATAAATATTTTAGGTGTTGTGAACCATATATAACCTCTATCAAAACTACTTAATTCTTCCATGATAGCAGAAAAGCAGCCATAGACAATATGTAAACAAAAGAATGTGGCTGTGATCCAATAAAACTTTATTTACAAAAATAGATGCCTGGTTTGTGGGCCAGAGTTTGCAGATTTCAGATCTAGATAATTAATTAACAAGCGATTCCTCCTTCACCCTCTCCCCAGTTTAGATCATTTGGTACTAGAAATAGCATTGGAATAGGGGGTCTGAATATCTTCTAATTATGACACTTTTAATTACTAGACATGATACCTTGGAAAGGCTCATTGATGTGGGTCTTATTTCAGTCATTACATTCAGCACTCAGTATGTATTAGCTAAGTGCTAGTAAGATTGTTGTGCCTTATATCTTGTGTAATACTTTAACTATCAAATCAACAGGAACCTCTGGAGTTTTAAGAAATGTGGGTCAGGGTGCTTCGGTGGCCCAATTGGTTAAGTAACCAACTCCTGTTTTCAGGTTGTGATCTAGGGGTCGTGGCATTTGAGTCCCACATTGGGCTGTGCCCTCAGTTTGGAGTCTGCTTGGGATTCTCTCTCCTTCTGCCCTTCATGCTTGTGCTCTCTCTCTCAAATAAATAAATAAATCTTAAAAAAAAAATAAAAGCATAGGTCACTTTAGGACTCAGATCAATAGGACCATGTTTCTGGTCTGGAGAAGAGGGAGGAAGGAACAGAGCTCCTCCATATGGTCCTGGAAGTGGTCATGTTCTAGAATCATTAAAAAACATGGCACAGAACTGTACAGTGTTATTTGTACAGGGTAGTGAGGTGTTAGTACCAAAAATGGTAAAGAAAATGATATTTCAATTTCTGATTCAAGAAGTACGAGGGAGAGGCAGGTCTGTGTGAGGAGTTTTAAGGAGACCCTAGAGTCAAACTGGCTGAGTATTAGAAGCCCAGGAGAGTGGTGGATACAACCAGGATAATGAGAAATGGAAATCTGTGAGCTCTACAAACCCCGGTCAGCTTCTTTATTATGTAAGAGTTTCTTTTATTGAACTTTTGCTTTTGCCAACTCTTGTCTCATAAAGTTTATAGGTGCATTTCCTAGCATCTAACATATGGTTAATAGCAGCACAACCATAAAATATTGACATAGAGAGATGATTTGGGGGTCTATTTGATGACTAAAAAAGAATATGTGTTAATAGTCCATTGGTAGTTTGCTACTATTTTGACTCATCTGAAATGCTTTAGCATGCCTCAAAAATTATTCTTATGAATTAACTTTATGATCTTAATTTAATTAATGAATCATAGAGTCCAGGCTGGAGATACAGGGCCTTTTATCTTAGATTTTACTGAGATTATCACAGATTCAAAATCTGGATTCAAGTGAGTGAGACACATTTTTCTTTTAAGGAAAATATCAAAAGAATATCGTAGTATGCCACTGTGTTTGTGAGAATTGCTTCAAAAGAAAATCTCTGAAATTATCAGTCTTAGATCATTATTTGGTGAATTGATGGGCATAACTGAAGAAATATGGACCAATTGAGAGTTGACTATCTCTGAATTGAATACTTAATGTTACACTGATTATTAAAGCATGACCCAAAACTTTAAAAAGAATTGAGTCATTTATTGATTTCAAGTCTTTTGACTTCTATGTAACTTTATTTCCTTATTTTGTAAAAATAAATAAACCTAAAATCTCTTTAGGAGTAGTTCATCTTTTGTGTATGGACGGTTGCATCATTTTATGATTGCATATTATGAGAAGGTTTTAAAGTTCGTGTAAAATAGGCACATAGGTAGGTATTTTTTTCAATCCTGGCACTATTGACATTTTTGGGTCAGATAATTGTTTGCTGTGGAAGGCTGTCTTGTGCACTGCAGGCTGTTTAACAGCAGCCCTGGTTTCTACCTACTAGATGCCAGTAGCATCCACACCCCAGTTTTGGCAACCCCAACTGTCCCCAGACGTCATCAAAATCTCCCCTGGCTGTGAAACATTGGTACAGAGCAACCAAGCCATCACCCTATAACATATAGCATTAAGGGAAAGATGAGGGATCAAATTAATACCATAAGTTTCTTTAATAGTTGAATTTTGGTATTAATGTAAATTAATTTGTTATTCAGTATTTTTGAATGGTGCATTATTATGCAAGACTTCCAAGAAAGCCGCTCATTTAGAAATAAGGGAATCTTCCATAAAGGGCTCTTTTCCTATTCCTCCAGCTCTTGCATATCATGTTATCAATTTTGTGCTGTGGTTGTAATAAGAGGATTGTAGTACTGACTCTGTTCTTCACCAGAGATTGCATGCACAGTAGCAATGATGGAGTTACATCTCAGAATGGAAAGTGAATTGGGCTTTATCTTGGGACCTCTGTGAATTAGCTGGATTGCCTTCAAACCTCCCAGCATACCTTTTGTCTGGATAAATCAGATTGCTTACTTTTCCTTAAGGTCAAGAAATGTGAATTATTTATCTTTGTCTCCCCAGCTTAGTGGCTGGCACAAAATAAATAGATGCTTTAAAATGGAATGAACAGATTAGATCTATTTGTTGCTCTTGCAGACAAGGAGTTGGCATATTTTTTCAACATCTTCTGTTCTTCTTTTCTCCTCCTTTATCTTTACACTTTCATTCCTGGCTATTTCTTGCTGACCTGAATTCTTCATGGATATTCTATTTTATTCCTTCACTGACTCTAAGGATGGCCAAGATTTTGTTGCTTTGCCTCCTGTAGACCGAGAAGAACCGGAACAAAAAAAGCACTAAGGAATTTTAATGTAGGACACTGGGGAATACCAGTGAGAAACATATTGGATCATTTCACCACCCACTGTTATTGTGATAATGCTACTGCTACAAATTATAAAGGCAACCCTTGTAAAATTATTATTTTTTAACTTTTAATTGATTTCTACTTTAGAATTCCTATAAACTTGTTTCTCATTGTAAGTAAGTTTTAATGTGTTCTATAACTCTAAAGTGTGGGTCAATTTCCTATAGAACTTGATTTCATTTTTCAAAATCAATTACTAACACCTTAAAAAAAACTGGAGGGTTGACAATCCTCGAGAAAAGAGTGCCTGCAAATTATGAGAAACTGCTAACAGCAAATGGCAAAGCTCTTGGAATTGGGCAGAACTAGGTACTAATTGTCCGGCTGCCTTTTGTGAGTTACACGGGTTCGGGCAAGTTATTTAAACATATTGCACTTAAGTGCCATTAGCTTTAAAATGGGCCAATGTCTATCTCAGAGTGTCACTGTGGGAATTAGAGAAATATAAATTAAATTTGATCTAGGATGATATTTGCATAAAGTAAGTAGTTGTAAATCAATCATAGTCACAATAGATGATCGTGATGGATGGTGATCATGGAGATGATGCTAGTGGTATTAACTGGACATGGACAGGGCCAAGCCTTTGCAAAATCATGAAGTCTCTCTGGTACCTTTCTTATTCCCCTTTTTCTAGATCAAGTCTTAAATAGAATCTTTCCCTCTATCCTGTGCCATATGATGTGCACTATTGGCTTGTCAATGAGCCCTTGCTAAGCAGCTAAGTCTTTTCCAGGAAACGTGTATTTTAATAGAAGTATTTTTTTTTTTAAAGATTTTATTTATTTATGTGACAGAGAGACAGCCAGTGAGAGAGGGAACACAGCAGGGGGAGTGGGAGAGGAAGAAGCAGGCTCCTAGCGGAGGAGCCTGATGTGGGACTCGATCCCGGTACGCCAGGATCACGCCCTGAGCCGAAGGCAGACGCTTTAACGACTGCGCTACCCAGGCGCCCCTAATAGAAGTATTTTTAAATGTCATGTATAGGCTCAAGGATCTGAATGAAGATAGAGACTACGGTGCCATTACCCCATTGCTCTATCTTTTCCTGATGATTTGTTTTCTCCACTCCAGGATCCCAAAACTAAGTGTATCAGCCCTTGCTACATAACGGATTTCCCCTCAAAGTGAAAACAATAATAGTTTATTGTTTCTCATGATTCTTTGGATAGGCTCTGTGGTTCTTTTGTTCCAAATGGTGTTTACTAAAGTCACTCATGTAGCTACTCTCATTTTGGAACACTGCTGGGACTGGAATATCCTAAGGAACTTAACATATCCAGTGACTTAACTTCCCTTCCCTCTCCCTCTCCCTCTTTCCCTCTCCCTTTACCCCTCTGTCCTTATCCTTCTCTCTATCTTCCTATCTCATTATTCACTAGTTGAGCCCTTGCTACATTGCATAAAGGCTGGATAAAGGGGGCAGTTACGGAAGCTGCGTAAGTATAGAAGTCATACACCATCTCTTCTGCCATATTCTGTTGGTCACAGGACCAACCCAAAGTCAAGCGGGGAGGAAACAAGCTGTGTTTTGATAGGAAGAGAAGCATGTATAAATAAGAATGTGAGGATTTGTTAGGTGGCTATAGTTATAGATAGTCTACCACTCTCTGGGAAACTCTTCCATTTCACCCTATTCCAGATTCCTTCTGTCAGGATTAGGGGTATTAATGGTTTCTCAGTTTATAAGGAGTAAGTAGTTCTCATCATTCTCGTTACTACAGTAGGTTTAGTGGAAGGCACATGACTTTTAGAGACATAGGGACCTCCAAATGGAGGCCAGATCCACCTATTCTATTGTATGATGCTGAGTGGGGTACATCAGCTCTCTTATCTCAGTCTTCTCATCTGCTAACTAAGCAGAGGAGATAAAACCTACCTTACAGGGTTAACATGAGATTTATATGAATATAGTTTATCCACAATGATTAACTGAAACTCAATAGATGTTCAGTAAATGTCAATTCTTCTCTTCCTCTCTGTTTTTACCTCTCCCTCCCAGTTTTTCTATCTGTTCTCTTTTTCTGGAAGAGTATTTTTTTTTGAAAATTTCTAACACTGCTTGTAATAATCAAACACATTTGTCCTAAGCCTTCTGATGTTTCTGGAAAATGCTTCAAGATTTATAGAGAATTTTAACAATCACTATTCTCTTATCCTGATTGTTCTATTCTTTCCTGAATTTGCCATGTTATTGCTACTCCTAAGCCTTGGCTCACATATTCCTCTTGCCTAATAATCCATCTTCATTGCCTGCTCCTAAATCCACATGGAAAAGCCTTTCTTTTCTAGAAGCATTATCTAATGTTTCTGGTGCCTAATATTTACAACTTTATGTTTTAATCTATTTTATGTTCCCCCTCAGTTTTATGTTCCATAATGATTTTGGGGAGTCTTTTAAAGCACATATCCCCCAACTACCCACTCCAAATTCCACACACTATAACTAGAACTCAACCATTGGCAGCCTCTAGATAACAACATGTTGACTTGAATTCTTTTACAGAACACCCGAAGAAGCATTAAAAACTTGTTTCTAGGGGTACCCCACCCATGAAAGATTCCAGAAACTGCATTATTCAATGTCTTGATAAATCCATGATATAATATGTATATATAATAGCAGTGAGTAGGGATTATTGAGTAATTGCGATTTTTGAGAGGATAAAATTGAAGAAAATATGTATCTTCTTGATTAAAATTTCCATAAAAGAAACTTCTAAGCAACATGTGACTAAGCATTAAAAAAAATAAGTAATGAATGGGAGAATTCCTCTTATTATATTCTGCTTATTATAATACTTGTTATATTTAGGATATGAAAAGACTTTCTTTCTTTGATGTGTATTGTTAATTAATTAATTTATTTCTTTGATAAATACTGGCAGCACTACATACTAAAAGAGTAAATAATTAGAGGATGTTCCTACCAATCTATGAGATTTTTTATTGCTTGACACCATTTGTTTGCTCTTTCTGCCTCTAGAATATAACTCCAGTGCGTACTGAACTCTCAATCCAAAAGCAAAAGTCAAGTCACATCTTCCCTTCTAGACTACTCCAATATTTCATTTAAGACTTAAAATTAAATTCTTTGGCATGATCCCCAATAAACCAAGCCAAAAATGTTCTGTGTCTTTTTTCTACTAAACTGGCAACACTCAAAACTGAAAGAAATGGAGTAGAAAGCAGAAATGCATGGTCCTATGGCAGGTTGGTATGTTTGTTATTTCTGATTTGTGTAACACACAACTCTTTCAGTGAAATTATTAGTGTCATTTAAAGATAATTACCTCAGCCTTGGTCCAGTTATTTGAATTTACCACTGAAAGACACTTCATGAATTCAAGGAATCACACATCAAGGCATTTTCAAATCCCCCCCCTTTTTTTAAAGATTTATTTATTTATTTGAGAGAGAGAGAGAGAGTGCTGTGCGTGTGTGAGTGGGGTGGGGAGGAGGGAGAGACTCTCAAACAGACTCCCTGCTGAGCGTGGAGCCCTATGCAGGCTTGATCTCAGGATCATGACTTAAACTGAAATCAAGAGTTGAGGCTTAAGGAAGCTTAACCGACTGAGCCACCCAGGTACACCAAGGCATTTTCAATTTTACATGATATTTTCTGAAAATTTGTTTCCACCAATATTGTTAAGGAGCATGGGTTTTTTAAAAATAGAAATATTTACTCTTCCATTTGCCTCTCTTCCTTTGTCAACTTGTGGTTTTTTTTCTTCTAATTTTAAAATTTACATATTTTAATTTTCAAATGTAGGGAGTAGTCCCTTTTTAAGATTCAAAATGGCTAGTGGTTTGGTACCTACATGGATCAATAACCACAAACTTGGATGTTTTTTAAAAAATTTTTTTATTATGAAAAGTTTTAATCAAAACAAAAAGGTAGAAAGGAAATTACAATAAACCTCATACAGCAATTATTTAGTTAGAAAATATTAACATTTAAAAGTGGATAAATATGAATTTACTTTAACAAATATCAAAGTGAGTAATTCTTGAGTCATTTTGAAATTTGATGTAAGTTATATAAATGAATTTTATTGCTTTTTATGGCTATTTAAACTAATCTTGGTCTTCACACCTAGTGTCTATCATAATTGTTAGCACTTTAAAATTTTCTGAATTCTTGGGGTGCCTGGCAGGCTGAGTCAGTAGGGCATGTGACTCTTGTTCTCAGGGTCATGAGTTCAAGCCCCACGTTGGGCATAGATATTACTTAAAATTTTTTTTCTGAATTCTTAATATTAGTTTATCTTAATCCCTCACTTTATTTCCTGCTGTTTTGCTGCTTGAACTTCTCAGACTTTTAAAAAATTATTTTAGTTGTTTCAGCTTTCACTCTCAAGGGAAAACTACTTGTTCTTGTAATAATTCTCTGGTATTATCCCATTTTCTTCTAACTCAATCAGAGGTCTTTTCAAAGCAAATCAAGTTCTGCCATTGCATTCTAAAACAATTCTCCTTTATCTTTTTAGCCAATTTTTGTATAAAGTCTCCTCCCAAACTTCCCACAATCAGTGACTTAAAGTCTTCACACAGAACAATTGAAATGAATATATCAACTACATGAATAAAGAATCTGATTAAGTAACTCTACCAATGTTAGTAACTTACTTCCCTCTATCCTTAAACTAAGTAATGAGTAGCAAGATACGCAACATAATACATCTTCCAGACCAGCAATTGTGGAAAGCCAAAGCGCCTACTGCATTATCCAATACACCTCTCTACTAACTGTACATTTTTTTCTAGTTTGAGAAAAGCAGAAAGAATAGTACTCTTTTGTTTTGACCCAAGATTACCTATTTAGTAATTTCCATTTTCTCTAAATGACAGAGTTCTTTCATTGAATAAAATCTCATTCCAAAGCTCATTTTTCTAAAACAGACACAAAGAAATGGGGCTTCCTGACCTAGTGCATTGCCTGGTGACTTTCTTCTGTCCCACACTCACATATTTCCATGCTACGACACTTCCTCTAAACCCTGAGAATCTATGGATCCCAATTAAAAGCCACAGTTCCTCAATGACTGGATATTCGATTATTTTAAAGAATGTGGTCATAAATTGTGACTTGCTTTAAAAACTTTTTATTATATATCTATGTATACATATGTATGTAGAGTGTGGGTAGTTTAGATAGATAGATAAGTAGGTATGATACCTTGAATTTGCCTCAAAAGAAACTGGAAGAGTGAAGTGGGTAGAACTACATGAGACCATATGTGTATTCATATTGTTGAAGCTTGGTGATGAGTAAACCAGAGATGCTGTTGTATAGAGAAACAGAACTCATAGGATATATGTATACATCATATATGCTATACATAGATCCATATATCTATAGGATCTATGTATAAATCATATATACATATATATGTATATATATGTATATGTATATTTCTGATTTAGATAGTCAAGATCAGTACTAACCAGAAATCCAGCTGCACACTTTTGATTTGTCTTTTCTTTTTTGTATATATGTTGTACCTAGTAAATGTTTACTTCAAGATGTAAATAAAATAAATAAACTGAAGATAATTACAACAGAATTGGGATAAAACATACATGACTTTTTGAAATACAAAATCAAGTCTTATGCACAGCAATCTTTTGAGGATTTCTGTGGAAAATAGACTGAAAAAGATCGGAGATGAAAACAATGATGGCGATAATGATTATCTGATAAGCATAGCATCTAGCCACATTCCCACTAATCAATAGATATTCAAACACATAATGCCATACAATTACATAACAGGGAAGTATTTTTCTTATTTTGTTCACCAAAAAAAGTTAAATACCTATTATATGCCAGGCTCCATTTTAAATATTAATAATAAAACAATAAGACAGAATTATAAGAATGACAGGTACAAAAATACACACACTTGTTTTGTAGATGTGTAAATTTGTATCCTGCTAATGATAAATTTCTGGCATATGACAGTGAAGTGTCATATTCTAACAAGATGGATTCAGTGTAACAATTTTATAATAGATGGAGGTAACATGTGTTGAGGAAAGACTCCTTTTCCAAATTGACAAACTCTTGGGATGAGCCAGCATCACTGAGTATGAAAAACTAGCTCCGGGCTTTCATGTAGCTTAGATTCTCAAATATTGAAAGCAATTCAAAGGCCTCAATGTGCTGTGCTCAAAATCATTGAAAACAGACCAATACCTAGACACAATGTGAAAAATATTTTTGACTCTTATTTTGAAAGTTATGGATTCACAGGAATTAGCAAGGATAGTAGAAAGAGAAAAAGAAGTCCCAATTGTTTACAATAGTTACATCTTATATAGTATAATATCAAAACCAGGGAATTGACATTGTACAATATGTGTGTATAGATTTATACCGTTATATCACATGGATAGATTTGTGTGACTACCACCATAATCAAGATATATGACTATTTTATCACTACAAATATCTCTCTCTTGCTACCCTTATATAGTCGTACTCGCCTCCTACCCTCCACCATCCCTAACTTCTGACTACTGCTAATAATTTGTCCTTCATCTCCAACCTTTAGAGAATGTCACATGAATAGAATCATAGAAACATCTATTTGTGACCTCGAGATTAGCTTTTTTTCACTGAATATAATACCCTAGAGGTCCATCCAAGTTGCTGCATACATCAATAGTTTGTTTCTTTTTATTCCTGAGTGGTATTCCATGATGAATATACCAGGATTTAAACATTGACTGATTGAGGGATATTTTGTTTCCAGTTCTTGGCTAATACAAGTAAAGCTGCTGTGAACAATTGTGCACATGTTTTTGTGTGGACATACATTTTCACTTCTCTGGGATAATTGCCCAGGAATGCAATTGCTGGTTTGTGTGGTTAAGTATATATTTAGTTGTTATTTTTGTTTTTCAAGAAACTTCCAAACTATTTTCCAGAGCGACTATATCATGTTACATTTCCATCAGCAATGGGTGAAACATCCAATTTCTCCACATTCTCACCAGCAATTGGTATTGTCACTGTTTTTCATTTTAGCTGTTCTAGTAGGTGAATAATGATATCTCATTTTATTCTCAATTTCTTTTTCCTTGATGGCTAGTGATATTGAACATCTTTTCACATGATTATTTGACATTCTTACGTCCTCTTTAGTGAAATGTCTTTTTATGTGTTTTGCTCATTCTTTAATTAGATTGTTTGGATTTCATGATGTTGAGTTTTGAGAGTTCTTTACATATTCTAGATACGTAGTTAGTTCTTTGTCAGTGATTTGGAAATATTTTCTCCCTGCTCATAATTTCTACCACAAATGTGCTAATTTTATTAAAACTTTGAATCATCTCAAAATATTATATATTATTATTATATATTAAATTATTAAAATATTATATATTTTATTATTATATTATTGTTAAATTATTATTTAAATTCAATTCATTATTAAAATGAATTATTATTATTAAAATATATTATTAAAATTCAATAATAACCACAGCAATTGTTTTGAACCAAGACCAACAAAAGATTTTTGGGGGGAGGAGAGTGTTTTTATCACTAAAATTACTTAACATGCCTGCACATGGGGATGAAAAGCTGACCAAAGGTAGTTGGATTTATTATTGTTTTCGAATTGTCTATAGACAACACTCCTTATTGCCTACACTTGGTTTGCTCTGCTCCTCTTACCCTGTCCTGGTATTCCATGGCTTTGATAGCCTGAGAGATTAGCAGGCTTTGTGACACTCTCAGAGTAGGAACATTTACCGTATAGGATTATACAGTTCATCGTATGGAAAATCATAGAGTATATAACCCTTACATGTCTCTTGAAAAAAATTACTTGAAGATGCATTCCAGCCAATAGAGATGATTCAAAATTATAAATTTAAAAATGCGGAAGTTAAAAATGTGTGTCTTTCCTTAATCAGTTTGGACCAGTTATATATTAGTCCAGAAGAATTCTTCAGTCCAAGGAGTAAGCCGGACCTCATAGCAACTCACTACATTTTTCTTTTTTCACTTCTAATCATTTCTATATATTAGTAAATATTTTGTTCTGGTGCACGTCCTTACCCCACAGTTCAGATGTTAACTCTCACCTTGTCAGATCACCATTTAAATACCAAGGAGTTGTGTTTATTCTGAGCCGGAGATGAGTGGTTAAGCTCCAACATGCTGATGTAGGCCGGGATCTCTAGAAAGCAGCCCTGAGATGGAGATGGCAGGACATTTATGAGGGAATTCTCTTAGGAACAATGCTTGAATAAAGGAAGAGGAGGGAAGGCAGAGCAGAGGGGGAAGCTGGGGAGCAGTGCTGCTGCCACAAGGTGTTTTGCTGACTCCCAAGTTCACCGCTCGTTAAAACCGGTGCCCTTTGAGTTGGGCAGGGGGTCTTCCAGTACATTCCCATAACGATTGGTTATTGAACACAAGCTGCTCTGGGAAAGGGTGTCACTTTGGTCAAGGTCACTTTCTACAGAGTGGTCTGGAGACTGAGGTGGGGGCTCTGGGCAGGCACACTCCCAGCAACTGCAGACTTTTGCCTTTTAATTTTGAGGGGCATCTGGGCAGTACAGGCAGTACATCTCTGCTATCAGAATCACTGACTTTTTTCATTTCCCATCACAGAAGCAAGGCTTAATGAGTGGCCAATGACCATGTGTATTGCAAACCTTTTAAAAAAGCCTAGAACAAAATCAAAGAATAAAATCACCAGAATTAAAATTATTTCTGGAAGATGGTGTTGTGAAAGACATTCATTTCCTGCGTTATGCTGTTTTACATTTCTAAATTTTATAAAATGTACATGTATTAGTTTCTGATATTCAAGGAACAAATGTGTATTAGTATATAATTGCAATCAAGTTTATAAAAAATAAATGCAATACAAATTTGGAAGAAAATGCAGAAAACCCTTAATAAGGAAAACAAGTAGGCATTCTTTGTTTTTAAAATTTTTGTGTATTTTCCAAGTGAAACTTCTTTCACACTACAGAATTCAAAGCATAAAAATTCATGATTTTTTAATGTTTTCTTGTAATTTTTTTAAATAAGGGGAGTTTTTTTTGTTTTGTTTTGTTTTTAGCCACCTTAAACTAAAAATCTCTGCCTTAATGTCTAAATGGGAGCACCTGCTTTATTATAAACTGATATGTTATAATAGTATTTTACAATGTAAAGGAGGGGATGTGAGAGGACGTGAGAAGGAAATAGAGCCTAAAACTGACAATTGGGGAGGTATGTGTTCCAGTGTGTGTCTCTCATGATGCAAGGAAAAGAGCAAAATGTGAAAAAAAACAGCAGAGGAAATAATTCCTATCTAGGAGATAGAGCCGTTCTGACTCAACAGGGTAACACAAGGGAGTGAAAGCATCTCATCACAGGCTACTGCCTAGTTGTCCATAATCTATGGTGAGGTAGAAAGAACACGAGATTTCAAGGAAGATCATTCAGGATTCAAATATCAATCAGTCCACCCATTTTGAATTTGGGCAAGTTACAGGATTTCTATGACCTCATTTGCTTTGCAATAAGTGGAAAAATTGATGCCTTACAAAGTGAAGATGAAATGAGAACCAAGACAACATTCCTAGCCTGATGCCTAGAACGTGAGAGGGGCTAAGCGAATGTTGCTAATCCATGAAGTTTTGTTGAGAAGTCCTAACTCCCTGGAGTGTAAACATAACTTATTTTTTTTTTCCTGGAAATTATCCTCACTCGGTATTGGTCAATAACTGAAATTTCTTGGTTCATCGCACTGCTTACAGACATAGTGCCTCCTCCCCTCGTTTACCTTTTCTGAGCTGCTGCTGATTTGCGGGTCACTGGAATCTTCATCTTCTTCCTTTTGTTAGTTCACTACTGTTTTCACTTTCCTTCGGCCTTAGCTCAAGGTTCATCATTTTAAAGTCTCTTGTGCATAGACCCTACACTCTCTTGCACCTTCGTATTTTCTCTGTATCCATCTGACGAAGCTGCAAACTCAAAAGGACCAACAATACCTTTTCTTTGGCCTAAACACGTGGCTGCAAACTGCTGGCATAATACTTACATTAGGGAGGGTGGGAATCACTCTAAATGTATTTTTAGCAGCCTCGAATGGGACAAATTCCCCAACAAATCTATCACTTTCCTTACTGGGCTTGACAGCCCATCCTCTACAACAAATATTTCGAGCAAATATTTCTTGTCTTCAAACTACCAGCTCCTACTAATTACCCCTCATCCTTAGCATTTGACTTCACCTCCAAAGTCAAGGAGAAAGAAAGGAACAAAGAAACAAAGGGAAAGGAAAAGAAAGAAAGGCCAGGGGAGGGGAGAGAGGGGGATCAAGGGGGAGAGGAGGAAACAGAGGGAAGAAAAAGGAAGAAAGAAAGAAAGAATCTCTCAGACTGGCTATTTCATCTTCCTGTCATGAAGCCTGTATGCTCACCTCCATGTATATGCAATCAGTGTCCTCCTTTCTTCCTGTTAAAAAAGAGGGATGGGATGTCTCTTCCATCTAAGGAGAATCACTCAAAGTGAGGTGTGCAGACACTATGGCCTCTCTCTTTCTTGGACCATTCTTCTCCCTCAGATTCTCTGACATCACAAGTATCCTTTCCCTCCTTTTTGTATTTCTCTTTTTCAAACTCTTTTTAGTCTCCCAGTTGGCCCATTACGTTTTTGAGGGCCTAGATTTTCTCCTGTCGCTCACTTGCAAGATAATTTCATCATCTATTAAGTGACAAAGCCATGCAACTTTTCTCTCTAAGTATATTTTGAATGTGTCAGCTATGTCCCATCTTTACTGCTAGAGCCTGTTTCCACTGACCTCCTAAGATGGCTGCCTGGGTGATTCCTAACAACCTCTATTGACTCTTTCTAATCAGTTTCCACACTGCAGGTTAATGTGTTATTTTGAAAACTCAAATCTTCTCGTGTCATTTGAACGCTTAAAACCTTGCTATGGTTTCATGTGCCGGAACTGTTAATTATCCCCCAGAACTCATCCATTAATAATAGAACCCTGTCAAGCCTACAACAGAGATTCAACAGGGAACAAGGTTGCCCAGCTAGTGACTCTATTTCCTCACCTCTTTGTAGTCAGGTGTGGCTAATACGGGGTGAGTAAGGGGTGGGAGTGACTTCTGGCTCCTCACAGGAAGCTTCACGCCCTCTACTTACTTCCTGTTCCTCCTCCCCCAGGGGAGCTGCCTAGACTCAGAGATAGAGACCACTTGTGAAGGATGGAAGAGGCTCCACCACTTTAGTTTGCTCTCCTCTGCTGTATTATAGGGATGGAGAAAAGAGTGAGACAGACGCACAGACCCACACAGAGAAAGAGAGAGAGTCATTTTCTTATTCAAGAGTTATTCAAGCCTAAGCTGTTCCCTAATTAATACTTTTGCCACTGCACTTAGTAAAGAGCAAAATTCTTAACGTGGCCTCAGAGGCCCTGAGTGATGGGTGATCTGTCTGTTCTGCCTCCCTCCCTGTTTCCCCTTTTACTTCTTTTCCTCCTGTTCTCTATATGCCAACTCTCCCGACTTCTTTCAGTTTTTCAGAAATGCTGAACTCTTTTATGCCCAAGGCCCTCACACCTTTTATTTGCTCTGTCAGAAATGTTCCTCCCTCTGCGACCCCTCACCCTGTGTTACTAACAACTAATCCTTTTTCAGATTTTAACCTCAAGTCATTTTTCTTAAGCAATTGTTGTCCCCACCCCCCCAACCTGGCCACCACACCAAAGAACTGAGTCAGTTCCCACAGCTAAGTGATCTGATACCACTTTAGTCTTGTCCTTTATCTGTTGTGAAATGTTTTTTTTTGTTAAAACTTATATATGATATATGTGTAGTTTAGTTTCCTGGGTCCACTTCTTTTTTCTTTTTTCTTTTTTTTAACATTTTATTTATTTGAGAGAGAGAGAGAAAGCACGAGTGGGAGGGACAGAGGGAGACGGAGAGAGGATCTGAAGCAGACTCCGCACTGAGCCCAGAGCCTGGCATTGGACTCGATCTCATGACCCTGAGATCGAGATCTGAGCTGAAACCAAGAGTCAGATGCTTAACCGACTGCACCACTCAGACGCCCACTGAATCCAATTATAATGCACACGTATGTGTGTTGATTATGTGTAGTTTTACAGCACATATGTTCCCCTGAATATATGTTCCTCAGTTTTGCATGTGTGGGAACATTATAAATATGTTGCTTTGTTGTCTGTGTTCTTTCTTTTGTACTCATTCTTATGTTTTTGAGATATTTCTATGCTAACAGGTGGACACTATTTCATTCATTTTCCATTTATTCCTACATATGTCCATTAATAGAATTTTAATATTCTATCTCTACCACAGTTTGTTTATACATTCTTTTGTTTATGGACTTTGGGTTTATTCTAGTTATATGAACAAACACACATGTCTGTGTTATATATATATATATATATGCTTATGTGTTTGTGTATATGTGCAAATTACAAATATTGCTGTCATGAGTACTTTGTATATATTTTTAAAAAATAAGTTGCTCCCTATTCTATTTGTGATTTCTTTTCTTTTTTCTTTTTTTTTTTTTCAGACAGGAGCCATCAACCCAGGAGCATTTTAAATTCATTTCTCTGCTAGGGAGATTTTATTTCATTTCATTTTATTTTATTTTACTTTATATATTTATTTTCTTTTTCAGTGTAGAAAGGGTGGTTTTATTAAAGCACAGGGACAGGACCTGTGGGCAAAAAGAGCTTCCTCTGCTTGGGAGATTTTTAGACACATTGGTTAGAATGATTTTCAATTCAATCCTGCACAAGAATTAGATTGTAATGAAAACGTTTTAAGGAAAACTTCTTTTCTTCCATTTAGAACCAAGATCAAGATAGATATGTTTTTTGTTTTTTGGTTTTTTTTTTTTTTTTTTTTGCTATTTCCCTTTGAGGGGCCCTTTTTTAAGACTAAAAAAATTACTGTTGTTTCCTTTGGAAAATCTCAAGTATTATTAGATTTCTCCACGGAGAAGGGAATTGGCTTATTATCTGTCATTAGTCTCTCTAATCTGGTCCACTTGGTAGTTACCATTGTAATTCAACCTGGCATTTTGATACCAACTGGTAGAAGCAGCCCATGGGCCTTTCCCACCATATTCCTATAGACATGGTTTTTAAAACTCTGGCTGTTTTCATATGTAAATACATTTAAAATTATGCCTGGCTGGATTAATAATTACATTTTTAAAAACACTGTTCAAGAATTCTGTGTAGGGGTCCCTGGGTGGCTCAGTCAGTTGAGCGTCTGCCTTCACCTCAGGTCATGATCTCAGGGCCCTGAGACTGAGCCCTGCATCGGGCTCCCTGCTCAGTGGGGAGACGGCTTCTCCCTCTTCCTCTGCCTGCCGCTCCCCTTGCTTGTGCACACGCTCGCTCTCTCTCTCCCTAATAAATAAATAAAATCTTTAAAAAAAGAAGAGTTCCGTATAGACCAAAAATCTGAACACATGAACACACGATCTTAACCTTTAACAAGACAATGAAATGTGCTTGTCCAGCCATGAGTTTCCAAAACAAAGTGCCCCTTTTGATGTTGTTTTTGTTTCTTAATCTGTTTTTAGTGATTCAAGCCTATAGTAATGTATCGTATTTTATTTTAAACATTCTTTCAAAAGAAGAAGCAAAAGGTGAACAATTAAAAAAACCCATGTAACATCAGATTAGACTTTTGCAGGGAATAAAACACCCTATTTTCTGGTCATTAAAAGCGTGCCAGGGTAGAGTGCGAATTGGGTGCGGTTAAAGTCCTTGAAAGACTTGGAGTCCAATCTCAGATGGGCAGGGACAACGATACACATTACTCTAAGTGACAGTCAACAACCAGGCAGTATTCCTGCTCCCACTATGTGTGGGAGGAGTAGGAACTTTGAACCAGTCCAGCTTCACATACTGCCTCTATTCCTTACTAGCTGCGTGATCATATTAAGCCTTTCAGGTTTCTCATCTATAAATGGAGGATAATAATACTAATCTCAGTGGATATTTATGAGGATTAATTGAAATAATAAATAGAACAAGGACGGGCACACAGTAGCTATCGATAATAGTTATATGGTTTCCCCACCATAGCAACCAAACCACATCATTTTTATAAAAGAGAGAAATCAAAGAGCCTTTGTAATACTACAGAGATTGGATGATGAAGCTTAGATAAACAATAGTTTTTAATTTTTATATTTCGCACTCACTGTAATATAGATACAATTTATTTAGGATGAAATTGTATGTTGACCGACTAACCAAATAAAGACTAAGTGTTTCTTAATGTCATATAACATTTTTTATTCCTCTTGG
Source organism: Ursus americanus (assembly GCF_024610735.1). Lineage (NCBI taxonomy): Eukaryota > Metazoa > Chordata > Mammalia > Carnivora > Ursidae > Ursus > Ursus americanus. Next base: position 24,037,199 of record NC_142146.1, on the reverse strand, counting down.
ATAGTAGCCCTTTGGGAAGAAAATAATAGCTGGATATCTACCTAATTTTACTGAAATAGAGTCCAATTGGATTAAAGATATAAATGTCAAAAATAAAAAAAAAATAAAGATGTCAGAAGAAAGCATGCATAGACTTTTAAAACAATGTTTTAGTGAATGGCAGTTTGGCTACGCAGGACATAATGTCTAGACACCACAATGGGTACATCATTAAATCTGACAACATAAAAATTAAAAATTTCTATACTGAATAAATAAAATTCAAAGACGAGTAACAAAATGGGAACACTGTTGGCAGCATTTATGACAAGAAAATGGCAATTAGTACACAAAGAGCTCTTGCAAGTAAATAAAAAAATACCAATGTAACTTTAATACTGGCAAAAATAATATGAATAGAATTCATAAAAATAAATGCAAATAACATACATATTTAGAATGATTTACAAGTTACTTTGAGGTGAAAAAAAGATTATGTAAAGAGTTTTTATGGGGTACCTTGGTGCTTTAGTTAAGCGTTTAAGTGTCTGCCTTCTGCTCAGGTTGTGATCCTGGGGTCCTGGGATTTAGCTGCCTCAGTTTCCCTTCACCATGGGGAGTCTGCTTCTCCCCCTCCCCCTCCCCCTGTACATGCTCTCCCTCTCTCTCTCTCCCTCTCTCTCAAATAAATAAATGAATGAATAAAATCTTTTTTAAAAAAGAGTTTTTCTTGGAAACTTCCATTTATGCAAAGAAAAATAAATATAAATGTTGATATAGCATTGGAACTGGAAAAATACCAAGAAAAAATATTGGGAGCTGAATTAGGATATGAATGTTGAATAGCAGGAAGATAGGAGTAATGTTTTTTTGACTTTTGATGTAATGTTTTTCTGAACTGTTTGAAATTTCCTCTATGCTCCTGTATGTTTTACTGTAATTTAAAAAATTAATGCAGGTAATATGATGCCAAAAAAATATATAAATTGTAAAGAACTAAAATTAAATAGATGTCGTTAGGAGGCAGCAGGTAAGTTTAAGTGTTGAAAAACATGTACTGTGTGTCTTGAAAGGCAACTGTCAAAACTTGACTTTCTTGGGATGAAATGATGCATTCATTGGTGCTTAATGAGTTTTATTTTCCCCCAGACAGAGCCAAAGGAAGATCAAGAGCAGGGACCCACTTTGACTCAGCCCGGAGACGGAGCCGAGCGGTCCTTTATCACATCTCTGGGCACCTACAAAGAAGAGAAAAGAACAAATTGAAAATAAATAATGTAGGTGGTATGTGTGTACACTACGAATGCTAGAGTTTCCCCTGGTGCCAATATTTGTTTCACTAAAGAAAGGCTCCAATTACTCATTTATTGGCTTTCCTAGATTTTTTTGCACTTTGGTTTGTGCTTTCCTATAAAGAATAAACTAGAAAAGGTCAGCAATCAGGAGGCGTTTCTGCAATAAAAGTGCTTAATCATAGTGTTATCACAGCACAGAGATTAGAATATCACTGTAGTCAGTACAATACGGTACAGGGGACGCTGTGAATGGGGACATACTGGTTACATTTTATGAACAAGATGATGCACCGAGTCATATTACACATTTGTAGTTTGTTGGTTAAAATTTCTCAAATTTAATTTTAGTTCCATCTATTTTGCACTTTATCTAATTTCACTTAATGCTTTTATCCAGGAGGACAATGAACAAATCAAAGTCATTACTCCATTTAAAAATTTACATCTTATATAAAACAGAGTTGGAAATTTCACACAACAGAATATTCGATTTGAAATTCTATGCTTCATATCATACCATTTTGTCAAAAGTTGCACTCGTGGTAAATGACAGTAGGGCTACTTTCTGAAACCTGGTACCAACTGTCAAAAGCCCCAGCAAGTCACTGTGCTTCAAAAAGGTGAACCTCTGCACAGTTTTGCATGATACACATCTTACAGGGTTTCACGCAAAGTTTATAATTAGTTCTTAATACTGAAAGATGTCACTGAGAAACCCAGAACTCTTGTCTGTTTGGTTATAGGTATTCAGAGATACTTTTTCAAATGATGGTAATATCATTCATGTGCACTGTGGAGTCTTCAGAACATAACATCTTTGTGGGATGTGTGACTATGTGTGGTAGATACAAATACTCAGGATCTCATTTGCCAGTGACATTAGAAAAAGTCACATCAAACAAGCAGAGCTATTTTGGAATCAATCCAAGGTCCAGAAGTTCTGGGAGTTAGGGACCCAGGGGGTTCCTTTGGCATCTTCCTTTTTCCATGGAAAGCTGGAGACTAGCTAATACACGTGTGTTTATGAAACAGCCAGGTATCAGACATACAAAGTATCCGGTTCTCTGTAGTGGACAGAGAAAGGTGCCCGAGCCCTGCGGGGTGGGAGATCGGACGAGAAAGTGCTGCAAAGCTCCTTCTGCTTCAGTGTGATTTCTTTCTGGAAACCAGAACAAGCTGTTTTGATCCATTTGTTCTCTAGGACCGCCACCCATGCTGGGGCCGACCTGCCAGGCATCACCATTAAGAGTCACACCCTGCTTATTTTGGCCTGTCTTAGTATAAAGATTTTCTGGGGAAAACTGTGCCTTTGTGTCACATTGATTTGCTGAGAGTCCAGGGATCCACTTGAAAGAGTGACCACCTCTTGATCTATGGATCCTTCCCCTGGTCCCTATTTACATCTCCCTTCAGTTACTAAGCCAGCCTTAGTGACGTTAAACAAGTTCCAGGAAGAAACAAAGGTAACCGCATCTGGGCTTGATTCTATGCAGGTCAACCAACAAAGCACCTAAACAAATATTAGCCAGAGATTCTGTAATGCTGAAAGCTGACACTATCTTCTACCCTTTAGTTGAAAATCATTTAAACATAGCAAGTATTACTAAGCTTCAAAATGTGTTTGCTGAACACGCTGTTTTTCCCTTTAGATCCAACAAAGTACAGAAGAGTACTTAAAAATCTGATTTAAAAGATCCTAATTCCCATCACTTAGCTAATTTGCTAAATTGCCAATCAGTTAAGAAATACAAACATGAGGAGGGGGAACATTAAAATAATACCTAGTAAGTAAGGAGGTCTAATCAACAAAGTGACTCCGACAATACAGGTAGTATCTTACTTCTAAAAGTAATGTCAAAAATGAGGACTGGCCCTGTTCACTATCTCTTTTCAAGGAGAGCAGAGTGGCTAAAGATGGCAGGAGGAGAGAAGGAAGAAGAGGAAAAAATGATCCAGACCGTTTATCAGCTGCACAATCCATTTTGGGGGAATTCTGGTTATAATAACATCCACACACAAATTCTCAAGATTTTTACAACTCTTTGCTCTTTACAAATTCCTTTTACTTACATCGTATTATTTGACTTTTATAGTAAGCCAGTACTAGATATAATTCTTATTAGTTCCATTTTAATGATGGAAAAGAACTTACTCAAGATCTCAAAAGTAGAAGCAGGATGTGGGACCCAGCTGTGAATGTTCTGACTCAAAGCCACAGTGCTCTGATACAGTTCTGTGGAAATAGGAATACATGATTCTACCATAGGCAAATGAACTCATCAGGACATTAGCACAGCTTGAGGATCAGCATGTAACACCTTTGAGTCCTGGCTCTGCCCGCCGGGTACATCTTAGAAAAGGTACTGAATTTCTGCTTTCTTTGATTAGTTACTCTGTTACACAACGACGTGATGCTGCAAATGTGTCTAACGCAAGGAGATGTTAAGATCACATGAGCACTTGGGAGCTTGAAAGGAGAGTGCTTTAAATGCCCAAATATTACCAGCTGGGTACCAGTGGCAAACGCTTTCCTGGGACTTGGTGCAGTGATTATCGAAACATTTTCCCCCATCTCTTTGCTCATGCAAAAGTTAGTTTCAAAGAAAAGTTACAAAAATGGTTTAGGAAACAGTTACCTTAGTTAGGCTTTTGCTTTAACCATTGTGTTTCAATAATTTGGAGAGGTTAAACCGCTAAAACACCACTGGTACTAAAGAATATGCTTCGAAATGAAGAAATAATATATAACTAAAATTGAGAATAGTTGGTTGCATTTTTCCTTAGGCAAACCCCGTGTTTCAGGGTTATAAATAATAGATCGCTTTCCCCCAACTTGCTAAAAGCATACTTCCCAATTATAAGAAATTTTCTTCCATTCAAAGGGTTTTGATAAAACTTTACGAATCTGGTGGTGGGAGGAGAGGAGGATCTATTTTTTTACTCAGGTGAACGTGTCACGATGTACAGGATTTGAGTTAAAAAAACTCTTCACAATTTAAGCCTAATCTGAGGTATAATGAATTCTTAGTATCTTTTAAAATAATTCGAAGGGATATGTTTTAAGTACCCTATAAAAAGGAAATAGTGTGATTTATTTCCTGACTTTTGGAGATAACTGATATATTGCTGACTTCTCGCGTCAGCATCACTAATGCCTCATGATCCAAAGAAATCCAGCATAATCCAAAGAAAATACTTCCTGCGTTTTCCCAATCCTCACTCCCAGAGCTGGCATCTCCCTCAAACAAGGTGAAGTTTTAATCTCTATAATATGATAGCAAAAGACTTACTCAGATAGAAATTGAGGTATTTCCCCATGGCTTCTCTACTAATGTCTTATATTTAAAAAAGAATTATATGAGAATCCATCATGTCCTTCTGTAAGTAGAAGTACTTACAGGTGATTAATACTTACGGACCCTAACTATCTCTTCTTCTATGCACCTACCTAAACCTTAATGAGAAGCCCAATAGGTGTACTTCACCCTCCTCTTCCCGGTTTTGTGCCAAAGCCCATCCTTTACATTTATTTCTGGAAACTAGGGAATGAGGCAAAAGAGGCAGGTCAAGTTTCAGGGAATTAAGTGGAACAGAGATGCAGTGGCAGATGGGCATCAAAGAACCTTCTGGAAGTAGTGAAGTAGTCCCTCACCACGAAATCCTGGCATTATGAGGCACCTGTGTGGGTTGAGTGAGAATATTAACAGGAAGTAGAAACGTGTTGAGAATGCCTACAAGGGAAGAGGTAGGGGGTGCATGACTATGAAGGTAGCAAAAATATTTGGTCACTCACAGTTATCACTAAAGAGCAAAGTATTCCTGATGGCTCTGACCTTTCTTGAATCCTCAAGTACTTCAGGAACCCCTGAATATTCCACGTGAATTTGCCCTTTCCTCAATGGCTGAAACAAGAAAACACGCCGTGACCTGCAAGTCACATGTATTCCAAAACTTTTAACTGCTCACTTCATTCAACTTAACTTTCAAATTTAAGTTTCCATTACCGATCTTGTATTTCTCATTAATTGAGGTCAAAGCAAGGTCTGCAAGTATCTGGTCATAGGCTTGTCAAATTTCCACACATGCTATTGTTGGCCTCCCTTTGTCTCATAGCAATAAAGGATAGTTCCTCAATTTGGACTGCTTTCAAAGTGAAGTGCTTTTGCACTTATAAAACTCCAGCTATTCTTCTGCATTTAATCAGCTGCACAGTGAACACTGCCTTTCTCCTCCTATGACTTCAATAACTCTTAAGTAACCGCTTCTTACTTTGCCATCTTTACAAGGGCTAGCTAGTGTCAGGATGAATCCATGCCAATCAAGGGTATGAGATGTGGGTTCCCAACCTGAAACTTCATCAACAACCACAGCGCAAAACCCAAGTAGTTAGCACAACCTGGTTATATTTTGGAAGAAATGTAAATAGCTATTAACCATAGAACATTGATTATATATCTCTATATCCTTTTTGGGAAGAAAAACGGTAACTTTGCTATTATTAGAAGAATTCCAGGTCAAATATACCCGTTAGATAAGGACTATCATCTCAGAACTACAAGTATATGGAATGGCCCCATGACAATAGAAATATAAATGTATCTTTGTGTTTCCAGTGTGTGTAATCCTTGCAACTGTGGATGTGTACAGGTGACATTTTAGGTAATGATCTTTTTGTTCTTAATGAACAAAGTCTAGATTATTCACTTAACATTCATGACTAAATTCTGCATATTCCTATTACTTACAACAAAGATCTCTGCTCAGTTTTAGTCTGTACAGCTCTACTTTTTGCATCACCAACTTCTAAAAGTCGTTTGTAAAATGCATGGGCACTGTGTGTATGAGTGACCCTCCTCACAGAAGTGTGGTTGACGCTGTGTGATCCTTGCTTCTAACGTTGTGTCTCCCTTCTCTCCTTTTTGTCTTTATCCACAGAATGTTTTTGTAGATAAACCAGCATTTCCGGAGTATAAAGTTTCTGATGCAAAAAAGTCCAAATTCATACTTTTGCATTTTAGCACTTTCAAAGCTGGCTGGGACTGGCTTATTCTGTTGGCGACGTTCTATGTTGCCGTGACCGTACCTTACAACGTTTGCTTTATTGGCAACGATGACCTGTCCACGACTCGGAGCACAACAGTCAGTGACATTGCAGTGGAGATTCTTTTTATTATAGGTAAGAACCAACGGCTGCTTTCCTAGAGGATTTGCATAGAGGAAGTAAGTGTGTTCCAGATTTTTCTGACATGAATTTGAACAAAGATCCATTTGCATGGGCATGACTAAGCCTCTGATGCAAATTCTGGAAAAGCACATATTTGGATTTCTGAAAATTGCCTCTTCCAGCTTTCTCACTGTTCCTTTAGCCAAATAGATCTAAACCCATGTTTTGTGTTTCTATCCTTGTTTTGTCAAAAATAGGCTAAAAAAGACTTAATGGCTATTTTGTTGGTACTCTCATATCCATCATGATCTTAATCGCACAGGGTCAGAGATGGGGCTTGGCAAGAACCCATCAGTGGTCTGATAATGGTCCAGTCTTGGGCATGATTCTCATACCCTTCCATGCCTTTCTGGCATTTTGGTGGCTGTTGCCATAGGTGGCCTGGTTGCAGAATGAAGGATTACATAAGGCTTCCAGTCAATCAGGAGAAGCAGGGAGTATCTGATTTTAACTTAAAAAGAGGTCCCAAGGGATGCTTGCTAAGAATATTTATCTCTAGAATATTGGGAACCTCAGCTGAAGCTGTCTGTGCTCCACTCTTATAAGCCTCTTCCTATTTCCCTGTCCCTTAAGTCTTCATCTGTTCAGACCAAAGCCTAGCTCTTTCTTGTTCATTCTAAGACAAATCCTATATCTCCATTAAGGCTTAGATTGACTCCCTGTAGAGGTAGGAGTGTGTGTGTGTGTGTGTGTGTGTGTGTGTGTGTGTGTGTGTGTGTTAGATTCACAGGAAATTGCAAAGGTAGTAGAGAAGTGTCCCTTGTCCCTTTCATCCATCCCTGTGGAATTCTTGACCATCATTGGTAACCTGATACCTGCTTCTTTACATGGTCATGGTGATAGAGGGCAACATCCTTCTTGTAAAGATGAAAAAATGTTTGGAAAATGTTTTTGAAAGGTAAGTGAACAAAGAAATGAGAAATGGATCTTAAAAGTTCAGAGAAAGAAAATAAATGAGGCAGATCCAACCCTCATTTCAGTGGTGATGGTACTTTTTTTCTCCGTGGAGCGGTAAAGCTTCGGGGCCAGAGTGAGTTCTCCAACTGAATGTTAGCACATTTTCTCTGGATGAGTTTGTATGCTCTTGGTGTGGCTTTGGCACCACCATTACCATTGCATTTACTGGGAACCCCCCTCAAAGCTGTTAGGACCCCTGCTCCCACCCCAAAAGTGGTGGCTGTAGTATGGGTAGACCACTAGATGGCAATGTTGTCTACTTGGGTAGCTTGGCAAGGCTGCAAAGTCAAGGAAATAGATCTTTAATTTTTTTTTTTAACTTAAATCATTCTTCATTGGAAAGGTGTAACCATAGTAAAGCGATATAAGATCACTGTTAAATGGCAAATAACAGCATTCCAGCTAGTGAACAAATTGGGTGTATCCGTACGCCAGTCCACTGTGGTTTTATATCCTTTTACTTTGCTAACCTTCATGTCTTCTACCCACTGATGACACACACAAATATTAGCCCTCTAAAAAGACTTCCTGTGACCCGTTCAAAGTTCTCAAGAACTTGAACAGTCACTCAACATGTCTATTATGCCTGAGTGTCTGCCTAACAAATATTTCATATCATTATTATTATTATTGTTTACAATTCTGTCATGCAGACACAGTTGTATCTTGAACTTCCTACTCTTCCTTGCTCCTAGATATTTGAAATTCTAAGGGCTTACAAGCCACTTCTGTACTATATGCTCACTGGCCAATGATGACATGTTTCGCTCAGAACTGACACTTATGAGAAAGATATTTTATACAATTTTGGGGGGTTGAGTTGGTTGGTTGGTTGGCTTTTTTTTTTTTTAAGGCTGCTTTCTTCTACTAAACCAAGGAGTCTGGCTTGCCCCCTGCCGGTTCCCCCTAAATCTTCTGTGTTGTGACTGACATTTCTGCTATGCTGGGCCAGCCACATGTTCCTCTAGTTAGGCAATACCCATTCCTCACTAGCAGCATGACAAAGAAATGGAAATTCACTCCTGTTTTTATGCAGTTTACCTTCTACAAAGATTACTTTAGAATTTTGAGATTTTGGCTGCCAACAGCTTCAGAGTGATCCAGCCTGGAATCCCTTCTTGACTGACATATTTTCATAAGCAGTAAAAACTTGACTGCTCTTTGCTATGGCTGCCTTCCTGCTCTTTTTCTTTTAAATGAGTTTAAATGTATCTACAATTTGTTTTAACAGATTTGGGGAAAGAGTTGAGAATTTCTCTTAAGTATGTTTCCCAGAACCTTTATTCTATGAAATATTTTACAAAGGTGACCTAAAAATGATCAATGAGAAATCAATCAAAATAATAGGAATAGAGTGCATAGCCTGTAATACTGTATTTTTACAATACTAATAAGGCAGTGCTGGTACCATTTAGTAGTTATTAAGTTGGTATGTGTGGCAAAATCTATATGTATATTTAGCGTGTTTCTTTTCTATTTATAGAATAGTGTTGTTAAATTGGCATCTTATAATCAACTGGGTCAGAACTGTTAAAAAGTAGTTTAAAAAGAGGTTTGGGAAGGAAAGGCTTTTGTATAGCAGAACGTGACGCTTTCAAAACATTTTCTTATTTGAACCACTCTATAGAAATGTAAGGTAATGTGATTATTTTCTAAATGAGAAAAATTAAGTATTCCATGAAAAAAGAATATATAGTAAAAATGAAACTTGGAAGATAATATATCTCCTTTGGTGATTCAAAATGTGCATTAGCTTTATAAACCCTCTGAGAAATTCAATGTTAAAGAAATGTTTAACTGTGATTAATCCAGCACCTTCTAATGTTATTTTTACCTCCGAACTCATTCCTCTCCGGGCCACTAAGTACAATTCTTTTGGGAAGACTGACTTAAAAATATTCTTCCCTGATAAATTCACTATAAAGTATCTGAATGTTATTATGCTAGTCAAACTATACATACGAATGGTGAGCTTGAATCTCTCCTAACTACTCTCTTCATCTTAAAATAGATTGTTTCATAAACCACATTAATTCTTTAGGATCAATAGGGCACAAGGTTTAACCGTAAGTTACAAAGTGGTTATAAAATAACTTTTAGTTTGAAAATCATCATGTATAATTTAGCTGCTGACTCAAAGCCTTACAGAAACCTAAAATGAGAAGTGACCTACTAGTGATTTATCTAATCCAGTCTTTCTTACTTTATGTAAAGGTGGGAAACTGAGCCCTAGTGATATGCCCAAGGCCCTATAACTAATTGGTGGTACACGCAGGTCTCCTGGTTATTGGATCAGGTTTCTTAAGGGTTTATAACCAATACGATTCCATTTTCTCCGAAAAATTCTACTCAACTTGCTTTCTTTTATTTATAGCAATGAGGCAGAAAATGAGAGAAAGTGCCAACTTCCTTCTCTTTCTTCCATGAATGCAGAAATTAATAGTTTTAATCTTTGAAAGCTTGGTGGCAAAAACTGGTATGCCCATAGGTCCAATAACTACTTACCCCATTTCCTTATCAGAAACCCAAAGAGCCCAATTTTGTGCAGGCAACAGTACCCTGGACCCATGGAATGAATTATGAGAATTCCAAGCCGGTGGTAATTCCAGTCCCCTTAGCCAGTTTCAGGTGTAGGGGTAAGTATGTGACCAGTCCTATCCAGTAGGATATATAGAGATTGTTTCTATGGAATCTTTTGGAAATTATTTTTTCCTCTGAAAAAAGAAGAGAGACATATGGGGGGAAATATTTGTGTCCCTATTCCTTTCTTTCCCCTTAGGATGTGTGGATGGAAGGGTATGATGTATTGTAATTACTACAGCCATCTTTAATCACGAGGAGAGACATAAGAGAGAGGGTGTGGACTCCTGGTTTGGTGATATAACAATGCTCCTATTATTGGGGCAACTGTTAATTGGATATTTTGTTATTGATAGCTACATCATTCTAAAATTTTTTAAAAACCACTGCTCTGTCATCTGTGACCCCTTGCAAGGAACCATTTGAGAGGTTCAATGATAAATCCTTTCCAGAGGAACAGAACACACTTTCTTCTGTCATTCCACTGTGAGCCTATCTTAAAATCACAGGCTGTGCCCTAAAGCTGTAACTCTGACTTGGTTTCTCTAAGAATCCTTAGAAAGCTAAAGGTCAAAGGAAACATGGTATGCATTTGTACTTTCTGTTTACTCTCTATTCCCCTTAGTCATAAAAGAACAGTTGAGAGTCATGTGGGATAAATGACAGTCATACATTATGTAGACCGTACTGGCCAGGACTGAACATCTAGCCTCCTTACTACCGACTACGCACCACCAGTGTTCCCCAGTTATTATGACAACCCAAACACCTCATACATATTCAAAAGGTATTTTTTCCTCAATGTTATGTTTTTAAGGTTATACTTTGTGCTGATTTAGGTAGTTCTATTTCACTGGTTCTCAGTGGGAACCATTTTAGAAATATGTAGGTTTGACTTTAATTCATTAATCAGCACTACTAATCATTCGATGTTTAATGCTTTTTTTTTTTTTTTACTTACTCACAAATGATTTACTTATCTACAATTTACTTATCTACAAATGATTTTACCCCAGCTAATGAATAGAACTCTACACATAGTTTGTCTTAGGAGCATATATTTATATTTTCATTTCTGGTTATTTCATTTTTTTCTCCTTCTTAATGCTCTATTAATTAATGCTTCTATTCACTCACATGTCACCAAATTTTGCTATCTCAGAATCTTTCTTTCTTCCTCTCATTTAATTATTATTATAACCTTGTGACATCATTAAAACAGGTATATCTGTTTATACATAGGAAGGAAAAGAGAGAAAACATAAGCAGTTTATCCAAGATCCAGCTGATTACTGACCAAGCTTGGACTAAAATCCTAAACCTGCTTGTAAAATGGATAGTAGCATTATTGTGAGGATTTAGTGAGGTTATTGTATTAAGAAATAAATTTACTCACTGTTTAATCAGTACTGATAAGTATTGTCAATAATGTCACCAAGCCTCTGTCTCTTCAGTTTGTTTAATATCCACTATTTTTCAGAAAACAAGCACTCTTTAATACAAACTGAAAGTTCGGCTAATCATGGGAATAAGGTAGACCAGAACATTCCACATCCCTTAGCTTTCAAGAACACGAGTGTCTGGGGACTCATTTACCACTTAAAGGTTCTAAGGCTTTTATAGCTACTTCGACAGATTTGCTTAGCATCCTTTTAGAAAAGCTGAGAGAAGGTCTCTTACATCTGCCCAAGTCAAGGCATCCTTTATTTGGCATGCACTGAAAGGACCACAAATAATATTAGAGGCCATCATTCCAGGTGCATCTCCCAACCATTCTTCCATCAGCACTTGTAGGAACAAGGAAAAAAACAAAACAAAACTGATCTTCATTTCAGCTCCCCGTCCTTTCGCCTGCCGTGCTCTGATGAGGCCTGAAAGGCACTAGCTGGGCTTCCAGTAACAGTCGAGAAGGAAGTCATTAGCTAAAGGCTTAATCACTAGCTTTAGAGTATTGGAGACTTCTCTCTGTTCAACAAATTCATAATTTTACTGGATCTGTGTTCCAATTCTTCTCTTTTGAAAGATTATTTATTTGAGAGAGAGAGAGATCGAGCAGGGGGAAGGGCAGAAGGAGAGGGAGAGGGAGAGGGAGAGGGAGAGGGAGAGAGAATCTTTTGAGCAGACTCCACACCTGAGCTCGGATCCCAAAGGCAGGGGCTCCATCTCATGACCCAAAAATCACAACCTGAGCTGAAACCAAGAGTTGGATACCCAACTGATTGTGCCACGCAGGTACCCCTGTGTCCAGTTTCTACTGATATTTGTAGACACATGATTGTTTTATAAAACTTCTTCCCAAATCCTGTCTTTATTGTGCATAATCTTTATTGATATGCCTTTTCCCATTTAATGTGGAACTGAAGAGTAATGTTCTTATACCATTCAACTGTAGTTTGTTACTCTCCAATAGAAATTCAAGCCTCAAAAGAAATACTTTAATTCTTGGGGCGCCTGGGGGGCTCATTCGGGTAAGTGTCTGCCTTTGGCTCAGGTTATGATCCCAGGCTCCTGGGATTGAGCAGCCCATCAGGCTCCCTGTTGAGCAGGGAGTCTGCTGCTCCCTCTCCCTCTGCCTCTCTCCCAGGCTTGTGGGCTCTCTCTCTCAACTAAATAAATAAAATCTTAAAAAAAAAAAAAAAAAAGAAATACTTTAATTCTTTCAGCGTTCTTGCATGTCTTTTTCTGTTAGGATAAAATATATAAATCTCAGTGGAACCTCAAAGACTATAGACATTTTATTGCTATTTTATTGCACAAGCAAAGTCAAACTTAGTCATTTTCCTGAAAATTGCAAACAAAGATATGTCATTTTCCCATTTAGTCAGATGACTAATAATAAAGATACAGACTTGATTACTGAAGGGAAAGATTTCTAACAATAATTAAGGTTGAAATTTCATGGTGATGAGGAAATTCAAATAAATCTTAGCACCAAATGCTTTGGGCATCTTGGTATTCCCAGACTACATATTTAGAAGGCTTAAGTTAGCATTCATTTGTCTCTTAGTATTTGAGCCCCTCCCTCCTTTTACTCTCTCCTCCCATCTGCCCCATTCTTCCTCTCCTGCCCTCATCTACATTCTTTCTCCTGTTCTCCCTCTTCCTTTCGATGGAAACCTACACAGCCATATACCCCTATATCTGCACCCCCACATCCCTACCCTTCACATTGATCTTGGATTGAGTAATAGGGTCTCTAAATAAGCAGAACTCAAGATGGCATTCATAGCCATAGCTTAGATTTGAGCCACTTGGGCATTTTTAGGTATTTCTGTCTCAGGTGGGCGTTTTTAACCCAATTACAAGAATATCCCTTCTATATATTTCCAGATAATACATTTGGAGTATTAAATAAGTGGAATGTGCTATATTGAACACTAACCATTGACTAGACATGAATCAGTACCCACTTGGCTACTGACCAGCTATTTTCTGGTGAATAAATTTAAACCTGAGGTTACAGCAATAATTAAACAATAACAACAACCAAAAAAATCCCAGAAAACTACTCAGCCACTTCAGATTCCCACAGAAGTGTAACATACCCAGTGTCTTATCTCAAAAGTGAAGAGATTTTGTTTGTCAGAAAGCCTTGGGGAAAAAAAAGAGTGCATTGAACAGTAAGGCACTATTTTCATTTTTGTTTTTAAGGGCCCCCAAATAGGTTGAGTTAAAAGTACCTACTCAAGGAAAGACTAATTGCATTTATTTTTGCAAATAAACTGTCAGTTTCATTGTTGCTTCTTTAGGCTTTTCAGAATAAATGAACCTAAAAATTTCTTGAGGAGTAGTTCATCTTTTATGTATGGATGGTTGCATCATTTTAGGATTGAATTATATGGAAAGGTTTTTAAAGTTCATGTAAAATGGGCACATGGGTAGGTAGTTTTTCAACCATGGCACTATTGACATGTAGACCATGTTAATTACATAAATTTTAAAATAGAAACAGTGGAGAAAACAAAGGGTCGTCAGTCACAGCCACCCCAGCACCAGTGTTGTTTCCATATTCAATCTTTCTGGTTGTTGTTTTCCCTGCTTATTTTCATGTGGTTGTGATTTTTATGTAAGTATTTCTCTGTTTTATAAGTGTTTATAAACATTTAATAGTCGCATAATATTCCATTCCATAAATGAACTATTCTGTTTACTTAACCATGTCTTAATTGTTACACATTTAAGATGATTTTTTTTTGCTACTTAAAAAATTATAATGAACATCTCTGTGAAAAATATATTTATTCACTAACTAAACAAATATATATTGAATGCTTATGGTTTGACATGCAGTGTTTTAGTTGGTAGAGATAGAATAGCAAAACAAACTGAGATCCTTGCCTTTACAGGATTTGTATTACAATAGAGATAAACAGGAATAAAAACAAATAAATAAAATGTATAAGATGTCAGATAGTAGTGAGTTGGATGGAGAATAGTAAAGCAGAGAAGGGAAAAGAAATGGGTTGCAATCCCAAATGAAGTGGGCAGGGATGTGAATTAAGAATATGACATTTAAATAAAGACAGAGGAAAGCAAGGAAACAATCAACTGTGTGTCTCAATGAAGGATATTCCAAGTAAAGAAAACATCATATGAGTTTAGAATTATTTTAAGGGGTGGAATTATTAGGCCAAAGAATATTAACATATACACCTTATAACATATTTTCACAGTTTCATTTTTAATCACATTATCCTCAGAGCATTTATTAGTCAGTAAAGCTCTAGTTGAAATGCAAATGCTAATATTTTTTATAGTAATTATAGGCGCATGTCACTTTCTAAATTTGTTTTACTACTAAACAGTCATTTCATTTAATGGAGTAATTCAGATAAAATAGTGTTATTAATATTGCATCATCGTTATTTCTTTCTTTCTATTTTTTTCCTTAGGAGATTAGATATATATGGAAAATAGAATTGTATTTGCCTGACAAATACAAAACTTATTGCGTGATATACCTGAATCCATTATGTTTATATCTGAAATGTTTGTGAGATGGTAGATTTGGAGGAAAATTGTCTTAGCGCACGTCTGAGAATGATGCTGCCCTGTGACTTACATACTACTGTAAATAGACTATGAGAAGGAGCATGTGCTCATAAAATATGAAACAATAGTGCTTGTTTTGAACAGGGCAAGGAAATTAAAAATGGAATATTACTAAATTTAGAAATCCAGAGGAAAATTGTGAGTTCTTGATTTAGAAACTTATTGCAGACTACCAAGGGATTTTTTTTCCATTTGCCTCTTACCAAACATGAACTCTGCTATGTCATTCTCTCCTTTTTCCCCCTTTCTCAAGTACGTTTCCTTACAGTATGAAAAAAATCATATTCTCTAAGTAAAAATGACATTATTTATATGATTTATATTTCCCATTTCAACCTATGCATTTTGCATTTGCCAATTAGATTTTTTTTTAAAGATTTTATTTATTTATTTATTCGACAGAGATAGAGACAGCCAGCGAGAGAGGGAACACAAGCAGGGGGAGTGGGAGAGGAAGAAGCAGGCCCATAGCATAGGAGCCTGATGTGGGGCTCGATCCCATAACACCGGTATCACTCCCTGAGCCGAAGGCAGACGCTTAACCGCTGTGCCACCCAGGCGCCCCCAATTAGATTATTTTTAATCTCCTCTAATTATGCCAATAGTTTTAAGATAAAGAAATACATAAATAATTTTTAAAGCAAGTATATATTGAATATATTGAGAAGTTGTTTAAATATTATATTTCGTTTTTTAAAATATTTATTTATAGAGATGGAGGAGGGGAAGAGGGAAAAAGAATCTCAAGCAGACTCCATACTGAGCGTGGAGCCTTATGCAGGGATTGATTCCACAACCCTGAGGTCATGAGCTGAGCCAAAATCAAGAGTTGATGCTTAACCCATTGAGCCACCCAGGCACCCTTTTAAATATTTTAGATAACAGAAAACATTATGGTCACCTGGGCCTAGATGCAATTCATTATGTATTGTTTAATTCATTAAATTTTTGTTGAGGACCAATATGATGTCACTCAAATGATTGTGCACGACAGTTCCTCAACATAGTTTAGAATACCCTTCATGGTCTAGACTCTTATCTTTTTATCTACCGTCACTTTCTCCTTTTTCCTGTGGCTCCAGCCATACTGGACCACCAGCAGTTCTTCAATGGTGCCATTCCTTGCATACTTTGTATTTTTATATCTTTCATAGTTGCTACTCTCAGAAAAAAAAGGAGGACAAGACATCTCCTTAGCTCTTCTTTATCCAATAAAATTCTCCTTATCCTTGAAGTAGCATCTTTGGTCTCTTCTACAAGATCACCTTTTCAACTCTTCTTACCCCTATCATCAGTAGTCTAGGTTAGGTTTCTTTCATGCATCATTTAAATGCTTTCCCTCCCCCACTTTTCAGCCCTATATCATAATTGTCTGTTTCTTCTCCAATCCACACATATACCATAAACAAACTATGAGCTCCCAGAGGACATGGACTGGATAATAATATATTTATTTCTCTAGTTTCTCCAGCTAATACATATCTGACCCATAGTAAGCAGTAGATTAATGTTTACTTACTACCATAGTGCAGACAAACAAAATAGGAAGTGTGGCTCATTGAGTTGGGCAATAGCCTTCTTTTCCAAAGTCAGGCTCCATGGCTTTTTCATGTGGTCTGACAGACGGCTGTTCTTTATTTTTAAACAGTATAGTTCACTTTTTTTTAAAAGATTTTATTTATTTATTTGAGAGAGAGGCAGAGAGAGAGCATGAACAGGGGGGAGGAGGGGCCAGAGGCAGAAGCAGACTCCCCGCTGAGCAGGGAGCCCGATTTGGGGGTCAATCCCAGGCTCGATCCCAGGACCCCAGGATCATGACTTGAGCTGAAGGCAGATACTTAACTGACTGAACCACCCAGGTGCCCCAGTATAGCTCACTTTAGAGTAACTAATCCTTAACAAGTCAGTGCCAATAAGCAAACAGCAGGTAGCTTGAGAAATCCCACAGGTTGTGGTACCCTGCCTGCCTTTTGCAAACATACCAAGAGCTTCTCAAGGCCCTGCAAATGGTTCACTAGGGTGAGTATGAGATGAGCTCAGCAATTCAAAAAGCTAGGTATTAGATGCCATCCATGTCTGGCAGAAGAGAGACCTATAGATGTGCATAGAAGCAAGGAGATGCTAATCTCAACTTGGCTGGACATCCTACCCACCAGAAAATTAGAAATCTTTCTTAGAATTAACTACTAAGAATTATTTAAAGGCAACCTTGACATAAAACTGATTCCATACTTTGGGTGATGAAAAGTGTATTGAAGAAATAGAAGGTGTTCTCCTTATATTTGAGAAGCTTATATAATGATTGGGAAAATTTGCCGAAGTGTGAAAAACTTTTAGCAGACAGTGAAAGAGCAGTGGCAGTCTTGCTCCAGGTTGTGTAGATGATTCCATGACTGCAGGAAAGACATCTCTGCTGTATTTTGAAATAGATGTAAAACTGGTCAGTATTAGTCATGGAATGTGAAACTGTGATCAGAGAAGTTGATAGGAAAGTGGGGTGAGAGACCATGGGGGCTGAACATCTGGAATGAGGATGAACTTACTCAGGTGGCAACAAGAAATAAGCTGTGCTTGTGGTTATTCATCCATTTCTTCTACCTAAGCCTGGCCTTACAAGCAAAATGAAATTTGCTGCTGGACTGGAATGTTTCAAAAAACCCAACACAAATAGGGCCATTGAACAAAGACCATCCTCTCAGAAGCAGAGCAGAGCATGAAGACACGGGATTCCTGGGGCTGATTGATGGTGCAGTAAATTGATGTTGCATGTTTGAAAGGGAGCATGACTGGGAATTCACTATGATAGTAATAAGATAGTCATCACCTTTTCCTAAACTACTCACCTCTTCCCTTCTTGGATTTTCCCATGTCCGTGAATAACATACGGCTTTTCACAGATTCCTCCCTCTCCCTTAATCCCCCAGTAAAATCAAGCTCAAAGTCCTGTGTGGTCCACTCCTAACCATCTATTGGTACACTGTCTCTTCTTATTCTTCACCTTAACTACTTCAGTTCCAGTCACCATCAGTTCTGACTGGACTACCATCCCCCCCTGACTAACTTTCTTCCTTGCCTACACTCCTAGGATCTATTTACTATGCTAGAGTCAGGTTTTTGTTGTTGTTGTTTTAATATAATGTATATCAGATCATGTCATCTCACTGCTTGAAAAACCCTTCAATCACTTCCTAGTCTTTTTTTTTTTTTGAGAGAGAGAAAGTGAGAGGATGCACGAGGAGCAGAGAGGAGCAGAGCGAGAGGGAGAGAGAGAATCTTAAGCAGTCTCCATGCCCAGCACGGAGCCCAGTGTGGGGCTCGATCTCACCACCCTGAGATCATGAGCTGAGCCAAAATAAGAGTTGGTCAATTAACTGGCTGAGCCACCCAGATGCATCCCTATTCTTTAACTTTAAATAAATGCATAGTTGCAGCCCCTATCCTTTTTCTCCTTTGCTTTGATAACTCTTATTCATCCCTCAGGACAGCTCACTTGTGATCTCCTACCTGTCTGTCCAATCTTCACCTTCTAAGTCTTCATCTTCCAAGTTAGCTATTCCTTTTTGAGTATAGCTATTCCTCCAGAGCACTCGTCACATAACTTTATAATTTCCTGTTTATTTACTTATATCCCCTACTGAATTACAATTTCTTTGAATGCATTAAAGGAGTATTAGTATTCTTTGTACTCCCCAAATCCAGCCAATACATGTACATATTAGGTGATCCATAAATATTGGCTGAGTAAATAAATGAGAGGCAATAATTATTAGTTCCATTACTTAAATAGAAATAGAACTTAGAAAAGGTAAAAAGACAAAACAAAAACAACTTTTCAAAGTAGACACAGCTACTAAGTGCAAGGACTGAAATTAGAACCCAGTTTTTTTTTTAAAGCCATTTTTTAAAAGCCATTGTTCATGCGTCACCTGGGTGGCTCAGCCAGTTGAGCCTTGGACTGTTGGTTTCAGCTTGGGTCATGATCTCAGGGTCATGAGATTGAGTCTCACATGGGGCTCCGTGCTCTGTAGGGAGTACACTTGAAGTTCTCTCTCTCCCTCTGCCCCTCCCCCCAAACAAATGAATAAATCTTTTAAAAAATAAATAAAAACCAGTATTCATCCCAAAGAATCATGACATAGTATCATATCATCACATTTAACCAAACTAAGAAGATAATTTTAAAGAATAAAATACAAAAAGTACACATATTTTAAATTTACTAATGCTGTGCCCATAGCATGATTATTATTGCAGTTTTCATGGAAATCAGTAATTTTGGTGGTATTCCTTTGGAGAACTTCAAAACCATTTTATTTACACTGGAAAATCCAAAAAGTATAATAATGAAGCATGAGAGACTATGGACTCTAAGAAAACAAACTGCGGGCTTCAGAGGGGAGGGGGGTCGGGGAATGGGATAGGCTGGTGATGGGTAGTAAGGAGGGCACGTATTGCATGGTGCACTGGGTGTTATACGCAACTAATGAATCATCGAACTTTACATCAAAAACCAGGGATGTACTGTACGGTGACTAACATAATATAATAAAAAAATATTTTATTTTTTAAAAAATCAATGAAAGACAAAAAAAAAAAAGAAAGTGTGGAAAAACTTGAATAATCTGGAATGGCTCAAAAGTCTAGAATACTGAACAAGAAGCAATTCTTCTCATTCATCTTTTTGGGAGACCAATAGTGAACAAAGAGGGAATGTCTAATATTCACAACTCTTAAAAAAACGTGAAGACCTAATAAGGTCATTCCAGGGATGTAGAGCAAGACAAGGCATGAGAATATACAACCATAGAAGTAGATGGGAAAAGGTAGATGGAATGTTTCTTGCTGTGCATGAGTTGATGATAGAAGTAGAATAAACTACAGGGAAGTTAACAGCTTAGCAGACAGCAAAGATACTATTTTTCATAGACTGGGAACAACAGATGCTAGTGGAAGAGAGGCCAATGAGGAGGGGAGGTTTCATATTTATGGTGCTGAAACATGTTACTTCCACATAGTGCACTTCAGCATCAGGATCCATCTGGTGGTGTGCATTTGCACATGTGCGTGCACACACACAGACACACATTTTTAAGGTTCCTAATCAGGACATTGGGTGGATTTGTGCACATGTTTTGGGGAGATGAGGAGGGATGGTCAATTTCAGGTCATCTGGATGTCTCTTGAAAGATCTATTAATCCAAGGATGGTTGTAGCAATAAAAAGAGCTTTTCTTTTTATGGGACTTATTTATGCTAAAACCTCATTCATTCTTTACTTGAAATTCAAAGTTCAGTGGTTGTCCTGTGCTAAATCTGTCAAGTTTATACGGGGTGACCTCAGTGGATCATGCTAATGCCTTGGCTTTGAGCAAGCAACACCAGGAGGCTGAACACCCAGGAGCTGTTGCAGGAAGGGTTTACGTTGAATTGATGCTGACCAATTTTTAGCTGAAGGTTGTAAAAGAAAAACTACTGCTTAGGAGTGTTACTATTCTTAGAAGAGGTTGGAGAATTAGGTGGGTCCCTTGCTCATAAACACAAGAGGTCACATTTTGATTGGACTGTCAAGACCAGCTACCAAACACTATTTCATGGGAAATGTTAAATTACTAAGTTAATGCAAGGATGAGAACAGTGGCCTTAGCTTTGTGTATTAGTTAGGTTCAATAAGCTTTTGTAACAAGAGCTGCAATAATAATTCAGTGGCTTATGAGATGTAGAAAACTATTTCTCACTTAATGTTCTTGGGAGTGTATTGAAGGCTGGTAGAGAGAAGACGAGGAAGGTGGTTCTCTCACGTAGTCGTTTAAGAACTGAGACTGACAGTGGCTTTACCATCTTGAGGGGGTTGCTTTAAGTTCACTCTGTTCTCCATTCCAAGCAGCAGAAACAGAAAGCAAAGAGTGCGGAAAGGCAAATACGCATAATTTTAGGTGCAAAATGTAAAATCTGCATACAATACTTCCACCACAAGAGCCTCACATGTGACAAAACTAGTGGCAAAGGGGGTGAGAATTGTCTTCCAGATGCTAGTGCTAGTCTGTTACTCTGGATAAAAAGGAATATGAATTTTGGTGAACAGCTATCTTTTGCTATTATATTTTGCATGATAGACTACAGTTGCATTACAGGGCTTTTAGACTGAGAGAGAGAGAGAGAGAGAGAGAGAGAGAGAAGGAAAACAAGGTACTATTTTAAATATTAAAGGCAATTTCCCCCATCATTCAGCTTAAAGACAAGATGAGGTTAGGTGTGAGATAGGTCTTATTTCCTTTGCTTCTCCCATACAGTGGGGATTTTATTGATTTGAAGGTGATTTTAGTATTTCGAAGAAGTTACAACGTGACCACTGGATGTGGGGCAGCTGCTTCATCTGCTCCTTAACTTAAGATGCCACAATCTCTTTTAATGGTGAAGAGAAAGGTGATATAGTGGACTTGATGAGAGATGATGGGTTAGAATGACATACTTTCTGGGTGGCTAAAACTCTTTTAGGTATAATTTGGACTGTATGTGAATTACTCTTTACTCACTGACTTCCCAACCTAATACCAACATAATATGCGGATCTTCTGCGTGCAAAATAAATAAATATGCTCTTTCTCCACATTCATTTATTAAGAGCTTTGCTCTCACATATTTTGAAAGCATTTTGAATCTTGTGTATTATAAGACACCAAGCCAGTTCTTCCCAAGTGGTGAGGCATATAGATAAGCAAATGTAAATAATTCACATGCTCATTAAAAGTACTGCCTAAAGGAAAAGAAGAATACTGAACAGTTACAGAGGGTGATATTTGATCAGATCAGCCCCCATCCTGGACATCTTTATTAAGATAATACAAATGAATCTTTATCAGAGATATATTTTCATAACAGATTGAAAATCCAAACTGACCATATGCATAAAAAGTCTGATAACAAGTGAAATATACAGAATGCATGGTCGATAGCAATCTTGAAGCACACTGAGAAACAGTTATGTTGGATCTCTCAAATAGCAAAGGAGACATTACTGCTTGTACTTAAAATACGTATTCAGAGTAGCATCAGTACTGATGACCATTCAAATGCTAAAGAAGCAAACAGCATTAGCTTGAGTATAGAATTCATCAAAACCACCCCAAGTCAAGTGACATACTAGTGACAGCCAAATACCGCATTTGGAGTACTCACTTGTATGAGTAATGGCTCAGAAAACAACTTCTTGGAATAAAACCCTAGACCTCTAGTTTGTGGCAATGTTCAATCCTGAGTAAACTGAATTTTGTAGCACTTTCTGACTCTAGCCTGACAAAGACAATGTGGTTTTATCCATATTGCTAGAAAAACAGCAGTAAATCTATCTTAGTGTAATAAAAAGTTAATTTGAGGACAAGACCTTTCCAGAGTACATGAGTAGGTGCTTTTTTTTTTTAATTTTATATATTTATTTGACAGAGAGAGACAGTGAGAGAGGGAACACAAGCAGGGGGAGTGGGACAGAGAGAAACAGGCTTCCCGCTGAGCAGGGAGCCCGATGGGGGCTTGATCCCAGATCCCAGAATGCTGGGATCATGATCTGAGCTCAGGTCATGATCCCTGAGCTGAAGGCGGACGCTTAACGCCTGAGCCACCCAGGCGCCCCTGAGCAGGTGATTTTTAACAAACAGATGTGTCTTTGTAAACTTTTAGTCATTCATCTTTACATCAATAACCACTGCCCTATAAATAGAAAATATGTAGAAATAAGTAATTAAGATATATAGAAAATATAATAAGTAGAAAGACATAGAATTGGTAAGTTTGAGAGTTATGTTTTGCTCTCTGTAGAATATCACTGAGAACACTATATTTTATTTATATAAACAGATACAGAAGCACCAGACATTAAATTTTATTTGTATAAACAGATACAGGAACAGTTTCTTCCCTAGCCTCCAGAAATATCCTAAAATAAGTTTAAAGGATAAAGTTTGTAAGAACTAAAAAAACCCCCAACTTTTAATGTGAAATACAAACAAACAAAAATAACTAGCAATTTTGTTTCTTTTAAGGCTGTAGCTCTAATTGGTAACCCTTTGATATTGCACATTTCCAAAGGGAGATTAAACCTCCTAAAGCTCATCTTTCACCCTGACTCTGACAATAGGTGTATCTTGGTGTTAACTGGCTCTGGAATTCCCCCTGTCCCCTCTAGTACTGCCTTGCCTTGTTGAGTTCTAGATGTGGTTATTTGGATTCTATTTCTGCTTGCCTTGTGATTTCCCTTCTTCCTTTTGGTGATCCAGCTACCATGATGAATTCTTGGCTCTTAAATGCCTGGTGATATTGACTTGACTTGTCATTAAGCTTCTCTCTCTGCTCAAACAACCCTAAGGGAGAATTAATGAAACATAGATACTGTCTTACTTCCCAATTTTCCTTTTGATTTCAGCGACCTGGATTATCATACAACTAGAGCAAAGAACCACTCTGTGCCCCAACTTTGTCATTATTGCTTGATCCTACTTGCATCTTACTGAAATCAGATAGGTGTGGCTTGACATTATTGATCTTTTTATGATTTTACTGTTCACAAAGACTAAAAATAGACTAAATTATAGAAACCACAAGTAGAAATGCAATTATGGCATAACACAAATACATGAACAATTTCTACTGATCACACTCATAAAAATAGCCATGAAATCATAATGTGCTAAAGTGAGAATCTATTTTTCTCTTAAGCATGGTTCCAATATTTCAAATACTGAATATTTTCTTCCATTTAGGTTTTTTTTTAATATAACACTTCAGATTTGTGACTAATCAACTTTTGCATTAAAAGTCAAATATATTAGTCATATTTTAAATGCATTTGAGAATCCTTTGATAGAGCTTAAGCATATCCACTTCTGACTGTACAGAAAAGCTGATATCTGACAGATAGGCCATTGGAACAAAATGTAGAGACCAGAAACAAATCTATGCATATGTGATCACCTGATTTATGACAAGAGCGCCAGTAGAATACTTTACTTTGGGGAGAATGGTAGTGTTTTCTAAAATGGTGCTAGATCAATTGGATATCCACCTGGGAAAATACAAATCTTGACTGCTGCATCACACCATACACAGAATCACTCACAACAAAGGATTGTAGATAAAATGTTAAAGTCAAAAAGTAAAACTCCTAGAAGACATCATAGTAGAATATTTTAATGATCTTGGCATAGGCATAAATTACTTAAACAGAACACAACTCACAATCAGAATATATAATAATTCTTACAAATCAGTAAAAAAATAAAGGAGGAAAACATATTTTGTTAGGCGAAATTCTGAACTGACATTTCATGGAAGCAGATATCCAACTATGCAATTAGTATGTGCTTGATATCATTTGGAAAATGAAAATAATTTCACCACCACCATTCTTAAGAGTTAAAATAAATTAAGAGGCAAATTACCAAGGATTGTGGGAAGATATGGAACAACATGAAATTTCATACACTGTGTGTAGGAATGTAAATTAGTACAGTCTTTGTTAAACTCTTTGCCAGAATCTACTGAAGTAACATATATAATTATGACCCAGCAATTCTACTTGTAGAATCAACAGGCCTACCTATAACTGTACAAGAGAAGGTATAGTGTGTGTGTGTGTATGTGTGTATTTCTAAGAGTATTAACTGTAATAGCCCAAATGGAAACAACCCAAATTTTCATCAACAATAAAATTAAGAAGTGAATTTCTGTATAATCATATAATGAAATATTATACAGCAATAAAAAAGTGAATGTGATACCAAATTGATGAAATCACATGCAATGTTAATGAAAGGATCCATACACAAGAGTACGTACTATATGATCCATTTATATAAAGTTCCTAACTAAGTAAGCAAAATTAATCTATGGTAATCAGGACAACAGGGATCTTTTGGGACTTAATGACTACACAAGATCTTAAAAGAAGTTTCTGATGTTCTGGTCCTAGTTATATCTCTATCCGTTGGTGATGACAAAGATGGTCAGCTTTGGGAAAATTAATCATGCTGTCCACTTAAGACCAGTGCATTTTGCAGTATATATGCAATTCTTGAATTAAAACATTTTTTTAGGAGAGGAGTTAAAATGGGAGTGTGGGGAGACTCTAAGCTTACCCTGTCCCAGGACCACAGCTAGATAATTATCAAATCATTCTGAACACCCAAGAAATCAATCTGAGGACTGAGAGAACAAAACTGCAAGTCTTTAAGTAGAAAAGTAACCACCTTCTGGAAGGTAGAAGGTGCAGAGAGTTGATTTGGGGGAGATAAGAACTGCAGGTGCTGTGGAGGGACTACCACAAGGTATTGTAAGCAGGGGAGCACAAAAGTTTTAGAAGTATACCACCACCTGGGTCATGCCTGGTAAAGGTGATCTAAGTGGGAGAAGAAGGGCAGAGACCCAGGAGTGGACATCGTGGTCTGAGGATCCCTTGGGTCACAAGAAGAATGGGTGATGCCAACGTTCTGTACTGTTCCTGGGCCTATGAGCAGGAATGCCAGCAGAGGGCAGTGAGCCTAGGTGCTGGATTTTTGGCTCCACTTTGCCATAAACCATGAAAAGCTGTTTGGTTGGCATCCAGTTTTCCGGGGATGGGCTGGTGAACAGCAAAAGTGAGGCAAGACCCTCACCAGAGGATAAGCATACATCCACATAATGTGAGTCCCTAAAATTTGGAGTTTTGAAACCCAGCTGTGCACCTGAGATAAAATACAGGAGCATGGTGTTGCCTGGCAGGCAGTAGGCTTGGATACAAACAGGATGAAGGCAGGGATCTGATGGAAGCTGGGGATACAAGAGGGGTGATTGTTTGCTCTTCTGTGAGGGCTTTCTGAAGAGTGGTGGGCACAAACTCTTAGCTCCGGGGGCAAGAGAGTGGGGCCACACTATTTTGTCCCCTGTCAGAAAGGACCAACCTCAGTGAGCTAAACAGCACCATCAAGTGAAGACCGGAGCTGCTTACACCAAGCCCTACCCCCCTGTGCCCCGTAAGTGCATCTCCACTAAGACAAGTCTGCCTGAGAATCAGTGCAACAGGACCCTCTCCCAGAAGACCAGCACAAACTCCTTGCTCACACCAAGTCTACTGTCATAGAGAGCTGCAAATCTTCAGCTCTAAGGGGGAACAGGATCTAGCTTCCTTTTTACTTTTTTTTTTTTTTTAAGATTTTATGTATTTATTTGACAGAGAGAGAGAGCACAAGTAGGGGGAGCAGCAGAGGGAGAGGGAGAAGCAGGCTCTGTGCTGAGTAGGGAGCCCGATGTGGGGCTCTATCCCAGGACCCTGGGATCACAACCCAGGCAAAGGCAGATGCTTAACCAACTGAGCCACCAAGATGCTCCTATTTTTATTTTTTAATTCCTTTTTATTTTTTTTATTTATTTTTATTTATATGTATTATATATATCTTTTTAATACACATATTTTTATTTTATTTTTATTTTTTGGGTCTAGTTTCTTTTAACAAACAGACCAAAACACATTTAGGAACTAGCTTTTCCTTCCCCCTACCTCTGGAAAAAATGACAAGACAAAGGAATTCACCCCAAAAGAAAGAAAAGAAGGTAGAAGTAACAGGCAGGGTTTTAATAAATATGGATATAAGTAAAATGTCTGAACTAGAATTTAAGACAACTATAAGGGTACTAGCTGGGCTTGAAAAAGCATAGAAGATAACAGAGAATCTCTTACTTCAGAGATAACAGAATTAAAATCCAGTGAGGCTAAAAGTAAAAATGCTATAACCAAGATACAAACCCAAATGGATACCATAACAGTGAGGATGGATGAAGCAGAAGAATGAATCAGTGATGAGGAAGATAAAATTATGGAAAATAAGGAAGCTGAAAAGTAGAGGGAATGAAATGTACTGGATTATGAAGGTAGACTTAGGGAACTCAGCAACTTATTAAAATGTAATAACATTAATATCATCGGAATCCCAGAAGATGAAGAGAGAGAAAAAGGGGCAGAAGGTTTATCTGAGCAAATTATAGCTGAAATTTTCCCTAATCTGGGGAAGAACACAGACATCAAAATCCAAGAAGCACAGAGAACTATTAAATTCAACAAAAGCCAAACATTGCCAAGGCACATCATAGTCAAATTCACAAAATACACAGACAAGGAAAGACCCCTGAAAGTAGCAAGGGAAAAAAAAGTCCTTAACCTACAAGGGAAGACAGATCAGGTTTGCGGCAGATCTGTCCACAGAATCTCGGCAGGCAAGAAGTGATGGCAGGATATATTCAGTGTGCTGAATGGGAAAAATATGCAGCCAAGAATACTCTATCCCTCAAGGCTGTCATTCAGAATAGAAGGAGAGATAAGAGTTTCCCAGGTAAACAAACACTGAAGGAGTTCATGACCACTAAACCAGGCCTTCGAGAAATATTAAGGGGGGACTTTCTCAGTGGGGGGTGGGGGGGAGAAAGACCAAATGCATCAAAGACTAAAAAGGAACAGAGAACATCACCAGAAACTCCAACTTTGTAGTTAACACAATGGCACTGAATTCATGTCTTTCAATAATCACTCTGAATGTAAATGGACTGAATGCTCCAATCAAAAGACACAGGGTATCAGAATGGATTAAAAAACAAGACCCATCTATATGCTACCTACAAAGGACTTATTTTAGACCTAAAGACACCTCCAAATTGAAAGTGAGAGGATGGAGAACCATCTATTATGCTACTCGACATCAAAAGAAAGCTGAGGTTGCAATCCTTATATCAGATAAACTAGATTTTAAAACAAAGCCTGTAATAAGAGTTGAAGAAGGGCATTATGT
The DNA here is from genome assembly GCF_024610735.1 of Ursus americanus. Lineage (NCBI taxonomy): Eukaryota > Metazoa > Chordata > Mammalia > Carnivora > Ursidae > Ursus > Ursus americanus. The sequence goes on along the minus strand of NC_142146.1, from coordinate 24,009,307 downwards.
TATAATTAAGGGGTCTATCCATCAAGAAGATCTATCAATTATAAATATTTATACGCCCAACTTGGGAGTACCCAAATATGTAAATCAGTTAATAATAAACTTAAGGAAACTCATTAATAATAATGCAATAATAGGAGGGGACTTTAACACCCCACTTATGGCAATGGACAGATCATTGAAGCTGAGAATCATCAAGGAAACAATGACTTTGAATGACACACTGGCCAGATTAACTTAACAGATATATTCAGAACATTTCATCCTAAAGCAGCAGAATACACATTCTTTTCAAGTGCACATGGAACATTCTCCAGAATAGATGACATACTGGGTCACAATCAGCCCTCTCCAAGTACAAAAAGATTGATATCATACCATGCATATTTTCCAAACACAACACTATGAAACCTGAAGTTAACCACAAGAAAAAAATTGGAAAGACCACAAATACACGAAGATTAAAGAACATCCTACTAAAGAATAAATGGGTTAACCAGGAAATTAAAGAAGAAATAAAAACAAGTACATGGAAGCAAGTGAAAATGAAAACATGACAGTCCAAAACTTTTGGGATGCAGCAAAGACAGTCCTAAGAAGGAAGAATATTGCAAAACAGGCCTACTTCAAAAGTTAAGAAAAGTCTCAAATACACAACCTAATCTTATGCCTAAAGGAGCTAAAAAAGGAACAGAAAATAAAGCCTATAGCCAGTAGAAGGGAAATAATACAAACTAGAGAAAAATAAATGATACAGAAAAAAACAAACAAAAGTCAGTAGAACAGATCAATGAACTCAGGAGCTGGGTCTTTGAAATAATTTGTAAAATTGATAAACTCCTAGCCAGACTTATCAAAAAGAAAAGAGAAAGGTCCCAAATAAATAAAATCACAAATGAAAGAGGAAAGATCACACCAACACCACAGAAATACAAATAATCATAAGAGAATGTTATGAAAAATTATATGTCAACAAACTGGGCAATCTGGAGGAAATGGACAAATTCCTAGAAACATACAAACTACCAAAACTGAAACAAAAAGAAATAGAAAATTTGAAGAGACCTATAACCAGCAAAGAAATTGAATCAGTAATCAAAAATCTTCCAACAAACAAAAGTCCCGGTCTGGATGGCTTGCGAGAGGAATTCCACCAGACATTTAAGGAAGAGTTAATACCTATCCTTCTCAAGTTGTTCCAAAAATAGAAATGGAAAGAAAACTTCCAAACTCCTTCTATGAGGTCAGGATTACCTTGATTCCAAAACCAGACAAAGAACCCACTAAAAAGAATTACAGGCTAAAATCCCTGATGAACATGTGTACAAATATTCTGAACAAGATTCTAACAAATCAAATCCAACAGTACATTAAAAGAATTATTCACCATTATCAAGTGAGATTTATTCCTGGGCTGCAGGGGTGGTTCAATATTTGCAAATCAATCAACATGATACACCACATTAATAAAAGAAAGGATAAGAACCATGTGATCCTCTCAATAGATGCAGAAAAAGCATTTGAAAAAATACAGCATTGATTTTAGATAAAAATATACCTCAGCATCATAAAGGCCATATACAAAAGACCCACAGCTAATATCATCCTCAATGGGGAAAACTAAGAGACTTTCCTCTATGCTCAGGCACAAGACAGTGATGTCCACTCTCACTATTACTATTTAACATAGTGCTGGAAGTCTAAGCCTCAGTCATCAGACAAGAAAAAAGAAATAAAAGGTATCCAAATCAGCAAGGAAAAAATCAAACTTCCATTCTTTGCAGACGATATAATACTCTATGTAGAAAACCCAAAAGACTCCATGAAAAAATTGTTCAAACTGATACATGAATTCAGCAAAGTCGCAGGATATAAAATCAATGTATAGAAATCTGTTGCATTTCTATACACCAGTAATGAAGTAGCAGAAAAACAAATCGAGGAATCAACCCCATTTACAACTGCAACAAAAACCGTGAGATACCTAGGGAAAAACCTAACCAAAGAGGTAAAAGATCTGTACTCTGAAAACTATAGAACACTTATGAAAGAAATTTAAGAGGACACAACAAAATGGAAAAACATTTCCATGCTCATGGATTGGAAGAAGAAACATTGTTAAAATGTCTATACTATCCCAAGCAATTTACACATTTCATGCAATCCCTATCAAAATACCACCAGCATTTTTCACAGAGCTAGAACAAACTATCCTAAAATTTGTATGGAGCCACAAAAGACCCCAAGTAGCCAAAGCAATCCTGAAAAAGAAAAGCAAAGAGGGAGGCATCACGAATCTGGATTTCAAGTTACATTACAAAGCTGTAGTCATCAAGACAGTATGGTACTGGCATAAAAACAGACACAGAGATCAATGGAAGAGAATAGAAAACCCAGGAATGGACCCACAGCTATGGTCAACTAATCATTGACAAAGCGGGAAAGAATCCCCAGTGGAAAGAAGTGTCTTCAACAAATGGTGTTGGGAAAACTGGACAGTGACAAGCAGAAAAATGAAGCTGGACCACTTTATTACAACATGCACAAAAATAAAGTCAAAATGAATGAAAGACCTACATGTGAGACAGGAAACCATCAAAATCCTAGAGGAGAACACAGGCAGCAACCTCTTTGACATTAGCCATAGCTCCTTCTTACTAGGTACATCTCCACAGGCAAGGGAAACCAAAGCAAAAAATGAACTGTTGGTGCTTCATCAAGATAGAAAGCTTCTGCACAGCAAAGGAAACAATCAACAAAGCTAAAAGGCGACCTAAGGAATGGGAGATGACATACTGCAAATGACATATCTGATAAAGGGTTAGTATCCAAAATGTATTAAGAACTTACCAAACACAAACCCAAAAAACAAATAATCCAGTTAAGAAATGGGCAGAAGACGTGAACAGATATTTTCCCAAAGAAGATACCCAGATCACTAACAGACATGAAAAGACGCTCACCATCACTTATCATCAAGGAAATACAAATCAAAACCACAATGAGATACCACCTCACACCTATCAGAACAGTTAAAATTAACAGCACAAGGAACAACAGGTGTTGGCAAGGATGCAGAAAAAGGAGAACCCTTTTGAACTGTTGATGGGAATGCAAATTAGTGCAGCCAATCTGGAGAACAGCATGGAAGTTCCTCAAAAAGTTAGAAATAGAACTACTGTACAATTCAACAATGGCACTACTAGGTATTTACCCAAAGGATACAAAAATACAGATTCGAAGGGGTACATTCACCCTGATATTTATAGCAGCATTATCAATGATAACCAAACTATGGAAAGAACCCAACTATCCATCAAATGATGAATGGATAAAGAAGATGTAGTATATATACACAATGGAATATTACTCAGCCATCAAAAAGAATGAAATCTTGCCATTTGCAATGATGTGGATAGAGCTAGAGTGTATTATGCTAAGTGAAATAAGTCAGAGAAGGATAAATACCATATGACCTTATTCATATGTGAAATTTAAGAAACAAAACATGAACATATGGGTCAGGCTGGAGGAGAGAGGAAAAAAATGCAAGAAACTCTTAAAGATAGAGAACAAACAGGATTGATGGGGGATGAGCTAGATGGGTGATGGGTATTAAAGAGGACAGTTGTTCTGATGAGCACCGGGTGTTATATGTAAGTGAGGAATCACTGAATATGTATGTGTCAGGATGGGCTGTGGTAACAAGTAACCTCAAAATCTCAGTGGGCTATAACACAAAAGTTTATGTCTCCCTCATGTTATGTGTCCATTGTGGATCAGCTGTGAGTTCTGCCCACAGTAGTCAGTCAGTCATGCTGACAGAGACTCCATCTTGCACATGTTCCCATAATCATCAAGGCATGGAGAAAAAAAATTTGAGGAATTGCACACTAGCTCTCAAAATTTTGCCCAGGGTGTTCCAGGCTACTTCTGCTTTCATAATTTTAGCCAAAGTGAGACATGCAATCTCTTCGGGTGGTGGGGAAATATAATAATAAAATATAATCCTACCAGGAGGTAGAGAGACAGGAATATTTGGTAAACAGCAATAAAAACTGCCATATATACTAAGGGTACTATTTTCCTCAAATATGAAAATGATCATGAAAGTCCTAATTAAAATGTAATAACTATAAAAGACCTTATTTAATCTAAAATTTTTTTCTCTATGGGGTGCCTGGGCGGCGCTGTTGTTAAGTGTCTGCCTTCGGCTCAGGGCGTGATCCCGGTGATCTGGGATCGAGCCCCACATCAGGCTTCTCCGCTAGGAGCCTGCTTCTTCCTCTCCCACTCCCCCTGCTTGTGTTCCCTCTCTTGCTGGCTGTCTCTCTGTCAAATAAATAAATAAATAAATAAATAAATAAATAAATAAAATCTTTAAAAAAATAAAAAATAAATAAAATTTTTCTCTCTAATGAGGATAAAGGTGTTGGATTTCACTTTGGGGCAAACATTAATTGTATCAATACATTTTATATCTATCTCAGTTTTCATCAATTGTAAGTTTTATTACTTGGATAAATAATATTTACTTCATATGAAATTAATAGTCTTGAGCATTTAGGGTTTTTAAAATATTTCATGAGTGGATATTTATAGATATGACAGTCCTTATATTTTCTATTGTACTTAAATTTGGAAAGTTTACCACCTGGTAAGTGTAACTACAGACAGAATAAGTATGCCAAAGGGGTTTCTATAATTAAGTGGCATATGCATGAATCATGGCCTTTCAGTAGGTTTATGTTTAATCATTAAATTATTTTTATTAAAAATGACCTGGTAATTCCAAAGTTCAATGTCTAATTTAGAGTTACATACCACTGAAACAAAGTACAATAATTTTTAGGGAGCCAAAATTGGTAGGTTTTACACATGCCAATGTGCATGTTAAGCAGAAGCCTTTTTACATGGAAAACTTATACAATAAAATGAAAGAAATGTAGGAAGTCAATATAATAAAATAATTAGTTTATAAACAGTAGGTGGGGGGTTTAATACAGATACATTGGGAGTGTGTGCTGTCTCTCTTGACTTGCCAGCATATTCACAGATGGGACTTACTTATGCACCAAAAGTATCATCTGACATCAGATAATAAAATCAGAGTCTGTGGCTACCAGACAAGGCATCCTTTTTTGCACGCCTTGTCCATCTTTAAGTGCCAAGGGCCCTGCGTGGGGCAAAGAGCACAACAGGTCATCCATAGGGTTATTTTTATAGAGCTTACGGATGTTGCAAAGCTGAAAGGGATAGCTACACTTTAACCCTTTCAGTAAGCAATAAGAGCAGTCATTTGGGAGAAGTCTGTATGAAAAATGTTAGGAGATTTAGGTTGGCAAAAGTTTACTTCAAGTTACAGTGACTTTTGGGTCCCTTCCCTTCTACGTGGGTCCATGTGATGTTGATATCGAGGGTTCAAATCCAATGTAGGGGTCCACCATGATAATGCAGGCCACATTGGTACAAAAGAGAAGTCAGTACCAGCATCAAACACCCCTTGATGTACCTGCCTGCCTTCTTCTTCAAGCAACTGCTCCTAAATGGTATTCTCAGAGTCTGCCTTTTCTTTATCAGAGATCTCTCATTTAGAGTAAGCAAGAGGAACAAATGCTGACAAGATGAGCAAGGATGGAGTGGTATGAAAATCTCATGCACTAACATGGACCATCAATTACATTCTTAGGATTGTTAGTCCCTCAAACTTCTTCATTAATTAGCTCTCGGTTATTCATCTTCCCATACCTTCTAGCTCAATTTGCTGTGACATCACACTGTGTTCAGAATGCCTCACAAGCAATGAAGAAAGACAGGATATCTTTAGAATATGAGTCTGCAGCTGGTTTAGCTAAATATCCTTCCACCCACACTGTACTACATTGATTAATTTTTAAAGAAATGGCTAAATGAAGATATTAATTATTTGTATGTGGTGCATATGCTTGCGTGCACACCATTATATTTTAATTTACTTTTTAACAAGTAAGCCAGTATGATTTTTAAATTATTTCCCATCTGGCTTACATACTAATAAAGAAAAAATCTATTAATTTTTGTGCCATATCGAATTCACCCTTTTTTTCTTTTACTTTCTAATTATATAGTTCTCGAAGAAATCAAACTAGCAAAAATGGATTTAACCTTCCTGCTTTTTAGTCCACATACATAGCTGTTTAGTATGGGAGTGAAATGAAATACTTATTTTTGGAGGTCTTAACTATGAAAACAACATGTACAGAGTTATCTCTCTATTATTTGTCTTTATTTTAATCATGCTTATGTAAAACTGAAATAAAGCAAGGCAAATTGATTATCTGGAAAATAACTAAGTGCCATATGAATTGTCGAAGAATTTAATTGTATTTTGCCTCATTTTGGTCATGTATATTATGACCAATTTTTTGGAAATTCTATAAACCACATAGAGGACGTCTGATGATTCTCTATTGTCCTGCTTATTTAATCATCACACATGATACCAGCACCATGTGTTACAAGAGATTATTTATGTACATACAAACACGTGAGACAAAGAAGTTTTGAGGCAGTAAATTCTTATAAATTAATTTATTATGGTTTTTAGAATACTTTTCCTGGTTCGAACTGTGCGTGTGTGTGTGTGTGTGTGTATTTATGGACAATTGTGCATGTTGATGATAAACAGAATTAATGAGAAAAATACATAGAGAATTTTGGATAATAGTGAGTATGTTTTCATGTATTTTTCAACATACGTCAAAAAACATTATACTTACGCATTCCGGATGTCTCAGAATAGAAACCATACTGTTGCCTTTCAGGTTAAGTGTGGACTGTCTGGAGGAGACCACAGTCTTACTGTAATGTTAGAATGAGTCACTGATTTAGTTGCCAAAGATGCAAAAGCTTTAAAGGAAGTGAGGCAAGCCCTGGGGGAGCGCCGCCGCAGCCAATGTTTGTCAAGTTCCACTTCGCTGCAGGGGAAGGCTCTTTTCTTCCTTCTCACCATCTTATTTTATTCTGTGCTTCTCTCATTCTTAGAGAACTTGTGTAGCCATCTCTGCCCTTCCATTTAAGGCGATATTTACAAGCATCGAGTTCTCTTGGTTCTCAAACACCGATACCACATTCTTATCAGTGGGGAGAAAACTATTCTCTGTTGTCCCCAGACAGAACCAAAGGCCGTTCGTTCCCTTACATTCAATTCTGTGGCTCCTATGTCACTTCTATGACGTTTTTTGACCTGGGTGGTGCTGATGCTGTGTTTGATCCAAGGTCTACGAACAGAGATGCGTTTCCCTGGACCAACCTATCGTTATTCCCTCTAAAATATATTGGGAAGTGTGGTCATCTTGAAGATAATGGAAAGAAAATGGGATCAAGTGTTAATAGATGTCCTGTCCTCTGTTGCTTACTCTCTTCGTGGCTTTAAACAAGGTCTTTTCTTTTTAAATCCCCTGAGTCATTGGTAAAATAGTACGCCTGAGAGAGTTGGTATTGTCACACAAACTCATGAATGTGAGAAAGTTTTTGTAAATCACAATACACCAGAATTATGTCTATTTTTATGCATATGACAAAAGTAGGTTTCTTAGAAATAAGCTTTCCAAAAATAATACTAATCATGGAATAAACCTACAGTTTTGCACAACAATAGGACCATCATCCTGGAAATCTTAGAATATAATATATATTTAGTTTTGTCTCCCTGAAAATAAACCTAAAGTATTCATGTATTTCAAACATAGATTTGTATCCATAGATTTTAAAAAATCACTTTTATATTCTTTAACTGTTATCACTATTTGTGTATAAAACTCTTATAATTACTTCTTTTTAAAACCTAAAATTAGCATATCTTCTGTTCACCCAATTAACTCAAATGAGTAACAAATTATTTTATAAAAGCATTCTAAACTGATAGTCTGTAATGACTCATCCAAGAAAATGTCTTTTCTATTCAGAAGTCTGCACCTCTTTTATTTTTTAGTCAAACACATAATTTACTACATAGCTTTAAAAATGTTTGCTGCATCAATCAACCAAAGGCCAATCATTTTATTCATTCCTCCATTCATGGGAGTGCCCCAGGAATGCGGATGGTGGCAGGGGATTTTCTGTGAAATTTCTGGTACAAACATGATCAGTTAATAAATACGCAAGCAATTTGTCCCTCCAATGTTTTTTTTTTTTTCCTTTTTTCAAAATTCTACTTAGTTAACGTATTGTGTAATATTGGCTTCAGGAGTAGAATTTAGTGATTCTGCCCCTCCAATCTTATAATGAACTTGCAGACTTATGGAATTGGATTCTGTCCTTCCAAACTTATAGTGAATTTGCCTGTGTTATGGAAACCTCAGATCACTGGAAGGGCTTGGTAAACAATTCTGGATTTCTCACTCATGAGATGAAAACCTAAATGCCTATTCTGAGCTTTCTTTTGGAAAGCAGGAAGTTGAAATCCCTGCTTTATTTCAAGAGCTGGTGGCCTGATGTGTTAAACTGGCTTGCTAATAAAGAAATACATGAGCCCAGAGAGTTAAGAGAAAGAGTGAGAAGTTCACATGCCACCTTAACAGCCTGTTGGCATTCTACTGTGTTCTGTCCCTTCTTGACGGCCATGCTTCAATGATGTGTTGCTCCTTTGCCATGGTAGCACTTTTACTCTGCAGTAGACATCACCTTGGGATTGTTTTCATCTTTTGCGAATGGTTTAGCCACTGCTTCTTCCTTTCAGTTCTCAATATTAGCAATAGAACTATTTCAATATTTTTATTTTTTGCAAAAATGTGACTTTCAATAATGGCATTTGAAAAAGTTGGATCATTCACCGTAGACTAGAAAAGTTATCTTTTTCTTTTTAAGTCACCTAGAACTTGCTTCCAGACTTGGGAGGTTACTTACTGGCCTCTGTGAGGTACCAAAACCACAGCACTGAATTGGAAATTAGGAGACCTGGATTTGGGTCTTGCTCTTCGCTAACTAGCTGAGGAGTTTAATCCTATGCTTCAGTTTCATCCCTGTGTGACCCTGGACAAGTCATTTCAGTTCCTTTGTGCCTCAGTTTCCTCACCTGTAAAAGAAGATAATAAAAGCGTCTACCTCTTAGCATTATTGTAAGGAGTCCATGAGATTATAAAGGGCCCAGAACAGCACCAGGCTCATGCTAACAACATGTGTGGTATCTATAATAATGTAATAGTAATCTGTCTTGTCATAGTTCCTGTATTATCTTTCTTCACAAGGCTATGATGAGAACCAAATGACAGAATACATGTTGTATTCATTTTTGTAGTGCCTCACAGCCAATTGTCACTTAGCAGCTTAAAACAACAGTTATCGATTATCTCATTTTCTATAGGTCAAAAGCCTAGGTCTGGCCTAGCATGATGCTCTGCTCAGAGCCTCGTAAGACTGAAATCTGGGTACCAAGTAAGGTGTGTTTCTTTCTGGAGCCTGAGATCCTCTTGCAAACTCATGTGGCTGTTGGAAGAATTCATTTCTTTAGGATGGAAGTCCCCATTTCTTGCTAGATGCCAGCAAAGGGCTACTCTCAGCAACTGGAGACTGCCCGCCCCTCCCTGCCACGTGGCCCTTTCCACATTTGGCTGTTGCTTTCTTTCAGGCCAGGAAGAATGTGTTTCATTGGCTTCCAATCCCTTGCCACCAGCTGAAGAAAACTTGCTTGTACAGGGCTTACCTGATCAAGTCAGGCCACCCAGGTGAATCTCCCATTAGCCATATCTTACAACATGATCATGGCATGATATCTTAACATGTTCGCAGGTTCCACCCCCACTTAAGGGGAGGAAATCATATGAGAGTGAGGGTCATCTTTGAATTCTGCCTACCACAAATGTGAACATAAAGTGAAAAGTTAAAATGATATACCAGCTGCACATTATTATAGGTCCTATAACTGCCATCGTCATGCTGATCATGATATCAAATTTTTATCCTCATACAACACTATTCTACTTATTTTCAAAGGTTTAAATTAACTGTAAAGAGTATTCCAATTCATTCGATAACCACGCAGCTCAGAGCTTTGCATTTGCTTCATAACTCCCCCAATTCCTATTCTCTTTGACTGGCATATTTACTTCCCACATTCCCTCCCTTGATCCTTGAGTCAATGACTCACAGCACTCCCAAGAACAAAGTTCTGTGAGAAGTATGTTCTATTGAGTTCACTAGTCCATAAAATCTCAACCATTATCTCCTTTACATGTACGCAGCAATCCTGAAATTCCCTATGGCCTGGTTGTGCTCAACTCTAAAACAAACTAAAGAAAAGGTAATCTTTTCCAGTGCTTTAATGATATTTAACCCAGGGTCTAGTATAACAGACTCCAAGATGTTTATTCATAGACAGCAGGAGTGAGCCTAAAATGATCCTGTGGTCTGGCTGTCATTTCACCAGTGCTCATGAGGGCCTCATATTGTAAAAAGCTCAATAAATAATAAAATAGAATATAAATTAAAAGTAAATATAAAGTAGAATATAAAATAAAAATATAATAAAAGAATGATGTAGGGAAAGGTTTAAAATGATTACACCGTCCATGAAAATGGAATGGGGAAACTTAACCTAGAAATCCAAACAAGAATCTTCCAGTATTTTGTTAATATAAGTACCTTTAGGGCAGAGACGAATTCTATGCCCACACAGAGATTAGTAAAACTTTGTTCATGAAATAAAGTATAATTTTATTTAAAAAAGAATACAGACTAGAAATTATATCTGTGTTCAAAACCATCTTTGCCACTGTTGACATTTTGATCATGGATGTGTTACTTTTTCCTCATTAAGACTTTGTTTTTGCCTCTTTAACTTGGAGGTAATACTGTCTACTTAAGACCATGTTCTGTGGAGTAAGTGAAATGACCTACGCTAAGTTCTTAGGACAATACCCAGTACGGAGTGAACATTTAGTAACTGATGACTATTGTTATTGTTATTTTTATTCATTTTAATTATGCTAACGTGTGGCCCAATGTCTGGAATGTATTAAGCGCTCAGAAAATATTACTTTCTTTACCCTTCTTCAATACCTGTTTGTTAATTGAACTGCATCTGTCAAGGAGAGTATTTCAGGTATTTTCAGTCTGAAATACATTAGGAGGTTACCATTTGTCTGATTTTATTTCATTTTATACAACTTTCTTCCCCCCCTTCCTGCATGCCTGCCTACCTCCATCCTTCCTTCTTTCCTTGTCTTTCCTCTTTTTTCTTCTCTCTGTTCCTTCCTTCTCTTTCTCTTTTTTTCTCAAGCAGATATTATTTTAAATTTCCGAACAACCTATGTCAGCAAGTCTGGCCAAGTTATCTTTGAAGCAAGATCAATTTGCATCCACTACGTCACAACGTGGTTCATCATTGATTTAATCGCTGCCCTGCCTTTTGATCTCCTGTACGCTTTCAACGTCACAGTGGTGAGTAAAGTGCTCCCTTCCACATGACCTTGAAGGTTATTTTTAACCCTGTGTTTATTTTCCACATGTTCAGGTTTTAAGTGTTTGTGACAATTTGTGCATGCAGGACTTCGTGCGCTCCTGAATAAAGATGCCAAAGTGGCCAGTGGTACACAGGCCACAGATTGTCCACTTGAGGAAGTTACTTCCTTTTGAAATTTACCTTTCCTCTTTGAGTTATTTAAATATCTAGACCAGGATATACCAAAAGCCTGAGTTTATCATCAGTACTGACTCAGAACAGATCCTTTGGTAAGGAAACCATCTGCAGGAATATAAGCATTACTTTATATTACTGAAGCAGATATTTGCCTCCGAAGTTCAGGGGAGAGTTTAAGATTTCTTCCAGTTTTATGACTTTTACTCTCTACCTCTTGAGTATTTCATTATTCACCTGCAAAACAAATAAAAGACTGATCAAGATACGGAAGAATACAGAAATTAAAATAAAAGTATTCAACCACTTCTTAGAAGTCCTTGTAAAAACGTTGGGTGGGCAGAAACCTAAATGACACAATGACTATGAACTAGAGAGCTCTGTTGGATTTTTAATTTTTCTCTAGGATTGTAACTTCTCCTCTTTCTTCGTGGAAAGCCTTTATAAAACCTCATGTCTCCTCACAGGAAAGCAAGTATGTCCACTTAAGGTAGTAGCTATTTTTACTATTGAACAATTGTTGTTCTTAAAAACATTAAGTGCTCTCTTATACATAGAGAGACTTTTAGGGAGGTATGATAGCATTTGGGGGCCAGTAATGCAATTTGCTGCTAGAGTAACCAATTTTAGCAGGCAAAAATTTACTAAACATTAGTTCAAATTAAACATATTTCTTACTCAGTTGACAACCCCTTGAGATTCTCCATCAAGAATTTAAAAGCATAGTTTTCAATAATAAGGTGATCAGTGTTTTTCAAATACAGTCTTTATTGACTTCGGAATGAAGATTGAACTGTAATCCTGCCTATTTAGTACAGATATCTGCATTTGTTAATTACCTAATAGTATTTTTCTTTTTTCTTTCTTTCTTTCTTCCTTTCTTTCTTCTTTCTTTCTTTCTTTCTTTCTTTCTTCTTTTTTTTTAAGATGGAAAGTTGAGGGTGTCAACATCTTTAAGAGGTTTATAAGTCAACTGAAAGGAAACCTCTGGGGGAAAATTTAGTATATAATATCAATCAGTGCCACATTGAATTGTTATCCAGGCTTTTTAAAGTGCTTTTTAAAATTGAATTTGACTAGATAAGTGTACTATAATGAACGCATAATGACTTAAAACAAGGCTTTTGCAAGATTGCAACAAAAAAAAATTCAAAAGAAACACATAATTCACAAAATGCTAAGAAAAATTTTCCACATTCTCCTGGAGAATTATTAAATAAATGGTGTTTAATAGACTGTACTCTAACTTAACTTACTGCTTTGCTACTAAATACTAATAATATTTTTTTATATTCCATTTCTCTTTGGGCACTGAACAAATAGAATCATTTAAAATATATGTTATATAATTATTTTTAAAATATATACAATTTTAAGATACATAGTATATTTATATATCATTAACATCCTCATTGCCTAAAATTAACACCAAGGATTTTTGAAAAAGTCTATTTCTCATATTTTGATGAATTTTAAATACTTGCACACTTTCACTGCATTCTTGCTCCCTTTCTTCATTCTGTCTTGTGAAATCTGGCATGAACATTTTATAAAGAACATTCAGCATCTATGTTAGAAAGAAAGAAAAAGAGGAAGGAATAAAGAAATCTCTTTTCAGTGGTAATTTTTCTGCTTCTCACAGGAGTGAGCATATGATCCTTAACAAATTGGCACATAAATTTGCTATGCCCCAAATACATTAGTCAAGATGAAATATTTTGTTTGAACAGAAAAGCTTGTTCAATGTATTATATTTACTCCCCAGGAAAACATAAGTTATGAGGAAAAGTTTACACATTATGTGATTTTTATATTGCACAGACTTACAAAAAAAGGGGAGGGGGAGAAATAAATAAATAAGCAAACACAGGCGTTGGCTTTCCAGATTTAAAATACATCCAGTTAGTGCATCTCTGTAGATGACATTCAAAAACGCATTACAACCACCAAAAACGTATTGGATGCTCTAATTTTGACTTTGCCCATAATTGCTGATGGTAAATGTTTTATATACAACTCACACATTTCTTTAATACGATTCAGTGTGTGTAAGTCACTATGAAAGGCACTCTGAGAGACGAAGTTGTGAATGAGACATAGAAAATATGATAGAGTGAAAAAAGCAAAAGTATAAATCCCAGTCTTACCATTTACCATCTGAGTGACTTCCTTGGGAAGTTAACATCAAAATCAGCAAAATGAGCATAAAAATCGCTACAGGGTTTCTCAGCAGCCTAAAAAGGCAACATTTCTATAAAATACCTTGCTAAGTGTCAAACACCTAGAAAGACCTCAGTACATGTTAATCAACTTCTCTCTCTCTCTCTCTTTCTCCCCCCTAGTGGATTGCGAGGGGGCGGTTATGTCCACCTGGTAATAGGGGAAACTACTATTAGATCGGGGGTTCTGATGACTACATCACTGTCTGCACCTGCCTATAAGGTGCTTCTAATTTTTATCAGTGACAAATTCAGAGCAACATCCCAAGAGCAGAAAGAATACTTTCCCTTTTTTCAGATTATATATTTCCATCTAAATCAAATATGCTTCTTTCTTGTGTCATTCATTAAGAGTCCAAACTCACATCTTGCAGCAAGAAGCTGTTGACGCAGATGGGAATAAGTATATATTTTTTTCAAAAGTGTTTTTCCAAACGACTATTGTTCTCATGTAAAGACAACCCCCATTCTTCCCTCGAACATCCTTTTTCTGGTCAGAGAAAATGGGGAGATTGACCACATCAATATTCTATGCTCAGTGGTGTCTTCGTCTGCTCAGGCTGCTGTAACAAAATATTATTGACTGGACGGCTTAGACAATAGAAATTTATTTCTCAGTTCTGAAGGCTGAGAAGTCCAAGATCAAGGTTCCAGCCAATTTGGTTCTTCACATGGGCTCTCTTCCTGGCTTGCAGATAGCTGTCTTCTTGCTGTGTTCTCATATGGCGAGGAGAGTGAGAGACTGGGTTAAGGAGAGAGGGAGCCAGGGAGAGAGGAAGAGAAGAGGGGGAGAGGGAGCATTCTCTGGGCTTTTCTTATAAGGGCACTAATCCCATCTTGAGGACTCCACCCTCATGACCTCATTTAAACCAAATCACTTCCCAAAGGCCCCATCACCAGTTATCATCACATTGAGGGCTAGGGCTTCAACACATGAGATTTGGAGGGACAAAATTCAGTCCACAGCAGATGGCTTCCTCCATTTGGGACTTCTGTTTGAGGTTTCATTTTAATTACAAAACTGTCATCTATCTATCAGATTCTTCTACCTATAAAACAAACTCCACCCCCGGTAATTCCTCCAAGCTACAAAGTAGATATTGCAAAGTACTGGCATGTAATCATCTGGTTTACAATGAGCTGGAGAAATGACAGATGAGAACTTGGCTGTGAAGGAGAAGAAAATAAAACTAGACACACAAGAATGAGAAAAAGAAATAAAAGCACAGCTAGCTGGCAAGTGCTTCAATTGACCTGATGATTTTATTATATTTCAGTAGAGAATAATTTATAAGATTACAACTGTAAACACTTTCATTGAATTTCTATTATTATATTGAGTGTAGAGTGTTTTGTATCTCAATTTATTACCCATTCATTTAACACATATTTATTGAGCACTTACTATATGTCAGGCATGCTCTAGGTACAATTTTTTAGACATAAGGAGAGATGGATAGTGGAGGAAGGAACTAGTAGTCAACAGACTCTAGAGCTAATTATAAAGGCAAATTTCCAGAAGATGCTGACCTTGTTTATGATTCTGTCTGCTGAGGAAATACCGTTCTTAGGTGTAGTCATACAAACGAATTTCTTCCCCTTTATTTAGGGTTCCTTGCACACACACACACCCCAAGTTAGAAAAGGTCAAGTAATTTATCAAACTCTGTTTGCATATGAGCTAATACTTTATTTGCCTTTTCTGTTTTAGAATGCTCCTTGAGGCTCTTTGAGGTGTGAAAGAGTATGCATTAGTGCACCACATGTGTTGTTAACAATGAGAGTGACCATTCTGGTGGACCCCAATGGTGCACACTTTTCAGTTGGGTCCTGAAGTCAGGAAAATAATCCCTTAGCTGCAAGCGTATTGTTTTAGTGCATACAAAGACAGGACCTAGGAGAGTTTTCAAAAATTTTGTTCCATTTTATTTTGGTTCCCTAAGCATGTTTGTTTGAGAGAGGACTCAGAATGTATAAGCTTCAGGCATGTGTTTTCTCCATCGATGATGTTAGAAAGAAGAGAGCATAGCACACGAGACAGGAGATGCTACTGCTATTTGTGAGTAGATCTTACACAAGTTTGATAGATCTTATCACTGTTTGCTTCAAAAACGAAGTTACCTTTATTACCACTTCACAGGGTTTTACTTCAGTGAATACAAATTATTGTTATAAAGCCACTCTTACATGGAGGAAGGGATGTGGAATTGAAAGAAAATGTATGTAAGAGGTGGAGACACCTTATGTTCAATCCCGAAACCATAATGTGTGTCAGTTGTGTATCGGAACATACAAAATTATATTCAATCAAATAGTAGAGAAAAAAAGATAAATCTTAAGGAAAATAAGTATTAATTTGAAGAAATTAAATTGTCTTATCTTTTATTCTACCACCTCTTGATATAATATATTGAGAAGGGACATTGGTATGGTCATAAAAATGACCATAGGATTGGAATCGTGATTATATTTAATTTCAAAAACTTTGCAGAATGGCTGTATGTTAAAGTAACTGTCGTAGCATGGAATGAGCCGTGGGCCAAGTTGTGCTGCTCTGTCTCCTCCCACAGGTGTCTCTCGTGCATCTCCTGAAGACCGTCCGGCTGCTGCGTCTTTTGCGTCTCCTGCAGAAGTTGGACCGTTATTCCCAGCATAGCACAATCGTCTTGACTCTGCTCATGTCCATGTTTGCGCTCCTTGCACACTGGATGGCGTGTATCTGGTATGTCATTGGAAAAATGGAGAGGGAAGACAACAGCCTTCTGAAGTGGGAAGTTGGTAAGGGCTTACATTTGTCACATTTTCCATTTTTAAGTGAAAAGGAAGATTGTCTAGAATTTGAAGGAGGTGAAAGATGAGTCCATAAATATGTCCTCTGACTGTCGATTTGTCTAATATTTTTTAGGGGCTGGGGGGCCGTCCATGATACAAGTGATTTTTTTTGAGAAAGTTTTTTGGAAAATCGTTATATATATTTTAAAGAGTAATGGGTTAAGATTTCAATGGGCTAACTGTTTAAAGTGACCGGCCAGTCTGTGGACGTGTTTAGATAAGTAATGTGTGATCTTATCTGACATATTGAATGCAGAGCTGGTACCATTGAATCACTGGGCAACTGGCCTATGGCGGTCGTTGCAGTGAGAGAGAGAGTAACATATTATAGTGACACACTTTCCACATTTAGTATAGTTTGAGAATTTGTGATGATAAGAGGGGACTGGATATTCACAAATATAATTTGTAGAATTTTGTGTCCCCATAATGCATGGGAATTTAAGGGAGATTTTCCCAAGTGTTACATAATTCTGCATAAATGAATCTGAAATGTGCTGCACAGGAACACATTTTTAAACTTATGTTAACCAAAAGAACTTTACAGAAAATGAAATTCTGAAGACTATAACCCTCTCTCCAAAAATATCTGCATTCTTCTCCCAGTCATTGCCTTTAGAGATTTGTCAGAGTATCCCGTGTAGAATTCTTTTTTTTTTTCCCCCTCTTATTCTGACATTTCATCAAAAGAATCTGTTTCTTGGTTGGCTAGAAAACTCTTCACTTCCTTTCTCCAAAAATCAATCTTGAACTTTTGGAAGCTCAGACCTTTGCACAGGGATGAAGCCACAGAGAGTCCCAAGAGAGAAACATGCTCTAACTTTTCATACCAACACTTAATGGCAGAATGCATTGGGAACACCCCGGGGTTAGCTCTCACAATGCCACCCTCTCACCAGAGGGCATACATCAAGCTTTCAAAGTATGTCTTTGGAGAATGAGCTGGAGACCCTAAAAAAACAGATTCCGGGGAGTGGATCTCCTGTCTACATTCTTAAAAAGGCTCCTACACATCTCAATTTTGACCCTAAGCTACACCAAAGCAATGAATGTGTTCTGATAATTTTCATCTCAGACTGGTTTTATCTTCCTTATCAAAGTACTTCTTCTGTGTCTTGCTGTGGATCTTAATTCTCAGAAATGAAGTCAAGGGAGAAATTAAACTGCAGCGTGAAAGCAGGTATATTCTACATAGAACGAATATGAGATGAGATGTGAGAGAGTGAGAGAGGGAAGACAGGGAGAGGAAAAGACAGTGGGGGGAGGACAGAGAAGAGTTGATTAAAAGGAGGATTGAAGTCTGGGTTGTACTTGGATTAAAACATTTACTATCCTTTAGTATGGTTTCCCTTTCTATTTTCTTGTCCTGAAGGCTCCCTCATCGCACACTCTGGTGTAGTCTAATGGTGTTCAGTGAATTACAGCATCAGATCTCTGCCCTTTGTTTTGAATCCATATTAAGATGCTGACTTGTGGTCAGCCACCTGATTCCTTTCTGGGCCTGACCTAATTTCCTTCAGGCCCCAGACCTATACACTCATATTAATTTGTAAGGCCTGTCTAGTCTGAGAGTCTCCAGATGGGGAAATTCAGCTTATTCACGCTCTCAAATTTAGTTAGATGAGGAAAGCTTTTTGTTTCATTTCCAACACACCAGTTATGCTGCAGATGTACAAACTAGTTGTTGTTTTTCTTCCCACAAACACACAGAGGTATTGATTTTCCAAGAAAAAAGAAGCCAACCATCTAAACTGCTTCAATATTGCCCCCTACCACTCGTACTCTTAAACCTGATGCTGTGGTTCAGTGTAATGAACGGGAGCTTGTGAGGTGGAAGTCAAGCCACCAAGAAAGCACTGACATAATACAAGGAAGAGGAGAAAACATTGGGTTGGGGCAGCAGAACAGTCCTGGTCATGGCTCCACCACTAACTACTTGTGAGATTTGCAGCAATTTTGTTCACCTCTATAGGCCCTCGGTTTCCTCATCTAGAAAGTGAAAAAACTCACCACATAAGTCAAAAGACTATTTCAGTTTCCATGATTTATGACTTTAATGGAAGAACAAACCCAGTATTGTGTGCTTTTTTTTTTTAAATCATAGTTCAGCGTCCACATAAACTGTCAATAGCAACCACGCAATGTCAACAAGTTTGAGGAAAAAGGATGTGTCAGGAAGTACATCTTGTGATCACAGCATGTTAAAGAATTGATATGTTTTACTCAGTTATGATAAGAATGACTGAACCTTTATCTTTAGAGAATTAGATTTCCTGTCCCAACACCTCTCAGAATATGATCAGAAAGGTAGTATGCTAATTATGTCTGTCAATATTGGATTTACAGCCTTGGTTACAAGGACTTTCCCTGCCCTTAAAATTACTTGTGTTAATGTTCATTTAAAATGTTCTCCAGCTGAGATTTGGACACCAATAATTATGACCTTTTCTACCTAATTTTGTAATGAAGCAGCTGAGAATCTAGGCTAATTTAGTTTTTACTATAGAATTTGTACACCAGTATTGTTTTACCTTTTTGGTCCAACTACCATGAATCAAAAAAATTCTTCACACAAATAAAGTTCTTTATGGTGTGACTAACATTAGATTATAGAACAGATTCATATTCCCAAGGGATAAATGGAATTTTCTTTCTAATCATCATTAATTGCCTTGAAATAATTTTTCCCCCCTTTCTGTCCTTGGCAGGTCTACTACTTACAGCTAGAAAGAGTTCCAGTATTTTGCATCAGATCAAATCAAAGTTAATCTTTAAAAAAGATTGTAATATCGCTTCTCTATAAGTTACCTATTTTTGGAAGGAAGAATTAATACTCGTGGACTAATTATACCAGAGGCTGGTTATGAACAGATTTGCCTGGTGTTATTTTTAACATATTCTTATGAGCTTTTATACTATATTTTAAGATATGTAAGGTTTGGCTTATTGTTTCATGGAATTTTAGCCTTGGGAGGACCTTAGCCTAACTTTTTTTTTTTTTTTAATAGTCAGAAATCCAGCTCTAGGCTATACAAGCTCTGTGATGTAGGGGTTATTATCTGTTGTATCCACTGCTGTATCCCCGCTGGGGTGTATAGTTCCTAGCACATGGCAAATGTGTGAAAAAAAAATGTTGAATGAGTCAATCTTCAAGATCATTCAATTACTAAGTGACAGTCATGGGACGAGAACCTAGATTCCCTAACTCCTTGTGTAAAACTCCTTCTAATAATTTTGGATATTATGAAATTAGAGGAAATGGCTCTAATTTCACAAATATTTTTTGGCAGGAAGATTGAGAGGAGAAGAACAAATAGGGTGATCACTGAAGATTTGGTTACTCATTCAAAAAATATGTTTTGAGTGCCCACTGCACGCTTGCTTGGTCCTGTGTAAGGCGCTTGAGTTACCAAAACTGATATTATACTTAACGTCATGGAACTTGAAGTCCAGTAGTCAAACAGAGACAAATAGCTCAATGGATATATCGCAGTGTGATAGTTCTGTAACTGGAACACGCATAGAGGGGAGGCAGCTAGATCTAGCTAGAATATCAGCAAAGGCTTTTCCAAGATGAGCTGGTTTTAAGGGATGAACAGGTCTTGTGTCTACAGATGCTGAGGAAGGGGCATGCGTGAGAGCTGGAATGTGACTACATGAAGCAGGTTGCTAGGAACCAGCATAAAGAGTGAATGGGGTAGTAAGGTGATGAAGCTAAAGAGGCCAGGAGTCAGGGACCAGATCTTTAAAGACCATTCAGCGAAGCATGAAATTCTCTCATGCAGTGATCTTTTGAATATAGACCACCAGGGACTAGGGGGAGATGTTTTGCTCTGCTTCATTTTCGGTATCTATAAACTGGCAATAATAATGGTGCCTATCTCATTAGGGTTGCCAGTACTAAACTAGCAAATCTATGGAAGCATTTAACACTGTGCCTGGCACCTAGTAAATTCTCGACAGATAGTAGCCATTACAGACATCATTACCATTTTATTATGACAGTTACTTCTAATAAGGAAAGTACCGTGAACTGTGACTACTGATATTATGATTTCATATGGGAAGGGTATTAAGAATTGCTCTAAAAAATATGTGCCTTTAAGTTTAGTTGTAGTGCTGGACAAGAAATTTTATGCTTTTGCCTATCTTCAAAATAAAAAAGCCCACACTTTATATTTGAGTCAGTCTCTGAAAAATTGGTAAATTTCACATAGCCTGACGATTGCTCACATGCAGATTTCCCCTTCCAAGTTACTATAGGCGACAGGTCCAACATCTGTCCTCTAAGCCTATTTGGATATAGAAAACTTTTATGGAACTTAGTGCTTCAAGGGCAATATTTAACACTACATTAAAGCAGCATAACACAACTGGGTCTAAGTGTGCTTTTTATTTATTTTTTTTAATTTTTAAAAGTTTTATTTATTTGAGAGAGAGAGAAAGAGAGAGAGTGGGAGGAGGGGCAGCGGGAGAGAGCAAGAGAGAATCTCAGGCCGACTCCCCACTGAGTGCAGAGCCCCATGCAGGGTTCCGTCTCAGTACCCTGAGATCATGACCTGAGCTGAAATCAAGAGTCAGACGCTGAACCAGTTGAGCCATCCAGGCACCCCTAAGTGTGATTTTTAAATTAAAATTTTTATTTTGGCTGCAGACATGTTTCAGAATGATCTCTTTGGGGCGGGGGGTGTCTTTACTTATTTTCTATAAGAAGTCTTCAATAAATACCCAGCTAGAAATGTGTGAGAAAACATGCATATTTCTGTACATGGCAATTAATGTAGGGATATATTATTTTAATGTTAACAGATGAAGTTAATTAATGACTTATAAAGTTCAATAAGTGATGTTGAATTAGTCCTTAAAGAGCTCCTTAGGATACTGAATATAATGGTTCTGATTTAAATGAGAAAGATTTGGATTTGAATCTTGCTTCAGGGATTTACTAGGCATGTGATTTTGGCCACGATGACTTCAGTGTGTGACTTTTTATACAAGGATCTTTAGTTTTCTCGTCTGTAAAGTGGGTATGGTAGTACTGACCCTCAGTGGTTTTGAGTATTGGAGGTACTCAAGTTGACATTCCTAACATAGTCTGGTACATAGTACATTCTTGCAGCTGAGAGCCACCACCAATACAACCACCTCCTCCATTCTTTATACTAATTAGGGCTAGTCCTACCTCCTGTTTGTCTCTGATTCACAGTCCTTGAAGGGAGAATCCAAGTGGCCAAGCTTAGGTCGCATGCTCAGATACTGACTGCTGGGGTGAGAAGGACTTCCCACCTTACACTTCCGTGGTGGGAAGCGGGGCCCTGTTATCTCCCCATTACTACGTATGATGGAAAATACCTGCTTCACATAAGATTTTAAACAGCCAAAAAAAAAAAAAAAAAAAAAGATGACTGTCTTCTACGATAACATCTTTACCCTTACATTTAAAAGCAAACAGCACGACTTACAAAAACATTTATTAAAATGTTTCTATGAATCATATCCTCGGACATCATCATGTCAAATGGAATTAACTGAAAAGTGGAGATGTGGTCATCATGAATGCTTCTTGCTTCCTGCCGTACAGTCTGCGCTCCTTACGTAAACATCACAGTGGCCTTCTACTTACCAAGCTGCGCTCCCTCGGCTAGACTGCATCTTGGTCAGTAGCTCCCAGTTGTAGCCAAAATGCTTCCTTACATTCTTTCTCAAAGTTATCTCTGCTTCTAAAGCTATGACATGCTGAACTTTAAAATAGAAAATCTGCTACAGAGGTTAGAGATGAAACTATACTATAACAGAGAGAAGCTTTTTTATCTTTTAATCCTTTGGCTGGAGTAAGCTTATCCATTGTGGTTGCCTAAAAGTGTATCTGTACAAATAACCAAGAACAGGGGGGGGGAGCCCAAAAATCTAGAAAGGGAGGAAAAGGATTAAGAGAGATATCATTTTTTATACACAACTAATGAGTCATCGAGCCTTACATCGGAAACCGGGGATGTACTGTATGGTGACTAACATAATATAATAAAAAATCATTAAAAAAGAAAAAGAGAGATATCATTTTCAAACTTGCATTGATCATTTTAATCCTAAATCTGATCCAAGTTGGATAAAACATCATAAAAGCTGATTGATTCAAAGGGTTCTCTAGTTATTAACTGCTTAGCATTTACAAGCCTCATGCAATGGGGAAAAAAGCGACCAGTCTTATGATATCATGAGCAGGGTTATTTCAATAATTATACCAATTTTTCCTTAAGAAGATAGAATTGACTAGTACTCTACATTTTTAGGTTTTGTATAAAGGATTATAAAAAACTTTTTTAGATAACCCTTATCTATAGAATCTCATTTTGGGAATATATGAAATAAAGAAAGGCGGGGGAAGCCTAAAATGGAGGTTTCCAGCCATTAAAATGTACCCTAGTGAGGGACACCTGGGCTTTTTTTTAAAACACAAGATCTTAAACTTTAATGTGTACTTAAATCACCTGAGTATAACATAAGAACTAGGATGATCGGTAGGGGAAGAAAGGGATAAAGAAAGGGGGGGAAATCAGAAGGGGGAATGAAACATGAGAGACTATGGACTATGAGAAACAAACTGAGGGCTTCAGAGGGGAGGGGGGTGGGGGAATGGGATAGACCGGTGATGGGTAGTAAGGAAGGCACGTATTGCATGGTGCACTGGGTGTTATACGCAACTAATGAATCATCGAGCCTTACATCGGAAACCGGGGATGTACTGTATGGTGACTAACATAATATAATAAAAAATCATTAAAAAAATAAATAAATAAATCACCTGAGTATTGTATTAAAATACAGATTTTAATTCAGTAAGTCTGAGATGGAGCCCGAGACCCAGCATATTTTAACAAGTTCCCAGGCAAATCCCAGACTGCTGGTCCCCCCACCATACTTTGAGTAGCAAGATTTTAAACAGTCTTGGAGATTTCTGCGACTTTAATATTCCCAGTCCTAAACCAGCAACAGCTCAGTCCTTCCTATCCTTTTCCACATTGCTATCCCTTTTCAATCCTCATCACATCTGTGAATTTATTTGGACATAGTAATGGACCAGGGAGATCCACTGAGAAAGAATTAACCTCAATGCTGAAGCAATACAACACAGTGGTTTAATTTTTTTTTAAGATTTTGTTTATTTATTTATTTGTCAGAGAGAGAGAGAGTAAAGCAGGGGGAGAAGGAGGCAGAGGGAGAAACAGACTCCCTGCTGAGCAAGGACCCCCAATGTGGGACTCGATCCCAGAACCCTGAAATCATGACCTGAGCTGCAGGCAGACACTTAAACAACTGAGCCACCCAGGCGTCCCAACATAGTGGTTTAAATATCATCATCAGAAACAATTTATATTATTGGTAGTTCTGAGAAACTAAAATTGAATACCACCAGTTTTAAAAAGAGTTGCCGATGTTCTATTTTTGTAAAGGTTTCTGGAAAACAGAAACGTTTTCATTTTTCAGAGCAAGATTTTACTCTTTTACCATAAGGAGCAAATGGTTTATCCTTTTCTTTCTTTCTTTCTTTCTTTTTGAGTATAGTTGACGCATAATGTCACATTAGTTTCAGGTGGCAAATGGTTTATTCTTAAAATTCAGATTTTCATTGTACTTTCTGAATATAATGATAAACTTTGCATAAAAATTGAAGAAATAAAGTATATATAGATGTCCAATTCTGAGGTTGAATTATCTCCATAGTCTGACCTTGGGTGTTTCAAAATTATTTGGGCATTTAGAAATCAAGCAGTACAAAATTAGCTTTTAATGGCCTAATGTTCTCAATCCTTTGATAGGGAAATTCTGGGTTCCAGGTAGCAGACTGGGAGTTAATATGATTTCACATTGCCAGGGTTGCTCAAAAAGAGGACATACTTCATACTTAACAATTAGAAAATACTGAGGCTGAAATATACTCAGAATCTCCTTGTACCAGAGTTTCCAAATACATTCAGTCTTCAGACTATACACTCCAAGCAATAAATGGTTCTATTGTCATATAAGTTTGAGAAATGAAGCCACTCCATCCCATCATGAAGGACTGACCAGGTAAATTAGCACAGTGTGAGCTCAGAGAAATCCCAAAGAACCTGATTAAACTTTTTTTTTTAAGATTTTATTTATTTATTTGACAGAGAGAGACAGCGAGAGAGGGAACACAAGCAGGGGGAGTGGGAGAGGGAGAAGCAGGCTCCCAGAGGAGCAGGGAGCCCGATGCGGGGCTCGATCCCAGGACCCTGGGATCATGACCTGAGCCAAAGGCAGACGCTTAACGACGGAGCCACCCAGGCGCCCCTGATTAAACTTTATTTAACCCAAATGTTGCATACATTTATTTTACCTCATAACCTTTCCTTTTTTGTACTATGCATTATTAATATTCTGTTAACATCCTGTGAATTTGGAGTTAAAAACACACACCTTAGGAATAGTTACTAGACTTAGTATCATAGTAGGAGGAATAATTATTATTTTTATCTTTTTAAAAATATGGGATACCACATGTATCATTTCACAGTAAATCTTTACGAATAGGGAGAGAGAGTATCCTCATCTATAAGATGGAAATAATAAAAAAAATACCTACTTTAGAGAGTAGTTGTGTTGCAGGATCATTGATCATGATGGTCAAGAAAGAATTCTTGAGGGGCGCCTGGGTGGCACAGCGGTTAAGCGTCTGCCTTCCGCTCAGGGCGTGATCCCGGCGTTCCAGGATCGAGCCCCATATCAGGCTCCTCCACTGTGGGCCTGCTTCCTCCTCTCCCATTCCCCCTGCTTGTGTTCCCTCTCTCACTGGCTGTCTCTATCTCTGTCGAATAAATAAATAAAATCTTTAAAAAAAAAAAAGAAAAAGAATTCTTGAGACCTTTTATGGTGTAAACTAGTAATTTTATTCAAGTAGCATGGGGACAGGACCCATGTGCAGAAAGAGCTTCACTTTTGCTGTATAAAGCTGGTGGTTATATGCTTAGTGCTCAAAGGGGACGGGATATGCAAGGAGTATTAGAACATGAGTGTGTCTTCAAGTTTCTACTCATAAAACTACTTTCACCGAGATCTCTCTGGTGCTTATCATTCAGCTCGATATTAACTATCAGTGAGATGTACCGGCAGTCATGAGACCCTTTAAGTTTGTAGCAACCAGCACTTACTTGATCCTTATAGAGACTGTGCAAGCTATAGGTCAGCCTTCTGAGCTAAAGGTGAACATTTTTCTGCTTCTCTACCTCATCAGTTGGGTGAGCTTAAGCAAACTAATATATATAGAAACAGTTTGCAAACTGAAAATTGCTGTAGAATTATGACACAATCATTGTGTTAGTAACATACACACAAACACACATACATGCATATATGCATATGCGTATAAGTGTATCTCTCTTTCTCTCTTTCCAGAGAGACATTATGTACATACTCTGCCACAAACTCCTGTCTTTATGTTCTTCCCATGATACTGATCTTGGTGCGCCCATCTAAAGAACCCATGCATAATACATGTATTTGGGTGAATGCAGGAATGAATGAGTGGACCGCAAGTAAAGGCTTCTGTCCCATATCAATGGGTCATCTCACTCAGATTCAAAGAGGAAGAGGTTCTGAAATTAGTCTTCCTTCAGTGTTTGGAAGTAAGGTACACCGGGTTGGTCTTTCCTTAGATTATCTCATCATTTATACAATTAAAGAACAAAATTCTCATTGCTCATTTGGTTAAACTGTATTGCTATGAAGTATAGATCATACAATAATAGGAAGCCAAAGAGAGAGAGAGAGAGAGAGAGAGAAACCAAGAAACACACTCTTTCTAGAGAACAAACTGATGGCTACTAGAGGAGAGGTTAGTTGGGGGGGGAGTGAAATGGGTAGAAAGGATTAAAGAATACATTTATCATGATGAGCCCTGCATAATGTATGGAATTGTCGAATCACTATATTGTACACCTGAAACTACTATAACACGGTATGTTAACTCCACTGGAATTAAAATTAAAAACTGAATAAAAAATAAATAAAGTATAGAAAGCCAAATGTCAGGATTCTATTTCAATTGAATAGCATTAGGATATTTTGTCTATCCAGGGGTGCCTGGGTGGCTCAGATGGTTAAGCATCTGCCTTTGGCTCAGATCAGATCTCCAGGTTTGGGATCAAGCCCCACTTTGGGCTCCCAGTTCAGCAGGGAGTCTGCTTCTCCCTCTCCCTCTGCCTCTCCCCCTGCTTGTGCATTCTCTTTCTCTCAAATGAATGAATAAAATCTTTTTAAAAAGGATATTTTGACTATCCGAATATTTAATTTCTTCAGTATTCAAATCACATTTGAGCAGGAGCTATTCTGTTTCTATGTGAGGAAAAACATAATTTTCCCTCTACTCTTCTAGGTTCTAGGTGGAGACACCCCTGTAATCAAAAGACAGATAGACAGGAGAAAACAGAAGTATAATAACATGTATATCTCCTGTATACATGGGAGAAACCCAGGAAAATTGAGTAACTTGCAAAAATAATCCATGCCTTCATCTTAAATACTACTGTCAGCTAAAGACAAAGGATGTTGGCAGTGGGGAGCCAGATATGGGAGTTATCAAGAAAGCACAGTAAACAAGGGTATGGTTGCGTTAAAGGACAGAAATTCAACTGAGTAAATTGGAACATCAAATTACCTTTTTCAACGATTCAGGTCAGCATCCCATCTAGCAAGTAGAAAGCAGCCCCGAGTAGGTTTACAAACAGAAGATTTTTACAAGCAGAAATGGTGCAGGACGAGGAAGTTATTAGCACAAGAACACAAAGGATTGTTGCAGGCAAGGTCATCTTCCCTTAGCAGGAAGGACAGAGAGCCTTACTCAACATGCAAATGACCTCAGGAGGGCAGATCGAGAAATTCCAGACTTATTGGTTTAAAATTGCACTCCTTGGGGCGCCTGGGTAGCACAGTCCTTAAGCGTCTGCCTTCGGCTCAGGGCGTGATCCTGGCGTTCCGGGATCAAGTCCCACATCAGGCTCCTCTGCTGGGAGCCTGCTTCTTCCTCTCCCATTCCCCTGCTGTGTTCCCTTTCTCGCTGGCTGTCTCTCTCTGTCACATAAAAACAAAACAAAACAAAACAAAACAAAACAAAACAAAACAAAACAAAAAAACCTTAAAATTGCACTCCTTGGGAGAGGCTGAAACTGTAGTTAGGTCAGGTATTAAATTTTGATGGGGCTTAGCAAAAGTGACTCCATTTTGGGCCTGTAGTTTCTTTTTAACAACTGATATGAGTATCAATATCATATAATATCAATATCCACCTTCAAAACCATATCATTAAAACAAGTCGTCAAAACAAGTTCTAATCACAACGACTTTGTTCAAAACAAATTTCAAAACATGGATTTGAAATCATAACAAATTAGTACACAACAAGTGGTCATTGATGATTGATTCAATCTCCAGCCCCTCTCCCCTCCCTGAAGGTCTGGGGTGGGACTGAAAGCTCCAATATTCTGACCACATGGTTGGTTTTTCAGCAGTCAGCCCCCATCTTTAGGTTCTGTGCAAAAGTCACCTCAAAAAAAAGGTATTTTAGGAGCTCTGTGCCACAAACAAGATGAAGACCAAATACATATTTCTTATTATAAATTACAATATCACATATACTATTCAAATATATAGATTTTAAAGTCCATACTCCTCACTTAGGGTCTTGGGATTTGTGTGATGTAGCAGTGAATAAGTCAGTTCTAGTATATTTTCGATTTCTTACTGTGTAGAGTATGATAAGCAGTGGTTTCACCCTTACAGGATACCAGAGAGAGCTAATCATTTCAACTCTTTCATTCCCTATCCTGATCCTTTTTGTGTGTATTTTTCTGAATTAGTAAATTGTTCAAACATGCTTCCATTTTCTAGCTGGACATAAATTTGGGTTGGTACTGCTGATAGCTCTCATTAGATCCAAAACTCTCCAATCAGCTGTTTCCTAGTCTCATTTTGGGCTCACAGCCCTGGAGGAATATGCTTGGTTCTCAAATATCTTGAGCCCTGCCCTGGACGTAGACTTTGGAAGGGAGAGTCTCCTTTAAGTATTTTCTGCAAGGAGCCTATGTTCTGAGGTGATGCTTTGCTGACCATTCATTGACTTCCTATGCTCCTCCCAAAGGATCCTATGACTCAATTACTAGACATTTTGCCTACCTCTGACCTCTTACTTTCTACCCTATAGGATTTTCCTGAGTTGTGTGGTTGTTAAGCTCAGGGACAGTAATATGTTTCTGGGTCCCAGAGTGCCAAATGCTTCTGTTTTTAAATATTTAAGTTCAAAGTTGAAGACAGTAGCTTTAGGGTGGTCCAAAAGGTGTAACGTGAGCATCTAAAGAAGAGAAAAAGTGGTCAGGGGGAGTTTAATATAGCTGATTGAGGCTTGGATCTAACTTTTCCTTTCTTTCTTTCATTTTCTTTCTTTCTTTCTTTCTTTCTTTCTTTCTTTCTTTCTTTCTTTCTTTCTTTCTTCTTTCTTTCTTTCTTTCTTTCTTTCTTTCTTTCTTTCTTTCTCTTGTATGCATGCATATTTTAAATGCCTAAATAATTTCTCAGTATTATTTATTGAATAATCCACTTACTCACACTAATTAAATACGGCATTTTAATCATACTCAATTATTATGCATACTTATGGCTATTACTAGGTTTCATTTTTCTTTCATTGACAATCTAATTTTATACCAGTATTGCAGATTTAATTACTGTACTGCTTAAAATTTGGTACAGCAAGTAGAATGAGGCCATTCTGACTCATTTACTCATTTAGATCAATATTTTTAAAAAAAACCCTCCTCCAAAAAATCCAAATGATATTTTGATTGGAGTTAATTTCAAGAACTAATTCAGGGAAATTAATGCTTTTAGAACAGTGAGATATTTTTGTCATCCAAGGTATGGTACTTAATCTCCAACTATTTAAAAATTTTTATATAATTAAGAGAAAGTGTGTAGTTTTCTTCATACAAGTTACACATATTTCTTATTGAGCTTATTTCTAAATATTTTACATTTTTGTTCTTACGTGGGTGGGATCCATTTTCCATTAATTTTGTTCCAATTATTACTGGTATAAGAAAAATCTAGTGACTTGAAAATAATATTGTATAGATATTTCAAATAATATGTATCTAAGTTTTAATTAAGTTAAAATTAATTAAGTTTTAATTAATTTATTTAATTAAATTAATGTTTAGGAAAACAGTCTTATAATCTAAAGTACTAATAAATTTCTCCTTGACTTATCTAATGTCTATACTCTTTTTCACACTGTCTTGAGAAAATTATCTATTTTATTAAGTATTTACTCTAACTTCACTAGATGTTACTGAGATGTTTTATAGATCACTAACAGAAATTATTATTGATACTTGATACTCCACAGTTTATATTCCACCAAACTTTAAACTATGGCCCTCAAAAAATATATTTTGTAAAAGACCACGGTATAATAGAACAATTCTTAACTTGGAAATTGGGATCCTCTATTCTAACTGCAGCCCTGCTGCTAATTAGCTGTATGACCTATGGAATTTTATCAAACCATATCTGTCCCAATTATCTCTGTGGAAACGAGATACAAAAATGATTCTTACTGAGTCTCAATTCGTCTTGAGTCATAAGCCCTTTTGGAAAATGGATGGAAGCTGTAGCTCTCTGATGATAAATTCCATACCTGCATATAAATAGTTGGCATAAAATTATAGTTTGTGCATTCCATGATGCTTTCTCATGAGCTCCTACAAAACAAAACAAACAAAAACATCCTAGAGCTAGGTGATCTCTAAGATTGTCTTCAACTTGGAGAAGATTTATGTTATAATTCCTTTAAGAAAACTGCCTTTGGGGCGCCTGGATGGCACAGCGGTTAAGCGTCTGCCTTTGGCTCAGGGCGTGATCCCGGCGTTATGGGATCGAGCCCCACATCAGGCTTCTCCGCTATGAGCCTGCTTCTTCCTCTCCCACTCCCCCTGCTTGTGTTCCCTCTCTCGCTGGCTGTCTCTATCTCTGTCAAATAAATAAATAAAATCTTTAAAAAAAAAAAAAAGAAAAGAAAAAGAAAACTGCCTTGCACCTGAAACTTGCGTGTGTTGAAATAATACCTTAGCCTGTTGACATATCTTTCAGGGTGAGTGAGACTCAGTCAGAGCTGCCCTAACTCACAAGTAGAACATTGCTTCAACTTTCTGTTCTTTCCAGGTGTTGTACCGTTAGAGTGTAATTGTATTCTGTACAATAATATACAAGCCTTGAAAATCCTCTCCTTTAATCCACTTCTTCTTAAAGTTCTTAACCATTGGAGGAATTTAGCCACAGCCATGCACTGTCAATTTTATGATGTGAACAAACTCTATACACAATTTCACTTTACGTGCAACTTTAACGACATGTAATGATTTCTTAAACTGAAAGAAAGCGATACTGCTGTCTAGATTGAATATAGAAATAACTTGTGATTGAAATGTTCAAATTTTCATTTCTGATTTAATCTCTAAATGAGAGTCAGAAGCAAAGCTGATTTCCTAATACCTTACAACTTCAGTCATTTGGACAGCATTGTGATTAGCCCAAGTGGGGAGTCCCTTTGCATCGCAGCCTTTAACTCCAGCATTTTATTTTCAACCCCTGTACTCATCAACCTTAGGCAATTGAGTTGACTCCAGTTGAATTACTATTTTATTCCAGCCAACCTTGGTTCATAGATCACAGGATGTTAGTGTAAGGAGGAGCTCTAGAGAGAAATATTCTAAACCTCTAATTTTACTTACTTGCCTGCTTCTCATGATGCACTGGGAAGAATAGTGTACTGGGAGTCATGAAATTAAGAATCCAATCCAGGCTCCAGATTTCATATTTCTTCTGGGTAAAATGAGGTGGTCAGAACAGATGATTTCCAAAATCTTCAGAACATCAACTTATTTTTTATGTGAAGAAGAGGGAAACAAAAGACTTTCAATGGAGATTTTCTACTCTAAGGTATTTCTGAAGATGGATATACTATTTCTACTTCCAAAAATATGTGAACTGGTTTTTGTGATTTCCAGCCTTTATTCCAAAGAGGGAGTAGGGTTGACCTAATGGATGTCTTTTTAAAATTACAATTTAGTGTATGTATTCCTTTTCTCAAATCCAAATATAATTAAATTTCTAGTGCTGAAGGGTAAAGTGAATATTTTTAAGAAGTAATAGAAAATAACCCGTGATTTCAATGGAAAAGAATCAGGGTCAGGATTTTTCTTAAATTAGTATCTACGTTACCTTTCTTTATCTGTTTCCCCATCACTAAATTTAAGATTGGATCCAGATAACAGTTCTTCTGAATAGCAACCGTTGATGCATCCTCTCCCATCTTCCCACGAACATTTGTATAAATGACCAGGATAAAAACATCTTAACCATCTTAACCATCACTGAAAATTAGGATCAACCATTGATCTCTTATTACAAGAAACAAGAAGAATTTCCACTAAATGACACATAAATAGGTTTGGATTTTAAAATATAACCAACATACAACTTGAGCTTCAAATTTTGAGAGACCCACACAGACGGAAGCCCTTCATTCCATACTCCTACTCTGCCCTCTGATTCGAAGGGTGCATGTACGCAAGGAGATGGGACGATTATCTCTACTGCACAGATATCACTTTAAAGCAGAGTGATGACTCTGCCAGGCTCAGTTGCTTTTCTATTTCACCCAAGATTAGGAGAAAATTTCCAGTGTACAAAATTTCCCATCTTAGAGATGTGGGCAGGGAGGTATTACAGTGGTTAATTGTCAATATTAACTGGTAAGTAGAAAAGTATAGATTAGATAGACTTGTGAAAAATTAAATGTCGCCACCAAAGAGAACTTAGTACACATACGTTATAAATCACACAAACCATGGAACATATAGAAAAAGACAGGAAAAAAGGAAGTATCAAGAAAACACAAATGTAAGAAATAACACATCAAGATTTTGGTGAAAATTTAATGACATAGGGAAAAGCTCAGGTTATTTCAAATGATGAAGACAGGATACAGATTTCTATGTATTATGTGATTCCTATTTGATATACAAGAGAAGTACACACACACACACACATGGACTAGAAATAAATTCAATAAGTAGTGGAGTTATATGTAATTTTTTACATGTTTAAAAACAATTGACACATCAAATTGATATTTAGCTTGCATTTATTTAGTACAAACTACATACATGGTTCAGTGCTTAATATATTTGTGTACATTATCTGATCTGATTTTTATTGCATTTTCATAAAGCAGATATTTTCAACCCCATTTACAAAAAAGAAACCAGAGTTTGAAAAGTTTGAGGTATCCTAGAAATTTCTTTTTTAAATAAAATATGTTTAACATACACAAAGTTTAGAACAAATGTAGTAGACACTGTTTGAAATTATACCTCTAACATTTTGCCATATTTGCTTCATTTGTATTTTTAAAATAATTTAATATTACAGATAATGCCAAAACCTCATTATCCCCTAGTTCCCACTTGCTCCCTCCTTACTGAAATTAAGCTTAAGCTTTACTTAGATGCTATTTTTCATTATGCAAGTGTATTAATTTAAAAAAGTGTTATTTTATCTCATTAGCTTCCATATAAATGATCACAAATAGAAGTCGTACTACTAATAATAACAGCAGATAATTAAATAGCAGATACTAGTAGATGATAATAATAACCCATTGTTCCAGCGTCTTATTTGGTAGTGTTATATCTGTTCTTTCCCCAGATCTTCACCACCAATGATTTTAAATTTGCAAAAATCTGGGGGCAGAGAGAAGTGGAGGGTATGAGATAGTGTCTTGTTTTAATTTCTGTTTCTCTGAGTAAGTAAGGTAGAACGCATTTTCCTTTTTTTTCCCATTTTTCTTTTTTGGCTACTGCAATTTCCTCTTTGGTGAATGAGACACTTAGCTTATTAATTTGCAAGTTCTTTTCTTTCCTAAATAATCTATTTGGTGCTCTATATTTTTAAGTGTTGAATCTTTAAAAATTGTCATTCAGTGTGCATGTGACTTGGGTAGTTAAGTGTTTGTTATTGATTTCTAAATGCGTGCTTTGGTTGTCACAGAATTTGGTCCCTATAACACTGATTCTTCAGTGTTTGTTGAGGCTCAACTTGAATATATTCTTCGGGTGTTTGGATAGAACACACATAAACTTTTTTTTTACATGTAATTCTGCAAGCTTTCATATATGTCCATTAGGACAAGCTTCTGAATTTAGTTATGCATATGTTATAGATCCTTATTAACTATTTTTTAATGTTTATTATATTATGTTAGTCACCATACAGTACATTCCTGGTTTTTGATGTAAAGTTCGATGATTCATTAGTTGCGTATAACACCCAGTGTACCATGCAATACGTGCCCTCCTTACTACCCATCCCCAGCCTATCCTATTCCCCCACCCCCTTCCCTCTGAGGCCCTCAGTTTGTTTCTCAGAGTCCATAATCTCTTACGCTTCATTCCCCCTTCTGATTACCCCCCCTTTGTTTATCCCTTTCTTCCCCTACCGATCTTCCTAGTTCTTATGTTCCATAGATGAGAGAAATCATATGATAATTGTCTTTCTCTGCTTGACTTATTTCACTTAGCATTATCTCCTCCAGTGCCGTCCATGTTGCAGCAAATGTTGAGAATTCGTTCTTTCTGATAGCTGAGTAATATTCCATTGTATATATGGACTACAACTTCTTAATCCAGTCATCTGTTGAAGGGCATCTCGGTTTCTTCCACGCTTTGGCTATTGTGGACAATGCTGATATGAACATTGGGGTGCAGCCCACGGAATGGGAGAATATATTTGCAAATGATGCTACAGATAAAAGACTGGTATCCAAGATCTACAAAGAACTTCTCAAACTCAATACGTGAGAAACAAATAAACAAATCATAAAATGGGCAGAAGATATGAGCAGACACTTTTCCAATGATGACATACAAATGGCTAACAGACACATGAAAAAATGTTCAAAATCATTAGCCATCAGGGAAATTCAAATCAAAACCACACTAAGATACCACCTTACGCCAGTTAGAATGGCAAAAATTGACAAGGCAAGAAACAACAATTGCTGGAGAGGACGTGGAGAAAGGGGATCCCTCCTACATTGTTGGTGGGAATGCAAGTTGGTACAGGCACTCTGGAAAACAGTGTGGAGGTCCCTTAAAAAGTTAAAAATTGAGCTACCCTATGATCCAGCCATTGCACTACTGGGTATTTACCCCAAAGATACAGCCTTATTAACTGTTTTCTATCAAATATATACGGAAATTTTATTTGGTGTCCTTCAGATCTCTGTTCGTTTTCCATGGTGTTTGGTTTCCTTTTAACAGTTCTAGTTCCTCATTTTATGCCCATTAGATCAAACTTCTGAACTGAATTTAAATATTTTAAATAGATTATCTTAATTATATCCCCCATTTTTATTTTATTAATTCAAGTTCACTGTGTGTTAATTTTCTTTTCACCTAATTCTTGCAAAAGGTGAACTATTTCCTCATGCATTTTGTCATTTTTTTTTTCATTTTTATTGTCAGCTCATCTTCAATAGGGCTTCTTTTAGAAATCCTGTGGCAGATTGAGATATGTGAATATCTGTTTGCTTTTGCCAAGGACAGTAAGATTATCTCTTGCCCTAGGATCAAATTCTCAAAAATTTCTTAGCTTCAAGGTGCCTCATGGATAGTGTATATTCAGATACCAATGAATGCAAGGCACAAGTCTGAATTTTAAAATTTCTCTCAAGAGACTACTTTTTTCAAACTCTGGTTTCCTTGTCATTCCCAGAAGCTGGTGGGTAAATTATTTCTATCCTTCCCCATGCATGAGTCATGGTTGTATACCAGGTGTCAGGTCCAGTGTTTGTAGGATTTCAGTGTTCTCTCCTGTGCCTGCATGGGTGTGAAACCCAAGGCCGTACATATCATTACTTCTGGTTCGCTGCCTATCCCTCTCTCCCTGTCAGCACCACCATCAAATCAGCCTTCAAATTTGCTACTCCTTATTTTTTTTAAAGATTTTATTTATTTATTTGACAGAGATAGAGACAGCCAGCGAGAGAGGGAACACAAGCAGGGGGAGTGGGAGAGGAAGAAGCAGGCTCACAGCAGAGGAGCCTGATGTGGGGCTCGAACCCGTAACGCCGGGATCACGCCCCGAGCTGAAGGCAGACGCTTAACCGCTGTGCCACCCAGGCGCCCCTGCTACTCCTTATTTTCAAATACAGAGGTTTCACCTCCTCTTTTGAAAGAATGTATATATTACCAGTATTTCCAGGTATTTATATCAGAAAGGCTTACACACTAGCCAAGTTCACAATCTTGCCAGAACGATAGTATCAATTTCTGTCCCCAAATAATGTAACCTAAATTCCAGTGTGAGTTCATTGTACATTTTGTTTGAAATATAAGAATGGTTGTCATCTAACCCTAAAAGGCCAATTGAATAAGGGTTAATTACTGAAGACCTTATTCCCACTTTTGATGCCTTTATAGGGGAAAATCATTTAAATGTAAGACACCAAATCACCAATCCTTCAAACAGCATTCTTCAGTTACTAGGAAAATAAATTATGCTGCTGTCTAGAAAAGACATCATCAAATGTGCTTAATATAGAATTATTTCTTTCTAGCTACTATGTTAATCATATTCTTTCGGAATAGGTGACAGTTTAATGTACTGCGGATTATTTTCCTAAGAGACTATAGATATAGAGAAAAATAGGATAGAAAAAGAACTGAGTCTTTGAAATTATTGCATTTAAACTCTATGAGGTTTTCAGTATTTACTATAAAATAAATATTTGTTGATCCCGAAGAAGGACAGTGGTAGGAGCTGCAAGCAATACAAAGAGTTGTAAATCAGAGCCGCTGCCTTCTAGAAGTGTACTCTCTTCTTAGAGAGTCAAGAGGTAGACACAAAACTACACAAAATTTATTTTTTAAATGCTGGTTTGGTGCAAATTTGAACAGGCAAAAACTTCTTTAAAAGTTTAGAAAGAAATAGAAGTAATTTTAACTGAATCTTTGTGAAGATGGCATTTGAGATGGACGTCAACAGGTGAATACTATTTTGGAGAAGAACATTTAGAAAACATGTAGGTGAGGTGAGTAGTGTGAATAAATTCATGGAAGTAGGAAATTTCACCGTGCATTTGAAGAACAGTGAATATATGAGTTTCTGTGGAGTAGAACACTCTTGAATAAAACAAAAAGCTACC
Source organism: Ursus americanus (assembly GCF_024610735.1). Lineage (NCBI taxonomy): Eukaryota > Metazoa > Chordata > Mammalia > Carnivora > Ursidae > Ursus > Ursus americanus. The sequence goes on along the minus strand of NC_142146.1, from coordinate 23,972,364 downwards.
AGGAGAAAGGGTCATAGTATACATGGATGAAGCAGGCCAGGTACTAAACTAAAGGTTACTGAAATTAAGTTCTGAAAGAAGTGGAGAATACAAGCCCTACATGAGGGAACCAACTATGACCTAACTCCAGCCCCAGTATCTGATTTTTCCAGAGAATTTGAGAGTTGGGATTTTTTTGATAAATGTCTGATATTTAAAGATTGGCAAATAATTTAGGACTTGAAAAGCATAGTGGAAGCACAGTGTAAATAACTGTGGACCTGGTCAAGTCCATTGGTCACCAATTTGCCTTTCCAGACACGCAATGAGTAAAAAGAGAGATAAGACCAAAATAATGGGTTGGAGTCTTGGCCGAGATGTGGAGACGTGATCCCTAAGACAAGAGAGACCAGAGAAGGTGTGACCTGATGAATAGAGAATTTTAGGAATTTTTTTCCAAACTCAAAAGGGAGAAACACAGACAATACTTCTCTTTGTGGCATTTGCCAAACTGCTTAGCCCAGCTGGAAATTCCGGCGAAAGGGAATACACATGCTATTTTTAGGAAATTGGTCTCACACTTTATATGCTAGCACTAATGAAAAGTTTTCTTCTGTTTGTTATCCTAATTGTGTGATTATTTTTTATAAAGTGGTATTGAATTTATTAAGAATTTCCACTAGCGTACTTTCTCCATTTGAGATTTTAACAAGCAAGACCGTAAGTGATAGATACATGATAAAAGAGAATTAAACATTATATCTAAACCAATAAGACATCTAGTTTAAAAATGTCCATACCTCTTTTCTCCGTTCTTGTCATGTGTGTATGTGTGGGTGTTTGCTTTGTATTTAGGGTTTCTCTAACTAGCCACAAACTGAAGAAATAATTAAAATGTGTGTCCTAGTCTAAGACCCTATGGAGGCCACTGCTAAAATCTTCTTGCTGAAATGTCGTTTACTTGGACATGAGTCTTTTGGTTTTTGTTTATTTCCACTGAGATTAGTCAGGAAAGACAGAGACAAATCCCAAATTTAATTCCTCAGAAACTCAGAGGCCAGAACCCTGTTTAGATTGAAATGATTCATGAAGTCTCTCTTTGCAAAGAGGGTCGATTTGTTTCCTTGCATATTTGTCAATGCCCCTGTCCTCTACACCAAAATTAAGTAGACTGGCAGAACCTGGATGCCAGAAGATTCTCTCTGTGGAAATATGAAAGACGGAAATAAAAGTTAATGTACATCAAGCTTTATGCAGCTTTCAAACTCTGTATCTATTTTCTCTTATGAAGACATTGAAAACTAATCATTGGCTGGACAGGTTCCTGTGAGCCTATATTTGGTCTCAAAGGGTCAGATGTCACATGACGGTCTGTAAGAATGTGAGTTCTAGATTCAAACTTCAAAATCTGGATCCTCTCCTTACCATCTGTGTGGGTTTATATGTGTCATTTCCCTGTCTAAGGCACTGGCTCCTCATCTGTGAAATGGAAACAGGACTAGCTTCCTCACCCATAATGAAGATCAAGTGAGAGAAAGTGATTCTCGGATGCTCCGTTCATGTTAACAGCTGATACTGGCACTGCCTGCAGCCCTTACTGAAAATCTGTGATGGTCAGATTACAGCCTTATTTTTAGCAGTCTTTCTAGCCTGAAATGGAATTCCGTCAAGGTTGGCTTTTTTTTTAGTGTGATACACAGGAGGGTGGTATTTCTAATTTTATCATTTGCCCATAAAATCATGTTTTTAGTGCTAGCTAATGCCATCAATTTTTAAAATACACTGGTTTGGCTTACAGGTTGCAAAGCTATTCTGTGGCTGAAATGGTATATCTTGGAATATGTGGTGACTCTGACCCTCTAGGAAATAACCAATGAAATGATTTCAAAGAGTCAATTAGTACTTGGTTTAAAAGCATGTCATAACTGAGGAGACATGGTTCCTGTCTCCAATACAGGGTTTTGTATGTTTCATACAAAAAATGCTTGTTCATAGCAATGCAAATGTATTTGCAAAAATCCAAAAATAATACCATGGTGTAATAGGATTCTGAAGAGTTAGATCTTCTTAAATGAATAATCCAGTATTATTTTGTTGACAACTAAGCATATGTGACTCTGCAATTTTTCTGTCAACGTCATGTTCGGTGAATGGTATAAGCAAGTCGTGTTATGGTAGTCATTCTTTACAAAGGCCGTGGCCATATTGAGTGTCTGGTCGGGGAGGGGGACAAACAACGGTTCATTGCCACTGCCAACTTAGAGGATTTTACATTCTTTAAAGTTGGTGAATCACGTATTTTTCATTCTCTGGAAGGGAAAGATTCCATCTTTGGATGGCAAGCTCAATGGAATTACTTTAGTAAAATTCTCTATTTTCTATGAGTCATTAATTGCATTGAGGCATCAATCAAACAATTAAAGTATTTTTATTTGACCAAATATTGAATTGATTTGATGAGGACAGATGTTTTGATCCTACCATTTTGAACCTTGCATTTTAACTAACTCTGTGAATGTTTGTCCTTGCTCTTTTGACCTCTAAGGACAGTTCCATTGTATATTTACTAATACAGATATTTTCACTAGAACAGCAACATTTCTGACTTCTCATCTAGAAAGCACTTGCTACAACTTCCTTATACTTTTTAAAAAGTTTGGATCATATACCTATACAGCCGTGTTAAATAATTCCTTTCCATTTCCTTTTTAACATTTCTATTGCAATTACTTTTATCAAGGTAAGTTCTTTTATATGTAAACTTTACACCAAAGGCTTAATTCATCAATCAATTTTTTCAAATCCCACATCAAGTAGAATGAGTTTTCTTTTGTGACATTTGTACCAAGTCCAATTTTCTCAATGTAAGTTTTAAAGAACTAATTTGTGTTAAGAAGATTTTATTCTTCCAACATTTTTTGGTCAATAACAATTTTACTTTGCACAGTTTTAGCTATTGTGAATTTTATTTTTTGATTATTTCTACTGTGTTGAATTTGTCCCCAATCAATGTTTGCTGTCTTCAGTGTTCCTAAAGAATGTTTATTTTCAATCAGGTCATTTTGTTTTGGAAACTAGCCAAGTTGAACATGCTCTGTTGTAAACATCATCAACTATATTTGTTTCATTTCTATTAACCATGCTTATTAATTGGATAGGATAATTAAAATATGTTATTTCTTTGAACAAGGAACAAAGAGCACGAGATAGAACAATGATGGTATCTAGAGGAGAGAGGCGTCAAGTGTCTTTGCAATCCTAATAGTAGGTCGACACGTCCTTTAAGTTTTTAGACACCTCAGTGGAATCAATCAGGAGACATATGGTTTTGCTAAGGGATGGTGATGCCTCGATATACTTTATTATCTGCCTATATTAATGGATCACTTTCTTCTAACACCCAAATTTCCCCACTGGCATATGTCCATTTTTAGTTATATACATGATATATGATGAAAATTAATTGTCAACTCATCTTCTAATTTAGAAAGCTAATTTGTTTTGGAATCATCTAGTTACTTGTGACAAAGTGATGGAAGACTGCAGAAAAGGTGAAAAAGATCCAACATTTTATGCAGTAATCATACCCCAGGCACCATGACAGATGTTTGACAAAATTATCTTCAAGCATCTCAAAAACAAGAAGGCATTTTTAGTTCCTTTTTGAGTTGCAGGAGCTGGAACTTAGAGGGCTAGCTTCCCTGAAGTCAGATTGCGAACTAGTCATGGGGCTGCAGTCTAAGCCATTCTGCGAACCCAACGCCTGTTTTATATTCATGGCAAGTGTATCTATTCTGTGGTCTTTATGATTGAGAAGGATATGCTTTCTCGCTTAATAAATATGTATTGAGTGCATATTAGGTGCCACACCCTGAGCGAGGCTGGGAATCAAGCGTGTAAGACGACGATAATTCCTACTCTCAAGAAGCAGCGGTCTAGTGGGAGCTGCAGGCAGATAATCAGATGAGATGAAAGGGCAGGAAGACCTCCAGTGGTGGGAGGGGGAGGAGAGGAACAGAGGGCTAAGCGATGGAAATAAAAAATTGATTACATAGATTACTGCTAAGTGAGGGGGATAAAAATAAGTCCAAAATGAAATCACTGGAGGTGCGAGAGTTTTGCAAGATCCTTAAACATGTTTGCAAGTGTGGCATCACTGTGATGATGGCTCGTAATGATTGGAAATTATAATCTAGATACCAGCCTAAGAATACACTGAATGCCAACAACCCAAATTCTTCAGTACTAGCCTCTCTGAAGACTGAAAAGTGTTTCTCCTTCTTCTACATTTATTGGACTTTGTCAGACCTAATGACCCTAAGATGAACCCCCAGAGGTTTCTCCAGCAGTTTCTCAAGGCCTCGGTACCTTTTGCCTGATTGTTTCTTCAAAAGGTTATCTCTAGATTTTAAGAAGGTGCATTATCTTTTTGCATTATTAGCATTCTCAAAATAAAGTAGAAGGAACCCCCTGACTCTAGCAAGAATTATACTAAATTCATCCCCATATTATTTGTGATTTGTCTCCCTCCCTCCCTCTCTCTCTCTTTCTCTCTCTCTCTCACACACACACACACACACACACACACACACATACCTAGGGAGCAAATGATTTGACAATTTTTCCTATCAATTTATTCAAAAGCTTAACATTCTTGCCACAAAGTTATCCATTATATCAAATATTAGTCTTTGATGTATCAATTTAAACCCAACTTTTCTTTTGGCTGATTGCTTTTGTTGACTTTCGATATCTTGGAAGAGAAAAGAGGACATTTTTAAGTTTGCAAACTTGTAGGTTAAACATACTTTCCGTGACTTCCTGTCCCATACCCTTCACTTCAGCCAAATTGCATAAACTCGTTTTCTCCATACGTATATTAAGTGTTCCTGGCCTAGTGCCTTTATTCAGCTTCACAAAATACATTTTCCCTCCATCTCTATTATACTTTGCAGTACAATTTGAATACTCTCCTTCTTTAAACCATTTCTGCTTGCTCCAGCAAGGGGCACTGAGTTCAGGCAAACATATGCTATGATTAGAGCTTCCCGAGTAGACTGAAAGGCAATGATGACCCAGCTCCCTCATCTTTACATCTCACACAGCATCTCCATCGCAAACATTATGCATGGTTACTAAATATTTGGTAAGTGAATGAATTAGTTAATTAATGAATTAGGGGCTATTAAGAAAGAGAGTTGATCTGAATGTACACTGGGCTGGAAATTGTATGTGAGAACAGAGCTTTAGGAGCCAAATCTTGTCATGAAGGTACAATTGCTGACAAAAACAAACAAACAAACAAACAAACAAAATAGGAAAACTGACTGTATTCGATTCTGAGACAAAACATCAAAGATAGACATGAACCATCTGTGGGATGTTCGGAAAAGGGAAACCAGGCACGGGAATGGTCATCCTATGACCTTGAAAAAGGGGACCTCCTAAGTGGGTGGAGTTGCAGCTGAGGCCTTGAAAAACTGTATTTTTAAACCTTGGAAATGCTGCTATATTTTGGAAAAAGAGAGTAGAAATAGGGCCACAGGTTGGGGAACCAGGGAAGGCAGATTGGGCTCAAGCCTAGTCTTAGAGACAGCCAGGGCTGTGACTACTGGGTAACTCACGTGTTCCTGGGTCCTTAGCAGTTGGAACTGGGAGCCAAGTCCTGCCTCCACTACAGCCTGGGCTCAGTAGGGCCCTTCAGTTCTCCCTCAGTCCTGTCTGGGCATGCTGCTGCTGCTTCCTGCCATTTCCTCTCCAGATGTTCTGGTGTCCTTGGACTTCCCTGTTTTCATTACAGTATGCCTCTTGTCATCTCTGCTCTATGCCCAGAGTGGGACAGCTTCCTCCCTGAATGACATCTATCAAACCTGCCCCCTGGCACTTGAAACATGTTTTCCAGAAATGGGACTGAAGGTATTTCAGAAGCTATCATCCAATGAAAGCATAAACACATCCCCCCCCCCAAAACTGCTTGGGTAAGACTTCGGCAATTATGTAAATAAGCTATATACTGTACTTTGATTACAATGTGAGTTAAACCAACTTTCGCATGCCGGGCTGGAGACTAAACCATTGCTTGCCCTTGCTTCCATTGTTTCAAATCCATTACAAAGGCATTACAGTTGCCAAATAATGAATTTGTAAACAGAGTTGGTGTCTGCGGGTGAAATTAAAAGCCAGATGCCAATGAATGGAATGGTTAAAACATGATTCCAAGTGCTTAGTTTATCTAATGTTTTTAATAAAGTCTAAGAAGCTATGTAGGAAAGTGGGTTTTCATAAGAAAAACAAAAGCTGTGTGGTCTCTAATTTCTCCACAGCATGGGCCTGACCTATATAAAGTCTCTTGCAAAGTCCACGTGAGGGTAACCAAAGAGTTCTATTCCTGGAAAATGAAACCTTGGGGACTTGCTGAGAGTTCGGTCTACGGTTCCAAAGAGCTTTCACATTCCCCAAGCGTTTGCTTATGCTGACCATTAACGCATCAATTCCCACCAACTGCCTTTGGAATAATAGCTAAGGCTTCTGGGGGGGGGGGGCTGCAAAGAGCATCACAAAAGTTTCCATGCTCAAAAAACAAATAACCCCGCGTCTCCAGACCACACGTCCTAGATGATGGTGACTATAAGCAGCAGAAGACAGTATGGGAAATTTCTATTTGTAGGTGGAGGGGAACAGCAATCACACAGAAAAATCAACCGGGGCAGCCATTTCTCTGAAAGAGATGCAGATGGTCAGGAGCGTGCTAATACCAAAACCTTGATTGACAAGAAGGATCAGAGGTAGCATGGCGTATTAACAAGTGTAAAGACTCAACTCAGACAAACCCAGACTCAAAAGCTTGTCCTTCTCCTTAACAGATGTCTATTCTTCGTCATGTTTGACTTGGCCTTTCCAAGTACTAATATCTTAATATCAACATTTTAGATTATAATTCTTGGCTCTTCGAGTTGTAAGAAACTGTTACACAATAGAAGATCAAATTAAATACTATATAAAATATTCAGCACATTGTCTGATCAGTGTGTGGTCTCCTGCCACAAAGGCACAAGCAAGAATATTACGACAAACTGTTTTTACCATAACAAGTGAAGTTAACAGCAAAGCAAATTGATGACAAGATATTCTAAGCCTATGTCCTTCCCATTTCGTGTCTTCAGTACCTCATGATGGAAAGTGGCATTTGTAATATGAATGGTGCAAAATCCCTGATTTGCAAGAAGGATGTGATTGTGTTTATTTCTGCTATTGTGTTCATTATTTTCTACGGATGGAAATGAGATGCTGGGTTAATATTTTATACCAATCTTCAGTAATGAAGGGTTTTAGAAGTCTGCATTACTTTCAGTAAGACAGAAGACCTTCATTCCTCTCAAACAGCAGCAGCAACAATAAGAATAGCTTTTATTTAGTGCTTGCTATGTTTAATACTGCATTCTGCTGAGCCTTCCATGTGACCTCTGCCTCTTGACATCACAGCAGCCTATGAAGTGAGTTTGTCATGTTCTTCATTTTAGCCAGGAGGAGTCTAGGGCCCAAGAGCATGAGCAACTTAGCCAACATCACACAACTAAGTAGCACTTTCCTATGCTGCATTGCTCGCCTTCTGAAGTATCCAGGTTTACTGGACTCCCGGTCAGACACATTTCTCTGTTGTCATGTTTCTCTTCTGCGTTCTCCCTGCCTCTCTCGTTCCTTGATTTGTTGTCTCTGGGCACTCTGTGTCTCATTCGTAAAAATTTCCATGGCACCTGTGCGGGTCTCGGGCACACCCCGTTGCCCTGTGTTAACTTCACATCCTACCGCTCAGCCATGCACTCGCTGAAAACTTACTTTGGAATGTTCATGCAAACTCCCACCACTTATTGTATTTCATTCCCCATCAAGCCATCAAACAAAGTTAGTTAAATGTTTTTAAAGGCATTACTGGACATATGAATCAGAATCAGCTCTTCTAAAGGAGAACAAAGGCTGACACCTCAAAGTTGGTGTTTTATTTTGACACGTGGGCATTTCCTAGAAACTTGAAGAAAATGCCTTTAGAACAGTCCCAATGCCAAGTAAGGTAAATAAAATCCAGAGGACTCTATAATGGGGTATTTGAATGCAACATTCCAGCATATTGTATGGCTTAACTTATTTGAGTTACTTTTATAATTGAGATGCTAGAAAATGTATCTCCTTTAATGCATTTGGAAGAAATGTAATTAGAACTTTATTTTGAAGTTCTACAAACCAGAGAAACTTGAGATTCCTTTTTAATGGATGTCAGAGCCCATCCTTCTGATTTAAATGACTGCCAGGCAACTACTACAGCTGAGAAATGGTTTGCAAACGTAGGATGTGTCAATTCATTTTTCTTCCCTCGGTTTGTAGCAACTCTGAATCTTTGAGAGAAAAGAGAGAACAAAAAGGCAATTGGGGGCAGATAATGAAAATAAACTTTAGCATACCAGAAAAGTAAAATTACTTGGCTGGATTCAATTATTTTCATCCTCAATTATTTTCCTGAAACATGTTTTTGTACCTTCGTGCAAAGGATGAGTGCTTTGGATTAGAATTTTCTTTCTTTTTTTTTTTTTTAAAGATTTTATTTATTTATTCGACAGAGATAGAGACAGCCAGAGAGAGAGGGAACACAAGCAGGGGGAGTGGGAGAGGAAGAAACAGGCTCACAGCAGAGGAGCCTGATGTGGGGCTCGATCCCATAACGCCGGGATCACGCCCTGAGCCGAAGGCAGATGCTTTTAACCGCTGTGCCACCCAGGCGCCCCTGGATTAGAATTTTCTTAGTGAGTGACAAGTTGTTGTCTTTGTAAATGATACTCTGAGCTCAGACACCAACGGACGTCTCACAAACTCATTAAGCCATGAAAAACATATGAGCAATGACTCAAGAAAAAATGCGCATGTTGAGGCAGATCCGAAAACATTGTCAACTGTAAGAGCATTTTATATACGGTTGGTTCCTAGTTTATGTTCTGTTAACTTCGCCAGGAGCCTAATCTTTGTTAGAATTTCCTCTATTTTTAGCCAAGATTTGGAGGCATTTGGAAGTGCCTCCGTTGGTTGGAAACAGATGGCCTGCACTGCCTCTTCTTAGGATCAGTCAGAAAACTCTATAGTAGCTGCTCAACTGTGGTTTCAGGTTGTTTCACATTTCTCATTCTTTCTAGAGTGTTTTTGTTTGGTTTGTTGTGGTTTTTGTGTTTTGCTGCATGTGATGATGGTCTATTTTGGTAGTTTACCATAGAGTATAACCTTTAAAATCATCATTGCTTAAGTGAAATGCTATACCTTAGTAATCAATATTCAGGAAATTTCTTTAATACAAACTTAATATTCAAGTAGACTTTAGAGAACTTGCACTCTTGTTTTAGGACAAGTGATACATTCTTTTCTTGCCAGTACCAATATCACATAAAATTGCTTCTGAAAAATTGTTCAGCAGTGGAAATAGAGCAGAAATGATCCATGCATCAAAATGTGAAAACCTTCCTTCCTTATCCCACCAATATTTGCTGATGGGTCATCACTCAAATAATAAAAAACAAATAAAAAATGAAGGTTATTTCACAAGCATTTTGCTTCAAGAAAATCAACCACTTGTGATGAAACGTTATAGGATCTTATTTCATGAAATCTTAGATCTGAAAAAGATTACTAAAAGATTACGGAAAAAGAGATTACTCAATCCAGTCACCTCATATTCAAGATGGAAAAATGGAAGACCAGAAAGGCTAACTGATGCATAAAGGATGATACATCAACTTAATTAATGGCAGGACCAAGATTAGGACCCTCATTTCCTGTCTCAGAGTCCAGTCTCTATCATTGTATGGTTAATCCTTTTTGTTTCAGAGTTTTACCTCAAGAGTAAGTTACACCATTTCAGAAATGTAAGACACCTCTTGGTTTATGAGAACCAAAATGTGCAATTAGTGGAAACTCCAAGTGATGGAGTTCCTGTTCAAATTGGAACCCCAGATTTACTGATGCCTTCTCCTTAATGGAATCAACAAATCAGTATCAAGTACCACTGTAGCCTGGTGCCCTTCTAGTCTTATCCATGGTCATATCCTGTAACATGGGGTTGGAGTGGAAGGTGGAGAATGAGTTTTGGAAACTAAGTCTCCGAACTTCTCCTTAACTCTATTTCTTACATTAAAATACAGAAAGCCCATAGTTCAATTAGTAGTAATGTGTCAATGTTAATTTCATAGTTTGGTAAATATTAAGATATTAATATTAGGGGAAACTTGGTGAAGGATATACAGGGATTCTTTGTACTCTTTGCAACTTTTGTATTAGTCAAAATTATCCCAAAATAAAAAGGTTGTTGAAATAAAAAAACAAACAAAACAAAAACCTACAGGGACAGGTACTAATTGAACCTTAAGGAATGGAGATAAATATGTAGATATTTTAAGAGACAATGGAGATGAAATCTTGAGCTTTTTTGTAATATTTTGTTTGTGGTTAACAACTCTTTTTTTGAATGTGTGTAACAGTAGATACAACACCTCACAAATGCTTTGGCTTTCCGTTGCCACACAATCGCCACCCCTACAAAACCCACGAAAGCACATGCACACACCCAGGCTTCTGACACCTATCTTCATATGTCTCAATCAACCCTGCAGCTGGGCAGGCCCACACCTCAGCCCCTTGTGGGAGGCTGGAGAGACCAGAGATGTTCTCATGCTGTGCGCCACAATCGTTGTCTCCGCCTGCTTTGCGTCTCCCAGTCAGACACCTCCTGTCTTAGGACTCATAAGACTCACAGTGCTTTTCTACCTCTCGTCTGAATGAAGTCCAGAAGGATTAAGTATGGAGGGAGGGGAAGCAAATGTTAACTATAGTATTTTCTATGCTTGGAATTTACATTAGAAGCCTCTTGATCCTTGCTGAAGTAATATTCGGGTTCTAAATGCCATGCTATCCCATGCCTACAGTGTAAATTATGTTTGGATAGTTCTTCTATTTTCTCTGATATGATATGTGCCTTTGGGACACAATCCCCCGCTCTAAGCAAAAGTGGCCACTGGAAATGCAAACTTATTTAATAATGCTTTCAACAAGCACAATTAAAAAGATCATTTAAAATGATTACTTCTTTATAAGCAGTGTAGTATAGCAGAAAGATCATGGATGTTTAGTTAGAAAGGTATGGATTTGCCTCTCAGTTCTAAAAACTCCCTAAAAGAAAGGAGAAAATTGCTGAACTTCTCTGTTGGGACTCCATCAGTTAAAAAAAAAAAAAAGGCAGAGTAATTGTGATAGTTGTATGAAAATGATATTATGTGAAAGCCTAGTAAAACACTTGACATTTATTAAATGTTGGCTGCTGTTGAAATGTTGTTGGTACTCCACCACGTCCCCTCAATCTGTATGACTCCCATCCTTAGAATCTGTATCTATGCCTGAGGCACTGTCCTCTGATGTGGAAGGCTCCTTCAATAGAAGTCATGGCAATGGTGAGGAAGTCATGCTCCCTTGGAGCTGCCCGCAATCAATGAGGGCTGATAGTTGGTGTATATATTCCCCTGTTCCAACAGAGGGTGTGGTCCACACTGGTCCCAGAGTTTCTCCAGTGGGATTAAGCTCCAATTGCCTATAGCAATAACTTGCTTAATTAGGCATACGTCATTGGCTGCCTCCACTCTCTTTGCCCCTTCCCTATTCTCTTCTAAAAATTTTTACTGGGCCCAACACTTAAATAAATTACTTATAGTTAAAGCCATGTTTCAGGGTCTGCTTCTGGGGAGCCTTAACAAAAACTATGTCTTTCTTACCATGTGTGTCCACCATAATAAAGAACGGCACCTTGCTTGGAAAGGCATTCAGGTGCACTGCAACACTAGTACTCTTGGGTCTATAGCAAGTTGAAGTACGGGGCATAGTGGTCAAGAACTTGGGCTCCAACCACACAGATATCTGGATTAAAATCCTGATACTGCCATCTTGAGCAAGTTATTTAATCTCCCTGAGCCTTAGCTTTCTCATCTTTAAAATGGGGGTAATAATTTCTAAATGGTTATAATGATTAATGAAGTAATGAATCAGAATATGGACGCTATGGATGATAATTGTACCTAGTCCATAGAGTTAGTGCCTATAAATGAGGTGGAAGATGGCCTGCTCCAGTAGAGTGTCTGGAGCATAGAAAGGTCTCAGTAAAATGTAAACCATGTGCCAACTTAGTAATAAGAAAGCTCTAGCATAGGCTCCATTCTTGCTTCTAGCTAAATCCTAATACAACATGGTTCATTCATACCAAATTAAGTAAAGTACCATTTTTTTAAAAAAGATTTTATTTATTTATTTGACAGAAAGACACGATGAGAGAGGGAACACAAGTAAGGGGAGTGTGAGAGGGAGAAGCAGGCTTCCCGCAGAGCAAAGACCCCAATGAGGGGCTCGATCCCAGGACCCAGGGATCATGACCTGAGCTGAAGGCGGACGCTTACAGGCTGAGCCACCCAGGGGCCCCAGGAAAGTACCATTTTGAATTATAGGTGTGATTATGTATGTGCTAGTCCCTTCTCTCTTTTCTCTACCCATAAAAACACATCTTAACACACACATATAAACCTGATTTAATAAGCTTATATTTTACTGGGTAGTTTTTCATATTACTAAGGTATTTTCTATGACAAAGAAATTCACCATAGGCTTTCTTGAAATAACATGCTCCTATTCCTTTCATTAAACCTAAAATATCTGCTAATTTACCAAATGCTAACCTAAACTAAACTTTTCAAGAACACATATGTTGTATAAAGCAGGTCACACCTGTACAAACTGTGCACACAGATGCATCATAAAAGTAAGTAAATTATTGTAGGAAACCAAAAAGGTAAAATAATTAAAAACTCCCATTTAGAGTTAAAAGTATGTAATTAAGCAAAATATTGGGCCAATGGTAAGTATGCAATGAAAAATATATGGATTGAATTATACTAAATTATAGGCTCTTCTGGGCATAATCATTAAGAGTCATTCTATCTCTGAAATTGATCTTTATTCCTCAAATCTACTCTTTTATTTATCTAATCAATTTTATTAATGACAGGATTATTTTATGGTATCTTTCCTTTTTATCAGAAGGCAATGTATTCAGTACATTTAGATTCTACTTTATGCTGTGTATGTTTTTTCCTTCAAAATGTTGTTTAGGAAAAAAAAAATTGAGCAGAAGCAGACAGACTGTTCTAGGACATCCCTTCCTTTAGAGATGAGTTTCTCTGGCATAAAAAAAAATTGGCTTCCAAATTGGTTAAACTGTTTCTTCTGTACAGTACAGTGACGTGTTGTCTTGTTACAGTGAACATGTGCTCTCATTTCGGACGAGCTGTTCCGTGAAAAAGTTTTATTTAGCCCACAGAGCCAATCCCCGGATTTGTGGGTGTTACCTCCTTTTCATGTTACCAGGTTTTGTCATCATCATTATTGCTTTCGCTCCGTCAGCTGTAACACAGTTTAGTAGCAACCTTTCTTAAAAAAACAAGATGTTTCTGAAAATAGGCAGAACAGTTGGCTAGACAGAAAAGAGATATCAACAAAAGTAGGTCTGTTGTTCCTCTGTGTTTTGCTCCCTGAATCACTTCTGAGAGAGCTTCACACATTGTAAATGAACAGGCTTTGGATGAGGATATAATCTAATATAATCTGTATGTCCTAATACAAACTTTTATCCTATTTTATTACAGAAATCAATTTATATGGACACTGATTTGTTTCAGAGAATTCTTAAGTGTTTTACTTTTGTTCAAATTAAGGAGTTTGACCAAATATATTGACTGGGTTGGTTTGTTTGCTTTTTTTTTTTTTTTTAAGTGAGAAAACTGGCTTCTGTAAGAAAATGAAAATCTTAATTCAAGATCAATAGATGGATCCAGTTGTTTCTTCATGGTCTGATTGTACAGCTGATTCAGCCAAGAGGAAATAGTAGCTTTATTGTTTCTGATTTTTTCTTCCTCTGTGCATCAACTAAAACAAAAATTAGGTCACGTCTTTGGACAAAATGACCTTTTCCAGCTTCACAGTAATTAGCAGAAATGGCCAATATGGGACAAAGGGATAAGCCCCTCTAATTACTTCCTTGTCCAGCAGAAATAATATGACATTCCTTTCAGAGCACAAGTTGGAAGACACATGAGAAACAGCCAACCCACTAGCCATTCAAGCATCCTGTGGTTCTCATATTTGACAATGTTTGGATCAAATGCCTACAGGGGCACTGTTCTGAGAAATCAATATCCTGAATAGGATGATAAATTCAGATGTTATCTCTGCTTCCTGATTTTACCTCTGTGTCTGGACTGTCTTCCTACAGTGTACATAAATATACCAGTAATATTTTTTAAATGCACATTTGATTTGCTTTTGCGATATCTCTTCATTTAATCTTGGATAAGTTTTCTCTATTTCTCAGTCGTTTTCTATACAAGATTAAACTAAATTTTTATCAAATCGCCCTTTATCACTTCCTCCTTCCCTCACTTAAACTTCTAAAACAGAGCTTTTTAATCCGATATGTATGAAAGGGCTTCAGGAAGCCATGAGCCAACTGAAAATGAATGCAGAGTGGTACAAGTGTCTTCACATGTACTTCGTTCTGACAAAAGGATCATGTGGGTGTATAACTCCTCCAATTTTAAGAACTACTGCCATCTGGATTTTCTCCCTCTTGTTGCTATTAGTTAGGAAATGCTAATCCCTACCTTAGATTCTACTGAATACACGGGGTCACCACTTCCTTTTCCATTACAGTTCTTCGGTGGTCCCTTATTTTCTCTTACCTTTCTGGATTTTGTACTTTCTTATTCCAATGTAAGTAAGAAAAGCAAGAGAGAGAAAAGAGATATGATAGACTAACCCTCTGCCAATTACAGTGGTTGGCATGTTCATATGTGGCACCTCATTTGATCACTGCACCCCTACAAGTTAGACAGTATCCTTTTTTCTACAGATGAGAAAAGTGAATCTCAAAGAAATTAGTCATTCCTACAGCCTGTAAATGGAAGAATCCAGATTTAAATCTGTGTTGAATCTAGTGTCGGGGAGGAAATTTTTCCTTCCTCCCTTTTATGTTCTTTGGCTGGCCTAATAATTACATTGACATAAGACAATCAAACAGAAGAAAAACAATTTAATTTAGTACATATAGGAGTCTCACATAGACATGAGGGGGTCAAAGACAGGCAATTGAGGCTTATAATGTCTTCCTGAGCTAAGGCAAAGGGAGCTTCAAAGGGAAGGAAGACCATTCACTGGAGGATGAGAAGAGCAAATATTTGCTGTTCTGATGTAAAAAGTTATCCCTGATAATAGTTCTGTTCTTGATACAGGCCCCCTATCTAAATTCTTTTAGGTAGTTGAGGGGGAAGTAAAAGGCTCTTCTTGAGTCTGTTAAGCCTTGATTGCCTTCAACTCAAATAATTCACATGCCAAAGTGGCACATTCTGGGGGCAGCCTGCCCTGAACCCCATCACTAAAGTTTATTCTGTCACAAAGCTTTTCCAGACAGAGTAAATGGTCATAGCTTACTAACAGCATCACCTTTTATAACATGTAACTTACATTTTATTATTATTTGCTATCATCAAAACATACATTCATTATTCTAGTACAAATTTACAAACGCACATATGCTGTTTTAGTGCATCAGTGTTGTCATATTGTCTCATACTGCGACAGAGTGCAAGAATCATTTATACATTCATTAATTCGCTCACTTTTAAAAATAACATGTATTAAACCTTACTCTTGTCAATGCTTTGCTAAGTTCTGGAATAGTTGTTCTAAGTTCTACCTTCACATTAGATTTTACTGGGGGCCTTTTAAAAAATGCCAGTACCTGGCCTTGGCAACAGACGTTTAGATGCTGTTAGTGGAGGTGGCACTTGGGCAGTGTATTTTCAAAAAGCTTTCCCAGGCATGGCCGGTGTTGAGAACCATCGTTCTAGAGTAGTGGTTTTTCAAAGCATAGTCCCTCCATCTGCAGCATCAGCATCAAGTGGGAACCCATTACAAAACAGATTCTTGGACCCCACCCAGCCTCCTGAACTGTACCAGAAACTCCAGAGATAGGACTTAGCTATCTCTGTTTAACAAGCCCTCTAGATGTTTCTGAGGCAAGCTAAAGGTTGAGACATACTTCTCTAGGGACACAGGATGAATAAGGCACAATACTTGCCACTAAGCAATTCTCCTTGGTTTCAAGGAGCTCCCAGTTGTTTAAAATATGCATTTAATTACCTAGCACAGTTCCATAATCTATAACTGTAGTTGATAATGACAGCATTATTACTACTTAAAAAGTGTAATGACTTTCATCTCTTCTGGGGCAGCCGTTAAATGAAGTGTTTATAAGAAAGTATGGTCAGTGAATAACATCTCTTAACAAAAGTCTTATGAACTGTATGGGTTCAGCTGAATTGTCACAGTGTTTTGTAACATACACACACACAGTGAGAGAGACAGAATTTTAAAATACACAACTTTAGAGGGTAAGTAGTTCCAATAAAGGATTTTAAAGTGGTCTTTTTGTTGTGTTTCCATTCTATTACTGTCAATATCGTATTTGCTATTTCTCATCTTTACTAACGTAGCTTTTTTTTACAGCGTTATGACAGCATAATTGACATACAATAAACGGCATACACTTGAAGCACTTAATTTGATCCGTTTGGGCACATATATACACCAGGACTATAAAACAGCTGCAAGGGGCATCCAGTTCTATTCCAGATGCCTCTTAATTGTGCAGCTCTCCCCCTCTACCTCCAAATAGCAGAATGGGGTTGCAGAGAAGGCTTCCTGAAGAAGGTAGCATGAGCTAAGACTTATAAGCCAACTAGATGTCACCCCAAGTGAATAAAATGGGGCAAGTTGTGCAGGATGGAAATAAAGCACTTCTCATTTGTGTGAAGTCTAGATTCTTGTGGTTGTTATTATTTATCATCATGTAGGGTTTAAAAATACCTGCTAGACCCCTTTGTCTCTTAAAATTCCAATTGAGAAAGGAGCTTAGCCACTATTCATGTAGGGTTTAAAAATACCTGCTAGACCCCTTTGTCTCTTAAAATTCCAATTGAGAAAGGAGCTTAGCCACTATTCATGTAGGGTTTAAAAATACCTGCTAGACCCCTTTGTCTCTTAAAATTCCAATTGAGAAAGGAGCTTAGCCACTAAGGAAATACACAACACTGTTACTGACAGTAGCAATCCCGGTTTCTATCTCTGCAGGTAATCGCCTGCAGTAGGGAAACCTGTTTAGCTTCGACCACCCATCTGCTCTTGAATGCCCACTTTTCTGCTGTGTCTTATACAGAACAGCTTGCATAAAAGTGATATTTTTGCTTTTGTAGCAATGGAATCTTATTCTTTGCCTTTAACTTCCTTTTAACTTTTCTCTCTTCTTTCTCCTGGGCAAATTAGTATGTCCCTAAATGTTCATTTATCATTACCGTCAGGTGCTCATACCGGGACTTTACTCTGTGGGCTTAAGTTCTCATTCTTTCTTCCATTGCAGGCTGGCTCCATGAGCTGGGAAAGAGACTAGAATCTCCATACTACGGCAACAATACCTTAGGGGGCCCGTCGATCCGAAGTGCCTATATTGCCGCTCTGTACTTCACCCTCAGCAGCCTCACCAGCGTCGGGTTTGGGAATGTCTCTGCTAATACAGATGCAGAAAAGATCTTCTCCATCTGCACCATGCTGATTGGTGGTAAGGCAAATTAATTCTTCTTTCACACCAACAGAAGGTGCCATGCCATTGCTCTTCTGTTTATTCGGTCCTAAAACAAAATAGAGATACATTATTTAAATTGGAAGAGTCCAAAAGCACACATTAGAAAATCAGTGACAAACACTTTAATACACATATAGATTATCAGTGAAAGTCTGTGATGTCAAAGAATTCCATTTTCTGGACAGATGAAGAAGTAACCATTTACTTGATGGCTGATTTTGAAAGGACAGGAACTTTGTTTTCTCGGTGTACTGTTTACCCCTAGTGTTTGTGAATTACACGAGTCTGAATTGCAAGTATACGTTGAAACTCCATTTTATCATCTCGAACAGGTCAGTGTTATCAAACTGTATTAATCCTAATATAGTACATTAAAGATGTTTGATAGATCACTTAGTTAAAAATAACAGCAAAAACAAAGAAAAACACCCAATACAATAATAAATATTTAACATTTTAAAAATCGTTTTTATGTTCCATTCTCTGTGCTAACTGCTTCAGTACAATACTCTGAGTAATTCTAAAGGCAAATCTATGGGTTGGGCACTATAACTATCCCATTTAACAAATAGAAAAATTAATACACTATCGTCTCTGAGCCCCAAACCCACCTTCTGGGCTGTGCTTTGTAATGCTGGGGTTTGGACTCTGCAAACCTCATTTTTCTTTGCCAGCCGATTGGAGTTCCTTCCGCCGATAGGGGCGCCAGAGCGAGACTGGAAAGCAGGACGTGGAGAGAGGAGACTGTCTGCTCCTGTGTCTGGTGCACCGTCAGCGGCAGACCATCTCTATCAGCAGCAGACGGTCCCAGCGTTCAGCATCTTCAGGCACTCCAGCCTCATTGGGTCTTTTTGGAGATCTTGGCATCAGTTGGGAGCGCCTCCACATCCAAAGTCAGAGCCCTGGTTCCTTATGGCTTCTCACAGCTCCTCCTTCGGGCTTCTCTGTTCTGAAAGCACACTTTTTCCCTGTGTTTATCCATCTCCAAGGACAGAGCGATTAGTCTATCCATGTTACCGCTATACTCTCTTTTTGCTCACTTAGCTCTCTAGCCCCAGAAAAACCAATTCTCTATAGTGAATTTCCTCCATTGAAACCTTTAGTTTAATTTCCCTTTTCTGAACCTTCTAACTTACTCAGGATTGACACTATTATTATTCACAGCTTTCAGATGATAAAATCTAAAGCTTGGAGAAAGAAAGAAACTTTCCCAATGTCACACCATTAGTAAGTAAAAGAGGCAAGGTCTGAACCTAGATAAATGCTTACTTCCGTATATAAATACATAATCGGAAACTTACTAAATGACAAGCCGGGTCTCATGGAGTAGTAGGAGATGTGATTGTTTACCTGGGACAAGTAAATGTTCTTCTTAGGCCAGAATTCTTAAACTAGGATTCTATCAGTGTTTTTTGCCCCATATGCTTCTCCCTAAAAGCCTGTTTTATTGTCTTTTTTTAATCTTCTTAATCCCAGCCATCTTTTAGAATTTCGAGCCTTATACTAGGGGATGGTTCCTACCAGCTTCCTTGCGTGGAAGATGTAAAATGAGTATGCGGGTCTTTAAGCAATGACTCATCCAGCCCATGGCGAAATCAAAGAAGTATAAAGCCAAGCCTTCCCTCAAGGAACTTATGATCCAGTTTGGAAGAGATGGGCTGAAACACCTGGAAAGAGTTTTAATAATAGCAGGCAGTAAACGCTAAATGCCAAATCAGTTAGGAAGTTCAGAGGCGGTGACAAAGCAAGGGCGAGGGATGGGGAGAATTTCTTGGAAAGGCAGTGCTTATGGCAGAGATGCTGAAGTGGCATGCTGGGACTGCAGCAGTTGTCACAGGCTCTTGGCTGACGTACAGCACCAACAGCCCAGGGAGCAGAGAACAGAAACTCTCACTTTCTGAAGAGCTACAACGTGCCAGACACCGGTGGTGGTTTTATACCCAGTATTATGACTTCTACAATTGCCAGTCTCCTCCATGGCCCGTCTTTCAGCTTAGCAAAATGACAAGCATTTTGTCATCATACTTATTTAATATTTGCCCATATTTCTCCTATTCCTGGTGGAAATTTGAGGAAATGCTCAAATGCTCAAGGCTTACCCTACTGATTTGACATTTCAAGAATCCGCTAGATAATTGAGCTTTTATTCTCTATTTATCCGCATGCTATACTGTGAATGGTCCTGGATCAGAAATGGTTAAGGCATAAATTATTCCCTGCTATTCACTGTAAGTAGAAAGCAATGCTGGTCACAGGGCCAAAAGGTAGGGGAAATAATCAAATAATGTTACTTTGTCACTTGTTAAATTTTCATTGATCAGATTATCCTGGTGCAAAACCAGTGTTCATTTGTCAGTGCCATTAAAACATTTAGGTGACTTGAATAGCAGTTAGGAAACCACTTTTGAATGGCAAATGGCATCTAAGTAACTTGAATTTATTAGTTAAAGCTTCTCAAGTTTGTGAGAAATAACTCTGTATTATTGTGACAATTACCCTCAGCTAGAAGAAATGATGCCTGTATTTTAATATTTCCTAATTAACTAACTAGCATAACTTTGAGACCTAATCATAAGCGCTCGCAATATGGAACATTTTGTTCACTTCAGTCCCATAACACTATGAGACAGAAGTTATTAACACCTTAATTTAGATATAAGGCAGCAGACGTTTAGTGAGTTCAAATGCCGGGATTCACTGAGACCCAGCAAACTTCTTACAAAATATCCATTTTATTACATACTATAAATTAATTTTATTCCCTTAATTTCTACAAATATACACAAACAATTTATTTTTTAAAAAATTTAGGCATATATTACTATGGAATCAAGTCTGAGGTATCTTATTAGAAATCTCCACCCAAGGCCAATGAAACTACTAATGACGGGGATGCCGTATTTACTACAAAATCAGGCAGTGGCAATATTAAATGTTGCCGGTGACTGTTAAACCCCAGATAATTATCTAGGGCAGAGGCACTCACTGGCTGAGTGAGGAGGCAGGAGGAAGGGGAAGCTTTCATGTGAGCATCTGGAATGACAATGTGTGCCAACCACTGATTTATGGGAAGAATATTTAAAACTATCAAAGAGATCCAGCAAAATTAATAAGAAAAACACCCCCATACCTGGACAAATCTATGTAAACTTTGAGAACACCCAACACAAAAAAGTAACCTTAAAAGTTTCAAACAACTATTACAATTAGTAAGTGAATATTGTAAACCTGTAAAGCTGATATTTCTATATCAAATATCAGATGTGCAATTCTACTATACAGGAAACTACAAAACATTAGTGAGAAAATTTACAAATAATGGAAGGATATACAATGGTGATAGTTTTAAGACTCAATATTATAAATATATCAGATTTACCCAAATTTATCTAAAGATTCAATGCAATGCTAATGAAAATTCTAGTACATGTATGTTTATGTGTGTTGGTGTGTGTGTGTGTGTGTGTGTGTGTGTGTTTGAAAAATGACAAGCTGTTTCTAAGGGTTCGTGCAAACACAGAGCTAAAACTAATCAGAGCAATTTTAAAGAACAAGATTGGAAAATTTGCACCACAGATATCAAGATGCATTGTCACATTACAGCAATTAAGAAAGCATGTGTTAGGGGCACCTGAGTGACTCAGTCAGTTAAGCGTTTGACTCTTGATTTTGGTTCAAGTCATGATCTCGGGGTCCTGGGATTGAGCCCCGTATTTGGCTCTCTGCTCAGTGGAGTTTGCTTGAAATTCTCTCTCTCTCTCCTTCTGTCCCTCCCCCCTGCCCTCTTTCTTTCACTGAGAATTTTTTTAAATATTTATATTTATAAATATTTATAAATAAATAAATCTTTAAATATTTATATTTATTAAATATTTATAAATAAATAAATATTAAAAAAAGAAAGAAAGAAAAAGGAAGCACGTGTTAGCTCAGAAGCAGACAAGCCAGTGGAATAGAAGAGTGCAGAAATAGGCCCATGCACATATGGTCACATTATTTATGACGTAGGTGTCATGCAATGTGAAGGGGGAATGATGATTCTTGCAATAAATGTTACTGGGTCAAATGTATATCTGCATGTTGAAAAACAACTTTGACTCCTCCTAAAACTGTACATTAAAATTAATTCCAGCTGGAGCCCTAACCATAAAGAAAAAATGGGTAAGCTAAACTACAGAATTTGTATTTAGCAAAAGACATTATTTAAGAGTATAAAGAGAGCCATAGGATAAGATAAAGTATTTGCAAACATTTATCTGACAAAAGATTCTTACCTATTATATATAAAGACTATCTACAAATCAATAAGAGCAGAAAATCCAAAAATTCATAAAAACTTTAAAAAGTACTTCACAGTTTTCCATGCCAAATAGACAATACAAATATATAAAGGTGCTCAACATCATTCATCAAGGACATGTAAATTAAGATAAAAATTAGATAGCATTTATATTCACCGGAATGCTATTCTTAAAAACAATGACAACCCATGGGTCTGAGAAGATATGGAACATCTTGACTTCTCCTATACTGTTGATGGGAGTGCAAGTGGTACAAGAGTATTGTCGATATCTACCAAAGCTCAACATACTTGTACTCTGCCACTCAACACTTCCACTTCTGAGAGTATATATCCAATGGAATGCTTATATATATATCAAAAGACAGATAAATGCATGTAGAAGCATTATTGTAAGAATCTCAAACTGGAAATGCCCATTCATAGGAGAATAAATAAGTAAATTGTGAAATCATTATTCAATAGAGCACTATACAGTCATGAGAATGAATGAACTATTACATCATGCAGCCACATGGATGAATCTTGCAAACAATGCTAAGCAGAGAAGCCAGACACCAAAAAGTACATATTGTACGACTTTGCTTAGAGAAAGTTTAAAAGTAGGCAAAGCTTATGGATTGCAATATAATTCACAACTGCAGTTACCTTTGGTAATGGGGCTGGTTAGTACCTGTGAAGGGGACACAGGGGAGCCCTGGGGTGCTGGTAATATCTTATTTATTCATCAGGAAGATGATTCACTTTAAGAAATCTCAATGAGCTGTACATTTAGTATTTGTGTAATGTTCTTGTTGTGTCATTGATATTAATTTTGCCTTGTAAAATTACAATAGATGAGCTAAAAATAGTAACTACCAAGTGTGGGATGGGAAGGTAGGTAACAGCTGAGTTCTCACCTTTCATGTCAGGTTGTTTTTAGGTCTTGTCTTAACATGATGAGTCAAGCAATAGAAGTAAAATTATGTTGTCTAAAATATTGATGATAATCACAAGAAGATCTAAAATAAATAATTTTAAAAGATTGCCTTTGTGGCATGGGATGGGGGTGAAGGGATGGGTTTGGGGCTGAACTATTCATAATATACTTTCTAAGCAAATTGTTTATGATGACAAAACTTTTTTAAGAGAGTATCAAATGACCAGAGTTTCACTTCAGTTCCATAAATATTTATGGCACACTTAAAGGATGCCAGGCACTGTGCTAGATGCTGGGGAAACAAAAATGACTAAGACATGATACTTCCCTTCGAGGAGTTCACAGTTTAGTAATGGAAATAGGAACTTGGGCAGATGATGTTCTTTCTTTTTCCATTTTAATTTTTCCTATTATAATGCACATTTAGAAAAGACTGAAAAATCCACACAAAAATTAGAATTACATAAAATCCCATTACCAAAAAATAATCTTTTCAGTCTTTTTATACATACATAACCCTCTTTCGGACAATATTTATATTAACTCTGCATATCATTTTTGCCATGAAACAAAATATATTAGAACATTTTCCCATTTCTTTAAAAGCTCTTCTATCATATTTAGTAATGGCTGCCTCATAGTCACCTAACAAATCAGCCCCAACTGATGGGTCCATCAGCTCAGGCTCGGAGGTTAGATAAAACTTCCTGGTGAAGGTGACTCATCCCTAAGGACATGTCCCATTTAAATGAGGCATTGTTGGGGCATCTGGGAGGCTCAGTCGGTTAAGTGTCTGCCTTTGGCTCAGGTCATGATCTCAGGGTCCTGGGATCAAGGCCCATGTTGGGCTCTCTGCTCAGCAGGGAGTGTGCTTGTCTCCCTCTCCCTCGCTGTCTCTCTCAAATAAATAAATAAATAAATAAACAAATAAATAAATAAATAAATAAATCTTTAAAAAAAAAACGAGGCATTGTTGTCCTGAAAAAGGTAAAGTGAAATTCATAACAGTTAAGGCTTTCCTTGGGTCCTCTCATCCTATATATATGAATATATATTCTCCTGACATAATTTTATTGGACCCATATGGGCTATGGTGTTCACAAATTCAGGCTTTTTAAAGATGTCTACACTGCCATTTGAATTCATCATTTAGGAAATAGTTCTCACTCTGTTTTCTCTGCCATCTGCTATCCACAAACCTGTGTACTCTACCAGGCGTGGAAAATTCCAGGTCAGTGAGTAGGTGGGAGAGGGGAGGAGGGTGGCTAAGATTACCCAAAGCCTGAGCTCTGGTCTCCTTTTATCAGGGGCAAACAGTCTGAGGGCCCTGCAGAGTGGCTGGCGAAGAACTCAGCAGGGGTGTTACACCGCAGGGGAGCAGTGTTGCCCGCAATGTGGAGAGAGAAGTGGGGAGGGAGAAGGAGGAAGAGGGAAGGGAAGGGAGGAGGTAGGAAGAGAAATGGGAAGGGAAACTAGAGGAAAAGAGGAAGAAAAGCGAGACAAGGAGAAAGAAGAGCAGGCAGCGCTCTAAGAGTTTAGCACTTTCATTTAAAGTCTGTTTACTTTCTTCCGAGACCCCAATCATGGAGGTTCCTCCCAAGACCTGCTGTTAAGCCGAGATTTTACAAAACGCATTTTATACAAAATTCCTACACAAAGCAAAAGAGCCTCCCACACACTCAGCAGCAGTCCTAACATGCTACTTGAAGAACTATATACATCAGATCTGCGAGGAGTGAAAGGAAAAGTGAATGGTAACTTCCAAACTGACCTGG
This sequence comes from Ursus americanus, assembly GCF_024610735.1. Lineage (NCBI taxonomy): Eukaryota > Metazoa > Chordata > Mammalia > Carnivora > Ursidae > Ursus > Ursus americanus. The sequence continues at coordinate 23,947,627 of NC_142146.1, read as the reverse complement.
CTATTGCAGTTCTTAAGCCACAGCACCCAGGATGGTTTGGCCTGACAGTTGTGTTCACTCTTTGCCGGTCCGAAAGCCATAACCAGGGACAAAGAGGCAAAATAACTTCAGAAACTGGTGGGGGTCTTATTTTTTAACCACTTAAGGGAGAAGTATTTGCCTATGCTGAAATGAGACCGTGAAATTATGGTGACTCGGATAGACGGGGACTTCCCAACAACACTTAGAATGCTACGATGAATCCAGTAATTCATTTTATTGATAATGTACAGTTAGGATGCTAAATGATCTGAATATATTACTTCTCTTACTTTAAGTGCTTTACACACATTATAATTAAGCAAAGCAAAGTTAAAATCATACACATAATTAAGGAAAGCAGTGTTAAAATAAATGAAATAAAATTGTTCTCAGTACTCAGTTTAATCTCCAGGAAAGACTATTACAGACTTTTACAGATGGCAGGGCTTCCAAACACTGAGCCCATAAGTATATTAAGGGAGCCTGAAATCGGTGTTTAATTTCTTTGACTTGGAGCAGAATTGTTTCCTTTCTTCGCTGAGTGTTTACCTTAAATAGAGGTCTCTTCTTCCAAACAAAGTTCTTGACATCAGAGTTACTGTGCTTTAACAAACATACAGAATGGACCTCTATTTACGGTTTCCCAAGAGCCATTCAACAGTAAGTTATTAGGCAATATCCAGTTTTCTTGGAATAATTTGCTCCTGTTGGAAGACATTTCATTTTTGAAAATTTAGGGGAACATATACTTACATTTGTATGGAGCAAGAACTTACTAAATATTTCTTGTCTTTCATCGAGAAGTTATTTCCACTAACAATCACTCTGAAGTATTTAAGAGGTTGCTGGAAAACCTTAACTGAGTCCTTTTCCCCATATTTTAGGCCACTGAGTGTGTTGAAAATTCTTGTTTATGCTTTCCACTCTCACGGGAAAAATGAACATAAATTGAGCACCCTCTGTTTTTCACACAAAATGTTAGGCACTTTTATTTATTATTTTTTTAAAAGATTTTATTTATTTATTTGACAGAGAGAGAGGCAGCAAGAGAGGGAACACAAGCAGGGGGAGTAGGAGAGGGAGAAGCAGGCTTCCCGCTGAGCAGGGAGCCCGATGCAGGGCTCAATCCCAGAATGCTGGGATCGTGACCCGAGCCGAAGGCAGATGCTTAACGACTGAGCCACCCAGGCGCCCCAATGTTAGGCACTTTTAAAAATATATATATTAACTCCTTAGATTTCAAAAAAAGCCCTATGAGTAAATACTATGCACATTTATACATTAGGGACCGGTATCCATGGCAATTATACATCTTCCCAAGTTCACGGTTAGGAAGTGCCAAAGTCAGGTTTCAAATCCTGATGTGTCTGATTCTGAAGCCCATATTCTCTCTGCAACTTTATATTCCTCATGTATGCAGATCCTAAGTTTAACCTTATTCTAGTAATTTTCCAGAATGTTGGGGGCTTCCTTATTATCACCATCTTTCGAGGTGTGGTGACCATATCTTCCACAGAGAAATGATGATATATAACCTGAAATAATTTTAATTCCAGTGTTAGATTAGATTGAAACTAGCATGCCAGTGGTCACTAATTTCTGGCAAATGTAGAGGAAAGAAAGAATTTTACCTGGGGCCATCCTGAAACAGGATGGAGATTCAGGAAGATAGACGCAGTAGTATGTTGACACATTTGCACTATTGTATCCATTCTGATGCTAAGAAACTTTAACAGAGCTTCTTGGCCACTGAGATTTTGGTACAGGGACGATTTGATAGATCCTAATAGACAAACTACTAAATTTTTAGTCTTTTTTTTTTAACCCAAAAGCTGTTGAAACAGATGATTTCACCGAACCCCTGAATTTACCTCATTGTCAATTCTGTCCAGGATGGGGATCAGGGCTGAAATCTGAGTATCACTGAGAGTTGATCTGCCCATCAATGTAACTAGACCTGGCTCTCAGCTCTCCCAGTGCCACAGCCCCAGGTGGGTCCAAGGCCTTCTCGGACTATCGGCTGGTGTCTGCAGAGGCCATTCAAGTTCTGTTTGGCTAATGACAATTTAGTGCAAATTCCTGTCCTGCTTTTTCTGACTATAAGATATTTGACCACTCCTTACAGTGGGCAACTCCTGGACATCACTTATTTTCCAGTAGAAGACCCATCTCCAATCCCCATCAGCTCTTGAATTCTTGTGAACAAAGTGTTCTATCCTATTATAATCTGGTGGTGTTCTGAGAAAGGAGAAGGCTCAGCGAGGAAGTGGGGATTAAATACCATCTGACTGAGAAATCTCATCAAAACAGGAGTCGCATGTATATAGGTACCATCTGAATACCTGTTTTTCTCTGTGGATGCATTTGTTTCTTTAATGGTGTCAGATTTTCTGCTATCTCCCCCAAAATTTAAATAACCGCGGAGCTAAAGTAAGGTTGGTGATGGGAGCCATATTAATTTCCACTTTAGATTGCTCAAAAAAATCCTCAATTACATTTCTAGCAACTTTCTCATGCTTTTATTAATAAAAATGTGTTCTATTTAATACCCGAATACTAATTTTAAGTGATGGCTTAGGGGAAAAGACTAGTAAAGATTAACCGGTTATAATAGACTTTTTTTAAAGATTTTATTTCCTTATTTTTGAGAGAGAGTGTGTGCATGCACGTGCAAGTGTGGGGGCGAGGTGGAAGGGGGAAGGGAAAGGGACAAGCAGACTCCATGCTGAGGGCGGAGCCCATTAGGGCTCTCCTGACCCTGAGGTCATGACCTGAGCCAAAATTAAGAGTTGGACTGAGCCACCCAGGTGCCCCTAGAATAGATTTACTTTTAAAATGTATTTGTTATTATGATAACCATTGAACTATAACTTTATAGCTTATTTTATGAAATTATATTAAAATTATTTACTCATGGCTATTAAACTATACCCATTAAAATAATATAGACGTAAAAAGTACAAACAACTTTGTCATAGCCAGAATAGCAGCTAACAGATGAAGCGTGAGTCAGAGAGGCCGATTTTGCCTATTATGAGTATTTTTAAAAGATATTTTTACTTTGATCAAGCCATTTGGATTCCAAGGACGGCATCAGGATGCACTCTGACAAAGTAGCTGTACGAACAGCTGTAGCAACATGGCCACAGTAACATACTCTGCTGGATTCAGGTTATATAAGCTAAATTTAGGCTCAAGGGGTGAACCCGTCCATCCTATTTCTCCCCCATGTATGCTGTGCTGTCTTCTCTAGCTTTGATGCATGCCTTGGTGTTTGGAAACGTGACGGCGATCATACAGAGGATGTACTCCAGATGGTCCCTCTATCACACTAGAACTAAGGATCTGAAGGACTTCATACGGGTCCATCACCTGCCCCAGCAGCTTAAGCAGAGGATGCTCGAATATTTCCAAACAACCTGGTCAGTCAACAATGGAATCGATTCGAATGAGGTAACGTTCATTTCTCATGTTCAAGTTTTCAGACACAAAGCACATATTCTTAGGTAAAGCAAGGTGCTCTAAAGCAGGTCTCAGAAGCAAAGTACACACCCACCAGCTTCTTTATCTCTGTTTTTTAATCCCTCATGAAACTCGGTCCATCTTCTTTCATCCTTTTTGGCTTATGTTTTCATGATGCCACTTTGGATGGACCGATGTTTTACATTAATTTGCTGCTTCGGTTGATCGGGTGGACTAACTTTCATTCTCATTGACCCTCTTTGGAGGAACCATTCCATTCTTAGGACCACTGAATTGTGTAATGTTGGATTCTTAGATAACCAAGTTAATGTGTGCCTTTAAAACGGACAAAGTAAGAAAGCAAATGTCTTCTGGCGCATGTGTTATCTGTGGACTTCCAGGAATACCCCAGAGCACCACTGTAAGAAAAGAATCCTATAAATAAAGCAACCGTGCCTCAACCGCCCAACCATACTGTAATCCACACTTCTAAGTGATCATTTGGTTTCTCCTCCCTTGACATGATCATGATGCCGGAGGAAACACCAGTGGGTCCAAATTCCATACCTTCTGTCCTGAGAGTCTTTGTGAGAAGCAAGTCACAAGAAGCCATACATTTTCGTCCTAGAGTCTTTTATTAATTTATCCTATTTCTCCAAACTTATTATCAGCTGATTTTTAAGTAGCACCTAACTGGGGTCACAGTTGCTGAACAATCGCCCCAGGGTTGAATAGACATATATTTCCTCTTCTGTACTCTGGTTGGTCCAACAGTGGGAAGAACACCCCTCTTCTCTTGCAGAGTAAATCAATCAGACCGGACTTACCCCAGCTTGATTTCTTCTTTCATCTTGACAGCTTTTGAAAGACTTTCCAGACGAGCTGCGTTCTGACATCACTATGCACTTGAACAAGGAAATCCTGCAGTTGTCCCTTTTTGAGTGTGCCAGCCGGGGCTGCCTCAGGTCTCTGTCTCTGCACATCAAAACCTCTTTCTGTGCTCCGGGGGAGTACTTGCTGCGTCAAGGAGATGCTTTGCAGGCCATCTACTTTGTATGCTCAGGCTCCATGGAAGTTCTTAAAGACAGCATGGTGCTGGCTATTCTTGGTAGGTCTGAGTTGAAAAAGCTTCATGAAATTTTACCCTAGAGCATAAGTGAAGAAGAGAAAATGGCGGGGTGGGAGCGGGGGGAGATATAGCTATTGCGAGTAAGAAAATTCTGGGTGAATATATGGAATCAGGATTATTCTTTAAGTGTATATAATTTGCCAACTGTTTATTATTAATTATTATGCCACATACTGAGTTTACGCTGTGCTGAGTGTTACATACAACATATCATTTCATTCTGGATTAAAAATCTAGCAGTATGTATCTTAACCCCATTTTACAAATGAATAAATAGTATCTTCGTTAACTTAATTTGTCCCAAATAACATGATAAGAGAATGAACACAGTTCTTTCTGATTCCTAAAGCAAAATTATTAGTCGTGATGCTTGCTGCCTTTTGATAAAATAGCTGGTCAGTGTTAAGAGGGCATTTCTGCAGATTCAGGGAAGAACATAAAAATTATTTCATCTGGGCTAGAAATAGTGCAAAAATGATTATGCATTGAGAAACAGCTCTCATTGCAGTCACTAATCCTATATCATCAAGGTGGCCATAAGCCTTTTTTTTTACTTCCTCAAAGAAACTCCACAGAATAGTTTGTGAAGATTTTGTTCCACAAAGTTGACTCCCATCTATTCAGACATAATTGGTTTTCATGGAAATAAAAGGTCAGCTGACAGAAGAGGACACGTAGAGTTAATGTGGACAAATTCCTACTCACGATTTTAGGTGTACTTCTCTTAAAATCACTATCTCTTATTTGTTAGTTTGTTTATTCCACTAATACTTATTGAAAGCCTATGAATGTGTCAGGTTGTGGCCTAAACAATAAATATATTTTGAAAGCCAATGTAGTACATCAATGTTTAGAATTTGTGTTAATAAGAAGGGGCTAGTGGGGCGCCTGGATGGCACAGCGGTTGAGCGTCTGCCTTCGGCTCAGGGCGTGATCCTGGCGTTACGGGATCGAGCCCCACATCAGGCTCCTCCGCTATGAGCCTGCTTCTTCCTCTCCCACTCCCCCTGCTTGTGTTCCCTCTCTCACTGGCTGTCTCTATCTCTGTCGAATCAATAAAATCTTTAAAAAAAAATAAGAAGGGGCTAGTTTATTTTTCATATCATTTAAGAACAAAGATTTATAAACAACTTAACCATTTATAAAATATTTTTACATGCAGGGTCTTATTTCAGCCTTCCTAACACAAAGAGATAGATGGGAGTGATATTTTCACTGTTTTTTCAAAGTCAAAGCTAACCCAGGTCTTTTGATTCTATCTCCGGTGCTCCTTCCACCTCCAAGTGAGGCCAGTTATTCTGTGTAATCGTTGTAAGCCTGCTCTCTCTGGATTCGAGTTCATAAGCTTCAAAACAGATTAAACTTTGGGAAAAGGAAGAGAACTAAAATTTATTGAATCCATAATATGAGCCAGGTGTTTTATGTCCATTATCCAACTTAAACCCTACTACCCTGTTAGGCTGGTGTGATTATCCCTGATTAAAGCTGAAGAGGTCGAGGCTAGTGAATAGTGAGTACCCACGGGCTTCTCATCGCTTCATATTCATCCAGTTTGCCACTTACCAGGGAAAAGGTCGGGCTTGCCTTTTAAAGCTGTGGCTCATTTCTTGACTCACCCTCTTATGTTTCTTCTCCTTAACAGAAAGGCTGGAGGGGAGGTGGGGAGTGGGGAGGTACAGCAATTGGGTGGTGGGCATTGAGGGCACTTGATGTAATAAGCCCTGGGTGTTATATGCAACTGATGAATCCCTAAATTCTACCCCTGAAACTAATAAAACAGTATATGTTAACTAAATTGAATTTAAATATAACTTTTTTTAAAAAAAAAAGTACGGAATAGCAACTGACCAAGTTTATTTTCAGCTTGGCCAGTTCATTATCAGTGTCGGAGTGAGGCTTTCTATATGTGTGTTTTTAAGAGGAGAATTTAACATTCCTGCTCACTTATCAATGGTCATTCTATTATTTTGTGATTCTAAATTAAAATTGACAGTTATTTCTAAATTTGCTTCAAAAACTTACCTTTAATCATAAAATACTTTTCCATGGGTTTCCTTAGGACCATATAAGTTTTATAGCCTGCCTGTTGACATAGCTGGCTTTTAAGAGGGCATACATTTATTTTTCCAAAACTATATGGTTTGATATGCTTGTAAGCAAAAATAATGTACTATGTTTAAATACACATAATCTGTTTTTTTCCATAATCTTGGTGTATTTTTACATTCGGTAGCTGGCAACAATTCTAGGAATAGAATATGAAGCCATCGTCTATAACATTAGAACATTAATAGGTACAAATTCAACAGCTTCTAGGTAATTAACATTGTTAGTAATACATAATTCAACTGGATTTTTTATTTTAAAAAATTCTACTCACAGCTGAAAGAGTTAATCCATTGCCTTTTGCTCTTGGCCCCAACTTCCTCCATAAATTATGATTTTCGTGATAAACATTTTCACATCTTCGTTTCTACTGTGTCGAACACCAAAAGTGATCTAAATGCAAATTGCCGCATGACCATTCTAAATACTCGTATGTGTATTGGGACGAAACCCAAACAAGGATAACAAATTATTAATATTTCATCTCTGTGATTAACAGTATTTCAATGGAGATTGAGTATTTTACTCTCCCTATGGTAATATTGTCTTATAGGGCCAATTAAAATCAAAACTGACTTTGATAAACTTAAGCCCATGGCTTCACGTTTGATCTGTAGATATTTAATACATGTTCACTCTGCCAACAAAATGAATTAATATATAATGTTGTAGGGAAGAAGTATCACCAAACAGCTGTCAAGCCACAACTTATTCAAGCAACTCAGTTGTCCAATCAATCGTGAAGGCATTTCTTAATCTGATGCCTGGGGAAGAGGTTGACATAGAGTCGAGGATTTGTTACGGAGATAGAATTTGTTTGCCTTGCACACTTTCATTTCATGTCCTGGTAATTGTGTTTTTCTACCAATTTCATCACTGTTGTTTAAAAGAAAATGACAAAGCACTGATAAATGTTCTCTTCACAGATGGTATTAGTCTGCCTAATTATAATTAAACACGTGACTGCTCCAACCCGGATGGTTTGTACCCCATCAGCTTTCCCCCCCCACACCCATCCCCCAGGGAAGAGTAACTGGTTAGCAAATATCAATAGTAGAATTCTGAAAAATGGAGATAGTAAGAGACCATAGAAATCTTTCTCTTCTTTTAGAAATAAGGATACTGAGACCCAGAGTAAATAAGAAACTTAGATCAAGGTCCTAAATCTAGATAGTGAGAAACCCACAAGACCATAAAATCAGCGAGGGTAGGGACCATGTTCTTATTCACCAGTGCACACGCACCAGAGCTGAACACGAGGACCGGCACGCCTGTCAGTGTTTCATAAATACTCATTAAATGAATTAATAAACTGGAATTCTTTCTAGAGTGCCAACTTTGGCAAGATGTTGGTGCTGTTTTTATAGCGGGGGTCACTGTGGCTTAAATAGCCATGCTGTGATCACCCAAGGTATGTAAGTATGATGACCCTCACATCGTTCCGAACACCAGTTGTTTAACAGAAAATATAAATGCTCTTTGTAGCAAGACTCCGCATGGTGATAAACTGTCCTGAGATAAACAAATTTCAAAATCTGCTATATCCAAAGCATCCCGGCTATATTGACATCTTACATCAGTGTCCAACTCTGAGTTTTTGAGCACCAATTTAGATTTCTAACAAAATATGTAAGAAACAAAATTGCCAAGTTTAGCAGTATGGTGACAACAATAAATCCCACTTGAATTCTCCAGCATCATGTAGTTATATATTCCCTCAACTTCCATAAGTGCAGATTTCAGTCCTTTTTTCCTTTGGCCAAATAGGCTCAACTTCAAGGTGTGAATTTAATGTTATTTCAGAGCTAATATGCAGATGTAATTCAATAATTTTAAAATGCTCCTTTTTATCTGTTATATATTTATGACTATTTCAAATATTCATGGTTAATTTGGCATGTTTCCTTTTACTGTGAAATTTAACAAAACAGAATTTTATTGAAGCCTGTTACAAGTCAGAGACTTTCCTTCCAGAAATGCTGGGCACAAAAAATAAAAATAAAAATTTAGAAGTTAAAAAATTAACTGAATGAGGGACAGGACAATTCGTTCTATACCATTCCAAAGATACTCTTTGCTTGGTGGTTTCTCTGTGGATCAATGGTTGGTTGTTGATTCCCTGTGAGACAGAGCAAAGTGGCCATTAAAAAAATAATAAAATTTCAAGACCAGGCAGGAGGACAAAGCAAAGAAATTTTAAGTTGGAGCCATGAATCTAATGCCAGCGTCTTCTGTGAACTTAGATCATATTATTTCAGCGTTTAACCTAAGTTTGTCTGAGGATTGGATGGATTTTCTTTCGTGTTTCTCACATGGATGCTGAGTGAATTAATGGCTTGTGTCTAAAATAAATCTGCAATCAGCCCTTTGTTAGCACTTACATTTATGCTCACCTTCCTGCTAGGCTAAACTGATTCAAATCAACCGACCAATTTTAAAGATTCAAATACATTGTCCAGGGGTGCCTGGGTGGCGCAGATGTTAAGCATCTGCCTTCGGCTCAGGGCGTGATCCCAGCGTTATGGGATCGAGTCCCACATCAGGCTCCTCCGCTATGAGCCTGCTTCTTCCTCTCCCACTCCCCCTGCTTGTGTTCCCTCTCTCGCTGGCTGTCTCTGTCAAATAAATAAATAAAATCTTTAAAAAAAACCAAATACATTGTCCAATATGATCTAATCAGCAAGCTCAAGGAAGCAAGCTAGTTCCCAGGCAGGGGAATCCAGCTTAAGACTCATGGGCGGCAGCATTGTAGGCAAAATAGCAGGGGTGCTGGGTGTGGGGCGGGCGCAGATGACAAAGTGGTGGTGGGTCTCTCTCCCTGCAGTGGCGCAAGCTAAGACCTCCTAGTTTTTATTTATTCGTTTTCTTTTTTGATGGGAAAATTCGCCTTTTCTACCATCAAGAGTATCAAAAGTATGGCCGTGTTCTCCATTTTCCTTTGGCAGATGTCGCCGTCCGTGATGTCCAATACCTCTCTCTACCTCCCCGTTCTGAGGAGAGGGAGGGAGGGCACCTCCTCCCTCCTTGCCCTCCTCTCTCATAGACGTGTTCAGAAGTAAATAAAACAACCTGCGTATGTTAGTTAGCAAGCTGATGATGAAGCCAATGATTGGGCTAGAAACAAAATTATTAATACACATTTTAATGGTCTTATACAGAGCCTTTTTGAGCTCAAAAATAAAAAAAGTTGGAGCCATTATTATTTCTCCTGAGCAGTTGAGGCAACTGTGACAAAAATATCAACTCTTTGTCTAAAGTCATTTATCGAATGCCACGAGGGGCTATCTGGAGCCCATCTATGACCGACAGTTCCTAACTGTGGCTCTGCTAGTCCTTATCTCCCAGACCACCGTTCCCAACCAGGAACAGTTGTGCCCACGAGGAGACATTTGATAACGTCTGAAGATATTTTTGGTTGTCACCACTGGGGTCAGGAATATGAGATGGCGCTAAACATTCTAGTGTGTACAGAAACCCCCCCCCCCCAACAGAGAAATACCAGGCCCCAAATCTCCATACTGCCGAGACGAAGGTGTCTTTTTCTTCTGTGGTGTCACCTCAGAGAAGGGAAGCCTGTAAGTCAAATGAAATCTCCAGTCCCAGCTTGCTTTTCTTTAAAAGTGACATGTCTCTTTTTTTCACTGTTTCAAGGGAAAGGGGACTTAATTGGAGCAAATCTATCAATTAAGGACCAAGTGATCAAGACCAATGCAGATGTGAAGGCTTTAACCTACTGCGACCTTCAGTGCATCATCCTCAAAGGACTCTTTGAAGTGCTAGACCTCTACCCAGAATATGCTCATAAATTCATGGAAGACATTCAGCATGACCTCACATACAACCTTCGAGAAGGTCATGAGAGTGATGTAAGTCTCACTTCTAATTAGTGCTGAGACCAAAAACATGGGGCCTGGAGATCATTTATAACAGTAAAAGCACATGTCATGACTTCACTTGTAAGAGTCTCTGAATGAATAAGGCGTGATTATTCAGCCACTAGTTGAACAATTAAATAATTAGCTAGAAGTCAAGCCTGGAGTCTATCAGCATTCTAGAAAAGTATTGTTTACAGATGAATTCCCTTAATTCAGTTTTTTTCTTGCTTATTTTCATGTGCTTATAACGAGAATCAGTTTCAGTGACATATAATATTTAGCTACATTGTGTGATTTCTCCAGAATTTAAAGATCTCCAGATAGAATATATGGCTCAGAGTTTGCTGTGTTTGTAACTGTTTACTATTCCGCTTGCTTGTTAGGGAGTTTGCTTAAGAATAATCTTTTTCTTAACCAGTACCCAAAACAGTCTATCTTAAAATGACTAAATATGCATAAAAGGATTCAAGCCAAAGATTGTCACGCTGAAAGCATAATGAGCATTTTATGAAATTATATATTTGCTGCATGTTTCAGTTTATACAAACAGCTTTCCCAACAAAATGGGTACTACTCTGCATCCTGGGATTAAGCTGATCGCGACCATGACTTCATTAGATGCGTCAGAGACACAAATGATTTAATAGGAATGATTGTTGAAAGGCAAGCCAGAGCATGAACAGCATTCTGTAACAACGAAAGCCTTGATCGCTGCCTCGAGTTTTGTCCCAGATATTTGCAATACTCGATTTTTTTTTCCCGAGAGTTTAAAGAACTCTGGTTTCGACTAACCCATATTGTGCAGGCATTTTGTCAGTCATTAATATGCCTCACTTGGAAAGGTAGAGAAAGAACACAAATTGTATGTTACTTCATCTTGGTTGAGGATATCAAACGACAATCAATACGTAGATGGTATCCCAGCCCGAAGTTCAAGATTAACCGGTTTTGAATGTGTGCTTCTCTCCACTGTTGATAGCAAACATCAAAGGACGTATCAATATTTTTTGGGAATCTATTTGTGCTAAGCCCTCTGCCTAGATAAAGCATCTCATTTAGAGCTTGAAATGACTTTGTAAGGTAAGTATCAATCAATTTTTATGGAACAGAAAACAGATTCAGGACGGCTAAGTAGCTTGTATGTAGTCGCACAGACTTGTACGTGACTGGGACAGAGTCTGAGCACAGATAGCTGTCCTTTTAAAATCTGAACACAGATATCTGTCATTTTATACACTACTGGGTTTGTTGTCTCTTTTGAAGACACTTTTCATATCTTCTGATTCAACAGATGGACTTATTTTTTTAAGATTTATTTATTTTAGAGAGAGACAGCACAGGGGGAGAGGTACAGGGAAAGGGATTGAGAGCATCTCAAGCAGACTCCCCACCGAGCACAGAGTGGGGCTCGATTCCCCCACCCTGAGGTCACGCTTTGAGCTGAAATCGAGAGCCGGACTCTCAACCAACTGAGCCACCCAGGTGCCCCTCAATAGGGGCCCCTTTTAAAACTAGAGTTGTCTTTTGCACTCTCTAAGACAGCCTCATGGGACAACTATTTCTGAAGCATGGAGACGTGCTGGAGGGTGGAAGCAACCAGAAAGGAGAAAAGAAATGCGGGAAGAGCAAAAGAGCCAGCGTGCCTCAGCCTAGTAGAGTGGAAAATATTGGATCTCAACCCCTGCCTTCTTTTTATTTGATTCCTTTTCAAGGATCTGTATCTCTGATCAAATTTTATATTCTTTTTTTTTCTATTTGCCGGAACATAAATCAGAGTGATTTTTAGACTCCAATACCTGAATTGCCTGTGGGATTACTTTCATTATCTGTTCTTTCTCTTGCGTTGTTTGTTTTGCTGTGGTCATTTGGTTCCTTCTTTTTAGCAGATGTCATACTTTTGTTCAAAGGTAGATGCTGTTTATGAAAATTATTCTATTATTTTCCTCCATGCAGGTAAGGTTTTCTCTTGGCAGGCTGATCAGGTTCCAACCAGCCAATTCCATCCTGCCCAGAGTTCCTGGCAGGTTATTTTTAGGCTGCTCTGTTTCAGCTTTGCCCATCCCCGGGGGCTGTAGCCTTCACTCCTAAGCCACGGTTTTTCCAGGATCTCAGCTGAAAGCCTGTTTGATGGGGCTTGAACTCCAGCCTCCGTCTCCTCAGCACGCGTGGTGGCTGAACTCTGCTCCTCCCAGGTGCTGTTTCCTTCCGAGTCTCTCGGAGCGCTGCCCTGTGCACGCTCACGATAGCAGCCGGCTCACGCGTCCAGGGCCACACTGAGGCAGTTACCTGCTCTCTGGGCTTTTACTCCTCAAATCCCAGGTGCTTGTGTCACCTGAACTTCATCCTCAGTCTCCTTTGCCAGGAAGATGGCTCCTTCTGTTCTACTCTATTCCACCTCACAAGGCAATAGCAAATTCCCTCCGGAAGATACTTGGGTAAATGCACAGCCTGCGTTGGTGTGCCCCTCTTTTCTCGGGGACCACGGCCCTTCAAGCCTTCCCTAAGCTGATTGTGCTCCGGTGCTTCCAAACAGTAATTTTACATGTTTTGTCCAGCTTTGGTTTTTACTCGAGGGTCAGTTCCATGTAAGCTATTCATGATAGCTGGAACCCTAAGTATTGCTTCTTTTCAGAAGGCTTATCAGCTACAGTTTTAAGGGCAAACAGCAATGGTGGTTGAAAAAGGATGCTAGTTTCTTACTGAGGGGTTTATCAGTGATGAAACCTATTAAACTTTAAGTGTGTTCCCTCATTTTTCCTCAATTTTTCATTATTGTCATGTAGTCTAATCAGCTTTAAAAAATAAAATCTCCTCTTTCAGTTTCCCCACCTCTTTAGTAAAGGAAGGGGTGTTTCCCCAGTTTCTTGAGGTCAGTGACCTCTAGGAGAAGGACTTTGAAGGCCCACCTCCAACATAGCACAAGAGGCTACAGCAAAGTTCAGAGAAGGCTCCTGAGGTAGAGAGAGGGAGCCCTCGAGGACGTGCACATTCTTCCCACTTGGACATATCTGATCATACTTGGGTGGTTTAAGGTGCTGACCTATCCTAGCTGCTTAAAACCTCCACATTATCTTAACATCCTCCTTCCCCACAACCTACATCTACTCTCTATAGAGACCAGGCTCCATGCTTAAACAGTATAGTTATAAATTGAACACTTCAAAGTCTGAAGTGACCCTCAAGAGAAACAAATGCATATAAATCATAATTTATTGCAAAAGTTCCAGTGTGGCCATATTAATAGGTAAAACATATATAAATAAACATAGTAGAATGCTAAAGTTTCATAGTAATGGAAGAGTCAATTTGCCATCACCAGCCTGTGGGGGTTGTGTGTGTGTGTGTGTGTGCGTGTGTGCGTGTCGGTGTGGAAGGTGCTGAAAGATCTGACCAGGACACATGAGAAGTGGTATCCCGATTGGTCCTCCTGCCCCTATTCTTATTCCCTTACCACCCTCTCTCCTCAAGGCTCCAGAAGCAACCTTTTCAAAACTATAAACTGGATCATGTCATTCCGTTGCTTAAAATATTTCAATGGATCCACATAGACTGTTAATAAAATCCAGACTTCAACCATAACTTTGGAGATCCTATGCATTCCAACACCCGCCTGCCTTTCCAGACCCATCCGGTGACGTCTTGCGTCCAGCATCACACCCAGCACGTTGGCCTGCGTTCCCTTCCTGCGGTGGAGCTCCTCCTGCCTAACCTGACCTTCTGCTCTGCAGTTTGTCTCTCCAGGTTTTCCTCAGGCACATCACCTTGTTTATCTTTTTCAGAAGTTATTTTAATATGTATATCATATGTATATTTGCTTGTTCACGGTCAGTTTTTCCTACCAGAATGTCTACTTTATGTGGGCTTTGTTTTACTCTAGGCTACAGCCTCAGTGCCTACGTCGGAGCCAATGTAGAATTAACATTTAATATCTATTCAACGAGTGAATGAATGAATGTCAGAAAGTTTACTTTGGGACCTGAAACTTATGTAAAATTTTAGGAAAGTGAATAAAGTCCTGAAGACAGCAGGCACATAGCCAGGAAATGGAATTTAAAATGACAGGTTAAGAGGGGCACCTGGCTGGCTCAGTCGGTAGAACATACGACTCTTGGTATCGGGGTCATGAGTTCAAGCCCCACATTAGACATATGGAGTACTTAATAAAATAAAATGAAAGGAAAAGTTAAGAGAATTCAGAATTAGATTCCTAAGAAGTAACAAAGCCAAAGAAAGTACCAGTAGTAAGGCTTAAAAGAACAAATTGAAAGAATAGCTAAATTGGAAATGCTCTTTTTTCACATTCCCTTAAATTCAAGACAAGAGGTTTTCAAAAGCCATAAGAGGAATTTAAGCTGAATAATAAGGAAAAAACCCCTTGCAATATAGGTAATGTAATTCCTCCAGGTAGTTTGGAATAGTAAGTTGTGTTAAGATGAAAAAGGATCTGTCTTCAAATCTAAGCTCACACACGTATTTTCTGTAAAAATAGATGAACTGTTACAACACTAATACCCCCAGAAAGCAGACAACCAATACTTTTAACCAATAAATCATTCTGGACTGTTATCCTCCTCACATTTATTGCCTAGGGTATGAGACTAAAAAACCTTCTGGGTGAAATGAATTTACATGTGGAAAATTCCAGGGTCTAGCAAAGCAGCTGATCTGTGTTTATAAAATACTTCATCAAAGCGTAACACGTGAGTCTGTCGCACTTAATGGTTAACTGTGAGGTATAAGGTCCCTAATGTGTATGGTGGAATCTGGTCAAGTATATCTCATGTTCCTTAGTTAGCATTAGCTTCAGTGGTATCTGAATGCGAATTCATATTTCTATTGGGGTCTAGACCCCATGCCTTTTATATGCTAAGGTGAATCTTTATTTTGTTTGAAGTATTCAGTAGGCAGCCCCTATCTCAAACACAAATTGCACTAGCAAAAGCATCTAATTCCCAGGTACTATTGAGATGTGTCCATTGGACCACTTGGCACTGGACAATTTCTTGAGTAATTAAGCTGTACTGTACCCTGAGGTTTGACTCTGGGCTTCCTCCCTTAGATAAAAGCAAGCCTGAATAGATCTTCCAAGTGAAGTCTGTGATTTGCCAACATCTCTTGCCGCCTATGTGACTATAGTACAATTTAATTCAAGATTGTAAAGAGAGCTATTTCCAAAGGAGGGACTTGGTTTAAATTTAGTTCCCATTTCAGACTGGAATAGGATTGGGCTACTTGGAAGCAATTTTCTTGAAAATGATTTCCCAAATGATAATAATTTAAAAAATCGTATCTGACAGCCCTGATACTCAGCTCTTCGAGAGTGGCCTGTGGGTAGGTGTGCATCTGCTGGCCCAGTCTTACGTAATAAGAGAACATAATTAATTCTGCACCTTTTTGAAATAATTACTCTTTGAAAATTGCATATTGAAGGACTCCCGTGTCATTTGATCATGTCAGCTTTCCTTGCTATTCCGGGAGCAACAGGTGTTTTGTTTGTCAGTTGTATATTTTAAAATACTCTCCCTACATGAAATACCTTGTAGTCAATTGTTTTACCTACCGTACACTTTTATGGTGCTGAAGGTGGTGTCAGATATGATAGGAGAAGCTCGGTAAATAATGGCCTAGATATTTTACTTGCACCCAGTATGTTTTCTACGTTCTGAAACTTTTCTCATACTGGTCTTTCAGTGGATTCAAAAGTTGTGGTAAACATATTACCTTGGAGGAAAAGATTGCGTTCCAGAGCCCAGCATCGTGTTTACATTGATGGCTTTCAGTAAATGAAGATTGCTGTTGAATTTCTGGCACTTAATTAACATCTTACTTGCTCTGACTGCAGCAAAAAGACCTTCAGTGTCTTCTTTTCTTCAAGCAATTACCCAGGCTTACTGCTTCATTCCCTCCATTACTATCAGTCTTGTCCCCATCTGTTTCCCCCTGAAAGATCTCAGGGTAGAATGGACTCCACTGGACCATTCCTCTCTAACCGTGAAATTCTCTTTCTCCCACCTCAGAGAGGTGAAGGCTCTGTACTCCTAAGAAGAAAAAAGGTTATTCTTAATTCTTCTCAAACTACAGACTGATTCTTTTTTAAATTCTTATTTTAGGACAGAGCTAGTGTGGGGCATTGGCAAGGAGGCAGTCTGAGGATCCTAGTAAGTTTGGGGGCAATTTAGAATAAGGACATTGATTGTAGGCAATAAAAATCCAACTCGAATAGAGCATCAGAAGCAGAGAAGATTTATTTTAAGGATTCCAAGTATCTTATGAGATTAAATAAAATACACACACACGCACACACACACACGTGCAGGTGCATACATACACACACCTGGATCTTAGGAATTCTTATAATTAGGTTAGGATTTTCTCCACATTTCTTACTTTTCCTTGCTTCTCCATTTCTCTCTCCTTCAATCATCATGCTGTCTTTCTTTCCTTGTCCAAATGACAAGAAATGGTCGCAGATAGCAGCTCCTCAATTCAAGTGGGGAGCAGATTAAGCTGGACTCTCTTAGTTGATTCTAGATTCCTGTAGAAGGACTGAGTGGTTCAGCTCAAGTCAAGTGCCTACCCAGGTTTCATCAATTATTGTGTGTGGGAGTGTTTGTGTGAAGGGGTCAAGGATGGAGGGAGATTACACTGTAATAATATGGTGGTTTCCATAGCAACCCATGGACTGAAGAGTTGAAATAAGATCCAGGAAAGTGGTGGGTGGTCAGAGGTAGTTGTTGGACAAATGAAGCAAAACCAGTGATTGTATGAGCTATGGGGAATCACATCACTGTAGGTTGTGCAATCATATCGCAGCAACATTTTCTTAGAAAGCAAATCTTATTTAAACATATATTAAAAAAAAAAAAACAAATAGCACATAAAAAGCTTTAAACCACCCTGAATGGGCTCTTGTTTCATCTCCTCTGGATTCTGTCCCCTGTAGTCATTTGTCAGTCAAACAGCATGAGGCATATCCTGCAGAGACCAGCCACATTTTGAGGACATCTGGGTATTTTAGCTTGTGTTTGCAAGTTGAATAGTGAACATTTAGATTTTTAAGCTCCTTGGGGAAAGCAGGGGTTAGCCGAGTTGAGAAAGTTAGAGGATAAAAGGCCACCTGCCACCCCATAAACAAGATAAAAGTCTTTCTTTCCCCACTTTCCTGGTTACTTCCATCCTGCAGGGAGCAGCAGATGATCAGCGTGTAATAAAAAGTGTCACATTTGTATGTGCACACACACACACACACACACACACACACACACACACACACACACAGAGGCAGGACTCCATTTAGCACATTCCTTGAGAATGAAGAACTACCGAGACTGCATCCACCAGGAATCCTCTGCCCTGCCCCACTGTAACCTAGGGTCCTCTATTCCCCACTGCATTTTCGATGGTTGTTTCAGCCACCATAGAAGCCCAGAGCTTGCCCTCAAGTTCTGCTGTAGACTCGGGTAACGGAGCCCACCTCTGGACAAGGCTCTGTGAAGTGAAGGTGGTGTCGAAGCTGCTGATGGTATCACAGCTCCTGTGAACCAAGATGCATGCTCAGCACTTTACAAATGTTGCCTTCTGTTAACTCTCACGATACTCTTGGAGCTAAGTTGCTAAGTTCATGTATTAGATAAGAAGGCTAGTTAAAGAAGAGAGAGGTAAAAACTAGTCCAGTCCTTCAGTAAGTAAGCAAGGGAGGTCAGGAACTGCAAGTTCAGTCTCACACCACCTGAATCCTAAACCCAATGGAAACAGTGTAAGTTTATCCACCAAAACAAAGTTAGACATGTTTCCTCTGTCCCTTACTCCTAGGAGCAGTGAATGTCAGCTCTGTTTTAGGTTAATGGGACATTCATGGGAGACATGTTTCCATGGAAAAATAAGCTTCACATGTAAGAGAAAATGAACCACACAACTTTTTGATAATTCTTCAAACTGTACGCTTTTTATTTGTGCATGTTTTTGCGTATGTTATACTTTCATGAGAAAATTAAAAAAAAATATTTGAAGAACCCAAACAAATTGTAAGTGGAGAATTCAGTTGTATACATATAAGTTCTTCGAGAGCCATAACTATATTTTATTCATCTTTGTAATCATTTTCCTAGTAAAACTGCTGGTACAAAGTATGGGCTTGATGAATGCTGATTGGAATTTAATTCATTCACACGCACAGACATACACACACACATACATATGTTTCCATATCCACAGAACAATAAAATATTAGGACTGGAAGTGATCTTAAGTGCCATCTATTAAAACTCAGTTTTTCCTTTGATTACAAGTGACTTAAAGGGAGGAGCAAAGAAAATCTATTCATTCAGAGAACTAAAAATCCAGTCATTGGTTAGGTATTTAACTTAAGTGAATTATATACCTAAATGAGTTAGAATATTCCCTTTGCACAAAGTAGACTTTTACTTTGGGATGGAGTCGTCCATCAACCATTTCCAGGTATGTGTTTCAAAGTAGATTTGGTCAAAAAATTAAAATGTTTCTGAATAGGTTTTATTTTTTCGTGTTAACTGCATATTTAGTAGCACATCTGCTGACGAGGAAAGGATGTTAATGTTTATTAAGTACGTATTAGGAGCAAGGGAGTTTGTTTACATTACCTCCTTTCATTTAATTTTTAATCCTGGTATCACCCCTGAATCCTTGCTTAACGGATGAAGGAACTGGCTGTCCCAGCAGTTCCTGCCTGAGATTACTGAATTAGTGAAAGAATCAAGTAGTATAAAATTGAGTCAAACGCCAGCATTCTGAATCCCAGCCTAGTACATTTGTCCACTAAAGCACTCTGCTATAAATCAGAACATAATTCTCCTAAAAGAGTTGGTTTCCTTCAGCCATCCTGACTTACGGCAGAAGCTATACTGAATTTCCAGAATAACATTCACTTTAATCTTCTTAACCTTAATGCTATTACTGGTCATGTCTCATCAAAAGCCCACTGTGCCTAAATGTTTCAGGAGAGAAATCTCCTTAACAAGAGGATGAGTAAGACGGCTGAACCATTGTAGTTTGGCCATCCAACTTGTCCTTTCTCTTAGTACTTGTGCTTTCATTCGCTTATAAATCCATCTATCTATTATTAATAACCCTGTGGTCACCGACTAGTTCTGGGAAAATGTCTTCCCATTCAAGTACAGGCTTTTCAGTCATCTATATATGTAATGGTTCTTCATTCTTCCTTTGTTCCATGTTTGAGAGTAAATCTGTGAAATCTCCACTCCACGATCATTTCAGATGTACAAAATAGTATTTCCATTCTTTTCAGGCTTAGTTTCACTCTTGTAAGAAGTTGGAGGCCTTCTTATCAATTGAAATAAAATGTTCTCAGTACTTCCTTTATGTGCACATACACACAGTTATGGAAAAGGATTAAGAATATAGGTGAAAGGGGTGCCTGGGTGGCTCAGTTGGTTAAGCATCCAACTCTTGACTTCAGCTCAGGTCATGATCTCAGGGTTGTGAGACAGAGCCCCACAGTGGGCTCTGTGCTGGGCGTGGAGCCTCCTTGGGATTCTCTCTCTCCCTCTGCCCCTCCCCTTTCTCTCCCTCCCCCTCTAACAACAACAACAAAAAGAATACAGGTGAAAGAAGCAATATTTTTAACATTCCTCAATCAATCTGCAAATACTTTACCTCTGTATGTCAGGACTTTTTGAAAACATAATTTTATTCTGTTTTTTCATTCAAGAATTGGATCTCCTGGGTCTTGTTAGAATAATCCTGACTGTTTTACTATAGTATATATTTCACTGTTTGCACTCTGCTAGTCTAATATTTCACCGGTCATCCTTGGGCATGTACAACATTTCTTCGGTTAGCCCTTTAACCCCAAGCCCAAACTCAACTGATAAAACATAGAGTCAGTGGGTGGTATAATTAAAACTGTTCTAAATGAGCTAAGTTGGTGGAAATTAAATTAAAATAAAAAACAAATTACAAAATCCTAGGATAAACATCTCTAATAGTGTTTTTCCCGTGAAGTTCCCCAAAAGGGTGTAGACGGCAGAGATGATGACATATGGTAGAGACAGTCTGCTTACACCCCAGCGCAGACTGTGCTCGGCAGGCAGATCTGGAGGCCTCCGGTTCATCAGATTGGAGGCATCTATCTGCTTGCCATTGAAACCCAGCATATGGGATGCCAAAGGAGCGGCGGCTTTGACTGAAGGAAACAGTAGCCAAGTAGTCAGAAATCAGAAGTAAGCAAGATGCCAGGTTAGGGGGGGAGATTGAAGTACCTTGAGATTATGAATTGGCAGGCCAGCCCGCGGTACTAAGGACAACTCTATAAGGGTGGAGGGATCCATGGAGATACAGGTCTGTGAAATGAATCGGGATTTAAAGGATTTGGTTTCCATGTCATTGAGGAAAATGATTAAGGAAAAATTCTGAGATGAACATCTGTAAGATGCTAAGCTTTTAGTGATGTGGTAATCCCACTTATATGTTCCACTCGGAAGATTAAGTTCTTTAAGAGCAGAGCATATGGTCACCGATCTGTGTCACTGCGTTTTGCCAGGATTCATAAACAATCCCAGGTCCGGCTAGGGTTAACGAAGCATATTTCTATTCCAGGTTGTACAGTTTACGTTTTTTCTTTTATTAGTCGTACTTTCGTCTTGATGGGACAAAATGTTAGCATTATATACGGGGAAAAGAAAAACGGAAACAGGATTCTGTCAAAAAAGCCATGACTACGTGTATTAGATCCAATACACATAGAAACTGTATGACTTGGGACAAGTTGCTTTCCTTCTGCGGGCCTCCAGTTCCTCATCTCAGGCCTAAATGGTCACTAAGAAACCGTCAGTTGAGTGAAGCTAAATGCTGCAACAAACAACCCCAAGTCTCAGTAATTTAATACAATAAGTAGAACAAACGATTTTTGCAGTAAAGCTCATTCATATCACAGTGTACAGGTGGCAGCTTCTCACTTGATGATGCAGGAATCCAAGCTTCCTCTATCTGGTAGCCCCATCACCCCTCAGGCCTCAGAGCCATCTGGAACTCACAGTCCTTCCCCAGACACTTTGTATCCAGTCAGCCAACCAGTTAAGAGAGAGGGTGGCGGCTGCCTTTGTATTTCTCGGGGGCCAGCCCCAGAAATGGCACAGATCTCTTCTGCTCACATCCCATTGGCCAGAATGAGTCATGTGATTCAGCCTCCGTGCAGGCAGTCTGGGAAATCTCCTCAAGCTGTGTGTCCAACAGGGTGCATCCACCCGGATGAACGGCTAACCAGTTGGTGAACAATTAACCAGGCTGAACCATAGGTCATACCTTCTAGCATGACCTTTCTATTATTTTTTTTATTCCAGCTCAAGAAAATTTTTAAACATTGAAAAAGATGTGCAACCAAATTATTTGTTTTTTGTTCTCTGTACGTGTTGTATTTTACTATTGTGTTTTTGTTTCGACTTTAAATGAGAATGTGTTCTTCAGGAAACACAGAATGGGCACACATGATATCCTTTAGTAATTTGTGGAAAGCGTGAGGCAGATGCTTGCAGCTTGCCGGACAGAGAAGTGCACCATCGTTTTGTGAAAGTTCAGCCTATAGGAATATGTATCTGCCAAATAGATTAATAAATAGGAGGGTATTCATACCTTAAAATATTTTTTCAGTTTTTCTAAATAATTTACCATAGAATCACTTTAATGGACTTCTCCAAGTAAAAGTATTTATTTAAAAATTCTGAATGAATTAACAAAAAGGAAGAGAGGAGGAGATACTTAAAGTCAATGATTTAGAGCCAGTGCCAAGTAGAAGTTACATGTCCTAAAGATCTAATGGAAATTAATAGGAAGAATATGACTCCCACTGTGGGACTCCAAATGACTTATTTTGGACGCATCTATATTACCTAAAAGTAGTATGCCTTCACAGTCCAACTAAGGCCAGAATTGTTCCATCAAAGAATCCAACGTGCCAGTTTCCCACAATCCCCAAAGACACAACTTCACAAGCACAGCCTGATCCAGCAGATTGGAAACTGAAGGACCAGAATTGCTTTGCACAAACTCTTGTAAATAGTTGCTTTGAAACGCAATATTCTTCATGCTTAAGTTTCACAGAGTGCTTTAATCATAAAAGATAGGCATTTGGGGGTTCCCGGGTGACCCAGTTGGTTAAATGTCTGACTCTTGGTTTCAGCTCAGGTCTGATCTCAGGGTCCTGGGTTTGAGCCCCACGTCCAGCTCCATGCTCAGCGTAGAGTCTCCTTGAGATTCTCACTCTCACTCTCCCTCTGCCCCTCCTGCTCTTGCCCTCTCCCTCTCTCTCTCTCTCTCTCCCAAACAAATAAATATTTTAAAAAATATGCATTTGGTCATGTAGCAGCTGCCTATGACCCCTCTATCATGTTCCTATATAGGCCTGTTATTTTCTCTGGCTAACTGAGCTTAACCAAGGCTCTGCGGTTTAAATAAGCAGAGTAGCTCATTTCAGTTTGCTGGTACAAACACTATTTTCAAAATATAGGGCTGTTCACCTTTTTCGTTACAGTGTATAATTGACAGTAAGCTTCCTTGGCAGAATTAGGCATTTCACATTAGCTTTAGAAGTGCCATCAGGAGTTATGATACGAAAACTTCTCACACCAGATTGAGCAACTTCCTTCACCGACCTGGTTTGGAACCAAAGTACTCAGCGTGTACCCCGAAACTCTTACGAAACCAGCTATTGTATTTCCTTACAATTACATAGTAGCTGATTTTACAAGCTAACCAAGGAGCCATTGTACCCTAATCAGAAGCAGGTCATTGGGGGGCATGGAATCTCAGCTCAGTATAATGAGTTTAAACTGCAAATTCTTTTAGCACTGATTAACCGCTGAACTCCCAAATCATGGAGTTGGTACATAGCTCCTGAAGCATGAAAACCTTTGAAAATCTATGTCAGTGTGGAGAAATTTCTAGTTTTCTCACATAATGGTGTGTATTTTCCTCCTTTGCTTTTCTAGAATGATATGAACCACATATTTATAAGTAAATCTCTCTCCCTCAAAATCATCCTGCATTTTCCAAGTTCTTGAATAAGTGTTAAGAGACTCTTTGACTTTTCTTTTCTTTTTTAAAGATTTTATTTATTTATTCGACAGAATAGAGACAGCCAGTGAGAGAGGGAACACAAGCAGGGGGAGTGGGAGAGGAAGAAGCAGGCTCATAGTGGAGGAGCCCGATGTGGGACTCGATGTGGGACTCGATCCCATAACGCCGGGATCACACCCTGAGCCGAAGGCAGACGCTTAACCGCTGTGCCACCCAGGCGCCCCTTGACTTTTCTTTTAATCCCAAAGCCTTATAATTCATACATTTGAATTTAGAGATAGGAAGTTAAAATCGTGCTTGAGTTAATTTGCATACATTATCACTGACTTGACTGTATGGACAATTTTAAAGTGCTTCATTTTGTTTAAGTGAAGCAGATAAAAGTGTTGAGAAAGAAAAACATAGAATACCAAGTCATTACTTTATAGGAAGTATTCCACGTAGTGTTGCACAAAGAAGAGTTCTGTGGCGTGGGTTGATGGCCCTCTGCTAGGAGAGCAATGTGGGGAAAACTCATGTTCAACAATTTTATGGCCTCTTTATTAAGGAGCCCTACGTATATACCAGTTTCAGTTGGACAAATCCATCTGTGTGAGTGTTTGAATATCCATAGCTAAAAATGCCCTATTTCCCATTAACTCAATTCAAAGAAAACTTTTCTTCATAATCAATATATTAATAATAACATAACTAACATTTATTAACAGGAATTAATTACTTTTTATGCCAGACACTGGACAAAGTACTTAACAAATGCAACAACGTGAGGACTTTTTTCACCCTAAGTCCTTTGTGTATCATAAAGCTGAAGGGATAAGAGACTCACTGATCCGCCGGCTCCAAATGCTTTCTCTCGCTAGAGAACCGGAAGAGGGCGGGAAGGCATGGCGCCACCTAGCGGTCATCTCTGACAGGAACGTTGGGCACTATGGCCAGACGGGAAGCAGGAAGGGAAGGGGGAATGAAACATGAGAGACTATGGACTATGAGAAACAAACTGAGGGCTACAGAGGGGAGGGGGGTGGGGGAATGGGATAGACCGGTGATGGGTAGTAAGGAGGGCACGTATTGCATGGTGCACTGGGTGTTATACACAACTAATGAATCATCGAGCCTTACATCGAAAACCGGGGATGTACTGTATGGTGACTAACATAATATAATAAAAAATCATTATTAATAAAAAAAAAAAAAAAGGAAGTGTGAACAGAAGGGATCCAGAGTTTCAGTGAGAGAACTGAAAGAGAACACCTTCGTAAGTGCTAATAGAATAGAAAGAGAGGGGTAATTTTTAAAAATCTTACTGTAGTTTATCAATATATAACCTTTAAGGGTTTTGAAAACACAAAAAAAATATTTTTAAAATTACAGTTCACTCTTGAACAACACGGGGTTCAACTGCATGGACCCACTTACACGTGGAATTTTTTTTTTTATAAATACAGTACTGTAAACGTATTTTCTCTTATGATTTTCTTAACATTTTCTTCTCTCTAG
Organism: Ursus americanus; assembly: GCF_024610735.1. Lineage (NCBI taxonomy): Eukaryota > Metazoa > Chordata > Mammalia > Carnivora > Ursidae > Ursus > Ursus americanus. The sequence goes on along the minus strand of NC_142146.1, from coordinate 23,922,469 downwards.
CTTACTTTATTGTAAGAATACAGTATATAATACTGTATAACATACAAAATGTGTATTAATCAACAGTTTATGTACTTGTAAGGCTTCTGGTCAGTAGTAGGCTATTAGTTGTTAAGTTTGTGGGGAGTCAAAAGTTATAAAAGATTTTCCACTTGGGGGGGAGTGGTCGGCACTTCTAACACCCAATACTGTTCAAGGGTCAACCGTACATTTGGGTGCTATACATTTCTCTTAATGTCCAATGTAACCAACTGGGTCTCTAAGATTTCTTCAGTTTACATTTATATATCTCATTTAATCCTCAAAACAACTTTAAATATTATCTTTTTTTTTTAAAGATTTATTTATTTATTTGAGAGACAGAGAGAGCATGCAAGAGAGGTGGAGGGAGGGGCAGAGAGAGTCTTAAGCAGACTGAGCTGAGCTCTGAGCCCAATGTGGGGCTCGATCTCATGACCCTGAGATCAGGATCTGAGCTGAAACCAAGAGTCAGATGTCCAACGAGCTGTGCCATCCAGGCACCCCATCATCATTTTTTAGAGGAAGAATGAGAAATAAAATTCTTTGGGGTTAAACTATTAAAATTCACTGGATTGTTTGTTACCTCAGCATTACGTATTTTATCCCAATTACCATGCTTCCCAAGGTCACATAGCTAATAAGTGAAAAGACTAGGAAAATCCCAGCTCTTAACCACTATGCTATACTACCTTCTAAATGGGTCCTATCCATCCCACTTCCCAACACACAGAACTTTTATGGTAATACACAGCGATGAAGAGTTTTCGTGGTGTTTCCTATACTATAGTCTCAGTGGTTGAGCTCTCCAGAACTAGAAAATAAACTCTAAATTCAAGTCTCAGTTACTTCACATGTGCTTTCTGCATCAGAAGTGATAGTATTTACTTAGAGGAGAAGAAGTCTCCTCTAAGTCTTAATAGCTTGTCTTGACCTCAAGGCTCAGGGTGAAATAGGAAAAGTTCAAAATCATCAGTTTTTTAATTAAAATCTCATTTCTGTTTCTAAGTTATACAACAAGCAAAGGAAACATGTTAGCTACTCTATTACCCACTTAGGGTTTCAGACCAGCTTCAAAAATATCTTCTTTAGATTAGATGGCAGTGAACTCCTAGACTTTTTTGATTGGAAATGAGTGCGCCCGTATTCATAGCCTATTCTTTCTCAAGAGCTTTCCAATTCCTCTGTCTTCCACCTGCCCTGCTGGCATTCAGTACTTGGTACCTCCACTTAAGTCTACAAGAGAAAGAAACAGATCAGAAATAAAAATGAGACCTATTGATTTGCTGCTTGCCCATATCATACGACAATTATTTATGGTTTTGTAAGAATGGGCCTTTTAACTATCTGAGTTACTGCGTTATGTGGGACCATCTTTTATTCATACTCTATTTATCCCAAATAGCCACCAGTACTGGTAATGTTGCTGTCCAGAGAACAAGATAAAATATGTGATGATTCCTTTTTCTGAATGAGGACACATGTTCCTTCAATCTGCTTTGTGACTTAATCAATGTGGCATTATTAACAAAGCAGAGGATATCATGAATCACTCAGAAAGAAGAGTCTCGTAATTTGCATCTCATTTCCCAATTGAGCAATCAGCTGTAGATAACATTCCCACCAGAGCACTTTAGTGTCTTAGGAGATTGCAGAGTTGAGAGGACATTTGCAGACTCACACAGGAGCTTGTAATTCCAACCTGCAAACCAAGTAAACCATGAGAATACCTTCCTTGGATCACTGATCCCCTGGGTTATAGTTTAGGATTCCTAAGCCTCCGTGGTGGGTTCTATTCCCATTTGCTTCCTTCCTACCTCATAGTAGTTAACTTCTTGGTGGATCAGTCTCTTGAAAAGACCTTGAGCGTAAGGAAAGCTTATTGGCAATGCCTCACTATTACTGAAAAACCACTCAGCTTCTAATGGTGAGGCATTAGCATCCCATGAAAGGCTGGGCCCCAAATCTTATTGTCCGAGTACCGTGTGTCAGAATTCTGAGACACTGTAATCAGTGGGCAGAAATAGATGAAACAAATCAAAGAACTTGCAGCCCAGCTAAAAGAAAACCCTAAAAGCAGGAAAATTTACTACTGGGCAATTTAGAAACTTAAGGAAAAAATAAGTTGGACGGCCAAGGTCAGTTATGAGCCTTTGACAGCTCTTCTAGAATGTCTTCATTCAGTAAAATAGACAACGTTAAAGAATACATTTTTCACCTCTAAAAATCACCATTAATCTTAGTATGTTTGATTTCTGTTTGCCGTTCAAGCTCACTAGTAGAATTTTGAGGCCTTCCTTACATTTTTTTTTAAAACGGAGATTGTGAATTTGTTTTGTTTTTTTTGTAGCAGATTGAGTAATAAGAGACCATTTTCCTTCTTCTATTTCTCCATGCCAGTGAGCAGTGTTTTTTCGATGCAAGGGTTCTCTCTCTTGTTCCCACTGGACTTAGAGTGATAGAGTAAGTTAAGTGGTTAGGACTGGGGAATAAAAAAGAGAATTGATGCAGAAACTTTTTAAACCAACTCTGCATAGTTGAGAATGTGTTTCTCTCCTAGTCCACAAGGTTATAAAGCCTTACCTCGTTTGCAATAACCTTGTGCCCAGACATGTCCCCAGTCCTTCTTGCCCACACTTGGTTTCTTCTGTCCTGGCAAACTGAAGGTACAATTCTAAGATCTGAGTGGGCTGACCCTCAGCATTCTTTATTTCTCTCAAGACTTTATTGCAATGACCTTCATTCCTTGTTTTATGTCTGATTTAGAACATTTTATCATCTTACCCTGTATTACTTCAGTCTTTTTTTCTTTTTTAAATCATCCCAATTAGAGATTACCAGCAGTTCTGTTGTCTAAAAGCCTTAAAAATTTCGTGTGGGAGGGACTCGCATTGGATAAGACTGTCTTCCTCAAAACATGCAAAACCTTTGAGTTTTCCAGTTACTGGAACAAGAAATGATATCTATAAACATCTATTCAAAGGTTGTATTGTGCATTTTTTTCCCATGGGACTAGAGTGCCTAGAATGCATCATATTTCTGGAGAGATCTGTAACTCAGAAAAGCCTAACAAGGTGCTTGGATAACTTCGTATCATGAGATTTGGGGATCTGCTTTGTGGCAGTCATCAAACCTTATGTGAGATTCAGTTGCACAGTATGTCAGGCATCTAGTCTTTCAGCTCAAGTAACAGCATCAACCGCTGGAGGAGGCACCTGGGACAACTTCCGATTCTGTGCAAGGTACACCGAGAGTCAGGGCACCTGGCGTCTGGTAGGCTCTGCCAGAACTCTAACCTGATGCGTGGATTGGGCAAATCATCTCCCTGGATGGCAATTTCCACGTGTCTAGGTGGGGAGGTGGACTAACTCTGGTTTCCACCCTGACCTGGAGACCTGGCCTTACCCACCACCAACAGAAGAGACTCTCTGGAGTTGGTGCTCTGGAATTTGATTTACTTAGAAATGCTTCTCAAACATTCTGCTGTCTGCCAGGTTACAAATCATTGTAGCAGACACTCTTTAGGGTGATTTCTAGCTTTAAAATACTGGGTTTCCATTAAATGAATATTCTCTGCAATTGGCAGAATCTGGATCTGCACAAAGTGTTGGTCAAATGAATGAGTATATCATTGTACTCTTTTAAAATACATGCGATTCATGCCGTATGCAAACGAAATGACTTATTCAGAGAGCCTATCACAATAGTGCTGGTTATATGATGGATACTTCTAACCTCATAGTATTGCAATGAAAATTGGTGGAAATAATGGCTGGGAGCATTTTTCAGGGTGCTTGTCACATAGTGAACACTTAATGAATTAACAGGTGATAGGATGGTAATACAGTGATGTTGGTTATGAGATCCAAGTATGCCCCACGGGCCAGCAGCATCAGTATTGCCTGGGAGCTCATTAGAAATACAGAGCTCAGGCTCCACCCCAGACCTCCCGAACCAGGACTTGCATTTTATAACGAAATCCCCAGGTGATTTGTGTGCACATAAAAGTTTGAGAAGCCCTGATACAGAAAAACAACCTTGGGATTCATCAACATGATGGAAGTCCTGCTACCAGTAAGCAAGCCAAGGAGCTAAAGTCACACCCAAATCGAAAGACGCTGAGGCCAGTTTCTTTTGCCTACACCTCTAACCTGGAGCTGTTCAGGCTTCCTGAATCCCACAGAGTTATTCATTTTGTCATCCAGGCTGTAGCGGAAAGCCTTTGCAAAACACATTTTTGTGTCTACCACGTAGCAACGGCACTGTAATTTTGGTTTTCACATTTTTAATTATTCAGCTGTTTTATTTGTCACCATTTAGGGAATTATTACAAAACTTATGTCTACAATGCTTCTGATTAATGCATATTTAGGCAACTAAGCAGATGTAGAATGGGTTGACTTCTTTGATAAAATTAAACATTGATGAAACATGTATTTGCACAGCAATAATGATGCCAGCATTTGTATAAATAATAACACATCTATTTCCCTAATCATCTAGAAAAAAAAAAACAACAACAGTGAGAGTTGACAGAATTACCAAATATGTCTCACTTCTTAGGCAGATTATTTTTGAGTGTAAAAGTTTTTTTTTATGTGAATAAAGTTATGCTAATTTATAGCATCTATTAGCACTTTAAAGTGAAAGAAGTGTCTTTGAGCAGAAAACAATGTGGATGAGACCTGAAGCATGCTTCCAGGATATATCATAAGTTCCAGAGCTTCTTTGTCCAGCGTGGAAAGCTGCATGTTTTATAATGGACTCCTCCACAGTACTGTAGTTTGATTTTATATAAGATGCATTCTGAAACCCAGCTGAAGTGGTGCTATAAATACACATTTGTTTTCAACCTCTTAGCATCACTGATATTGGGGTCTCTCTTATCATTGATGGCACATCCCAATTTGATTGGCAGCACTTTTTTCTTTTTATGATCAATGGGAAATTAAACTCAATACAATAGGAGATCAGGACCCCCAGTGAACTTAATCACAGTTCACAAGAAACATCAGTGTGAGGAAAACAAATGGGACAGAAAGGAGACATTACCCCCACCATATTCAAATGAGAAGCAGAGGTGGACAAATGGAAAGAAATTAGATTAAATAAGAAAAGATTCCATGGGTTTCTGTTTTCACAGAACCAGAGAGAAAAATCATAGAAAAGGTGAGAATTTAGCAGAAGGGCAGGAAAGAGGAAAAGGAGAGATGGAAGACAAAAGGGGAGGGAATAAGGCATCAAGATGGAAAGTACAGCCAATACCTCCACTATTTTGGTCATTATTTTCTAGGTGTGGCATTCAATTTGCTGCTCCCTTTTCTTAGTCCACACACTGGTCAATAGAGCTCCCAGAGGCTGGAATGAGGGAGGCTTTTTCTGCATCTTTTAGGAGGTATTTGTTCTTCTGGCCTACCCAGGTGAATCAATTATCCCCCACATTCTCTCTCCTCTGCTTCCTACATTTTTCCCAGTCCCAAACGTCCTGGGAAGGCTTAAGTGATTCTTATGACTTCTGTTTGTTTGTTTGTTCTTTCAGGTGATATCAAGATTATCGAACAAATCTACGGTCTCACAGGTATGGCTTTTTCCAAAGACCAGAACATTTATCTGAAATCTGTAGGATTTCCAATAAATCTGCCTCCCACTTCAGGGTTTTATGTATTTATTTTCTACTTTCCCTGATACACTTCCTAATGAAATGTATCGACTGACTTTCTGGAGTTTGGAACAGAGACGTATTGAAACTCATCTCTCTATTTAAATGTTATATTGATGTTGAAAAGTAGTTGTCACCAGAACCTGCCCCAAGTAGTAACGTCCTGAGGCACTGATCTTGGAAGTACATTTATTATGTTTAAAACTAGTAGCCAAATGTTTTCTTGTAGGCATCCAGTTGATGGTGCAACATGATTATCCATGATCCAAAATTTTAAAAAAAGTGATTCAGAGATATTCTGGAAGTGGTTTCACTTGAACTCTTAAGGCAGTCCCAACTTTCAAGAATCCTCCAATTTCACAGAAAATTTTCCCAAGAAACAGTGATTTATCAGATTTGTTATCTAGATTTTTACTACCAATAATCCAGTGAAGGGAATCCTATACAAAGCTCCTTGCCTTGCTCAGTCCTCTCCTTGAAGCAGAACCCAACACCCTTCACACACGTGTCTACACACAGACACGCATACATACAAAGAAACACATATCCAATTACATAACACAAGTCAAAGACATTGATACTTTACTGAAGATAGTTGGGGCTCAAGCAGGGTTTACTTTACTTTTAATACTATTGAGAAACTTCTTAAAAGCCCTTAAAACATCTCAGTGCATTCAGCTGAGTTTCTCTCTGGCAGTAGTTGTCTTTTCTTTCTCATCTCTACAAAATCCCTCCTCAGGAGCTGACAAAATGGTTATTTTGTTTCAACTCTTCTCAACAGGCCGCCTTTCCTCAGGACTATTCCCTTTCCCCCAGGCCATTCCTATATTCTCTTTCACATGAAGAAAAATTTAGCTTTCTTTCGGATTTTCCAATTTGAATTTCTCACCCCTTCATAGCAGTCTGAAAATGAACATCCCTTTCAAGAATGCGACATCTTTAACTTTCAAAAAAATTATTGGGTATAATTAAGGCTTAGATTCATTTACAATATCAAAACCACCAGAATAACAGGGCATTCAAGGTAATAGATGTTTATTTCTCTCTCATGGACAAGGCCAGAGGTGGGTGATATAACTGTGTCAGTAGGGTCCTGAGCTTTTTTCTTTTGGATTCATTATCCTCAATGCCTGGCTTCCTTTTTTAAGATCTTCTCATTGTCTAAGATGGCTGCTGGAGATCTCTCCACTTTATCAATAGTCCAGACTTGAAACTAAAAAAAAAGAAAGAAAGAAAGAAAGAAAGAAAGAGCAGGATAGAGGCACCCCTCTTCCCAGATGTCTTCCTAAAAGTTCCTTTTAACCTGTCCACTTGCATAGTAGCACCCCAGAACTTAGCCTCGTGGCCAAACCAACTGGCAAAGGAAGCTGAGAAAGGAGATCTTAGGGCAAGGTGCATAGTTCTGTTAACTAGCAAAGAAGGGGAGATTATGTAAAAAGAGAAAACCAACACTCTCTGTAGCACCCACCTTGAGGCAAATGTTTCCATTTTCTTCAAGGCCATCATCATCACCACCAGGACAAGCATCTGTTAAGTACTTCCAATGCACATGGTTAAGTGTTTTAATGTCCATTATCTAATAACTATTTCCTCACACCGTTCCCCATTTACAGGTGAAACCAAGGATTTAAGCAATTATATTACTTGACCAAGTAATAGGTAGTAAGTCTCAGGATTTCTAGGACTGTGTGACCAAAAGTCTATATCCAGCCACTAGATTTTATTTTGCTTCCCCTGTAGTCATAACAGGTTTGATTGAATCTAGTCACCTGTGAGTATAATGTTATGAGCTAAATTAGAGATTCTTTTGCCTATGGGATAAAAATCTCATTGCCCTCATGGAAGCATTTGTCAGCAGGAAATGAAGGGGTGGGTCAGAAGAGAAAGAAGAAATCTGTGGCCTAACTGTATGGCAGTGTATACAGGGGTGAGTCCAGCTACTCAAGGGAAGCAAGCGTTTCTGTGCAGACGGCCCGAGGAAAGGAACCGGTACTCCTGCATAGACGTTGCGTGTGGGGCTGGGTGGTTAAGAGTCTAATAAATTTGACTCCGCTCGGCAATAATGTTAGGAGGAATAATTAATTCTTCATGTAAGTACTGCTCACTGCCTTGATCACAAGAGTCAATATCTAAGCACCTTGTCCAAGGTGCCAAGTCTCCACGATAAAATGGAAGTACGAAATTTAAACAAACTTGTAGAAGTGCAAACACTATAGATTATTAATCAGAGAATTCTTTTAGGGCCAGCAGAGCCTCCTTGAACCAAAAGAATGATTAAATTGCCAATGCAAATGTAAACAGAAGTCCAATTAAAAGAATTCACTCATTGTTTTTCATTTCTTTGATAAGTTTGCCCTGTTGTGTCTTTAACGGTGAGCTAATTTTTCGATTCTACAGTGCTACCAAACAAATGTTCCCCTGCAATTCCACGTGGGTCCAACTTTTGTTACAAGCACAGAACTTTAAAATGCTGTGAAAAGCAAAAACTAATAAAAGCCAAACAATGACTTTCCCCATAAAGAACTAATGACTTCTCCATTCATTAAAATAATCATATCTAGTTGGAAAGATGATTCTAATAATGCCATTTCCTCAAGAAATTTTGAGCCATTAAGATTAAAATACAAGAAAACTTCATGAGTAAACTATTTCGCTTAGTTTGGCCTAAACTGATGGGGCTATTGCCTGTAAAGTCACCACGGGTTCAAGTTCATTTTTTGTTGTTGTATCTATCATTATAACTGTTAGAGGAAAATCAATATATACCAATAAATCAACTGTTTATTAAGATGAAGGAATAACCATGACAGCTCATGAGATTTAAATAGCACTCTTAGATCTTTCCAGTTTGTTGTCTTATTTCTCTTAGAAATTATTGATAAGCAGGTAGAAGCAATTGTATCCACAAAAGAGAATGAGGCACAAAAAAAATGAATTGACTTTTTGGAGCAGGGAAGCCATGTTTGGGGAAGAACAAGAAATATCCACTCTTACAGTGACTCCATTGAGGGCCACTCGCTGTCCTCTCTGCCCTGCCCCTGCATCATTACCTCCATTGCCTTTACTCATCCTCCCCCTTGCTTCTTCTTAGTCTAAGAGATTGAATGAGTTCAGTCAAGAGTCTAAGACGGGTTTAACAAGACTTCTCCTTCCCTTCCCAAGGTCCTCAAGGGGAGCAGACCACGTGGTTTGCCCCATTTCCTGCCAACTGACGTCTGAGAATAAAAATAACAGGAAGCAGAGTAGCTGTGGATGCTGCTGGTCTAACTCCATCTATGTGATCCAAAATAGGAAAGACTTATATTCTCAAAGATAATGTATTTTTCTGGTTGAACTGCACATAAAGCTCCACTAAAGACCCTATGACTTTAAAATAACAAGGCCCAAGACCTTCCTGTAAAACTGAAATGTCCCAAGAGCATGTCACCATATGCTATTACAGATGACAGGCTGAGTAAAATTTGGATGCAACCCAGGTAAAATGCACATTTCACATGGCTCCCCACCAAGATAGTTTAAAAAGACCAAGCGAGGCGTTAACAGACTGACACCAGGATAGCAAAGAGGATAAAGCTGGGGAATGTCAGGAAGGAGAAGACACTGAACCCCTGAATAAATAATAGCAAAATCTGCAAAGTCTTAAGCTTTCCTGAGAAGTAAGTTTCTAGAGCATTTGACTTTGCTTAGACGGGCCCAGCAGCAGGAATGATCTACCTCTCAGGCGGTCTTTGTGATCTGTACTAATCTGTGTTATCCACTGATTTAGTCAGAGCCCAAGGGAAATGGCAGCATCAACAAAAGACTCCCATCCATTGTGGAAGATGAAGAGGAGGAGGAGGAGGGAGAGGATGAGGAGACAGCCTCCCTCTCTCCCATCTACACAAGGGGAACCTCTGCACGCAGCAAGAAGGCTGGAAGCAATAAAAGCTATCTAGGCCTCAGCTTGAAGCAGCTGGCCTCGGGCACTGTGCCGTTTCACTCACCTAGCAGAGTCTCCAGTTCACATTCCCCCAAAAACAAACAGGACACTGACCCCCCTAACCATGCTAAAAGGAAAGAGAGAAACTTGAAATTGCAACTGTCAGCTTTGAATAGCACTGGACCCCCAGACCTCAGTCCAAGGTAAGAATCACATCATGTAATTCTTTCCTAGGTGAAAAGGGCTGCCTTTTGTTCAAACTAGTATCTAGCTAGTATATTTATTCAGCCTTCTGGGCCTCTCAACCACACAGGTTCCTAGCCTGGCTTCTTTGACTTTCCCGAATTTTAGGTGCAAATTTTGCCTCTACATAGAGGTGTGTGCAGTATGACAATAATTAGTGTTAGTCGTAGTCTCAAAAGGGTACATTAAATATTCAGAAGTCCTTCTCTACTCCTTTCATCCATTAAGCTCTACCTTTATTATTATAAGTGTGTATTTCTACGTTGTAATTTATAATTTATAAATTTAAATGAAAATAAAAGATAGAACAAGGCCCATCGATGTGATTCCCTCAATGCCTGATCTTACCAAATGTTTTATGGAACAATAAGTTGAAATCGTAAAGGAAACGAAGTGTCGATGTTCATTTTCAATACTATTTTCTTCATCATTGTGGATAACAGAAGCTTAGTTTTATTTCTGGCCTCTTCTGTAAGTAACATGAAATGGCTCCACTTTTAATTGTAAAAATTCTCTTTACGACCAACTAAAAATGATTGAGAGGGTGAAAAATCCTGATGCAGATGATGTGAAAGGGGTGGTCTATGGTGAATACAAGCAATAGTAAAAAATCACATCATAGTCGAATGATAAGTAGAAGCAAGAAAAAAAAAATCGAATGCCTCCTATGTGCCATGTCTTCTGCTGGGTAATTCCACGTTCACTATTGGACTTAGTCTCTTCAGGAGGTCAGGAGTCCTGTAAAGCAGTTCATGTTATCTGTACTATGGAGATATAAGAAGTGAGCTATTTTGTCCAAAATCGCAGAGATGAAGGTTGGAAATCTGGATTCAACTTCTGTTTTTCTACTTGTAAAGCAAGTGATTTTTGTCAGTAACTAGTCATTTGAAGGACACAATTTATCCATTTAGAGAGAATATTTTTAAAAATAAGCAAAACAGACTTAGTGAAAAGTAGGTGGACATTAAAGGTTCAGGAATTCAGTTGAGGATGGTAATTCGAAAACATTGCCTTATTCTTCTCCTTCCTAAATTTTTAATAAGAAGAAAGACAATTTTAAATAGGGAAAATATATCAGAGCTGGAAAAGAAAGGTTTATGTACAATTGATCCTACATTTATAAAAAGATTTGAGAACATACATCAAAATGCTAACCGTAGTGGTGGGTTACAGGTGATGTTTATTTTCTAATTTTTTTACTTTTATGTTTAAATTTTCTATAATAGACTTATGTTTTTTAAATAATGAGTGGGTTAGACGTTATTTAGCAAGGAAAGAAGACTAGCCGAAGTCCTAATAGTCATTTATATGTAATTCTTTACCTTTTACTTCAGGGTTTTGTCCAGGTTCAGAGTAAAGGTGTCATCAAAGTTATTTAATGTGTTGCTATAATCATTAGATTAAAACATTTTAATTTTGGATAGAGTAGTGATTTAATATGAATTCAGATAAGAGGACTTCTGTAGCTTAAGGCTTTGAATCCGAGAATAAATAAGATTCTAAATTCTATAGTATTTCTATCCAATAGAAATATAATGTGAGCTAAAATTGTGAGCCACAAATGTAATTTTAAATTTTCTAGTAATCACATTTTTAAAAAGCAAAAAAACCCCCCAAAAAACAAAATAAAGTGAAATTTAATTTTAATAATACATTTTATTTGACTTAGTATGCCCCCAAATAATATAATTTCAAATGTAAATAATATTTAAAATTTACTAATAAAACCATTTGCATTTTTTTACTCAAATCGTCGAAATCCAATGTGCATTTTATTCTTACAGCATATCTCAATTTGCAGGAGCCACATATCAGGTGCTCAGTAGCCATATAAGATTATCATATTGGATAGCACAGCTTTAGAGTATGTAGAATTTAGAAATTAACACTATTTTTAAGTCTTCTAGAAATACTGGAACTTGGGGTGCCTGGGTGGCTCAGTTGGTTAAGTGTCCAATTCATGGTTTCAGCTCAGGGCATGATCTTAGGTTCGTGAGATCGAGCCCTGTGTCAGGCTCTGCACTCAGTGGGGAGTTGGCTTGGGATTCGCTCTCCCTCTTCCTCCACACGCCCCCCTCCCATGTGTGCTCTCTCTCTGTCTGTCTAAAATAAATAAATAAAATATTTTTTAAAAAAAGGAAGAAATACTGAAACCCATAAATATAAATGTACAACTAACCAATGTCCTTTATTTTAAACAGGATTGTTGATGGAATTGAAGATGGAAACAGCAGTGAGGAAAGCCAGACTTTTGACTTTGGCTGTGAACGCATCAGGCCAGAGCCCAGAGTTTCCCCTCCTCTAGGAGGTAAGCTCTATATTTAGCCTTCTGTCAAAGGGCGATATTTCTTTTTAACTTATAATGTTTGGCATAGGCACTTTTTTTGCCTACCCATTCTCTGAATATTTTCTACGTGATAGAACTTTACCAATGTCATGGAACAATTCGATTTGAGTCTGTGCCATCTCCAAGTTATTAAGGTACAATTTGTAATTGTTCCTCCATCCAGGCTGTTCTGCCATTTACCAGCCCAGGTAAATGGTGCGTCAGGAGACTCAAATATCTGCTCTTCATTAGAGGGTGACCATGTTTTCTTATTACAAATGCAGACTAATCCACCAAAACAACATTACCCAGAGGAAAAGCTGTGTGGGTGTTCACTGGTTATTTTTAACCAACTAATCGATGAGAGATTATGTATTTGCATTTTGTCAGAGGATAAACAACTTCAGAAGGATGTAAGAAGTTTGGAAATGATGGAGAACTATGTGAAGCACTACCCTCTAGTGATGGTGAATTAATGTAAGGGTACCCCCAAACCTAGCTCAGCCTCCTCCCTCTCCCTTGCCTTCTTGAGTTCATCGCCCATAAAAAAGAATCTATCAACATAATGAAGGCCAGAAATGACAAGTAAATTCTAAAGAAGACACACCTGTAGTTAATAAAGAGAGAATAATGAGCAAGCATAGGCTATCCACGACAATTTACCAGCCAACCACCAGATGAAAGGCTAGCAGTCCCCTGCCAACTCTGTCCTCCCTTTCCCACTCAGCTCTGAGATCCTTGTGTCAGGATCTACTACCAATTAGTGAATACCTCCATGAACAAAGCCAAGCCCAATAAAAAGTTTTGTATGTACAGTCCTGGGTGTGTTTCTCCTTTTGGTAGAATACCAGTGTTCCATTTCAATCAACAGTCCTACTTCCTGGCACTCATCATCTTCTGGGGAAATGGAAGTGTCCTTGTAAGTCTCTAGGGGGAGTGGGGGAGTGTGCACAGGGAAGGAAGAGGTGAAGATTTCAGTCAACAATCCTGATTCAATTGACTTACCTGTGCTGATGTTACTCTGGGGAAAGAGGCACAGAAATCATAGTTCTAGTCACACTGATGTATCTGCTATGAAAGTTGATGGTAGCTTCCAATTGGAAGATTTCCTTACTGAGTAACCTAGACCTGGAGATGATGCACAGAGCCTCACCACGTCCATCCACCTATTTCTGGTCCCACCACTTCCTTAGCCTCCTCTTCTTTTCCCAACATCCACCCCTATACTCATGCACTCAAGCAACAAATTTTCTTGGCTCTCTCCTAAACCCTCAATTCTAAGACTGTATCCTTACTGCCACCATACTTTTCCTTGCCACATCCATCTCTTGCCTGCATTGCCAACCAAAGTCTCTTCTCTGGCCTCACACTGCTCTCCATACAGAGTAAACTTTTAAAAATACAAGTTTATTCTTGTAACTCTGATCCTATGCTTAAAACCCTGAGATGGCTTCCTGGTGCCCTTAGTGTGAAATCCAAATCTATTGCCTAATTGCTTTTTAAATCTGTCTTTTCCCAGCTAGACTCTAAGCTCCATGAGGCTCAATTATATTATTTTTTTTCACTTAGCCTACTGTATATGTTCTCCAGTCATTCATTGAACTAATAGATTAACTTTGCAAAATTCTTTGCAAAGTGAGCTTCTACTACTTTGTCACTTTGGATTGATTTCAGTGACTTTTTTCTTCCACAACAAGTTTTCTACCCATAATTTACCAGAAGTAGGGTATTAGGATGGTCATATCATTTTATATAAATATATTTAAGTAATAAATATAAACAACCTATATCATATATATATATATATATATATATATATATATATATATTCCTTTCCACTCCAGCTAGCAGCAATTCATATATGTATCATTCATTCCTTTCCACTCCAGCTAGCAGTGATTCATCTATACTTTTGTTGCGGACAGAAATAAATGTATTTGGAAGAGTAAAGTAAAGAAAAAGTGGAGATAAGAGAACCAGGAAATGGGAGATACTATCTTTTAGAGCAACACAGGAGGAGATAGGAAACCTGCAGTGGAGTTTAGCACCTGAAATAGAAGTGGGGGGGAAATGTTCTCATGGGCACAGGAATTAATATTTGGGGGAAAAAAAGGAGGAAAAGAACACCCCTTTTCTACGGTTTAGGTATTGACTGTGATGTATTTTTAGAGAATGGTCAAAAAAGAGAAACTGTGCCATCTTGGAACATGGTGGTGATTGTGTTCAGGGGAAAGGAAGATTTGCCATGGACACATCCAATCAGTGTGGTCACAGTCCCCACCATGATATGTGCCTAGTTTCAAGGAGTATTTCAGGCACGATCCAGAGGATTACTAGAAGCATTCCAATCCCAGGGAGACAGAACCTACAATGTGCAGGCATCAGGAAAAGGTAAAGGTGGTAGCTTAGGCTTCCTTCTCCATTCCAACTGTCCCAATCCTCAAATATGAGGTTTATTGCTAAAGGACCCATTCTGTGTGTGTTCCACTTTTCAGACCCAGAGATTGGAGCTGCTGTTCTCTTCATTAAAGCAGAGGAGACCAAACAGCAAATAAATAAACTCAACAGTGAGGTATGGATCTTTCTCTTTCTTTGGTCACTCTGGAATGGTAAGAACTATAAATCCTAGTTACCGGCAAAAGCGGTATAATAGAGTAATTATAGGCATGTGCTCTGGTGTCAGACCACTGTGGATGAATTCCACTGAGCCATTTGAGTTATGTGACCTTTCACGAGTTACTTACCCTCTCTCATGCTCTATTTCCCCATGTTTAAGAAGAGGACAATAATTATGCCTGCCTTATGGCCCATTGTAAAATTGAGTTAGTACAGGCAAATCATTTAGCATAAAGTAAGCACTAAATAAATGATAATTATACTAATTAGCATCATAAATGTATTGATACTTGATGTAACTGGTGCTTTTTCACTTTTTTCATGTAATTTTTAATGAGTTAAAGCAAGATGATTAATCCAAAGATGAATGCTATTTCTCAGAGTAATCAAATGGCCTAAAATACTCTTCCTTTCCCTGACATATTTTTGCTGTGTAACTTTGAGCACTTTACCTCTCTGGATCGTACCATCTATCCATGTAAAATCAGGTAATTTTTTAAACAACTTTATTAAAATGTATTTTACATATCATAAAATTCACCCATTTCAAGTGTACAGTTCAATGATTTTTAGTAACTTTATTGAGTGGTTCAACTGTCACCGTATCAGTTTTAGAATACTTTTACCAACTCCCACCCCCCCACCTCCACCCTCCCCCACAAGACTTCTCATTGCCATTTATGATTAATTTCTGTTCCCACATCCAGCCCTAGGTACTCACTTACCTACTTTTTCCTCTTTTGGCCATTTCATATAAATAGAGAAGGTAATTTCTGAATTACTGTCCTAATTTGGGTGCCCTCCCCAAAAATTTTAATTAAAAAAAATAAGAAAACAGATTCAAGAAAAGAATTTGGGTGCAAATAGTTTATTTGGGAGGTGGTCCAGAAAGCAAAATGAAGGAGTAGAGAAGTAAGACAGATGAGAAAGTAAAGCACATAAATAAAGGTGTGCTAATGAGATAATTAACTCTGTAAGCAATTGGGGCTCAATCCTGCTGGGGACCACTGAGAGTGTATAGGACAATTCAAAACTGTTCCACCATAAGGCAAGGAAAGGGGGAATTAAGGGTGGTTCCTAAGAGACTGATTCTCTAGCTCTTCATGCAGGCCTAGCTGCAGAGGAGACTCAAAAGTTTCTTCAGACAGGAATATGCAGGAAGACCTGGACCTGTCTTTGGTGACCTTCAGGTTTGGCCTAAGGCAAGGACATGTGGACAGGCACAGACAGTCCCTTTCTAGGACTAAAGTTTTATATTATTTGATGAGATCTTAGCAAAAAATGTAGCCAGTTACTTACACTGATGAGATTTGTGAAAAATGAAATCATATAATCATAATCAGTTTTTCTTAAACCTGTGTGTCTTCAGCTTAGTGAAGATTTACGATTTACTACCATCCCTCCTTCTGCGCCCACTCTCTCTGGAAGTGTAATTTTTGCTAACAAGACGTAAGAGCTCCAACGGGTAGACTAACAAGATAGATAAAAATGGAAAATTAACCAGATTGAAACTCCTTAAATCACAAGGATTTGCACATACACTGGATTATCTAAATAACCTCTTGTGAAAAATTCTCCGAAACAATACAAAACAAAACAACTAAATACCTTGTTGGAGAAAGTTCTATTGAATAATTTCTTTTCAAATATTGTTCTCGGCTAAAAGTACCATTAATACTGTTTGAATTCTTTTCCCTCACATCTGAGATAATTTAATGGTTTTAAAAACTGACCAATATCTTAGCTCAAAATATTGGATTTAGTAATTATTCTGGGGAAAAAAATGTGCTTATATCTTCACCTTTTGGAATGTACATATTTTCCCAAGTCACAGCTGTAAATCCATACACTATATGATTTTCCTTTGACAACGTGAGCCAGTGGTAGATATGTTAAAACAGATAACCACTTGAAAAACAAAATATTTCCCCAGTGTGATTCGGTATTCATGATTGCTTTTCTAGTGAGATGACATAAATCTTTTTATCTTGCCGTATATTGAAATAAAAAGGGCAAGTTAAAATATCAGTGGTCCAATTATCCTTCCCTAAAGAATTAGTTTATCCTTATAGGAAATACCTGATTTCTTCATGGTTGAAGCTTAAGTAAGAAAATCTTATCCTTTACATATAATTTATACAGTCTTGACCCTTTGGCTCATTAAAACCCACTGACAAGCAGAATGAAAATACAAATTGGTTTCAAACTGTAAAATTATCTTTCATCCAACCTCCTACCTGTTTTTTCCTCATATCTCCTATAAACCAATGTTGTTTATGCAGCAGAAAAAAAAATCTACCTTTTAAAATCCAAGCCTAATTTTTCAATTTCACCTGTATCCTACCACTCAACCATGTGATCATTTGATTGCTTTATTTTTCATTTATTCTATTCCTTGCTAGTAGTAAACAAGAGAAGAATTGACAATGAACATGGGATGTACTGCATAACAATAACTCTTTAATAAAAAGGTCAATCCCCAGTATATGTGGGGCATGTCAAGTGTTGTGTCAAGTTTGAGAACATGGCAACAACCCCATTCTAATATTTGCTTAAACATTTAAGATATAAAGAAATTGTTCATTGAAGTGTGGATTTCATAATTAGCTGGCTAAGGACAGAACAAAAATCAGAAAAGGAATAATGTTGGTAATAACCTACATTCACAGAACAGGGAAGAGAGTTTAAAACATGTAGGGCAGCTGCTAATATTAGAACGCTTTTGAAAACATTGTCATTGCTTTATAGTAACAAAGAAATAGTGCAATTCTAAGGAAATTGTTTAAAAATAACAACAAAATGTCACTGTGGGGGCCATGGGCTGTGTAAGTCAAATGCTCCATTTCTGAAAAGGTTTGTAGGTAAGGGTTAGAATATTTCCTCATATCTGAAATCTGGCTGACCCAGAAAGATTCTGTGGCAAAGCCGACAGGGGAAGCTGCGTGCTCTGCCACAGCAGGCATAGGACATAAAACACACTAGTAGAGAAAGAGAATAAGCTTTGGAGAAAGAAAAATATTCGGATGTCTATTCATAAAATTAACTGTCTGACTTCAGCAAAGTGTTCACCTTCCCTAAGTTCAGATTTTTCCTCTGTTAAGTGGTAATGATAAAATCTGCAATACAGGATTGTTGCGAGGACTTGATGCCATATATAAAGCACCCAGCATGATGTCTTCTGTTAATAAGGGGTCAAATGCTCATTCTCTCCTTATACAAGGTTATACTTCCGTTCAACAGAAGGCGACTTTCAAGTTAGCACCCCCTGCTCCCTCCTGCCCAGTGCAGAGTAGTAGGAGAGAATTAGTCTCGGTGCTTATGGGGGAGAAAATGAAAATGAATGGACTTAAGGGAACCATTTGATCATGAAAATGACTACTTTCTACCTGACACTTTATTTGCTATGAAAATACTCAATATAAAATTAGAATAGAGGGGTGCCTGGGTGGCTCAACCGTTAAGTGTCAACCTTTGGCTCAGTTAATGATCCCAGGGTCGTGGGATCAAGCCCCGCATTGGGCTCCCTGCTCAGTGGGAAGCCTGCTTCTCCCTCTCCCACTTCCCTTGCTTGTGTTCCCTTTCTCACTGTCTCTCTGGCAAATAAATAAAATCTTTAAAAATACCTTTAAAAATAAAAAAAAATGAAGTGTATAATTTGAAGGCTTTTAGTATGTTCAGAGTTGTGCATTCATCACCATAATCAATTTTAAACCATTTTATTACCCCACAGAGAAACTCCATACCATATAGCCATCACCCGTAATGCCTGAAGTTCCCGTACCCTCGACCCTATTAACCTACGTTCTCTGCCCATAGATTTGCCTATTTTGAACATTTCATATAAACGGAGTCATACGGCATGGTCCTCTCTGACTGGCTTTTGTCATTTAGGATAATGTTTTCAAGGTTCAGCCATGTTGTGGTGTGGGCGTACTTCATTTGTTTTTATACCCCAGTAATATTCCATTGTGTGGCTATACCACTTTTTGCTTATTCACTCATCAGCTGATGGACATTTGTGTTGTTACCACTTTTTAGCTAATATGAGTAATGTTGCATGAACATTTATTAAGACATTCGCACAAGTTTTTGTGTGGACGTGTTTTAATTTCTCTTGGGTAAAGTGGAATTGCTGGATCAACTTTATGTTTAAACATTTGACAAACTGCCAGACCGTTTCCCAAATGGCAGCAGCACTTTACATTCAGCAGTATATGAAGGTTCCAAGCTCTCTACTTCCTTGCGAACGATTTTTTATTTGTTATACGACTTTTTTATTATAACCATACTAGAGCGTATGAAGTGGTATTTCACTGTGGTTTTCACTTCCATTTCCTTGATAGCTAATAATATTGAGCATCTTCCCATGTGTTCATTCTTTGGAAAATCGTCTATTCAGATCTTTACCCACTTTAAAATTGAGTTGTAAGAATTCTGTATATATTCTAGATGCAAGTTATGATGTGCAGTTTTCTTCTCCCATTATTGAAGTTGCCTTTTTGTTTTCTAAACATTTTCTTTGAAGCACTGAAGTATTAATTTTGGTGTTATCCAGTTTATCTATTTTTTCTTTTGTTTTTTTGTGATTTTGAGGTCATATCTATGAATTTGTATCATGAGATCAGTGAAGTCTCCTTCAGTCAAAGAAATAGAATAGCAGTAACAGAAGTTGTTCCTTACCTAAGAGTTGCTTTACTATTTTTCTACATGGCTATGAAAATTTAGAGTTCTATTGATAATTCACACAGTGAAACCTACATGGGTAATACCTTATGGTAAAGGGTATTCCTCAGTCCTCTGAATTACTGTTATTATGACATCTTCTCGTTGACAATTGGTTCAACCAAAATGCACTGACAGAATTGCCAGGCCATTCCAAGATCTGACTGTGAGATCTCTTTTCTTCTTCATCATGATCACATATGCATTCCTGACCATCAATTCACAAAAGCAAAATCTTAAAAACGGCTGCACGTTCACTTTCTGACATAGAAAAACAAAATCCATTTAACTGCTGGCAAACCATTCTGCATTTTTCATTTTAAAACATAAGTATTATTGATTATAATGCTACATTTTGTGGACATAACTTTCTACACCGGAATAAACCCAATTATTTAATGATTTGCAGGATGCTTTTTGCTTATTTTCAGTTCTCAAGCCTGTATGGATAGGTAGATTTGTAGCTCTCATGAGATACTAACTGATAATACATACATACATACCCTAAAGAATAGTGCGGATCTTCCAAAAGAAAAAAAAAAAATGCCACTCAAAAGTTTATCCTGTGAAGTGTGAATTTAACATGGATACAGCTTTTGGATATTAGCTGTTTTTGTCTTCCTGGCCTGTGATTACTTATATATAGGCCTCTTCTTATTTTGAATAGAGGGACTAATTGGACATGTCGGTAAGGATCCAAGGGAGACCAATGCCACATTCCAAATGAGCAATTTGAGCAGGGTTGAATAAAAGGAGTATTTACAAAGAAGTTAGTTGAGTGTAGGGAAATCACAAAGGATAGAACTGTCCCTCCCCACTGTGGGGAATAATAACAGCAGAAGTTCACTACAACCACTAGGTCTGAAGGGGTCAGAGTAGAGAATGGTTATAGAATCTTGAGTCAGAGGAAGTTGGGTGGAGAAGGCCACCTGAAAGGAGCTGTGATCTTTTGTTGGGATCCTCTGTGACCTTCTGCCCACCTCAACCCTGCAGGGAAGCAGCCAGAGGAACATATACCCCGACCTCCCTCTCCTACCTCCCTCCGATCTGCTGATGTTCTACAATGGCCAAAGCCAACCAGAAGTCAAAGAGCCAATGTGCCTGTTGATGGAGTTCATACAAGTCAGCCTCCAAGGAGCGGAATTGGTTGGAAACTGGATCTATTCTAGGAATAAAAATGGGAAATATTCAGTAAAATGAGTTACTGCATATTCAAGCAAGTACAGAAAAATTCAAAGGAAATTTAAACAATCGGTTATTAATTACTTATTACTAGTAATTATCCAGTTAGTGGTAGCTAGTTATTAACTGGCTACTAACTGATAGCTTCAGAATAACTGGGTATTTTTTAAAAAGATGGACATGGATGTTTCCCCACCCCTCCATACTTCCTAAATAATTTGTAAGTTGAAATTTTATTTTAAAGATTTATTTATTTGAGAGAGAGAGCAAGGAAGAGAACGCAAGCGGGGGGGGGGGGGCGGGGGGGAGGTGGGCAGACAGAGTCTTAAGCAGACTCCATGCTGGGCCCAGAGCCAGACACGGGGCTTGACCATGACACCCAGGACCCCAAGACCACAACCTGAGCCATAACCAAGAGTCTGGTGACCAACTGACTGCACCATCCAGGAGCCCCATAAGTTGATACATTTTTAAAAGAACACACCCTCTGCCATTTTCCATTCATCAATAGGAAAATTAAGTTCAATAATTGATCCAATCCAGCAGCTACAGATAGCATTAGAATTTTTTTATAGAATCTTATGGTTGGAAAGGATTATGGGGAACTTTTTCTTTCTTATCCTCCCCTAATGCATAAATTTCCCCCTTTTAAAAATGAGAACACCATACATCTTTCAAAAGGGCTCTGATTCTGCCTCCAAACGCCTATTAATTCTCTTGATTCTTCCATGATGAATGCCAATTCTTAAGTCCCTTCTCTGAGCTTTAACACCTACTTTCTAACCTTGCCATTCAGTATTTGCTTTTATAAACTTTTATGTTACTTTCATGTGTACATTTCTTCCTTCCCCAAGGCTCTTGAAAAAACTTTGATTATATCTAAAAAAAAATCTGTGAATTGCCTCAAAATTATTACTATTGTTATTGTTATTATTAACATTGTTGTTAAAGTACTCAGACTTTACTGAAGTACAACTTTACAGAATGAATGTACTCAGACTTTACAGAATGTCCTGTATCTCAAGTAAGTCCATTGTTCAGTACTAGAATATAAGCATATATGAACTTGGGAAGGTTTGGGGATTTTTTCTTTCTTTTTGTTAGAGAACCATCAGGCACCTAGATAAATGGGAACTGACACTTCCCATTTACTTGTGTCCAATTAGAAATAAACACAATATCATAAATCAATACTAAATTAGTCAGAGTTCTTATATGACCATATGATTGGATAGAATTTGAAATAATCGATTTTTATAAATAATGGATTAAAGAATTGTCCTGGAACAAATATTTAAGCAACCTTAGCTTTGATATTATTGTATTTTCATAATGTGATAGAATCATAAAATCTGAAATTTGAGAGCTATCTCAGAGGCCACCTATTTTGGCTTACCTCCCAGTATGGGATTTTTATTTCTGAGGGGATTAGTAAGTTATTTTGCCTGAACATTTTCTGTAGTAAGGAGCTCACTATGCCCCCAGAAAAAGCTATACAAGCAGTTCCCAAACCTAGTTGTGCTTTCAGATTCTCTAGATTTTTTTACATGATTATAGATCTTTTTATAAATTAATATATAAAATATATTTAATACTAATAAATATTTTTAAAATAACTATTCCTTTGGCCAAGCATAGACTAACTGAATCTCAGAACTCTACAGTTGGGACTGGGTATCTTTACTTTTAAAACTTCTCCGGGGGTGCCTGGGTGGCTCACTCAGTCAAGCATCTGCCTTCAGCTCAGGTCATGATCTCAGGGTCCTGGGATCGAGCCCTATATTGGGCTCCCTGCCCAACAGGGAGTCTGCTTCTCCCTCTCTCTGCTTATGTTCTCTCTCTCTATGTCTCTCAAATAAATAAATAAAATCTTAAAAAAAAATAAAAACAAAAATTCTCCAAATGCAAAGCGCCTTGGTGGCTTAGTTGGCTAAGCTTCTGACTCTTGATTTCAGCTGAGGTCATGATCTTTGGGTCCTTGGAGCCCCGTGTTGGGCTTGTGCTCAGGAGGGAGTCTGCTTGAGAATTCTCTCTCTCCCTCACCCTCCTCCCCACCCCCCACTCTCTTTCTCCCCTCCTTTCTCTTTCTAAAATAAATAAATCTTTAAAAAAAATTCCCAAATGCTTCTGATGACAGCCAACGTCATTCCTCAATTAGTTTAGCTATTAGAAACCTATTCTCTATGTTTAGCTCATGTAACTCTCTGTAAAACCTTTTATTAATATTTCCTACTCTGTCTCCTTTGAGTTGCATAGAAAAGCTACATAATTTTTTTTAATGAAAATACTTTAAATTTTGAAGGTAGCTAGTATCTCTCTCCCTCCCCACTCTGTGGTATATTTTCCTCTTCTCTAAATGCTCTCTCTTCCTTGAAACTTTACTCATATGACATGAAATACAGACCCTTAATTGTCATGATTAACTTCCTTTGCCACTTCCCCCTTCTCTTGTCCCAATTTCTTTTTTTATAATAATTTTTTATTATGTTATATTAGTCACCATACAGTACATCATTAGTTTTTGATGTAGTGTTCCATGATTCATTATTTGCGTATAACACCCAGTGCTCCATGCAATACGTGCCCTCCTTAATACCCATCACCAGCCTATCCCAATCCCCCACCCCTCCCCTCTGAAGCCCTCAGTTTGTTTCCCAGAGTCCATAGTCTCTTGTGGTTCATTCCCTCTTCTGTTTATCCCCTCTTCATTCTCCTACTAATCTCCCTGCTATTTCTTATGTTCCATAAATGAGTGAAACCATATGATAACTGTCTTTCTCTGCTTGACTTATTTCACTTATCATAATCTCCTCCAGTCCTGCCCATGTTGCTGCAAATGTTGGGTAATCATTCTTTCTGATGACTAATATTCCATTGTATATATGGACCACATCTTCTTTATCCAGTCATCTGTTGAAGGGCATCTCGGCTCCTTCCACAATTTAGCTATTGTTCTTGTCCCAATTTCTTAAAGATAACCACAAATGATCCCAGTGTCCTACAGATGACATTTCCAGAACAGACATTGTCTATCATGTTTTAGTTTATGACAGCACCTGAGGATATTGTATTTGTTCTCTCTGTTCAGAAAGCTCTTCCCCAAAATCTGCATAGACAGCTCTCTTTCCTCTTTAAAGCCTATGTTCAAATGTCAACTTCTCAATGAGGTCTTCCTTGACCAGTCTTTTTAAAATAGAAGTCCCCTCTCCCCACATTTACTTCCAAATTTGTTTTCCCTCATAGCCTATCAAACCTCTGTTATGGTACATAGTTTATTTATCTACTTTTTCATTGTCTTTATGCTCCCATTAGAATGAGGACAAGAATCTTTATCTGCCTTTTTTTCTTTGCTATGATTGGCATCAGGTGGACACACATTTATGGTAATGAATGTATAAAAAATGCTGAATTATGCATTATATCTATTTTAACCATCAGGCATTAGAACATTGAATAGAAGAGAAAAATGAAATTCTAGTTTTGAGTTTGAAGAGACACTAGAAATCCCATCATGTGAGATGCTTCCATCACAGATGAGTAAATTGAGGCCCAGAGATAATTACATATGCAGTAAGAGGTATAGAAACGCCTAAAAACAAGACCTGAATCCCAGTTCGGTGGGTTTTCTTTTTATTGGATTAGATTTCAAAGAAGGCCATCCTTGGTGTGCCCTGGAAATATTTCCTTCTGAAATATTAGATACCCACATTAAGACTTGAGTCTTTGCTTCCTTAAGTTACCCATATATACTTAAATGTAATATTTGATTTAATCATGGACAGATAATTTTAAGATATGATAATTTTAGAAAGGGCTTTTCAAAAAGCCTAAGAAAATATACTCTATGTTTATTCAAGGGGAGATATACATTTCCCAAATATGTTTTCTCATACGTGTTTCCCACTGATGACTATTCCACATGCTAGCATTTTCAAATCCGGAAAAAGAAAGGAAGAAAAGAAAAGGAGTACATTTTAAAGTAAATAAAATGATAGATGGGGAGGAGTCTACTGGTAATATACTGATTTTTTAAAATGTATTTTTAAATCAAATCTGATAACTGGTAACAAAACACTGTTACTACAGCCTTATACTGACTTCAGTTGATGATCTGAAAGCCCACTCTCTAAACTGAATACACTCAGCCTTGGAGATAAAGGAGTTCTATTCAAATAGCATTTATTAAAGAGTTTGATAGGGAAATGTGTTTTTGTTTAAAACTCCATTATCAAAAAAGCCTGATTTGGGGAAGGTGTCTGCCAATGGTGAAAAGGAAACTCTTTCTAGACCTCTTAACAAGCTTTGGTACCATGGTTCCATGATGCTAGACCTTGCTGAACGAGTCTTTCTCACTGGGGTGTTCATTGCTCAGTTGCCGTAAAAGTAAAAGAAGAGCCTTTGCATTCATTTAAATAGGAATATACTCCTTTGGGGTTTGTTTGTTTGTTTGTTTGTTTTTGGACACTGATTTGCAGTACTTAAAAATCAGTCATTGAATTTATAACAACCAGAGATAAAGGAGAAACAATTAATAAAAAATCAGTTTTATTTTTCAGATAAAATATTTTGGGGATTTTTAAAGGAATTACATGTATATAGATGTATTTTTTAAATGAGGTTCCAGTGTACATACTGAATATTTTGTCTTTATTTTTTAACCATGAGCCATTTTAAACATATAGATATTGATAAAATAACAGATATCCAAATAACTATTATCCGTATTAAGTAAATAATAACATGTTTCTATGTTTCAGATGTTGTGCTTTAGAGAAACTTAAAATTTTTTATCCTTTAAAGTTTTTCTTTCCTATTTCACGAAGTAATAGAACTCAAGAATTAGAGAAAAACATTTAAGAAAGAATTAGAAGTGAGAAAAAGATCATTGTAAAAATTGCCTAAATTGGAAGCAATACAAGAGCAAATAAACAAATAATGCCAAAATAGATCTTGAAAAAGAAGAAAAGTTTAAAGCATCTAATCTATGAAGAGATTTTTTTTAAAAAGTATTTGAAGAAAAGTGTCAAATATTAAAGATAAAGAAGCTCTAACATACAAAAAATACAAGTCTCAGAAGAAGAAAGCCAAATTCAGGGAACCAAACAAACACTAAGAATAATAATCCAATAAAAGTCCCCTAAGATTACCACACACACCAAAAAAAGGTTTTTTGAAGCTGCATATTGTAATCTCACACTCTAGGGAAATTACTGGACTTTAAGAAAAAATATTCATTAGGTATCTAGATAAAAAAGATCTTATAAGGGATGTACATGGATAAATCTAGACTGTTGTTAGACTTTTAGACAGCAACACTTTATGCAAGAGAATGGAGTAACATACAAAATATACAAAATGTAAAGAAAATGTAAACTAAGGATTTTATATGCAGAAAAAAATGACTATCAGGTACCAAACTGTTAACATGAAATAACTCAAGGAATATTGTTCCCATATACGTTTCCTGAAGTATGTTCTTGAGAGCAAGATTCAAAAAACCAAGATAATTTGAAAGACATTGTCATAGGACAAGTTCATCAGCATTAAATCTGTACTTATTTATAGTACTAAGTCTAAATGAAAGTTAAAGAAGAGAAGGTATTACGTTGTCAAAAGCCATATGCTCTGACAATATAAATATGGATGAACCATTGAAAGGGGAGTGGGGAGAAAATTATAATAGAATATGCCTCCCCCCAAATTTTTAAACTGTTTTCAGTAACCATAATTTGTAATGACAGTACTGGTATTGATATACTGCAACTGTTGTATGTATAATGGGGTATAAAGCAAATGAGTCATTATGGGATATCCTAACTCTATCATCTTCTATATCTCAATAACCAGAGAAATCACAGTGTAAAGGAGATACAAATGTAATATATAAAATGTTAAAACCCTGTAATCCTGAAATAGAATTAGTAATACTAATATAAACCTATGCAGTGTCTTGTACATGCATACATTTCCAAGCCCTTTCAACAGAAAAGAAGTATAAACAATGACCAACCCAATAACAGTGAGTATCTCTATACATCAATTATAGTCTCAGATAAAATTTCCCAATAAAAGAAATCAGAGTCTCTTTAAATAGCTGTTTCCACTTCTGGGGACATGAAATACACATATGTCTAGGACACCTTAGTGTACAAGACAACAAGAAAACTATCAAACACTACTAGGATGATGTCAAAAGAGCTCAGGAGCCAAAACAAAGGGTCTCCCACTCACCAAACATGGGGTAATTTTGGTAAGATAACAAATACAGTGGGGTTAGGTTGCCTGGGTGGCTCAGTCGGTTAAGCATCTGCCTTCTGCTCAGGTCATGATCCCAGGGTCCTGGGATCGAGTCACACCTCAGTCTCCTTTCTCAGTGGACAGCCTGTTTCTCCCTCTGCCTGCCACTCCCCCTGCTTGTACTCTCTCTCTCTGGCAAATAAATAAATAATTTTTTTTAAAAAAATACAATGGGTTAAAACACATAAAATAGATAACAAATGCCCCAAAATGACAGCATAATAAGCTTCTGAATTTCCTTCCTCCTACAGACACACTGAACGTACATCTGTACACAGAATAATTCCCTCTGAGAGAAACATAAAAACAAGAAATAATTTTTTTAAAAAGCTGAATGACTCTGACATACCAGGTAAATGAGAAAATCCCCACATGGAGAGAGATAGGAAAGGTGGGACACATAAACCATAAACACCACCTGAGATAAAGTGCCATACAATCAAGAGGGAACCCCTAACTCCCAGCATTGGAGAGTTTGGACTTAGTGCCCTCAGCTAGGGCCCTCAAAACACCTACCTCTGAAAGCCAAGTCCTACAGGATTATAGCAAACAAAGGTAATTTTTAAATGGATGTAAGAATATATCAGATAAAGGGCTAGTAACCAAAATCTATAAAGAGCTCATCAAACTCCACACCCAAAGAACAAATAATCCAATTAAGAAATTGGCAGAAGACATGAACAATACATTTCTCCAAAGAAGACACAAATGGCCAACAGACACATGAAAAAATGCTGAACATCACTTGACATCAGGGAAATACAAATCAAAACCACAATGAGATACCACCTCACACCAGTCAGAATGGCTAAAATTAACAAGTCAGAAAATGACAGATGTTGACGAGGATGAAGAGAAAAGGGAACCCTCTTACACTGCTGGTGGGAATGCAAACTGATGAACCCACTCTGGAAAACAGTATGGAGGTTCCTCAAAAAGTTAAAAATAGAGCTACCCTATGACCCAGCAATTGCAGTACTAGGTATTTATTTACCCCAAAGATACAAATGTAGTGATCCAAAGGGGCACGTGCAGCCCAATGTTTACAGCAGCAATGCCCACAATAGCTAAACTATGGAAAGAGCCCAGATGTCCATCGAGAGAAGAATGAATAAAGAAGTGGTATATATATATATATATAATGGAATACTACTCAGCCATCCAAAAAAAAATGAAATCATGCCATTTGCAACATCATGGATGGAACTAGAGGGTATTATGCTAAATGGAATAAGTCAATCAGAAAAAGACAATTTTCATATGATCTCACTCGTATGTGGAATTTAAGAAACAAAACAGAGGCAAGTAGGGGAAGGGAGGGAAAAATAAAACAAGACGGAATCAGAGAGAGACAAACCATAAGAGACTCTTAATCATAGGAAACAAACTGAGGGTTGCTGGAGAGGAGCAGAGTGGGGAGATGGACATTAAGGAGGGCACATGATGTAATGAGCACTGGGTATTATATAAAACTGATGAATCACTGAACTCTGCCTCTGAAACTAATAATACACTATATGTCAATTAATTGAATTTAAATTTTAAAAAGTGAAAAAAAAATGGGTGTAAGAACATCTCTATGGTTGTATATCCAGGTTCAGAAGAGAGGGAGCATGCAAAAATGCCCATCTCCTAGTTTCTCCCTGGAGCAGATAGGACTGCATACTTGCCCAGCTGCTACCTGAGGGTCCAGCTCCTAATCCACCTGCATCTAGATGCTCTCTATGATTCTTCACTTTGGGACACTGACAGATCTTAGGACACCCTCAACTACTGGGAGCCACCAAGAACAAAGACAACAGCTTCAACAATCACGAAGACCTTAAACCCTCAAGATTCCACCAAAATCTGTTGGAACTAATGAATTCGGTAAAGTTGCAGGATACAAAGTCAATATACAAAAATCAGTTGTATTTCTATACACTGTTAATGAACTATCGGCAAGAGAAATTAAGAAAAACAATCCCATTTACAGTAGCATCAAAAAGAATAAAATACTTAGGAATAAACTTAACTGAGGAGGTACAAGACTTGTACACAAATAAAGACAAAATATCGTTGAAAGAAATGGAAGAAGATCTGAACAAATTGAAAACTCCAACTACAGACTTGCCAAAGGAATTGAGGAAAGCTGTTTAGACTAAATTCTCAGCTCTTACTGAAAGACAGGTACATGAGGAGTTAACCAAAGGGAGTAGATCCATAATAGGAACTCATGATCTGACCCCTTAGAGTACAAACTAGCAGCACTGGCATCAACTGGGAGCTTGTTAGAAATGCAGAATTCCACCCCATACCTACTGAATATGAATATACATGGTGTCAAGATCCCCAGGTGATTTCTCTATACATTGTCTTGATAAGCACTGTCTATACAGTTGGTATTCAGAGATGAGACAGACTTTTATTTGGTGAACACCAAATAAATAGCAGTGAGGATCCCTTGGCCAGACAGCAATTTGGATACTAATTAAACTTTGTCACAGGAAGTAGGAAAATAGATGAGGAAAGCAATCAAAGGGTTGATAAATAATGGATTATAGTAATACAGTTAAAGTAATAAAGTTGTCTGAAGGCCTGAGTTTGCAGAAATTCAATGAAACCATTGGAGTAATCACTCTCAAGACTTGTAATTCTTCTTATTGTAATTTAAGAAGCATCAGATGCACCTGCAAAAGTAAAGCCCTTGGTACTATTCCTGTGTGACCTCGCATAAGCCACTTCACCTCCCAACATTCTAGTCTCTCCAGCTGTAGAACAAGATTTACAACTTTCTTTAAGTAAAGGGATTGAGATTCTCATTTGGATGAAATTTATGCAAGTGCCGAGTATGATTATTATTTTAGCTGACAGATAAAAAGATTGTCATTTGTTTTTGAATGTGTTGTGAAGCAAAAGACACAAGGATGAAATTATGCCGATCGTCCTTTTTGTTTTGCCTGCTTATGGAGTTTGATTGAACTTGTCTGAATCCCATGATAAATATGCAACGTAACAAAAGATTAAATGAAAGACCATTTAATTACCTGAATCAGAGCTTGTAAAAATGTATATGTGTTCATGGCAGGGGGGAGAGGATTGGTGTAATTAGTACCCGGAATTTAGGAAAATTGTGTCTAGCAGGAAAATGTGTACATGTTTGGCAAAAATTGAGTGACGGGTCAAGAACTCTTCAAGCTAAGAAGATTATATCAACAGATGCATTCCCCATCTGCTCACTGAATGCACAAAAATTGAAATGGCATTTTTTTCTATCAATTGAAGTTCCAGTTATACTAAGAGGCCACGAATCATACCATGCCAATAGCCAAGACTGAAAAATGTAAAACATGAATAATAGAAGGCAAAAGTTGGCTACTTCGATGTGAAATAAAAGGTATTGTCAAAGACACGTTTTGGTCTTCCTTATGAAACTCACACCCCTGTTCCCAAAAGGCACAATGCAAAGACACACCAGAACAGCAAATCTGTGTTTCACCAAAAGGCACACAATCTAAATGTAAAAACTGGCAGTGCAGAGTCTTATTGGGACAATTAAGGCACCAACACCACAGATGGATTTTTTTCAACTATGTAATAACACAATGGTTTTAAAATCTCCCATTTGAAGTGATGGGGACGTCCATGAGACACTGAGATCATACAATACGTTCTTACCTGCTAGAGGTACAGTGATATTTACTTCTGTGTCTTGCAGTGCTATTTATGGGAGATTGGTGGAAGTTATTTAAGTGAATATGAAAATACCAGAAACTCATATTAAGAAAATAACCATGCAACTTATTATTCATTAAATTACTCATGTATCAACAAAGATTTATAAATGGCAGGATTTATGCAGGGACTACAGCTATTATAAAGAACAATTAAGACTAGTCATCCCTGCCCTCATCAGACCCCACATTGGTCCTCCTTATTCAATTGTGATCAACACCAAGCTGCACATTGTTATATTTTGGCTCACACATCCTTTATAGAGATTTCTCAATCCATCTGACTGCAATTACTCCAACCTTAGAATGGAAATACAGGAACGTAACATTTCTCAAAGCTCTGGTTATTGCTGTTACTATTTGTTACTGCAAAGATCTATGCAAGGTGAAGCTAAAACTTGGAGACTCTGTTTGTTCCAAAATAATTATGTAAAAGCATTGACAGCATGGGTTGTCTCTCCATGCTGAAGCTGAAGAGGAGTTACATAGATAACAGGCTTTTATTTTCTTTGGGCTAAATGTTTCCTGGGTCAGTATTCCGGACCATGAAAAAGTTTTCAATTAAGCTGTGTTGCATTATCAAATGCAGGTACTGGGATCAGTTGCATGGGGACCAAACTTTAACATCCATTATATTATTTAATCCTCACAACAAAGCGTCTGTGGGCATATGATTGAGTGGACGGTGAGAAGTAGCATCACATCAGTGGAGCAAATTAAACCTAAGAGGAAAAAACCAGGATCCTCTGGAAATGTAGGCAACAATGACTATTTCTAAGCCAACAGAAGTTCTGAGAAAACCTGGATATAGCCAAAATAGAAAAATTGTGGCAATTAGTGACTTCCTTCTTAGACCACTGTGTGGATTATCATGGGTAATTGACCAGTCTGTTGTCGCATGGATGTTTCTATTCATGACAGAAGGTGCTACTCAACAAGACCAAATACACTGCCCCAAAACCTGCTAAACACCTAATAATTTGTGTGGTAAAATACATTTTACTGGAACAACAGAGGAGGGAAGGATCTTTAGGCGCTCCGAAGTTTTGGATAGAAAACTGAACCGCTTGGAAGCACAGATGGTGTTTTCAACACTTCTTTCTAGCAGTTGGGACTTTGGAAAGGATAGAGAAATCTTGGATGTGAACAATTGGCTCTGCAGATGGTGATGGTGAACTGGGTTGGCCAACAGTTTTAAATCCCAGACCGATGGGTTCTTATTCACAGGAGAATTAGGAGAAGGAAGAGGAAGGAGAGGGAAAAGCGGATAAAGGAAATATGACTTAATACACAAGGAAGAGAAAAATGTGTATTAAGTTATGGTTTATCTATTTTATCTTTATAAGTAGAAGTAATCAGAAGGCCACACCTAAAATAGCCAGCTAAGGTAGCAACCAGGGTACAAAAAGGTTTACCAAATTTCAACTGATGAAACAACTCTGAGTAACTTAAGTATGTCACTTGGTACTCAGAATATAGTCATGAGTTATGGGAGTCAGTAAATAGGCTCCACTAAAAAAATGTGATGGGGAGAGGCCTGGGTGGCTCAGTTGGTTAAGTGTCTGACTCTTGATCTCAGCTCAGGTCTTGATCTCAGGGTCAAAAAGGAAGGAAGGAAGGAAGGAAGGAAGGAAGGAAGGAAGGAAGGAAGGAAGGAAGGAAGGAAGGAAGGAAGGAAAAATGAGATGGGGCTTGTTTTTTAGCAAATGCACATCTTCTTAGCATGCTATAAAAAAGCATTAAGTCTCACCACCCTTGGAAAGTAGAGACTGCATTCTTTGCTTTCCACATTTGATTAAGAAAAAGGTCTTCCCTGTTTTAGAATGAATTTTGTTAGCAAGGCCGGCAAAAAGCAGTAAGCAAAAGTGCAGTGAATCTTACCGCACTTTCTGTGCCAGGATGTTGTCACCTTCAGTGTCACCAGAATATCCACCTCCAGGAGATGCCATCTTTCCTTGTGACAGTTGCTTTTGTCCTTGTGAAGGGAGAGATCCCTTACCCAGCAGGGATTAATTTCCTCATGTAACTTTAATAAGGTGCAGGGGTGTGTCCTCAGTGACACAGTGACTGAATTCTTCCCTGATATACATTGATCATTACCCTTCAGAGCTAAAGAAAGCTCTATTTCCTTGGATTCTTTGCTGCTTTTAGTTCAAGCTAATATAGTGATTTTGTTTTCTGGAAATGTTAATGCTTGTTTACATTCCGGGAGCCAGTCAAGACTCTGGATTCCCACTCAAAGTTCATAACCTTAAAGTTACACGGTAAAGTTCGATGTTGACGACGAGGCCATCAAAAGGTATTTCACCCGTGGAAAAACACCTGTTTATTTTGAAATCTAGAAACAATAGTTCATCAGAAATATGTATGTTGACATATTGTCTGGCTCCAAATTCCCCTTGCTGCACAGTTTTTGTTGTTTTATTTGTATAATTTGATATGAGGAGATTTTGCTGTGCTTAATCAGTCTCTGACTTAGTATTTACTTACTTGGTGTTGAATTAACATTTCAGATCTATTTTACACATGAAGCTACCTTTTTGTATCATCTCGGCTCCTCACAAATTCTGGCCACATTAGCAAAAATCTCTCAATGATTAAGCAATATGTCCTTTCCCATGTGATAATATAATATAAGAGAAAGAGCATCAAACTTAGAAGGTCTGAATTCTAGGCCAAAGACCGTCCATCATGAAATAAGGGACCTTAAAAATGTCATTTAACCTCTGAGCCTTAGTGTCCCCATTTTACAGGTGGGGAAATAATAATGTATCCCTACCTATCTTAGCACTGTTCATAGATCAAATAGAGAAAAAGGTACCTAAAGCATACTGTACTATAAACTTACTCAAACATTTATTGAATAACATAATTATTGATGTGCCTAAAATGCAAAGTGGTTCTTCAAAGACTGTGTCTTTATCCACTCCTAATAAAAGTCCTATTGAAAGCATTTTACTGGGAGCTAATGTATCCCTGGTCAATTTGATACAGGAATGAAGCTTAGTCCACAAAAATGGATGGTCAATATATCCCTTCAAACATCTCATTTAGTGTCAGCCTTCTCTTCTGAAATTTTGATAGAATTGCTAATCACTTCAAGATGGAGCCCATGGGTGTATGTCTGCAGTGCCAAGATCCAGATCCTGATTTTAGTGTGATCCATGTACTTTAAATTTGAGGCTTGGCAGGTCATGAAATTAGACAACCTGCAGTGAAAATTTCAAAACACATAGCATCTTTCTCAGATTCACTGTTTTGCTTCTTAAATGTGAGGCTCGGAGGTATCTTTTTATCGCCAGAAGTTTCAGATCTGCTGAAAAGCCTGGACAAGCATTCGATTGAGTCCCTCGAGTTCCATGCTAGCAGCAAGGCAGAAATACTTTTGGCCTGGCAATTTCAAGGCAGGTGTTACCAGTTGGTTGCCTGAACCATGGAAAAACCTCCTTCTGGCCTTTTTTAAATGTCTGTTTCAAGCGGCACTACCTCCCGATGGGCCTGCCAGGGAGAATTAGTTTCAGAACGCATTTGCAGGAAGTGGAATGAATTAAGCTGCTGGAGGAATTAGGAATGTATATGTCAATGTTGAAAAAAGTATGCCCAAAACAGCAATATTGGATCTGGCATCACTGAAGTTGAACTTGCCTTTTGTTTTGTTTTGTTTTTTGAGGATAGTCAATGGGTTCAGCTGCTTATATTGGAGTTTTACAACTCATGATAGTATACTCAAGTCATAGAAGGTCCTTTATAAAATACAGCCTTATAGCAATTGAAGGCAAAGTATTACAACATCGTGTTAGCGTTAACAAATCTCACCAAAGATTTGAAGATACATGTTTGTTCCTGCTTTCTGGGTTTCCTCACTTTGAAGAATGTAAACACTCCAGAAATGCTAGATTCAATCTTCTGGTGGTTTTCCATGGTTTAAAAAAAAGTGATGTGGTTGGTAAGAAAACAAATCCTCTGGCGAACTTTATTATTGGTTCTAAGTGTAAAATGAATAATGAAGACTCTTCAGTGGTTCTTGGGTGTTTGAAAGTTGTGTCTACTTGGAAAATCTCACAAAAGCTTGATGTCTTGCCTAGAAAAGTGAGTAAAGCACATACCACACAATTTATAATTCCACAAGGTTCCTGCTTCACTTTTCACCTGCAACACCCCCAAGCTCCCCACTGGGCTGATCTGTACCTAGCTGCCCACCAGATTTCTCTTATTTTGCTGTTTTCCCTCTTTCTGCAGACTCCCTCTCTCGCAAACCTGGTGTGGGTTCTTGTTCACGGCCTTCATCATCACTGAAGGCCAGTTTGCCCCTGAACCTGCAATAAACATGGATCTCGACCAGAAGTGACAGCAGTGAGAGCTATCATTGGTTATCTACTCTGGACAGATGGTGTGCTGAGCGCTTTACATACAATACCCACCACTCCAAACTGGTTTTTGTGGTGTCCAGGATGATTTGTGTGCACCACTGTGTAACCCACTAACTCAGAGGAAGTAAAAGATACTGCCTGCATTTAAGAGATACCACAGATAATTGGCCCATGTCTCTTAATTTTGTTCAAGAACCCCGAGTCACTGATTAAGAATGCCAGACTATGAATGTCTGTCTAGGTTCCCTCAGAATAAGGATGGCTTTAGATCAGGGGCCCAACTTCTCCAGTCACCCCTTGGATTCGGCTGGAGTCAGAGGTGGAACAGCTTTTCAGGCCTTCTTGCTGGGGAATCTCATTTCCCAGCCTCACTGCCCTGAAATCATTACCATGCACTCTGACTATTGCCTTCTGCTTTGCTTTATCCACACAGGTAACGACATTGACTCAGGAGGTCTCTCAGTTAGGTAAAGACATGAGGAATGTGATGCAACTTCTAGAAAACATTCTGTCACCCCAGCAGCCGTCGCGGTTCTGCTCTCTGCACTCCACATCTGTGTGTCCCTCCAGGGACAGCTTACAGACCAGGATGACCTGGAGTACGCACCAGCCCTGCCTACACTTGCAAGCAGGTGGCGCTGCTTATACTCAAGCACAACTCTGTCATGGTAATGTCACCTCAGACATTTGGAGTGTGGATCCCTCCTCTGTGGGGAGCAGCCCCCAGCGAACTGGAGCCCATGAGCCACATCCAGCAGACAATGAACTTTATTCTCCAAACCTTGATTATTCACCTGCCCACTACCAGGTTGTCCAAGAAGGTCAACTGCAATTTTTAAGGTGCATCTCTCCGCGTTCGGATTCTACACTGACACCTCTGCAGTCCATTTCGGCGACTCTCTCATCCTCTGCCTGCTCCTCCTCGGAAACATCCTTGCACCTGGTTCTCCCAAGCAGATCAGAGGAGGGCAGCTTCAGCCAGGGAGCCACAAGTTCCTTCAGTCTGGAAAACTTGCCAGGATCTTGGGACAGGGAAGGAGCGGCATCAATCTCTACGGAACCCTTGGAGAACTTTCCACTGGAAATTGTCACAAGCACAGCAGAAATGAAAGATAATAAAGCCATAAATGTATGATATTTGCGCACGTGCAGCAGCTGCCAGTTTCAAACCCACCATTGCATGACAGCTTTAGTTTGCCTTTTTTGCCTTGGGCAGTTGTGAAGACTGGGCAAAGCTGGGAGTCCTGCAGGAGAGCATGTGAGGAGCCAGCCAAAGGCAGAACCACGTCCGTACTGTAGCAAACACTTGCTAGATCCTTAGAAACATAGCAGAAACAGTTTCCTATACAGGTATTCACTTACTGGTCTGTTTGACAGACTTTTTAAAAGTCCAAAGACCCTGAGGGTCTGAGCAGCTAGAAGTCCCAGACAAAGAAATTGTGGATTCGTTTTGTCCTAGGTGACTTTTGTGAAGTGCAGCAAAGGTTTTTCCTGAGTGCCTGTTTGTCATTCCTGAACAATATCCATAGCACTGTTGGCCTCGGGAGTGCACAGCTCCTGCTGATCTATTTTTCTTTTTGTGAAGGCAAAGGGACAATTATCACTGCATGTCATCTCCTAGACAATCAGTCAAATAGAGCTGGTGGCCAGTGGTTAGCTATTGCACGTTATTTGCCATGTAAATGAACATGTCTTTATTTATCGAAAAAAAAAAAGAGAGGCTATTTTTATATCCTTGGTATGAAATATGTATTTAAACTATTTAAAATATTTATAAAGAAATGAATGTTTTCTTTTCATTTTGGTAAAAAAGAAAAAGCTTGCCGTTTTAACAAGAAATGCACTACTGTTATGTATAGTAGATCAAAAGTTATTTATTATTAAGAGGATGTAGTTTCAAAAGGAATCCCCCTTTTATCTGCATGCAGTTTGCAACAAATGTATCCTCACACTTCTGGATTACAAAAGAACAGTGAGGTCATATTTTATTAATGAAATAAAAACACGGACGGAGTGTCAAATATGTGGGCTCTGGCACGGTGGGGGGGGGGGCACCTACTTGGGCTCTGCTGATTCACGCCAAACACCTGAATGAAGGCTGCCCCCACTGCGCTAGCATAAATGTCTCCTCCAGGCATCCCACTTTGTTGTTCAGGAGCCCCAAAACTGGTCTGTAGGATATGAGAGCACAACTACTTTAAGCCATTTTAACCTCAAAATGAGGGAGAGAACCTTGGCTGTATCCTTCCTCTGTGCTCTTCTTGCAGGAGAGGTTGTAGACCAGTGCATATTCCAAAACGGAGACAAGACTTCTGAGCAATGACTTGTGAGAGTGAAGCCAGCTTACCTTGGATCAGCGTTTTCATTTTTTTTTTCTGTAACGCTCTCAACAATGCTGGAAGTTATGAGGCGCAGGTGTTTTCATTCTCAGTTTGCAAAGAGATAAAAAGTCCCAGAGATTACATAGCTTGGATGCCGGAGATGGTCTAGAACCTATAATGTTCCCTGCATCTCAGCCAACATATAAATTCAGATGCTGGCTTGGCAATGATTTAAACACCTTCACTCAATTTTTATTTGGTATTTAAGAACATTTAGGGCCAAATCATCGCAGACATTCTTAGAAAACATCACATTTACATCCTTGTCCCCCTGTTCTTATTTTGCATCAGAAAGAATAAACAGTCTGCGAATTGTATCATTAAAAACATCTAAGCAAACCAAAACCTCTGATGTGTGAATCTTGTACCTAAAATTGGCTAGAGCAACAGAAAGAAATCTGTAAGAAAAAAGGAAACAGCACCTGTTTATCAGGCATGTTACTCAAGACAATGCGTCTACTTCTCCACCTCCAAAATTCAATCTCTCCTTACCTAAGTGAATGGGAAAATTGAGGCAAAGGCAACTTTCTAGATGTAGTGTATTTATGCTTGTACACATTCTCCCTTTTGCTCATCCTGACCTATATAAACATTTTTAGTACCATTCAAAAAGAACTAATTGGTGTTAGTGTGTGAATATTCTGGCAAACTAGCACAACTATTACTGATGCTAACAATCTTGACTGACATTCTGTTTTTTGAGTAGTGACTATGAACCAACAGATGTTTAGAAATTAACACATGTTGTATTTCCTCATATAATTGTCAAACAATGCTAAAAGTGACTATTATCCCCATTTGGTAAATGAATAATTGAGCCACAAACTTTTTTTAACTTGTCCAGTCACGTTGTTTTAAATGATAAATCCAAAATCCCCATGGCCACTCTGGGTACCCCTCCCTTCATGTCCAAATCCATTCTTGTTGTCTTTTAAAACTTTACTAGTAATTACTTCCTTTTGAAATCTGTGACAGAATAAAATAAAATATTTAGGTTTTTTTTTTTTTTAAAAGGAAGCATACACATAGGACAAATTAGTTAAACTGTGAGGATTTGAGCAAGCCCCAGCAAAATGCCTGGAAACATGCCCATGTTTTTCCAGCCAGTGCCCCCTTCTCTCTATCTACTCGTAATGGCTGACTTTAGTTGGCGTAAGAATCAGATGCCTCCCTCAAAGGTCTGCAGCTGGACAAAAATGAATGAGCATCTGCAATGAGGGAGGGCTGCCATTGATTTCTTAGAGGAGGGCAACTGCCTCATCTGAATCAGTCCCAACCTGCTCCTTATTCACCTTTTCCCTCCTCATCATTCTGATCAACAGAACTGCCCCACATCCTGGGCAGCTCAGAATGACATGCTTTGCTTTGTTTGTTTATGTGTGCTGTGATATTATTCCAGGAAATGAGAATTCCAAGTTTTTCTAGATGTTTGGTTTTCTAAACATTATTGTAATGTAAGTAGCAGAAGCCCTTGTCTTCTTATCAGGGATGCATATTTGGATCTCTACATTTTCCTCACCTACCCACTCTGCTGAAGAAGCCAAAACAGGGATCCAGAGGAAAGAAAAGTACTTATTTTCTTGGGCAAGCATATTTTCTTAAAAACAATATTGGGCACTAAAGTCTTCTTTGTAGCTCTAATTAAGAGAACCAGACGGATTAACAGGACGTTATTTTAATTCAACGTAAGAAATTTCTGGCAATGAAAGCCACTTACGAATGGAGTTTATTGCCTTGAGAGGTGGTAAAATCACTAATAAAGTGTCCTTTCAGAGGTTGCATACAAATGCGACAGAAATATTGTTTTCCAGAAGGGTTCTGCATTGGGTGTGAGGTTAGCAGCGTATGTGTGTCAGAATCACATGGGGTACCTGTTTAAACTTTGGATCTAGCTTCGACCGAGTGCCTTTGGGTGGGCCTGGAAATCTCCCACTTAGTGAACTTCCTGGGTGACTTATATACACTAAATATTGGGAAATGTTGGTCTGAAATCTGTAGTAGTACAAGACTGAGTCCTAGCTAATTTACAGCTAGGTGGACTAGCGTCTACATCCTGTTAAAGATAGGCCTGAGTCTATATTTGTGTAAGAGAGACCTAGGCAACCCCCACAATAGTAGTTTCAAACTTTCGTTCGAATGACCTATTTCCAGGGAAACTTAATAAAATAGAGACTTTAGGGACCTGATCCCTAAGATATGGGCTGAGTCCCAAGTGATTCTGATATAGATGTTTCAGGGATCAAACTCCAGAAATATTACCCTAAGCCGTGTAATCGTCCCTTGGATAATGAGGAGGTGGTTCTGTGGGAGGCAGACCAACTAGAATCAAACGAACTGAAATTGACTGTTATGTACAATACTATTTCCATAGCATTCCTAATACATCAATGACATTTTTTTTCATGAAAATAATTGATCACTTTCTTCAACAGCGCTTTGAACATTCATTCATTACTTCAGCTAGTAATGGCTGAGTACCTACTATGTGCCGTGTACTGGTACCTCTTGCTTTGTAGTAGGTCTTTGTTCTCCTGTTTCATTTGAATTTTCTAGTAGGAAGAAAAAAGTGAAAATGCCTTTTGAAGCCTTCTAAACTGGTCAGTTCTTCCTGGATAGGGAGGAATCCTATTTGGATGTGAAGCAAGCCAACTACTTGGTTAGAGAATGACAGTTATTATGGATGACCCCTGTGTGAAATGGAACTGCTCATGTTAAGATTATGATTTTGTCCAGAGCAATGAACACAGCATGCTCCAAATAGTTCTTGCCATGGCTACTGCTTCTCATGAGGTGTAAGGTCGCCTTTATAAGACATCACCTTTACTGTAGACTTCTGTAACGCTCCAAAGGTCGTCTCCCCTTAGACCACCATCACCACTGAAAACAGAGCTTCAGAATCTGTGCAGTTGCAACAAAAGACTGTTCCCAACAGCTTTTCCTTTGCCTACTTCTTTCAGTTTATCCAAAGGCACACACTCCAAATAAATACTACGTCGAGAAAGGGGCAGGAGTTCTGGAGGGACACAAATGAGTGCTCGTCTCCAACCATTTTTCCTTACTCTGTGACCTTAGACAAGTTATTTAACACTTATGAGCCCCTGTTTCTTCATCTAAAAATCAAATATTAAAATATATCTAACTTGCAGAGTCTTTGTGAAGAGTCAATGAAGTAATTTGTGTGAAAGCACACTGCCTGACATATAGTGAATGCTAAGCAAATGTCAGTTGGTCTCCCTTGGCTGTCCTACTTCCTCTGCTTCCTCCCATCTCCCTCCCCCTTCCCTTCCTCATTCCTCCACCCCTCCTTATCCCACCTCTTCTTCCCCAGCTTCCTCCCTAGCTCTCCCTTTTTCTCCATTCTCCCCTCCCCTGACATCTCCATTCCCTCTCTCCCTCTCCCTTCTCTCTCCTTCTCCCTCCTTCTTCCCCTCCCCTAAGAGTCCCAGGCTAACTTCTAAAAAGTGAGCCCCCTTTGATATTTTCTCTACAGAGACCTCAATCTAGCTCTTACACGACATCACCTGCCATCTATTCCTTACAGTATTATCAATCAAGTCAACATTCATCTTTAAAAAAACTTATGGGGGAAGCACCAGGGAAAAAATACGCCATCTTTGCTCCTAGCCTTCTTACCCCCAACCTGTGTGGCTTCTGTTCTCTATCCAAATTTTAGTAATCAAAACCTTATTTTAAACTCTTTACAATTACAGAAAGATCCAGGAAATTTATTCACTAACATGAACATGTTTCATAAACATGTGTCTTTTTTTTTCCAATAAAGTTTCTCTACAGAAATTTGCTGTTGCCTCAGAAATCACACACACACAGACACACACGCGTGTGTGTCTGTGTGTGTGTGTCACGCCCACTACCCTGGGACACAGAAGACCTGAGCACTGTCAGCCAAAAGCCTCAGAAAGTACCCTGTGGTAAGGGGCCTTGCCCTGTTGCCCATAGCTCCTCTAACTGGAAGCAGAGATGAGGAAATGTCTGCCACTTCACACGGAACCTTCAAAGGTTCCCCTCGTTATCCCATAGAGAGAGTAGGTCCCACCAGAGGGAATAAGCTAAATGTCACTCCCTGCAGCTTGTGTCCTGAAAGAATCTGTTCCTTAGGTTGTAAAATTCAACAGAGCCCCGAATAAAGAGCTCACAAAAGACAGGACAGCCCAGTGAAGTAGAGACCAGCACATCTGCACCTGTTGTTCAAGGGAATTAAATAAAATGTATATTCTAGGAAAAATAGCTGGGTGGACAAAACGCTTCCTATGGGCTAAACTATGCCTCCGCAGACTATTTCTTTCTGCCTTAGTTTTTTCCCCCATGGAGATAAGAAGCTGGGAATGGGGTGGAATTTAATACTGAATTTAAGGCTCTGTTTTGGGTTGTGCTTTTGTCTTT
The DNA here is from genome assembly GCF_024610735.1 of Ursus americanus. Taxonomy (NCBI): domain Eukaryota; kingdom Metazoa; phylum Chordata; class Mammalia; order Carnivora; family Ursidae; genus Ursus; species Ursus americanus. The sequence continues at coordinate 23,880,622 of NC_142146.1, read as the reverse complement.
GTTTTTTCAGTTGGTTTGGTAAAAATAGAACGTATATATGTGAAATATTTGAGTACAACAGAGAATAAAATGGGAGGAAGTGAACTTAAAAGAGAGTCCATGCTGGTTTTTTTTTTTTTGTTTTGTTTTGTTTGTTTGTTTTGTTTTTTTTTGGTAAGAAACCAGTATACTAACCAGTATAGCTTATTTAAGAATCCCCCCTGGGGTAAAGAGTGAATACTCTATCCCTTTGGTACTCTCAATTTCAGTGGTAAATTTTCTACCAATACTAAGGCTCCTGAACTCCAGCTGGCAGTTCATTCTCCACTCTGGTTTATTTGTCCTGAGAATTATTTCTGAGCTCAGCATGGAGGTCAATGTTAACTGCTGCTGAGGAAGGGCCTCAAACTCACCTCCATTTCTCAGGGAACACAGAGCCCTCTGAGTGGCTGCAGCTACATGCTAACACTCTCTGGTGTCTTTGGGGTCCCCTGCTGTGATTGGCAGTGATGTTCAGGAGCCCCCAGGTTGAAAGGCAGATTTCTGAAAGTTGCCATGGTAACCCATTGCCCAAAATGAGTCATGAGAGTCCCTGCTCTAGTCCAAGGACCTGTAGAACAAAATCAAATTGTCATCTCCAGCTTCTAGTACCCAAAAATATTTGAGCCCTAGACTTGAATCATTTAGTATACCTCTGGCTAACTTACAGAAAAACCATATCCACAGAAAAGAGCAGCATTTCTGACCCTTGGTTCTCAAAGTATGGTCCTTGGAGCAGCAGCAGCTTCATCTGGGAGCTTGTTAAAAATGTAAAATCTTAGACCTCATCCCAGAGCTACGAAATCAGAGTCTGCATTATATCAAGATCCTCAGGTATATGCATTACAGTTTTATAGAAACACTTGGATAGACATTGGTTTGACTTGCCACCCATTAGAATCATCAGGGAAGCTTTCATAAACCAGATTCCTGGCCCTGGCCTCAGATTCTGATTTAGTTTGAGTGGGACCCAAGTACCAGTAATGTTTAAAACTCCCCAGGTAACTCCAGTATGCACCCAGGGTTGAAAAAACACTGCTCTAGAACAGTGGCTCTCAAAATGTGGTGCCCTGACCAGCACCATCAGCATTATCAGGAACTAGTTAGAAATGCAAATTCTCAGGTCCCACCCCAGACCTACAGAGTCAGAAACTGTGGGTGGGCCTGTCACCTGTCATAATTCTGATGCCTGTTAAAGTTTGAGACTACTATTGCTCTAGTCTACAGAGCAAAGGAACCAGCATGGGATAAAGCAGGTCATAAGCAGGAAGGAATTTGAATATAATAGTATTATATAGTAGATGTTTAATAAAAGATACACCAATATTGACCTTCTTCCAGGAGACTCATCATTTTCTATCTATTTCAAATATCCCTCTATATTTAAAACTATTCTAATAGATGAATATGTCACTTTCTAATTAGAAAAGTCTCCTTACATTGCTATCTTTTCTATTTCTACAGTTTAGTCTAATGACATCCTTGTGAAAATTTTATTCTTAGGATGGCATTGGTGCATCTCAGTTTTATAAGACCTAGCTTGGTAAAAGAATGGTGTTGGTTACAACAGGAAGTCAAAATTATAAGATTAGTGAACCATGGTCTGAGAGAGAAGCCTCTCCCCCAAGAGTACAGACAATGCATCCCAAGAAAAACCAGTCTAATGTTTTTCCTAGTTTTAATTACAGATAGTTTAGAAATGAGGGCTTAATATTTCAACACAGAACCAGCTGTGTATATAAGCCATAAGAGCAACTGTATGCTGTTTTGATCACATTTATAGATGTGAGGCACCTATATTCTAGTATTTATGTATTTAGACTAGACCAATAGGTCTGAATTTATCTAATATATGGTTAAAATGATCTTTATAGAGATATTTGCTGAAGTAAATATAAATGACTTGGGCTGAGATGAACTAAGTTTTTAACTCTAGTACTCAACTATTTAACTTCAAACAAGACAATTACACTCTCCTCCTTTTCATTCCCTCATCTCTGAAATGGGATGTATTAATTTGAGTTCCCCTAGAAACATATTCTGAGATAAAAATTGTAGTTAAATAATTTATTTGGGGGATGACTTCAGGAAACACTGGTGAGGGAATGGGGAAATGAGACAAGGAGGGGAAGGAAGCCCATAAAAAATGTGTTATTGAACAGATAATCAGTATGGGCGACTGAGTCCCAAAAGCCCCAAGTTGCTCTGGAAGACATTGTAGAACATGACCATGAGTTGCCCCTCTTGAGGAGGAAGAAGCTGGTGTATTCATTCCCCAGCTCCCATCTGTTAATGGCTGAGGGCTGCTCCCAGAGATGTTAACTCCTCAGTAGGCCTGGTTTGCCCCATGCAAAGGCAAAGACAAAGCCTTATCAGAGAATCACAGATGCTTGCAGAAGAATGCCTTGGGCAAGGAGTGGAATGGTGTGTGTGTAGCAGAGATGGGCAGATCACCAGAAGCATCTGCTACCTGAGGTATGTATCAGGTCCAGTCAAAGATGGAAACCACACAGTAATTAGAACAGAAAACACTTGATATAAAGAATTATTATTTATGGAGGATTACCTCTAAAGAAGAGATGAAAGAGAATGCTAAAGAATACCCTATGGTGGAAAGAGAGTCCCCAAGAGGAACAAATTTGGAAAAAGAGACTCCAAAGCTAGAATCTAGAAACTTTGTTTGAGTTGTAGACATAGCCCATTGAATGGCAGCGGGGTTTACCTGGTTGCCTGGATCAGAAATGTCCACAGTCACTGGGTTGAGGCTGGAGGGCAGGAAAGTGCATGCAGGGCAAACAGGAAACCCCTGCTGGGTACAGGTGGACCAAGGCTGGTGCCAGAATTGGCAAGCCAAAAGTGAGCTTCACTGCGTGTCCGGCTCACTATTGGTCATCATGTTCCACAGAAGCCAACCAAGAAGCAGAACACAGAAACCAGAATCCCCTCTCTTCTGCAGTGTCTTTCTAACACACTTGCTAGCAAGGGACATGTTTACAAGACACAGCCCAGCATCTGTAATAGCAATGAAGCAGGACAATAACAGGTGGATTTTTGAGGTGAAAGGCAATAATCTGACACAAAACAATGCTATTCACATAATATCATTCCCTATGAAGTAAGTGAAATAACATATATTAAGATTACTTTTTAAAATATTAAGCTCTTTTTGATAATATTTTTAAATGATATGGTAAAACCATGTTTTTCACTGCCACTATTGATTCATTATTTTTTTCTAAAAAATCTTTATCATATGACCTTCTTAACAGGGTTTGTCTTCTCTGTAAGAATGTTATAAATTGACTCCTGTGTCCATATACCTCTACTTTCGTCACCTAAAATTCCTTTAATGGGGACCACGTCTTTCTTCTACAATTAATGACAAGTGCAATATGTCCATTTTAATGCATATAGTAGAAGGACTCTAGCATATCTTTATTTATTTATTTTTTTACTGCAAATTTTGATAAGCAGCAGGGAAAGGGAAGATAATGGCACAGTGAATGAGCATCTGTGAGCAGCTGGAATGTCCTTGCTTTCTCCCCTCAAGGACCTTCAGGAAACCACAGCTCATTCTCTCACCCTTATTAGTGAAGAGTCAGAGAGAGTGAAATCAGAAACACTGAGTTGAAATTCTCTAATATAACACTTTTCTCTCTTACCCTCCTCACCAATGATATGACTGTCAATTAAAATATCACCTTGAGATGTCTTTATCACATACACATCCAATTAATTAACCTTTCCACTAAATAAATTAATCTCTTGACCCATCAATATGCTTCTGGCTATTAATTTATTGTTTCCTTTCAATTACCATTGATGTTCATAATCACTCATAATTCTTAAAAATAGAAAAACAATCTGTCTTAGGTCAGAGCATCCTTCTTTCTTCCTCCTCCTCCCTGCTTCATGAAGCTTCAGAAGACTACAATATAACTCATGGGCACAGAAACCAAATAATAAAAAGTAACCATGGATAGGGACACATCCTTCTTTTTTTAAGAGTTAGGCCCATGGCAGAAAAATTGGCATTTTGAAGGAAATGGTAACAGTGATCAAAACTTTGCTAGATGACCATTGGTCCAGCCCAGTGTGGAGGCAACGTATATAGAGTGAGTTGAATTGGACCAGGTGGCTTCCAAAACCTTTTCTGGTTTAAGATCCTCATCATGGGGGCGCCTGGGTGGCACAGCGGTTAAGCGTCTGCCTTCGGCTCAGGGCGTGATCCCGGCGTAATGGGATCGAGCCCCACATCAGTCTCCTCCGCTATGAGCCTGCTTCTTCCTCTCCCACTCCCCCTGCTTGTGTTCCCTCTCTGGCTGACTGTCTCTCTCTCTCTGTCAAATAAATAAATAAAATCTTTAAAAAAAAAAAAGATCCTCATCATGGGGAAAGGGGAGAAAAGTAAGACTAAGGGAAAAAATTCCATAGGTCACTTGAACTCTACTCAGATGTGACCAAAATTAAAATTGGTAGTTCATAAAAGCATGGAAGGGGACAGTCTAGTCAAGAGTGAGAAACAACTTGGATTGTAAATATCCAAGTAATTTATGCCCCAACTCTCAAACCTAAAGAAACTCAGCTTCTAGAACCACCAGACAGAATTGTATCCCCTCTTCTGCCTACATGAGGACTGATTCTGGCCAGTTACTTAACCTACCTCTGGGGTTCAACATAATTCTGGGGCTGGGGCAAGAGACAGCAGTTAGATATAAGGTGAAGCAAAGTGAAAAGTAGCAGAACTGGGAGTATACCCCACTACATGCACCTGGGGTGCCTGCTGCTCTGGGGAGACTTGAGTTGGGTCACTGGGATTTGTGTAAATGAGTGTCCATGTTGGGGTTCAATATCCTTTTTCCATGGTCTTCCTTCCATGTTTCACCTCTCCCTCTTCTTTTCATATCAACATATGGTGACTTTTATTGACTATCTGCTATATGCCAGGTACATTAAATATGTGCTCTCTTTTAACACTCCCAACAAGTCCATAATATATCCTTTATTATCCTTTTATCACAAATAAAGCAGAGGCTGAGAAACTATGAAATTTCCCACCACAAATAGGAAGCACAGTCCTTCCTTTCATATTCCAAAGACCACATTCGACAGAACTTCATAGTGTTGCTGGATCTTCCTCAGACCTTCCTGGACATTTATAAACACATATTTAACCCTTTCCTTAACTTGAACTTGAAAAACAAATCTTATAATAAAAACATACATTGTGTTTTCCCTTCAACGTGTAAGTACTTTTTTTTTAGTCTCCTGATAAACCTGTTACATTGTCAGAGCTTATGATATCAGGCTTATTTTATTGATGAGAATATTGAGACAAGGTTGAATGAGGAGTCTAAACCAGAAAGACACAAAAATAGCTAATATTTTATGGAAACTTACAGGGTAACAGGCACTACACTCAAAGTTTTACAGTATATCAATTCATTTTGTCCTAGCAATAATCCTATCAGGTCGTCACTACTGTTATTTTCATTTATAGCTGAGAAAACTGAGGATAAAAGTAGTTAGATAATACATGCAAAGCCACATTCCTGGTAAGTGGCTGAACTAGGGTTTAAACTTAACTACATTGGTTCCAAAATCCTTGCTCTTAGCTCTACTTCATATTCCAGTTTTAGGCTTGTCTATTACCTGTGTGCCTCTTTGGGTATAAGGTGTTCCAAGACAGCCAATCTTTCGGTCAATTTATATTCCTCACACAGCAACCAGGACAGAGCCTGACACAAGATGGCTGCTGCAAAACTGTGACTGAAAGACCCTGTAATCCCAACAATGACCATTATTTGCAGGGGAATTAATAAAAGATTGGTCATTATAAGGCTTCACATGACATGTTTAGAACTCAGGGCAAATAACTGAAATGACATTTAAATCAGCTGCTCCAAAAGATCTCTTCTTGTGCTTCCAGATCTCCCATCAACTGTATAGCAAAGATGAGATGTAAACGGGATTTGACAGGGTGCAGCTTCTGTGTTCCAATCTGGACCCCACAGATGGGCAGGATCGCCACTCAGTACATTCTATACAATCTTCCTAATCATTATTAACTTAAGGTAGCCCCCTCTGAGGGACCTTCTGAGAATTTGTATATCTTAGAGTATCAATTATCCAGCAAATCAATAACCTAAGTACTTAGCATCACCATGCTTATTTTCCAAGAAATGGAAGTCAAAGGAAATGGCATCTTTCCTTAGGCTTAAGATCTTCATATTGTTCCAGTCAATAGATGTTGCTAGTGGTAAAAAGAACAGAAATACACACAAAATGTTTTATTCCTCTACCCAAACCAAAACAGCAAGGCATTCGCACATAAGCATTCCAGACAGGCAGACACTTTCTCCTTAGTGTCTCATTAAAGCAGGTACAAGTTAAATGTGACTCTTGTCCCCCTTGAACTATTCTGAGTTAAGCATGAATTTTTTTGTATCGAGGCTCTCACATCCTCATGTTTGCTACCGGAGCTTTCCTTTAGAACCAAGCCCTTATTATTTATAAAGCTTGAGACTTAACAAAAAATGTCTCTTCTCTTCTTTCCTTCCCTTCCTCCCATCCTTCACCATTGCCTCTCTTCCCTCAATTCATCCCTATATAAGATGAAATATCAACATAGAGAGTTGGCCTAAATGTGAGGTAAAATATTTCCATCATCTGCTCAGAGACATCTGCCAAATATCAAGGTTATTGACCCATGTGGAGTGTAAATATACTTTGGAAAGCACATGTCAAGGGACCTTGGTTTACATTATTCACATGGGCCTGCTCATAAGTAGGCTGCTGGAACAGAGGGCCACTGCCTGAGGCCACAGTAAGAGCAAGGCCTCAGTGTGGTTCCTTTTAATGGCCCTAATTAATATCAGTTACCATGATTCCTTTACTGAAAAGCAAATGGCTAAATTTTTCATTTCAGAAAAGAAATTTGACAGAGTAAAGACTTTGGATTTTTGGATTTTTCCTACAATATCATCTGCATTAGTTTTCAGCAATCACGATTGAATCCTGTCTTTGCTACAGCAGTTTGTAGAGAGCTAAGTGTGATATGCAGCTTCTGACATGGCTCTCAGGGCTCCCTCTTCTCCTGGTGTTCATGCCCTTGTGTGATCCCCTCCCTGTGAGTGGGGGCTGGACCTAGTGACTTTCTTCTAACAAACAGTATGTGGTAAAAATGCTATGCTATCCCTTCCATTTTTAGGTAGCAAAAGGCTGTGACTTCTCTCTTGGTGGTATTTTCTCTCTCAAGCTCTTCTCACTTAATTACTGTGATGGAAAGCATCTCAAGGCAAGGAGCTGAGTATAGCTGCTGGCCAGCACCCATCAAGGAACTGAGGACTTCAGCCCAACAGCCTGCAGAGAACTGAATCTCACCAACAAGCACAGAGTGAGCTTGAAGCTGACCCTGCCCCACTTGAACCCCAGACTGAACCTTGCAGTTTCTGCCTATATCTCGATTGCAGCCTTACAAGAAACCCTGCAGAGGGGACCCTGCAAATCTGTGCTCAGATTCCTGACTCACACTAATTATGATATAAATGTGCATTGTTTTATGCCAATAAGTTTGGGGATAATTTGCTCTCCAGCAATAGATAACTCATACGGTAAGAATTGGGGAGTATGCCCTTAAATTGAGCAGATGGCCTAACCCCCCCTTCTCAGTATAAAAGTAGCTACAAAAACCCCTAAATATTCATGGTCATGGGTTTCTTGATGAGCATGATGTAAGATAAAAAGGAATTTATTGGCCTTAAAAGTTCTTTCTCCCAGAGTTGAACAGCTCTTAGTCTAAATACTAAAAAACAGGGTTCTCTCCTTTGGACAGGGCAGGAGAGCACTTGTAATTTTCGCCCTTTCTTCTACACAGCCCTTTTCCAGATACCATCCAGTTACAATACGGTTGATTAGGTTTCTGCTTTCTATAGTTATTTCTCTGAATTCACAACCCTTTGACCACACTGATTGGCTTGCATGGTTTTCAAGTATCATGCAGATGGTTCTACTGTCCATTTTATGCTGATTGTTACTAGCTTCTATCTCAAACTTATCCCAATAACTACAGTATTATTAGCTCCCGTTTATGTATAAGGAAATCTGACACATGACATATAAGTGGAAGAGCCAAAAATAGAATCCAGTCTCTAGGGCTCATCTCCTGGATCATTCAACTTCTCAATACCATTCCTTCTGGATTGTTTGTGGAAATATAATATGAATTTCAAGATTTGCACAATGAATAGTGCTCATAGCTCCCAGTTCTATCTATTTCTACACTAACATCTTGTACTTAATACCAACCTTGTGTCTTCCTGGGTCATATGGTCCTTCCTCCAGCTTCGTGCTTTCAAAAGTTCATTCTGATTTCTTCCCCAGAGTCTTAGAATCTTAGAATCCGGAATCTCAGTATCTTTACCACATACTTTTTCTTGTCTCCTTGAATGGTTTGGAAAAGGCATGGCTCTTGAAGCTTGACATTCTTGGGTTCCAATTATAGTTCTACCATTTATTAAATGTGTGACTGTTGAGAAAGTTGCATAATATCTCTGGTTCTCAGTTTCCTAACAGTTTCAGGAGACTCTGTGAGGCGGGGCGACGGGGGGATAATCATGTGTGTTTTAATAATTAAGTGAAATGCTAGATACAAAACATCAACACAGTGTCTGCCGTGTTGTAGGTATTCAGCAACTCCTAATTCTGTCCTACCTGTGACCCTCTTTTCTATTACCTCCTCCATAGCCTTTCCTATGTAAATAGAAGGGAAGAAACTATTTTTCTTGGCTAACCAGTTCTTTATCTCGGCAAAACCCAACATCAATTGAGTACACTGTTACAATGTTTAAAACATATGCATCCTTCAGGGGCTGATTCTTTCTGCTGCATTGTTTCTGGGTAAGTGCTTTCAACATCACCACACAATAATACTACATAGTGTGTTAGATACCACACAAAATTTCAAAGTGTTCCGGTAAGAGGACTTTGGTGATGATGATATTAAATCCCAAGTACTGTGAACGTTGGCTCCTAGGTAGATCAGCAAACGTCCCATGAGGTTCATCTGCTTTTAAGAAGTGTTGTAACCCCGACAAAATCCCCAAAGTCCAAAGATGGTCAGTGTGAGATCATGAATCAGATAATATGTGACAAACACTGTTTCTTGGAATCTGTCCTCTTCTGAGTCCATTTCTCTCTGCTGAGATTTCACATTGTATGACATCAGAAAGACACTTCACAGACCTGGTCTGATCTCAGTCCTTCCACATCAAACCATGTGATAATCATCCTATGTTGATTTCCAAAAAACTATTTGCTCCTGATAGCATTTACTCATTTTTCTGATTGTCTGTAGTAGAGGAAAAAGTCCTCCAGTTTTTTGTATGAAACTGTTCTGAGCATTAATGTTTGGATGTCTCCACGTCACTCATACCTTTAGACTGTGACACACAACAGCTGCTGGGCTCACTTAAGAACCAAAGAGGAGCCTAGTAAGAAGTCTGTTGATGACTTAAGCACCGCATCAACAGACTTACAGCCCAGCACAGGACAAACTTTCATCCTTTATCTTCAAGATCTCGAGATACCTATTTAATAACTTCTTACCCAGACGATACAAATTGCTTCCTTATATTCAGTGCAAGGTTTCAAGCTTTGAGTACTTTCTTAAGGGATCTAAGAACTGATGGAGTTCCTGCTTAATAAAGTTTGTATGTGAGAAGTCAAATACTGTCATCTTTCTTTATTCTCTTCTCCATTGAATCATTGTTTATTTTTTTACAAACTGTGTGCAGAGGCTGGACTAGTTTATATAAAAATTTTAATATGAAAGTGGAAATTTCAATAAGACACATATGAAAACTCACCCTTCAGGTGCCAGCTCAATGTCACTTTTTAGGTTTATACTCTTAGAGCTCTATGAGATTTTCTTTCACAGGATTTAAATTTAAAAATATATTTATTTGGTTAATGTCTCTTTCCTAATCAAACCATCAACTCTTTGGGAGCAGGCACCTTGTCTACTTGGCTCATCATTATATCAGACAACATAAAAGTTAATAAATGTGTGTTTAAATGAGAGAATAAATGAAGGAATGAATGCATAAATGTTTAAAAAGTTGGGATCAGATTTTTTGTGTCACAGAAGCTGTATCCATAAGAAATCTTATTGACACCAACCCAATTTCTAAGTTGTATTCCCTGTATTTGTCATGTTTTCCACTTCATAGGATAGTGGGTTCAACCTGAAATTCATAGCAGTAGCTGCTCTGCTAGGTACATGCATGCCAATCTCTAGCTTCCTCAGACTCTCCAGGTTCTAAATCAGCAGAGTGGACTAGGAGACAACTATCAACATCCAACACTTCAAGGTTTCTTATCTAAAGAACATGAAATTAGATCAAAGAGTTATCCCAAAACCTGAAAGAAGTTTTGGACCTAAAATTCAACCATACTTGAGTACAGAAGAAAGAAGTGAAGGAAGGAAAAAGATTAAAAGTAAAAGAAGAAAGGCAACATAAGAGAACATTGATTTTTTTAAAACACAATCTTTGGAAATAAGGGAAAAATAATAATTCGTATGTAACTAGCTATATTGTTACATAATTACCAAAGAATTATAGCACATTTCTCAAAGCCTAAGTTTTTAAAATTGATGAATAGATTGTTAAAACAATGGTATTATCTCTTACAGTTCAATATGTTGCTAATGCAAACATAGTAAGATACCTGGTGTTTATATTTAAGATAAGTTTCTATGTTTTATCTATCAGGGGAAAATTGAATAAGGACACAGTGGTTTAGAATACCTCAAATTTCCTCAGCTGTAGCTCAGTATGCAGATATAATTAGTGGTGGGAATGGAAATTCCCTGCACTGGGAATTCTGGCTTTATTGCTGTTAAATCCTCTACACAGAGGTTGGGCCAGAAGGTCTTGAAACCACATGTTCCATTTCCCCTTCCTATCTTGTCCCCATTTCTGCTACTGAGTAGATTTTCTCCAAGAACAAAACCATAAGATGTAAATGGTACCTGTTGCCATAGCAGCTAAAATGTTCAGTTCTACTTTCCTCCTCTCAAAGAGAGCTTAATGTATTCAGTACCTTTCTTGAGGTTAGAACATAAGCTAGAAGGTGGGCGAGGATTAGCTCAGATATTCTCTCAACCACTGAGGTATAGCATCTGTGTGAATTCGTTGACTGTTGATATTCTAAATCATCACCAAATCACTTGTGGTATGAAAAAGAATCAGCGAGATGATTGACTGGTTCTGTATTAATACCATCTGTCCAGAGGCTCTTCTAAGAGTTCTATGGCAAGAGAGAACAAGGAACACTAACTCAGCCTGAACTTTCTATGGCTTGGAAAGTTGGTTACATCTCAAGTTAGATTTACATGTTTGATTCCCTGCAATTTAATTTAGCAAGCAATACCCCATTAAGGTTGGCCCTCCCTCTGATTGAGTCAGATAATTACTTGCTTATACTTCTAAGCTTTCACATCCCTTCCAATTTATTTTGTTCTCTCCATGGAACTACTGTCTGCTTGGTTAGTTGAAAGGATTAAATACTAATTGAAATAGAGGTAAGATTTTTTCTTTGATGCGACTACTCTCTGTCTCCATAATAGAAACAGGAAAGGCAGGAGGTCCCACAAACACTGTCACCACATTTATTGCTAAGTTTGTCCATATCCGTCCATTTCAAGGCATGGCTCTATGAAGCTGTGGAAAATAAAATTGGCAGATGGACTGTAAGAAAGAAAAACAAAAACAAACAAGCATATATTTACACAAAGACATCTACATAAATGTTCATAGCAGGTTTATTCATGATAATTTCAAACTGGAAACAATTCAAATGTTCATCAACAGGGGATGAACAAAATGCTTAAAAATAGCGATAAAAAAATGAATGGTCTAATAATATATTCAACAATATGGATGAATCTCAATAGCATTAAGCTGAATGCAAGAAGCATACTGTATGATTGTATAAAACTCTAGATAAAGCAAATTGAATCTATAATGACAAAAAGTAGATCATAATGGAAAGAACACAAGGGACCTGTGTGGGGGTGATAAAAAATGTTCTGTCTATTGATTGTAGGTGTGATTATAGGAATGTATAAATTTATCAAAACTAATTAGAATACTTAAAATGTAGCATTTTATGGAATGTAAATTATATTCAATATATATATATATATATATTCTTCATCCCTTACTACCAAACCTTGTCAACTCTGACACTGCCTTTTTACCCTGCCCTTCATGTTCAAATAGAAAAAGAGACTCAACATTAAAAAAATGTAATATTTCTTTGGATCAGATGCTATATATCTGTGGTAGGATGGATAATATCCCAAAGATACCAAGTCCTAATCCCTAGAACCTGTAAAAGGAAAAGGGTTTTTGCAGATGTGATTAAGTTAAGGATCTTGTCCTGGACTATCCAGGCAGGATCTAAAATACTATCATCAGAGTTCTTATACAAGAGAGGCAAAGGGATACTGCACATACAGAGAAAGCAATGTGAAGACAGACAAAGATTGGATTAATGGAATCACAAGCCAAGGAATGCTGGTAGCCACTAGAAGCTGGAAGAGGCTTATAAGTAATGTAGTCTCTCCTAGAGCTTCCAGAAAGAGTCCAGCCTGATTTTGGTCCAGTGATACAGGACTAGTGGCTTCCAGACTGTGAGAGAATAAACACTTTTTATAAAATCCCAAACATTTAGAACTTTTAAAATTCCATTCAATCATAAAAGGATTTAATGAGTGAGAATTATAAACAAGACCTCAAGGAGATCTGAGCTCAAGTCACTTATAATCAAAGAAAGGAAACAGATGCTAGCATAAAGGGCAGAAGAGACAGTGACATAACACGAAAGGTTAGATGATGGGAAAACAGAAGAGGAAAAGATCATATCAAACCAAAGAATCAGAGAATGTTTCTGGAAAAAGCCACTTTCAAATCTGGCCTTGAAAATAAGACTTTTGGGAAACAAAAGCAAATATAAACTATTGGGACTATATTGAAACAAAAAACATCTGCACAGTAAAGAAAACCACCAAGAAAACAAAAAGGCAACCTACTGAATGAGAGAAGTTATGTGCAAATGGTATATCCAATAAGGGTTTAGTATCCAAAATATAAAGAACATATACAACTCAACACCAAAAAAACAAACAAACAAACAAACAAAAAAAAAAACCAAAACCAAAACCAAAAAACCAAAAAAACCTCAAACAATCTGATTTAAAAAATGGGCAGAGGACTGAATAGACATTTCTCCCAAAAAGACATACAGATGGCCAACAGACACATGAAAAGATGCTCAACATCACTCATCATCAGGGAAATACAAAAAAAAATGCAATGAGATATCACCTCACACCTGTCAGAATAGCTAAAATCAAAAAGGCAGGAAATAACAAGTGTGGACAAGAATGTGGAGAAAAAGGAACTCTCATATACTGTTGGGAAAGCAAATTGGTGCAGCCACTGTGGAAGATAGCATGGAGGTTCCTCAAAAAGTTAAAAACAGAAATACCATATGATCAAATAATTCCACTACTGGGTATTTATCCAAAGAAATAAAAGCCCTGAACTGAAAAGATATATGTATCCCTTTGTTTATAGCAGCATTATTTACAATAGCTAAGACAGGGAAGTAACACAACTGTCTATCGATAGATAAGTGGATAAGGAAGATGTGATGTGTATGTTTGTATCTGTATATCTATTGATCTATCATCTATCTAGCATCCAGTGATATAATGGAATATTACACAGCAACAAAAAAGGATGAGATCTTTCCCTTTGTAACAACATGGATGGACTGATAGGGTATTAAGCTAACTGAAATAAGACTGAGAGGGACAAATACCCTATGATTTCACTCATATGTGAAACCTAAACACCAAAACAAATGAACAAACAGACAAACAAAAACCAGAATCAGATCCATAAATATAGGAAACAAACTGATGGCTGCCAGAGGGAAGAAGGGTAGAAAGACAGGCAAATAGGTGAAAAGGAGAGGGAGACACAGGCTTCCAGTTATGGAATAAATAAGCCATGGGAACAAAAGGCACAGTATAGGAAATACAGTCAATGATACTGTAATAGCATTGAATGGTGACAGATGGTAGCTACACTTTTTTTTTTATTTAAAATTTTATTCATTAGGGGCACCTGGGTGGCACAGTCGTTAAGCGTCTGCCTTCGGCTCAGGGTGTGATCCCAGCATCCTGGGATCAAGCCCCACATCAGGCTTCTCCGCTAGGAGCCTGCTTCTCCCTCTCCCACTCCCCCTGCTTGTGTTCCCTCTCTCACTGGCTGTCTCTCTGTCAAATAAATAAATAAAATCTTTTAAAAAATGAAAAAAATAAAATAAAATAAAATTTTCTTCATTAATTAGCAAACTGGGGGAGGGGAGCCACATTAGGACTCAGAGAAGTTGAATCACTATGTTGTACACCTGAAACGAATGTAATATTGTGCGTCAACTATACTCAAATAAATTAAACAACAACAACAACCACAGGCAAAAGAATGTTGAAAAAGAAAACCAGAGATGGTGGCATCACAATTCCAGACTTCAAACTGTATTACAAAGCTGTAATCATCAAGACAGTATGGTACTGACACAAAAACAGACACATAGATCAATGGGCTGAATAGAGAACCCATAAATGGACCCTCAACTCTATGGTCAACAAATCTTCAACAAAGCAGGAAAGAATATTCAATGGAAAAAAAACAGTCTCTTTAACAAATGGTGCTGGTAAAATTGGACAGCCACATGCAGAAGAATGAAACTGGACCATTTTTTTACATGATACACAAAAATAAACTCAAAATGGATGAAAGACCTAAATGTGAGACAGGAATCCATCAAAATCCTAGAAGAGAACACAGGCAGCAACCTCTTTGAACCTTGGCCGCAGCAACTTCTAGCTAGATACATCTTCAAAGGCAAGGGAAACAAAAGCAAAAATGAACCGTTGAGACTTCATCAAGATAAAAAGCCTTTGCACAGCAAAGGAACAGTCAACAAAATCAAAAGACAACCAGCAGAAAGGGAGAAGATATTTGCAAATGACATATCAGATAAAGGGCTAGTATCCAAAATCTATAAAGAACTTATCAAACTCAACACCCAAGGAACAAATAATCCAATCAAGAAATGGGCAGAAGACATGAACAGACATTTCTCCAAAGAAGACACAAATGGCCAACAGACACATGAAAAAATGCTCAACATCAGTGGGCATCAGGGAAATACAAATCAAAGCCACAATGAGATAGCACCTCGCACCAGTCAGAATGGCTAAAATTAACAAATCAGGAAACAACAGATGTTGATGGGTTGTGGAGAAAGGGGGACTCTCTTAAACTGTTGGTGGGAATGCAAACTGGTTAAGCCACTCTGGAAACAGTATGGAGGTTCCTCAAAAAATTAAAAATAGTGCTACCCTATAACCCAGCAATTGCACTACTAGGTATTTATCCAAAGGGTACAAACATAGTGATCTGAAGGGACACCTGCACCCCAATGCTTATAGCAGCAGTGTCCACAATAGCCAAAATATGGAAAGAGCCTAATGGCCATCAACAGATGAATGGATAAAGAAGATGTGATATATATACACAATGGAATATTATTCAGCCATAAAAAATGAAATCTTACCATTTGCAATGACATGGATGGAACTAGAGGATATTATGCTAAGCGAAATAAGTCAATCAGAGAAAGACAAATATTGTATGATTTCATTCATGTGTGGAATTTAAGAAACAACACAAATGAATATAGGGGAAGGGGAGGAAATATAAAATAAGAAAATCAGAGAGGGAGACAAATCATAAGAGACTCTTAATGATAGGAAACAAACTGAGGGTTGCTGGAAGGGAAATGAGTTGGGGGATGGGGTAACTGGGTGGTGGGCATTAAGGAGGGCACTTGATGTAATGAAAACTGGGTATTATATTAACTGATGAATTACTGAACTCTACCTCTGAAACTAATAATACACTATATGTTAATTAAATGATTTTAAATTAAAAAAACACAAAAGAAAATCAATAAGATTTCAGCAAATGCTGACAGGAAACCTGAATGTATTTGAGGGTCACTTGGACAAGTTCATTCATTATTAAACTTCCTTGGGACTCTTGATATCATGGATAGAGCTGGCTCATAGTTCACAAAATATCCTGTGAAATCATAGCGCCACTCTCACTCAATATGGAAAACATAGAATATTGATGTCATTCTTAGATCCTTAATATAATTCTTATACAGGTATTCCTAAGTATTTCTTCTATAGGAAAAGTCTTGCTGCTCAGATAAATGCTAAAAATATAGCTTCTCTTGCCACTCTCCTTTTAAATTTGTGTCTAAGAGGAGAGGTCTAGGTTTTGTAGTTGATAACTGTCCCATTATCTCAGACTCATTTGTCCAAAAGGCATAATCCACACATAATTTGTAAGAAAAAAAATGAAGAAACGCAACAATGCCTGAAGTGTGCTACACAAAAGATGTTTAGGGACTAATGACCAAAAGCAGTATTTTCAAAAAGAAAACTAGGTTCCAGGTTTTATACCTTGGTGAACTATAAAATTGTGCTCAGTTCCACCAAGTCCCCACACTTTCCTCCCATATGCACACATATTATCATGGGCACCTGGGTGGCTCAGTCAGTCAAGCATCTGTCTTCAGCTCAGGTCATGATCCCAGGGTCCTGGGATCAAGCCCTGCATTGGGCTCCCTGCTCAGCAAGCAGTCTGCTTCTCCCTCCACCGCTTCCCCCTCCTCATGTTCTCTCTCCCTCACTCTCTCTCTCAAATAAATAAATAAAATCTTTAATAAAAAAATTATGAGTGAAAATGAGCCTTATCAGTTATGAAAACACATTACACTAAATAAAGAAGCTTGGTGCTGGAGATAGAATACTGAACTCAGTGATAAAGAATAGAGAAACCAAAATTATTCACAAATATGGTGGGAGTTTGGTATATGATAAAGTTAATATTTCATACCAATGAGCAACAGATGATACTAAAACAACAAGTATTAAAAACATAAGCTGGGGGGCGCCTGGGTGGCACAGCGGTTAAGCGTCTGCCTTCGGCTCAGGGCGTGATCCCACTGTTGTGGATTCGAGCCCCACATCAGGCTCTTCCACTATGAGCCTGCTTCTTCCTCTCCCACTCCCCCTGTTTGTGTTCCCTCTCTCGCTGGCTGTCTCTATCTCTGTCGAATAAATAAATAAAATCTTTATAAAAAAAAACATAAGCTGGTTTCTAATTCAGTCCTTACACTAAGACATAACTCCCAGAAGATCCAAGATTTAGGTATTAAAATATAAAATAATAAAAGTACCAGAAGAAAAAACACATGTACACACACTCATAAAAAGCTTTGAGTACAGAATTCCTTTCCAATTCATAAATGAAGCTTGGAGTATAGAATGAAAAACTTAGCACCATAAAGGTAAAAAGATTGAAAAGATAAATTAAAAAGGTTGGGCAATCTAACAACACAAAAACGAAAACTTTGTACCAGAAAGAAAGGCTATAAACAAAGTGAACAGCCTGGAGAAAACATATGTAACCAAGGACAAAGTGCTAATTTCTTTATATACAAAAAAACTAGAAATATTAATTAAAATAAAAGATTAGTTACCTACGGAAAAAATGAGAAAAGAGAAGGATAAATGGCACTCGTGGCCAAGAAAATGGCCAAGTTGATGGTATGTTACATTGGTTTCACCTCCTTAAGGGGCAATTTTGCAACATCTGTCAAATTTTAAAGTGCATATGCAATTTGGTGGGGGTTTCCATTTCTAGAAAATTATTCTATAAATATTCCCAAACAAGTGCTCATAGATATTTATGTACAGAAATAAGTTTTCTCTTTGGCATTGTGTTCTCCCATTGGCATATAAAATCATTTCATCAAATTTGTTCATTAAGATCAGAGATTTAATTGTTTGTAATGGATGGGTATCACCAGCACTCTATGGAAAGAGGTATAGATTTGTTGAAAAGGTTTTTATTATTGTTATATGTTGTAAGGATTTTTATTGGAGAAAAGTCACTAACAATGTTTAGGAAGAGGAGGAAGCAAACTATGGTTACAAAGCCATCTTCCATCATTTTATTTCAAAGAGAAGGGCAATAAAATTTGCAAACATATATGAAGCTTGGAGTATAGATATCTTCTAGGACTGCAGCTCTGCCGAAACCCGTTAAAGTCACTTGTCCTCATTTCCGAAGACTTCGTTAATTACCTTAGAAATATCTCTCACTCCACTAGCAAATAAGTGAGAAAAAATTGTGTAGCAGAAGTTGTTAAGGTGAGGGTTCTCTTTCAAATGATTTTTAGCCAGTCATAATGGAGCACTCATCTTCCAAGTTACTAATAACAAAGGAGATCATGAGAGTAGTCTAACCTGAGGTGAAAGCAAAGAATACAGAAGCATTTCATAACTTGCTAAAGCGAGATGTCCCTCCCAATTTTCCAAGAAATAGCTTTTATAATTTTTTGGAATTAAAAATATATGACACATTTCAGACAAGAACCTTCTTCAGCCCCACAGTGATTGCTCAAGTTTTTCTAAGTATACAAGAGTCGTCTATGGAAAGCCACATGAGAAAAAGAAAGATTTTTGATTAGCTTCCACTTGTGATTTAAACCTTTAATAACTCAGGGAATAAAGCTTTTGTTCTACTACCTCTCTAGCTGAAAATCTTGTTAAAATATCCACCAAGCTCTTTAAAATTCAGCAGCAAACTCGTGAACCCCTTGTCAGTTAAAGGGAAAGTTATCCCCTAGGAATTCTAATTTAGGCCAATAGAAGAGTCAGGAAGCAGGGGGTAGGGGGGTGGTTATAACACAATCATCTATCCTCACAGGTGGAGAATCAACCTTCAGATTTAATCGCAGGTAAGCGAGACACAATTCTAGCCATAAACTAAGAGGCATCAGATTTTAGGATTTGCTGCCAGTATCTCTGTGATCATTACCCTTGTTACTATAATAATAGAGCCAACACTTGTCCTTATTTTCAGAGAAATTAATTCACCCAAACATACACAGCTATAAAAATGCAAAAATGCTAAATATAAACCAACATTTTTATATGCCACTATGACGACCTTCTTTTGCTATAGTCTGTTTAATCATACCATTTGCTATGTAGAAGCTTTATACATGTTAACATAAACGTCACATGAAGCTATAACCCACTCTCTCAACTGGATACAAAATAATTGATTTATTTATTGTCCACTTACAAATTTATTTTTCAGTAATAAACTCTTGTAATAGTCATATTTTTGAAATGTAGAGAATACCAATTGTCAACCCCGTTACTTTTCTTTTAGATCAAAGTGTACCAACTTAAATACACATACCAATTCCACCCCAGTGTTATCAACACAGGATGTTATAATTTTTTTAATAATTTGCTTAGTTAATGTGCTCTATTTTACATTTTTATCACTAGATAGTATGAACGATTTCTCATATTATTCTTTTCCAATTGTATTTCCTCTTTTGAACTGTCAGCCCATGTCACGTGCTTGCTTATTTTTTGTGGTCTTGATATTTGTTCATAACTTTGTGTGCATCCTCAATACTTTATAGATATTAAATTGTGTCATGTCTGATGTAAATATTTTATGGTATACCTTATTTCTTTATGATTTTTTCACCATAATGATATTTTAAACTTTTTTATATAAACTTATTTTCATTTTTCTCATTGTTACTTAGAAGTTGAAAATGTTATCATTCCTCTGTAAGTGAGATAAACTATTTTCTGCCACTTCTCTAATTTGATGTTTTATATTTAACCCTCTAATTTGGTGTTTCTAGACATTTCATTCTTCTTCAGGACACAAGAAGAAACAGATAAATTACAATTCCCGCTCTCAGTATAGCTCTAAAGCGACTGCTTTTTCTTTCACCCAGGAAAGAAGACAGCATGATTCTGCAAAGAGCACTCCACACCTCACCACCCACTCCCCAAACCCCACCCCCATGACAATCATTGCCCTTACTCAAATGGAGGATATTTTAGTGATTAAAGTGACATTTTTATATTTCAAAGTGCTAACCAATTACTTCAATGTGACATATTTAATATTTTTTCTTTCACTACCCACTTAAAACATTTTTAAATTTTATGGTGACTAACAACATAACAAAAAATTATTATAAAAACCAAAAAAACGTTTTTAATTTTAAAGGCTATTAGAGTAGTTATAGATTCACAGCAAAATTGAAGGTACAGAGATTCCCAATATATCCCCTGCCCCCATACATGCACAGCCTCCCACATTATCAACACTCCCCCACTACATGGTACATTTATTACACTTGATAAACCTGCAATACCATATCATAATCACCCAAAGCTCATAGCTTACATCCCTACCCATTTTTTAAACCTCTGTGAGGTATATCTATACATACTTGTGCTACCCCACTATTTCGTATTTTATTTTTCTACCAATATCAAAATGCCTTAAGCATTATTCCTCCATTGTGGATTTTAATATCTAGTAGGCATTATCGCTCTGGTGCTGCTCCTTAATACACTTGTCTTGATTTTCTTACCCATTCATTTCTCAAGTGATTTAGAAGTTCTTACTGAATTTTTAAAACTCCTTTTGAGATTTTGATGGAAATACCATGAAATGTACTTTTTAAAAATTGGGGGGACTTAATATGATGCATTGAGTTACTATGGAAAATTGACTACAGTGCCTCAAACATTTAGAAAAGCTGGACAAAATATAATAGTAATACTAGGATAATTAAATGTTTAACCAGCTCCAAAGTAGAAAAAGGAGAACGGATAAGGCAACAAAATTTGCAAAAATAAATCTAATTGAAGATATTAAAAAATCATAAAAATAATAAAAAATATAAAATCATAGCACCATATAGAATAATACCAAAAATAAATGAAAAATTTAGATATACTACTTGTAAGTAATTACATTTCAATTATACTTTTCCTGAATTTATAATTCCTTTAATGTTTTGTTTTAATTAACGGACTTTAATTTTTTAGAGCAGTTTTATGTTTATAGAAAACTTGAGCAGAAAGCACATGGAGTTCCTATATACTCCCTCTCCCTCTATCCCCCCCGTTTCCCCTATTATTAATATTAATTATTATTATCAATATTTTTATTTAATATTTTATATTTGGTACCATTAATGAACCAATATTGATATAATATTACTAACTAAAGTCCACAGTTTACATTAGAGTTCACTCTTTGTGTTACACAGTTCTACAGGTTTTGACGAACGCATAAGATCATGTACCCACCATTACAATATCACACAGAATAGTATCACTACCTGAAAAATCTCCTGCGCCCCAGCTATTCATTCATCCCTCCTTCTCTGTCCTGCAACTGCTGACAATCCCTGATCATTTTATTGTCTCCAGTTTTGCCTTTTCCAGAATGTCATATAGCTGGAATTATAGAGTATGTAGTTGTTTCAGATTGGTTTCTTTCATTGTACAATATGCATTTAAGATTTCTCCATGCCTTTTAGGGCTTGATAGCTCATTCCATTTTATTGCTGATGATATTCCATTGCATGAATATACCAGAGTTTACCTATTCACCGATTAAAAGGCAATTAATTAGTCACTTCTAATTTTCAGAAGATCTCTCATTCATTTTTTCTGTCCTTTAGTGTGAATTACATTAGTAAATAGGAAAATTGATAGTGGACACCATTATTATTTTGTTCTTGAATTTAAAATGGATGTCTATACTTCACTCAGATTCGAATGTTGGCCTTGTGCTTATACATGTTAATCATTCTCCCCACTTTTCTGGATTCTTAAAACTGCATATAGTTTAAAATGTATATATTCTGTATGTTAACTAACTTGGATTTAAATAAAAACTTGAATATAAGGGCACCTGGGTGGCTCAGTCAGGTGAGCATCCAACTCTTGATTTCAGCTCTGGTCATGATCTCAGGGTCATGGCATCAAGCCCCTCATTGGGCTCCACATTCAGTGGAAAGTCTGCTTGGGAATCTCTCTCTCTCCCTCTGCCCCTCCCCTGCTCACATGTGCACTCTAAATAAATAAATAAAATCTTTTTTTAAAAGCTTAATATATATATATATACACACATATATATATACAGTTTTTATTTAAATATATTTTAAAATATATATATGTTTAAACTTTTTCAAATTGTAAAAGATCAAAGAGGAGTTTAAGGAGGGCACATGGTGTGATGAGCACTGGGTGTTATATGCAACTGATGAATTATTGAACACTACATCTGAAACTAATGATGCACTATATGTTGGCTAACTAAATTTAAACTAAAAAAAAAAAAAACTGGACTTAAAAAAAAAGAGGAGAGATTCTCCCAGGAACTACCTATCTCTTTCTCTTTACTCAAATCTTGTTTAAAATATCAGTGCGGGGGGCACCTGGGTGGCTCAGTTGGTCAAGTGTCTACCTTCATTCAAGCATCTGCCTTCAGTTCAGGTCGTGATCCCAGGGCCCTGGGATGGAGCCCTGCTCAGCAGTGAGTCTGCTTCTCCCTCTCCCTCTGTCTCCCCACCCCCCGCCCACTCATGCTGCCCTCTCTCTAATAAATAAAATCTTTTAAAAAATGTCAATATGGTTTAATTTTAGAAAATTCTATATAGTAAATTTTTTGAACAATACCCATTTTTAACCTAACAGAATTTTATGGGTTTTTGCACCACTTTACATATTTGTTAACAAAAAAAAAAAAAAAAAACTTTAAAAGCTTATCAGAGCAAGGTGATCCATAAATAATCAAATTCACATTTTCCTTCATAAATTTGAAAGGTATCTAGTTTGTGTTGTTAGTGGAACTCAATTGATTTGTATGTGTATATATATGTATACATATATATCTGTGTGTATATTTATACATATATTTATACAAAACCTTTCTAGTTACTTTCTGAAGTATTTCCACTAATTCTAGTGTGGGGTTTTGGTTTTTTTTCTTTATTTAACTCTCACGCTGATATTTTATCAGGTCAGGGACCTAAGATTGCATTTGCTCTATAAAGCTTTCAGAAGCTTCTAGTTTCCAAAATGAGCTGTGTAATGTATTATTTACTTTGTTAAATGTAATATTTACTTTCCATGTATTTAATATTTCTATTAGCTATTTATTAGATTAATTAAGGTAAGTCGAAATCTTCTGATTTTCCTTTTCTGGGTGTTTCACACAACTTTTGCTATTTGTTCATATATTAGTGTATTATTTGTGCATATATTAGTGCACTAATAGTATTTAAAACATTTATACCTTTTATCTTATTGTCATGATTCTATTTCATTTACCTTTTCTTTTTTTAAAGATTTTATTTACTTATTTATTTATTTATTTGAGAGGGAGAGAGAGGGAGGAAGAGAGAGAGAGAGCTTGTGAGCAGAGGGAAGGAAGAGAGGGAGAGGGAGAAGTAGGCTCCCAGCTGAGCAGGGAGTCCAGCAGGACCCCAGGGTCATGACCTGAGCAGACAGCAGATACCCAACTGATTGAGCCACCCAGGTGCCCTCATATCTTTTCATTTTACTCACCATTTTTGCTACCTTGTTATACCTTTTGGTCTATTTGTTTCAGTACATATCGCAAGAGCAAGAAATCACTGGGCCTCTTAAATTATAAAAATCTAGGATTCTGAGTGTTATGTACAAACGAAAGTGCTTATATTATTTGTTACATCTGTTTTATGTTTTTCTAGAGAAGTACACTTTCCATTTTTCCCCTATTCTCAGAGGACACCAAGTTAGGAATTAGATCAAGCTAGTTACTACAGATGGGTTTTTTCCTGCAATTATGTATGATCATGTTCTTTTTTCTTTTATACTTTTAGTATAGTTAGAAAAAGCAAATTTCTTCTTTCTACCCTCACTCCTAATAATGCCACTCTTGTTTACAACCTAATTCATGGGATTATTCACCTATCTCTAAAGTGAGTAACTGATTTCAATATTTTTTATATGTATTTCCCACAAACTTCTAAATTTGGTCATTTTCTTGTTCTTTTTAGTTAATCGTTGATCATCTGAAAATCATCCTTTCATGCTGATAGATAAGATTAAAGATAAGCTTTTTGGAAAACAAATTTTCTGAAGAGTGCTGGACTATACCTTCAGATAGTAATAGCCCCTTGCCCAGGCATGGTATTCCTGCATCACATTCTTTTCTCTGAGAATATTTCATATAGTACTCTATTACCTTGACTTTGATAGTACAATACATAAGTAGGAGCTATCCAAATATTGATTCCTTTGATAATTATCTTTAGTTTTAAGGTGGGAAAGGAAATTTTTATGCTATGGAAGATATTTTGCTTTTTTAAATTTACCTTGGATAGAGTGAGACACTGCTCTCTCCTACTTAAGTTATTTTCTAAAATTTTTATTTCTTTTTCAAGTATGCCATTATCAACATGTTCTTTTATTCTGACTTTTCATTCAGGAGCTTCTGTTTTCTCTCATATTCATCTTTTAGTTACTCTCTTAGGTTCCACCACATTCTATTCCACCAGTCTGCCTTCCTGCAGCATTGTGCTCCTGTCCGTTTTTTTTCAGAGATGATGTGAACTGGTTAGCACTATCCTACCTTTTCCTTCCACAATTCTCATATTCTCTTTTATCACTGAAAAATAGATAATTACTATCTTCTAAAATCCTATACAAAATCCATTTCAACTATAGTTAACTGAGTATTAAGAAAATAATCTTAGGAAATTTGGGGGGAAATCAATTATCTGGCCTAAGTCAAAAGTTCTACACTACAAATGAGAAAAGGAAATGGGAAAATTTTTTAAAATGTTCTTTTCCTTCTCTTTTATACATCTTTCATACATCATTACCGGGGTCACATTCTTAATTTAATTCAACTAAATTTAATTCCATGGGTGTGTCACTGAAGGATAAGCACTCTCAGTGTTGGAAGTCACCTCTAAAGTCCTAACTACTTTTGGATTTTGTCTATAGACTAGACAATGGAATGATTCATCCCATCTCGTCATGCTACATTGGTTTCATACACTCAAGTTTGGGACTTAGAGGTTTGAAAGGCCTCCCCTCTACTCTTGCCAGGAGAAGTGAGCACCATGGAGCCACTGAGGTCTTTGGCCTTCCAATCTTTGGCTTTCCTTGTCTTATAGCTGCATTGCTTTGATATTTGCCTTCATGTTCATTTGGTCTTATCCCTGTGTGTGTATCTGTCTCTGTGTCCAAACTTTCCCTTTTTATAAGGACATCAGTCATATTGTATTAGGGTCCACCCTACTGACCTTATATTAACTTGATCATCTGCAAAGAGCCTATTCACATCTGCAAAGGTCACATTCACAGATGCTGGGTGGTGGTTAATATCACAACATCCTTTTATACAGTTCAACCCACAATAGAAGGGGGCATCAGATTAGCAAAAGGTCAAGTAAGGTCTTCAGCTTTGGATCAGTAGCAATCTTCCCATACTTATGTTTCAGTCAGATGACACCAAGTTAGGAATTAGATCAAGCTAACTATTACACACGGGTTTTTTTTCTCAATTTTAATTTCAAATGTGGTAAATATTTTTTCTTTTTTAAATTTTTATTTAAATTCTAGTTAGTTAACATTTATTGTAATATTGGTTTTAGGAGTAGAATTTAGTGTATTACAGATGTTTTTAATCCTGCACCTTCAATATGGAGTATATAGAAATACCTTCTTTAATTTTCAATATTTTTCAATATTTTCATTTTAATTAATAGGCAAGTGAAAACTTTTGTTCTAGATTAAATAATCTCCTATACTTTTTCTTGAGAAATTAGAAGAGAAGGCCTATTGGTTTTTCCTAACTCAACCATCTTCCTAGACATCATCCATTGGAGATTATTATCAGGAATAGCCGTTCCCTGACAACCTCAATCAATCTAAAAGAAAGTAATAGCAAATATAATGGTACTGTTTCTACTTTTAAACATCCAATAGGAATGCTCAAGATAACATCAGTGGTGATTATATGATTTTCAATGGCTGATCAAGCATTTTATTATACCATGCATTAATTCATGCACACAAACATACACACGCACACATGCACGCACATACACACACACACACACACACACACTCACAGAGTCATTCAATTAGTGGTAGCCAACCCAAATTAAGTGGAAAAGGTCTTATTCACCTGTAGCTTTCATAGACAGTTAAAGGTAATAATAATGGAAACCCTCAAAGATACTCATTCTCTCTG
Organism: Ursus americanus; assembly: GCF_024610735.1. Classification (NCBI taxonomy): domain Eukaryota; kingdom Metazoa; phylum Chordata; class Mammalia; order Carnivora; family Ursidae; genus Ursus; species Ursus americanus. The sequence continues at coordinate 23,854,298 of NC_142146.1, read as the reverse complement.
TTTTTCCTTTATACCTTTATTTTGGCATGAATTCTTTCATGCAGATACTTTCTTTTATGCCTGCATTTCCAAAGTTTTACCACATTTTAATGGGACTTAGATTTTAATGGCTGTACAAGCAAATGGTTATACAGCAATAACTGAATAAATGAATGGACATAAGATCAGTTTTACTGAAGAATGTGGTTTTCAGCCAACATCATCAATTCTCATTATTTCCTATGATAGCACTAATTTCTAAGGCCCTTTATTATTAAAATACTTCTGATGAAATAAATTGAACTGGTACTTAAAAAATATTTGTTATGTTTCAGGCTAAATTTATAAATCTTTCTACTAGGTTTACATATACTACATTATATGGAATATTCTGTCATCAAATTTAACTCTATATTAAAATACTTCTCATTGGTCTGAAATCACAAAAGCTCTTACTTCCACATGGCTAAGTGAAATGGATTATTCCATTTACTGGGTTTATTTCCAGTAAACCCAGCTATAGGACCAGTAAACCCAGCAGATCATTGAGTGCTGGAAAAAAGCAGTCTTAGTTCCAAAGTTTCTTCTCTATTGTACAGAAAAGTTGGCAGCCCCAAGTCCATCACCCAGAGGCCACACTGAGTCTGGAATTTCAAATGTAGTCAGAGTGGCTTTGTCTCTGGTGGTTGGAAATGGTCATTGGCATTCAGACAGATAGTCACCTTTTTAGCATTTCTTTTCTTTTCTTTATTCTTTACTTTTAATATGACTGTCATTGCTCAAAGGAACTAGGAAAACAAAAAGAAGGATAAAGAATGACAATGTGGTAACAAGAATGAGGGCTGAGCAATCAGAGCATGACTACATAATGTCAGAAAAGTTATAATGCAGTTATCTTCCAGAATTATTTTCTGTGTATACCAAATTGATTGTCATGTCTTTTAGTAGAGGTTTTATTTATTTTTGTTATTTTTTCTCAGGTGCTATGTGGCCCAATATTTCATATTCATCATATAACTTAGAAATACTTTAATTTGTTGGGGATAATACAAGGAATGAAAGAAGAGTAAAGATTCAGAGGCAAAGAGAAGAAAGTAGAAAACAAACTCGGGATTCAGAGAATTCTGATAATGCAAACCAATACAGAGGAGTGTATGGAGGTGGCAGGGAAGATAAATGCTGGAACCCAATTTGAGACAAAACTTCCTCCTGTGCTTTCTGGGAATCAAAATCCTATCTGTCAGAATTACATTACTGAAATGGGATAAATACGTTATATAAACAGGATGGAAGTGGCTCATATGAATGGGGAATGTGAAGCAGAGAATGGTATGCAGAATCTTGGTCAGTGTCCACTGCCTTCAGGATGATGTCATGGCTGTGAAATAAAATGTATTACGATACTGTTTCAATTGGATTAAGGAGTCTAGAGTGAGTTCAGAGCTCCCTCTAGCCTGATGCTTTTGTCTGTAACACAGGCCTAGAAGTCATGAAATTTGAGGTCCTAGAGATGCCACGCTGGATGTGAGTATCAAAGATTTTTGTGGATTATATTAATGTTGATGGGTGGACATACCTCTTTGGGATGGCAGTGACAAACTATAGCAATGAAGGAAGAAGCCTTTCCATACACAGTCTTCTTTTGGGGGGGGGGTTGCAGAGGGAGAGAGAATCTTAAGCATGCTCCACACCCAGTGCAGAGCCTAATATTGGGCTCAATCCCACAACCCTGCAATCATGACCTGAGCCGAAATTAAGAGTTGGACGCTTAACCAACTAAGCCACCCAGGCACCCCCATACACAGGTCTTCTAAGGCCATCTCAATATGTTCCTGAATCTTAAGCCCTGGTGCTCATGGACACTAGGGCTGAATAGCCATGAAGAAACCTTCATGGGGTGAGACTATCTCACTTGTTTCCAGATAATACAGCCTAGACAAAAAGACACCTACCTGATGATTTCAGGTGCTCACCAAATATGCTGTAAAGAACACTCAAACATGGCCAATGCCTTCTTGGTATCATGTGAACTTCTTGGCTGGACTGAACTTGGCCTACATATTCCATTTCTTGGCATTCAAATTTAATTTCTTAAGACTGACTTCCTTGTTGTTCTATCACAGTTGCTACAGAAATACTCAAACCAGAGGTTCACGTGAGGATAAATTTATCAAGCAATTCCAGCAGGAGAGCTGCAGTATTAGCCCTCAGATGTAGGCTTTGAATATGGTGAGTAGCCAGGTAGATATACTAATGCCCCTTCTACCATCAAAGGCTATACTTTGTTGGTAACGCTACCCTGCAAGCCTACAGAAATGATTTTCGGTTGGGGAACATGGGGATTGCAGGATGACCCCTAGACTAGACTAGTTCTTCTTCACTAGTAGATTGGGAGGATTTCCCTGTGGTGAAGGAAGTGTCTCTTAAACCATGCAGCCTGCCTCACCACACATTATACAAGTGTGCCCTCCCCATATTTGCCATCACTTGCAATGACTTACTTTACAAATGCCAACAGAAAGGGGGAACAAACTGATACGTTCATGAGCCATTTATTTATTTATATATTTATTGGTCTGTCTCTCTCTAAGACAGGAACCTGTCACATCTTCATGTTCCTGCAACTGAACCACACACCTCTGGCTGCCCTTCTTAGGAGATGTAAGCAGGTGGCTATCCTAGTCCCTACCTAGTTTCTCAAATACTGTCAGTTCAGAAAACTCAGAGACTAACAATAATCACAGTAGAATAATACTGTTAAGATAATAAAAACAATAATAAATGTTATTGAGATTTTACAATGTTTGAAGCACTATGCCAAGTGTTTCAAACATATATTATCTTTCATATTCTCACAAAAACTCTATGAAACAGCTACTACTGTAATATAAGGAATAGGAAATGTAGACAGGATAATAATTTCCCTGATATCACACATCTAGTATGTAGTAAAAAGGAATTGAAATTCAGTTCTGTAAGACAGCAAAGCCCATACTTTTAAACATGCTCAGGAAATACACACACACACACACACACACACACACACTTACACACTTTATGTATATTCATGTACATATACACGTATACAAATGAGAGAGAAAAATTATTCTCTGAAAATTTTGTTAGTCTCTCTAATTATCTACTAAATAACCATTCTTCCCTTCTCCCTTACCAACCAAAACTCTGATTTTCATAGAGTATCAAGCTGTCCAACTAAAAATTGGTTTCCCAGCCATTCTTATAACCACAGGTAATCCTGTGACCCACTTCTAGCCAATGAGACATAACTGGAAATGTGGTACAAAGTTCATGATAAGTTTTTCTCTCTCCTGATAGAAGAGCTGCCTCTTTTTTCTGCTCCCATTTTTGTTTAGGTTAGGATATGGACTTGATGTTTGGAGGTGTGGAAGCCATTCAGAGATTTTGAGGAGGGAATCAACACACAGAGGATGGTAGAGTGGGAAGATGGAAGAAGCATGAATCTTTGATGACATCAGAGTTCTACTGAATGATTTCTGGACTTTGTGTGATGAAAGGAATCCCTTATTTAAGCCATCATTTGGTGGATTTTCTTCTCCTTTCAATAGAGTACAATGCTAACTGATATGAATATTAATGAATACATATCTCAAAGCTCAAGTTTTGTGAATTAAAAACTCTTTGTTCCTACGTCTTCTTATAATAGTGTCACCCTTGGTAGTGGATGCTACTAGATTGTAGCAATACCCTTCCCAAACTCCAAAACTTTTATATATGCCTGTTATCATGGTTAAAACAGCCACACAATTATCCACCAAAAAAAAAAAAATACGAAGTGCATAACAGCTTTGATGCTGCAACCTGATTAGTTAAACTAAATTATGGGAGGGGGGTGCATATTGTGATAGCTCCTGCTGCTCTTCAGCCAATTTGCACATTTTCTTAGAATTATTTTAGATGTTATTATCACCCAAACACCTGCTGCTATGTAGGCAGGAAAACAACCTAAAACCAAGTGAGGAAGCAAAACATACTAAATTAAAAACAAATGTGTACACTCCCTAAGTATAGAATACAAATAATAGCTTTCAAATTTGAGGGCCAGAATGCCTGGTTACTAACCAGTCTCTAAGCTACTATAAATGCCTAAACCCATACAGGAAGAAAAAATGATCTGGATAATTTCCATGTTGTTTATTTCTTCTTATTACTCTGTGTTTTCTACAAGATGGGGAAAAATTATTTCAAAAGGTACATTCTTATCTCCTTTCCACTTTTTCAGCAAATCCTGTGTTACTTAATTTACATCACAATTTTTACCCAAAACTGTTTTGAGCTTCTTTACTCAAAAACCACACAGATACAAAATAGTAGGTAGTATGGAAGAAATGTTCATATTAAATATAACTTTATATTATTTGAACGTTGAAAATTGATAATTTTTGAGCTCTAATGAGACAATGCACAGAAGTAGGGAGTTGGAGAAAAACTCAGACTTTCTAAACTGAATAATTTAAGGCTGATTCTTGAATATTGCATTCCCACAGCATTTTCTTTACTCCTAAGACTGCCTCCTGAAAAGGTTTCCTCTTTACTTCCTCCTTAATTGAGTTTTAGAGAAAGGCACTAAAGGAAGAAGGAATCAAAATTCAAACTTCAGTTTCTTGATGACAGCCCTTCATATAGTGATAATTCATCACTGTTCTAAAGTGGAGTTGATGAGAAAGGCCATCAGAAGAGGGTACCAGACTATCTTCTCAAGGGTCACAAAGCTGTTCTGGGATGGTATATTGCATATGGTGTGCAACTGGGGAGGAGAAAGTCAATGGGACACAGGGAGGTGGTGATGTGACTCTGAATGCTAAAGGTTTTCAGCAGTTGCCTTCTTTAAGAACAGAGAGAGATCTAAAAAGGATATTTATAGAAAGCTTTCTGTATTGGATGAAAATGCTTGTGCTACCCCTTGAACGCTGGCAATAATGACTGCCACTATTTTTTAAAGCCTCTAGTAATGGGGAGTTATTCTTTGAATGCAATATTTGAATTGCATTTTGAATCAGTTGGTGACCTGGATTATATGGGTTGAATATTAGGGGCCACTGTGCAAATGGTATGAACTTAGGTGCAGTGCTGCTCTGTGCTGAAACAAAAGCACAATGACCCAAGGCCAGGACTGCCCCACCAACCATGCCAACTCAACTCCTAAAAGAATAGTATCAAAGAGTATAAATGCCAAACACATACTAAAATGTTCTTAGAATATCACTGCAAACTCAGAGGGACAATTTGAGGAAGAATACCATTTTAAATAGCATAGTTCTATGCAGAAAACTGAATACAGCCAGCATTATATGAATTTTCTAAATTTATGGAAATCTAAAAATTTGATCATGAAACTACCTCCTGGGAATTGGTTTTTAACCTAGACTTATTGATCTCTCAGTCTCTTAAGAAATTAGTTTTCTTTCCTCTGGAAGAATGGGTAGAAAGTGCAGATATCCTGGGACAGATCCAGTCTTTTGCCCTTCCTAGTACACTAAGAGCTGATATTTTAGGCCTTACCTTTACTCTAGATCTTGCAATTAAAGAGATTTATGAATAACTGGTCTTGTCTGCTGTCTATCAGAAACTGAAAAAAAAATTTAAGGCACAGTTAAAAGATGTTGTAGGACCAAGAACAGCCCCATGATCCCTGCTTCCTTTGTGCTCTTATGTAATTTTCTCCTCTTGAGTGTTGGCTGAACCTAATGACTCAGTAGTCAATAGAATATGGCAAATGCAATATGATGTCATTGTCCAAGGTGGATTACAAAAAGACTATGGCCTCCATCTTAGGAAGACTCTCTCACTCTTTTGCTAACTTTCTCTGAAGGAAGCCTTCTGCCATGTTGTGAACTGCTCTCTGATGAGGCCCACATGGTAAGGAATTTAGATCTCCAGTCAATATCCAGGGGAGACCAGAGGCCTGCAAACAGCCATGTGAGAAAGCTTGGAAGCAGATTCTCTCCCAGGTCAGCCAGAGATGACTGCAGCCTTGGCTGACACCTGACTACAGCTTAAAGACAGGTGCTGAACCAGAGGCACCCAGCTGAGTTACACCTCGTTCCCAGCCCACGGAAACTGTAAGATGGTAAATGCTGTTTTAAGCTGCTAAATTTTGGCATAAGTTGTCATGCAGCAGTAGTTAACTAATATGGTTGTCATGACTGTAACACCTCAAAGGCTGAAAAATGCTATAGATTAGATAAGAATATACTGAGTTTAAATTTAGAGGTTAATTATAGGTTCAAGTCTATTGACTAGGACTTCCTGTTCATTGGCCAGTTGTCTCTCCACTCTAGGAAGCATACCCCACAAGATAGCAAGTAATAGAGATACAGGGCAAGCAGCCAAGGAGAAATGTCTTGTCTTTGGTTCCTATATCTCACCTTTATAATGTGGTCTTCCGCAGGACCATGGAACATGGCTTATAGAACCAGGGAAGCATGGAGCAAGTCCAGGTCCAAGTGATTTATACATAACCACTGGTGTACAACAGCTGGCTACATGTGGCTCAGGAGAGTCTGTAGTGCACACTTCTTCCCATCTCCACAATCAATGTAGTGAAGTTGATAGCTTAAAATTGACTATGTTGGGAGGATTTACCCCAACAAAGTTAGCAAATGTTACAAATCCTATTTTTCCCCAAAAACTCAACTACTAAACATTTACTAGCAAGCATATCACTGTTTGTAACCAAGATCTACTAATTATCACAGACCCGAGGAGCCACCTTGATTCCATTTCTGGCAAAGTTAATTAGGGCTAAGAAAAAGAAGATGATCACGGCTGCCCTCAGGGAGGAAGACAAAATGGAGAGTTGAATTGGATTGGAAATATCAGTGCAGACTTGGGGAGTCTACACTGACATAAGTATGCCTCAGCCACTTGAATTTAGATTCATAGATGCAAGGTCCTAGTAACTACTGGGGCACCTGGGTGGCTCAGTCAGTTAACCCACAGCCTTTGGCTCAGGTCATGATCTCGGGGTTCTGGGATGGAGTCCCAACCCAGGTTTCCTGCTCAGCAGGGAGTCTGCTTCTCCCTCTGCCAATCCCCACCTCCACTTGCATGTGCGCTCTCTCTCTCTCTCTCTCAACTAAATAAATAAAATCTTTTTAAAAAAAGATCCTTGTAACTACTGCTATTATCACCATTCAACAGATATAGAAACTGTCCACAACCACAGAATTAGTAAGGGCAGAGCCTACACGTGAACCCAGGTCTTTGTGGCATCATTAACACTATGCTATTGACTCCCACTCTGCTTTGTTTTCTGACCCTTTGGCATTTTAAATCTCAGTAACAACTGTGGGATCAATGGAAAATAAGAAATGGTTAAGGTGAAAGATTCATTAAGAAAATTAACAATATATCTGGGGATAATATGATATAAAAATTAAAGAATTCCATTTGAGGAATTTTATAAAAACATAGCATAAAGCACAGGAAGGAGGCTTTGCACTGATAATCCAACAAAACATGTCTAATGTCTTTAGGTTTCCATGTTCTTGAACTAAGAATGGGACACAATGTGTAGCACTCTCTCCTTAGTCTTTAGAATCTGAATTACATTTTCTAAGGCTCATAGTTCCCATTATTTAGAGGGCTCACTAGTGAATTTACATGAGGTGAAATGCATGAGCTAAACAAACATAAAACTAATTTTTAAAAAAATCAAACAGTCCAGAAAAAAATTTAAAGTCATGTAACAGGCAAAAATTAAATAAGAACCTGGAAGTCAGACTAATCTAAAGGCAACATAAAATGTAGAAAAGAAATCAGAATATATTTGGCCTTTCATTTGCATTAGAAATATGGATTAAGCAGAATTCTCTAATTCCAACCTTAATGACAAGAGAAACATATATAACATACAAACATGAATCAAAATTTCCAAGTGGAGCTGTGTGAGAAAGTGTGCTGCCTGGGTGACCTGCTGAAGAGATAAAAGCTGAAAATAGAAGATCCAGATGCTATATTTGTACAAAAAAACACTAGAGATCCCATAAGCAGTCTTTTCCTATACTACAAAATTTAAAAATGAAATTATGGGAAAAAAGTATTTGTTAAAAGAAAGAAAATTAAATATCACAGGAAGAAACTCCCCTCAAAAAATGAGAAAACCCTCATCCAATTAGATAAAACATAGGAGCAATGCCTTGCTTTGTATTGGGACACCACAGATCTCAGTAAAAGATCAGAAAACCTATTTGGTTTTCAGTGTACAAGCCCATTCCAGGAGCTAGATAATTTGTACCACGTTAGCATCCTTTCACAAGAGTATTCTTGACTGAACACCTTATTAGATTTTTATTCCTTGCTAGATTCTGCTCTGTAGCACAGCTGTAGATTCTTGTGAGGCAAAACATCAAAAGGTTACATGATGGGGGTCTTCTGAGAGTACTGAATAGGGATTTTATATCATTACATAGCATATTTAAAAGATATGATATCGTTGGTAGACATTGTTAAAAACAAGAAGCATCTTATATTATTCCTAGAGCAAGTAGAAATTGCAGTCAGCACAAAGGATCTTTTGGGGGTACTAGCTCTGTTCTTGTTTTTTTGTTAATCTAGGCTGCTTACACGGGTGTTTTCCAATTTGTGAGATTACACCAAGCTGTATACTTATGATTTGTCCACTTTTCTGTGTGCGCCTCATACTTCGACAAACATGTCACTAAAAGCAAACAAACGAATGATGGCTACTTGAAATCACTATCCTACCTGTTTTGGGAAGACTATCAGAATATTTATGAAACACTAAAAAAGAGCAGGGGACCGTTCTAGGTGCTATGTGACAGGACTTCATTTCTTCTGGGAGCTTTCTATTCAATAAAAGAGAGAAAAGGGGATACAACACCAATTCATGCACACTGCAATGGGAATAAATAATATGGAGTAATAAGTGATAGGTATTATAAGGTGATGTAGATGCAGTTTTATAGAAACTGGAAGGAGGGAAAATCACTTATGGTGGTAAAAACCAAAATATGGAATATTCTATGCCCTCCAGCCCTGTATCCTGAAACAAGTTATATACTGTGGGCATTAGCTAGATCAATGGAGGAATATAGGGAAATAGCAAAGGCTTTGGAGACAAAGGCAGAGACAGAACTGGTTACAGTCCCAGCTCCATCATTTACAGATTGGTAAGATCATGGGTTAGTTACCCATAGCAATCAATTATTTGTTTTGTTTCCCTAGTCTTTCTTCTCTTTTAAAATTAAAATTATTATGGAAAAGTCAGGTGGACCCCTTCTCTCCTGACTCCAAACTTGAGGCTGTAGTGGAAGCAATGAATCTTAGTACCCAATCCCCTGCCACTTTCATTGGTCCGGGAATGGGCACATGGTCCATATCAAACTAATCAGAGTTATCACTTATGTCTCTTGGGTGAGGTTGCAAGACTATAAGAGAAACAGCTGCCCAGAGCTATGTTCCCAGTCATAATGTGAAAGAATGAAGTTCATATGCAGAAAAATGAAGGGAGAGAAGAATCAGTAAGAGAGGGGCCTGGCACCACTACCTTCCCTTATTCCAGAACACTCTGGGACCTAGTCTTATCCCTGCCCTTTTCGTGGTTTGGGTATTTAAGCCAATTAATTCCACATTTTGCCTAACCTAGCTCCAACTGGGTTTTGATTTTCTGCCATCAAAAAAGCCATAACTAATACATTTCCTCCACTGAGCTTTGGTTTTCTCACCTGCAAAATTGAGAAGACAAATATATAATGTATAAGTTTGTAATAAATGTTAAAAGCTTCACTATCAGTAAAGACAATTGTTCAGTATTAATTCCTTACCATGTCCAATCAATGTGAGGATTTACACAGCCTATTCAAAGATACTCTAAACTAGGATCACTCTAGGGGTGCCTGGGTGGCTCAGTCGTTAAGCGTCTGCCTTCGGCCCAGGGCCTGATCCCAGGGTCCTGGGATCAAGCTCTGCGTTGGGCTGCCTGCTCTGCTGGGATCCTGCTTCTTCCTCTCCCACTCCCCCTGCTTGTGTTCCCTCTCTCACTGGCTATCTCTCTGTCAAATAAATGAATAAAATCTTAAAATAAATAAATAAAATAAACTAGGATCACTCTAAATTACCTCTGATTACACAGCAGCTGAATAATTTATAAACCATTCTCCCATAATCCAATAAAGGCAAAGAGTAGACTGATCTCAAATATTTCCTATGACCCTCCTTCTTCCCCACCCCCATCAGCTTTCATTCCAAACCCATTCTCCTCTGAGTTACCAGATTGTTCTCCATCACAAATTTGATCCTGCCTCAGACCTATTATGGGATTTCATCCTTGTTCTCCACAGCATTTTACTTTTCAATATCACAAAAGGAGTTTTTTATATGGCACACCCTCACATCCCCCTCCCCAGAGCAAACTGAATTAAGCATGTACTTAATTTGGTGCCTTGAATTTTAACTCTTAGCACCAGCAATGTGGTCAACACTTCTGGTTAAATAAGCCAATTTTCACACTTTTTCAAAAGTCTCAAATGATCTCCAAAATACCACAAGACTTAACAATTATAGCTAAAATTTACTGAGTACTTGTTTTGTGACAGGTTCTATGCTAAGCTCAATGTTTGCATTATTTCATTTAATTTTCTCCATGACATTATATTGGTACTGTTATTTTCTAGTTAGGAGACAAACTGAGACACAGAACATTTATATAAAATTTTTAAGATTTTATAGCTAATAAGCTGTAGAGTTCAAATTTAAACTCATGCAGTTATGACATTAGAGACTACATTCTAATACCATGAAAGGATATGAAATAAAGCAAATATTCCAGATTTCAGCTTTGTCCCAGCCTTCCTTCCTATAACCCCTACCCCTCACCCAGATCCAAGTTAGAACATGAATTCCCTAAGCTGGGTCTTCTTATATAGTAAGCAAGCAGGAACACTAGTATAAAAGTTGGCTTATAAATTTGTGTTGGGACGCCTGGGTGGTGCAGTAGGTTAAGTGTCTGACTCAGTTTCAGCTCAGGTTGTGATCTCAGCGTCCTGGGATCAAAGCCCCATCAGGCTCTGCACCAGGCATGAATCCTGCTTAAGGTTCTCTCTCTCTCCCTCTGTCCCTCTTGCTCATGCTCTCTCTCTCTAAAATAAATAAATAAATCTTTACAAAAATAAGTTTGTGTTATATAGACTTAAAGAGAAAAACACTACCTATTTTTAACTCTTCCCACCAACAATCAGAAATATTTCCATCCTAAGAAACACAAAAGCATGTTCATGTGAGAGGAAGACAGACATCAAAGCACTTAGTAAAGAGATTTGCTTATGAAAAAGTTGGCAAAAGTCAGACTTCAGGAAGATTAGCTTGTCAAAAAAAAAAAAACACCCTACAACATAAATATAAAGGAAAAAAGCTGCAAAATTACCAAGGTTATATAGCTTACATTAATCTATTCACAGTAGAAAAACAACTTCCTCACATAGTTATTATATCCACAAAGGACATCACATATCCTTAGAAATCAATTGTGTAAAAGTCAGGTTATAGTTATTTTGCTAGGGAGTAATTTAGAGGAAATGCTTAAAGTTTCCTTTATCTTAGGGACCAGAACTAGACAGGGTGACCCTGTTATTTTTGGTTTATCACATTCTGGAACATCATGTATATGTTTATTCATAATGGTAGCAGGACAAGGTGTTCATTTTCTTCCACATTGACTGTGACTGACATGGCTAGGATGGCCCTGGACAACAGTTAGGTCATCTGGGTAACCTGAAGGATAATGAAAATACCTTGTGAGTGACTCAGAAACTATGTCATTGATAAAGTGGTTTTTACTATTAACACTTCATGGAAGCAAATGTTATAGGAAAGCCTGAGACACTCTAATGAGCTGAGACACTCATGTTTTTCCTTACTTTAAAGAAGACAGCATATGGGGCGCCTGGGTGGCACAGCAGTTAGGCATCTGCCTTCGGCTCAGGGCGTGATCCCGGCGTTACGGGATCGAGCCCCACGTCAGGCTCCTCCACTGGGAGCCTGCTTCTTCCTCTCCCACTCCCCCTGCTGTGTTCCCTCTCTCGCTGGCTGTCTCTATCTCTGTTAAATAAATAAATAAAATCTTTAAAAAAAATAAAATAAAATAAAATAAAGAAGACAGCATAGCCCTCCTGAAAGAACATGGACTTGAAGGTAGTGGACCTGAATCCAGACTCCATAAATTACCAGGAGTTTGACCCCGACAAAGTCATTCTGTTGTGGGTAATATGGAACATGATGATTGCATTTCTTTTGTTAATAGGGCTTTTGTACAAGGACTATTAATATTAGTCAGGGTATAACCAGAGAAGCAGACCTCCTAAGAGACATACATAATAAGAACTTACTTTAGTATTTGATCTTACACAATCATGGGGCTGGTTATGCAGTGTATTTAAGACTATTGTTTTAATGTCTGGTTCTGGAAACCAAAACCTACAGGGAAAGCAATCAGAAAGGGAAAAGAGATGTAATATTGGGAAGCAATAGAGACTAGATAAAGAACTAAAACTCAACAACAATAAAAACCAAACATCTCAGTGCAACAGAATTATTCATCTTATAATTGGAAGTTTGTTAACCTTTGACAAACATCTCCCCATTTCTCACCAACCCCTGGTAATCACCAATTTGCTCTGTTTCTGTGAGTTCGGCTTTTTTAGATTCCATATATAAACGAAATCATACTTAGCATAATGCTCTCAAATTCATCCATGTTGTTGCAAAAGGCAAGATTTCCTTCCTTTTCATGGCTAAATAGTCTGTTGAATATAAAGATATATCACATTTTCTTTATCCGTTCATACATTGATGGACACTTGGATTATTTCCATGCCTTGGCTATTGTGAATAATGTAAAAAACATGGGGATGCAGATATCTCTTCAAGATAGTGATTTCATTTCTTACAGATATATACTCAGAAGTGAGACTGGTGGATCTTATGGTAGTTCTATTTTAAATTCTTTGCATGAGTTCTAATCATAATTATAATTTATTGGCTTTGTGTTTCTGGGCCCTTAAGAACCTGTTTCTTTATTTTTAAAAAGAATATAACAATAGTATAAACTTCATAGTGTTCATTGAAAGAAAGAAATAAAATAATATAAAGTGCTTAGAGTAGAACCTTGCATCTATAGCAAGCACTCAGTCAATGCTACCTATTGTTACTAATTTTGTAGCTGTACAATAATAGCTCCTTAATTGAAAGTTAAGGCTTATAACTTATAAGGAAGTCTAACTATGCAGTACCTGAATTAATTAAAAATAAATTTGACAGAATGTTAATCATAAGCATAGACTTTTGCCACAACTTGGTTCATTATTTTGACTTTTAGCCAGTCATTAGCATTAATAATGTTTCTGAGTATTCAAGTAATTTCTCAAGAAAAAGGCATTACATTTCCCCCATAATTTATAGTTTAATGAAATTTCCAATATGTGAGAAATCATTTCATGACCAGAAAAGCCATTCTGAGCAGCCTCATTTTAAAATCATTGTCAGTGGCTAAAGACTTTGTGTAAAGTTTGTATTCTACTCTTACATGTAGATCATTTCCTCAGTAAAGGGATTTCCAAAGAAAGTTCCCTGTCAATCTAATTATTGTAAATCAAATAATATCCCCTTGACTTACATTATAATTTTAGAAATATGAAGCCATTTTAATAGCTCATTAATTGACTATGACATCTATTTCATTAGATTTAAGATTCTCTACTTAATAATTGAGCAAAACGCAAGCATCTGCCTGCCCAGAGAAAAATATGTACTAAAGGAGATCTGTATATAGTCATTTTAAATTTAGGTCTTTCTAAAAACAGCTATCCCTTAATAATTCAAGTTTGAGTTTTCATGTAATTTTTTTCTTGGTAGGTCACATTTGTACCTTATTTTTGGCTTTGTTTTCCATTTCCAGGTTGATAATGGCTGCCACAGCAGGGGTCTGATGTAGGGATCATTTCACACCATACGGAAATGCAACTACTGAAATGAACTATTTCACGTCCAAGATAGGCTGAGAGGACTTTGAATCACACAAGCTGTAATTTCCCAAAGGGGACTTACTTAGGGCAGTGAAGTTCATGGATTTGGAGAAAACTTAGTGAAGCTTTTACAGTGATCAAGACCTCAACTTTAGCAACTTATTTTAAGGCCTTGAACAAAGTCAAGAAAAGGGCGTGTCATGGCAAATTGAGTCAACTCTAAAAAAGTAGGTCTGATAGAATTGTCCTTTTGCAGCCCCAGTGCATTCTTAACTTCTTTACACTTAAAATTATCAAGGAATCCAAAACTTTTGTCTATGTGGGTTATATCTATCAATATTTATAAGTATTAGAAATTAAAACTGAGAAATATTGGAGATATTTATAAATTTATTTAAAAATGCATTTATTAGTTGGCATAAATATTTCATGAAAAAATTACTGTATTTCCCCAAACAAACGAAAAATGAAGAAGAATAGCATGTACATCCCTTTAATGTCCAGCCTCATAGGACACAGCTGGATTCTTAATCAGCTTCTTCATTCAGTCAAATACTATGTGTTTTTTAGACTGAAGTGTATGAAGAAAATTAACCCTTACAAAAATATGCAGTTGGAAAGAGAGGAATATTTTAATAGCTTTTTCAGATATTTGTGGATTTTATTTGATGCTGTGTCAAAACTCAACAAGAGGTAGTTAACTGAAAGGGAAGTTGCAGTAAGGAATTGGAAACAATCTCAGTGAACTTTGCATACTTTATGACATTAAACTCTGTTGGTGTTTCTTGCACTCTGAATGGATCTTTTAACATGAGTGATTTTGTAACATTATGGTCATTTGGAAGATACTGGTTCACTGAGCTATGCAGATGTTCAAATGTTGACACATTTTGTCATACAATATCAAAATTAATATTTATTAATATCACCACTGATCTCATCAGAAAAGTCTTTGGAAAATGTCAAGATCACATACGTGATGCAAGTTTTCTAAAAATCAAATTTTCACTTGAAAACTTAAGTGACAGCTTGCGTATTTTTGAGAAAACATTTGCAAATACTCAAGTCTAATGATATTTTGTCTGTTAATAGATTTTTCAAATAAAAATGGAACTTCTTTTGTTTGTTTTCCTTTTCTTTCTTTTTTAAAACTTTCGTTTTAATTCAATTAATATACAGTGTATTATTAGTTTTAGAGGTAGAATTCAGGGATTCATCAGTTGTATATAACACCCTGTGCTCATTACATCAAGTGCCCTCCTTAATGCCCATCAGGCAGTTACCCCATCCCACCACCCACCTCCCGTCCAGCAACCCTCAGTTTGTTTCCTATAGTTAAAAGTCTCTTATGGTTTGTCTACCTCTCAGATTTCATCTTATTTTATTTTTCCCCTCCCTTCCCCTATGATCCTCTGTTTTGTTTCTCAAATTCCACATATGCATGAAATCATATGATAATTGTCTTTCTCTGATTGACTTATTTTGCTTAGCATAATAGCCTCTAGTTCCATCCACATCATTGCAAATGGTAAGATTTTGTTTTTTGATGGCTGAGTATATTCCATTGTATATATATACCACACCTTCTTTATCCATTTATCTGTGGACAGCTTTAGACTCAAAGCACACAAGTGCTTTATGCATACTTCCCATTATATCACTCCAAATATTTAAAAAGTATACTCTAGGGTGATTTAATAAGATTAACAATTTCACTGCTTCATAAAGGACATTTTTAAATAAAATTGACATTTGTATGTGTAGCAATTAAGAATACATGATTACTAATACAGTTTGGTGGAACTGCCTTGATTTTTACTTCGTTTTATAAGCCACAGCTTTTGTATTGTCAGCACAATATCAACACAATACAAAAGTCAAATATTGCCTTATATTATTATAAAAATAGTTTTAACCTCATTGACTTCCTAAAAGGGCCTGGAGTACCCCAGGGGCTGATGGACCATATTTTGAGAACTCCTGTCTAGAAAATTCCAGGTCTATTTAGTGGGAAATCTGAAAAAAGCCTTTTTAGAAGGGCCTGATGTCTTCAGTTTTAGTTTTCCTTTCAAGATCTAGCTGAGGACTGGAAAACTGGGATTCTTAGTTGTCTGACGGTATAAGGAAACCCAAATTTCTCAAATTAGGGAAAAAATAAAATAAAAATTTTGTTCCCTCTTTTGAAATAAAAGAACTGTGTGAGTCATTCTGACAAATTCCATGTCACTGTGTGAAAGTTCCAAAAACAGTACATTAATTAAATGAGAATAAAAATTAAAATAACAGCATAATTTAGAAAATCTTTAGTTGTGATAAACCATGGATTTTGTCCATTTTAAATTTGCCTAAACATGTCCAATATTGTTGCACAAAACTTTACGTAGATATACCTTAATTGCTCTGAAAACCCTCTCATTTTACAGATAACATAAACTGAAGTTCAAGGAATTTCCACTTAAATCTTAGAACTTTAGAATTGAAACAATCTTTTAGATCACCTAGTTTCACCTTCCTACTAAATGAATTTAATCCTTAGATGAACTTCCAGGATTGCCTTGAACCCTACCACTCTAACAGGAGTGGCTCACTCTATCAGGAGGCATTCTTACATTTCAGACTAGACATCATCAGCAATTCAGATGTTTCTCTTTAAGTTGAAACAAATGAGTCTTAGGCAAACTTTCTAATGTAACATAATATTTCTAATTCCTAAGACCATATTTGCTTTTTCAGCAATCTAAGCATAATATTGGCTTGTGTTGACCAGATGGCTTATAAAATCCATGTTTTTCACATGAATTGTTGTTAAGTCTACCCTAGCCCATCTTTGTATTGTACTGTATTGTTGATATTTTCCTCCAAAAAATAAGTTTTCAAAATTAAATTTCACATGGCTCACTTTGTCCATAGTCTAATTTCTTATGATCAATTTTAATTTTGATTTATTTAACAGATATCACCTACATACAATTTATGTCATCAGAAATTAGAGTGGCCAACCATGTCTTCATCTAATTTTATTTCTAATAGAAATAACAATAGGGAGGAACGAGGTCTATGGCACAATACTAGAGATACTCATTTATTCAATCACATTTGTTGAGATTTCCCAGTAGTGTTCTAGGCCCTTAGCTAACTATCTAGCATAAAAGAGAAGAGAAAGAGAAAGGGACAAAAAGTTTATTAAAGTAATAATGGCTGTGGGGCACCTGGGTGGCACAGCTGTCAAGCGTCTGCCTTCGGCTCAGGGCATGATCCCAGCTTTGTGGGATCAAGCCCCACATCAGGCTCCTCTGCTATGAGCCTGCTTCTTCATCTCCCACTCCCCCTGCTTGTGTTCCCTCTGTTGCTAGCTGTCTCTATCTCTGTCAAATAAATAAATAAAATCTTTAAAAACAAAAAAAGTAATAATGGCTGAAAACTTCCCAAACATGGGGAAAGAGATGGACATCCAGATTCATGAGGCCCAAAAGACCCCAAACTGGTTGAGTCTAAAAAAGGCAACACTAAGATACATTATAATTAAGTTGTCAAAAGTCAAAGACAAGGAATTATGAATGCAGCAAGAGAAAAGTGACAGGTCACATACAAGGAAACCCTCATATGACTATTAGCATTTTTCTCAACAGAAATTTTTCAGGCCAGGAAAGAGTAGGATGATATGTTCAAAACATGGTGGGGTGGGGGAACCTTGCCAATCAAGAATACTATACCAGCGAACTGTCCTTCAGGATAGAAAAAGAGAAAAACTTTCCCAAACAAATGAAAACTGAGAGAGTTCATCACCACTAGATGTGTCTAAAGGGAATCACAAAAGGGTCGTTTTCAGTTGGAAATAAAATAATGTTAATTAACTTCAGAAAGCATGAATGCATAAAACTCGTTAAGAATAGTAAATACATAGCCAAACTCAGATTCTCTAATATTGTATAAATGATATATAAGTCACCTCAACTTTAGTTGGAAGGTTAAAATCAAACATATTAAAATTAACCATAACTACCATAATTTGTTATTATTTGTTATTACAATAATGTTATTAATTTGTTATTTGATATAAAAAACCCATAATATCAATAACCTAATATTGGGAGGGAGAAGTTAAAGTAGAAATTTTCTGTATGCTATTGAATAAGTTGTTATCAGCTTAAAATGGGACGTTATAGGGGTGCCTGGGTGACTCAGTCAGTTAACCGTCTGTCTTTGGCTCAGATCATGATCCCAGGGCGGGGATCAAGCCCCACAACAAGCTCCCTACCAGCGGGAGTCTGCTTCTCCCTCTCCCTCTGCCTGCCTGCTTGTGCTCTCTCTCTCTCTGTCAAATAAATAAATACAATCTAAAAAAAAAGGTACATTATAAATATAAGCTATTTTATGTAAGCCTCATGGTAACCACAAAGGACAAACCTGCTGTAGATACTCAAAAGATTAAGATAAAGGAGTCAAAGCATATTGCTATAAGAAGTTATTAAATCACAAAGGAAGACGGCAAGAGAAGAAGCAACAAACAAAGGATCTACAAAGCTGTCAGAAACAATGAACAAACTGGAAATAGTAAGTCTTTACCTATCAATAATTATTTTAAATATAAGTGGATTAAATTATTCAATCAAAAGACAGAGTGGCTGAATGGATAAAAAGAACAGATTCAACAATATGCTGCCTACAAGAGACTCACTTCAGCTTGAAGGACACCCATAGACAGCAAATAAAGAGATGGAAAAAGATATTTCAACCAAATGTTAATCAAAAGAAAGTAGAGGTGACTATACTTATATCAAAGTAGACTTTAAGCTAAAAGTGGAAAAGGAACAAAGAAGGTCATTACATAATTATAGAGAGGTCAATCCATCAAGAAAAAAACAACAATTATAAATATTTGTATGCCCAACATTGGAATATGTAAATAAATAAAGCAGATACTAACAGAACTAAAAGGAGAAACAAGCAGCAATACAATAAAAGTTGAGGATTTAATACCATACTCTCAACAATGGATAGATCATCCAGGCAGAGAATCAATCAGGAAACAGTGGATTTGAACAATACTATAGACCAAGTGAAGCTAGGAGATATATACCAAACATTCTATCTAATAGCAACAGAATACATTTTTCTCAAGCATATTGAACATTTGTTAGGATAGATCATATGTAAGGCCACGAAACAAGTTTCAACATATTCAAAAGGATAGAAATTATATCAAATCTATTTTCTGGCTACAGTGATATGAAACTAAATTTCAATAACAGGAGGAGAGCTGGAAAATTCACAAATACATGGATTTACAGAAATTAAATAACACATTCCTGAACAACCAATGAGTCAAAGAAGAAATCAATAGAAAAAAAAGTCCAGCTTTCAATAACTTAAATAGATTAAATACTTACTGAAAGACCTAAAACAATAAAACTCCTAGTAGAAAACATAGGGGGAAAGCAACTTCACATTGGTTATGACAATGATCTTTTGGATGTGACACCAAACGATCAAATAACCAAAGCAAAAATATACAAGAGGGACTACATCAAACTAAAAAGGGTCTGCATAGCCAAAAAAAAAAAAAAAAAATCATCAAAAAGAAAAGACAACTTACATAATGGGAGAAAATATTTGTAAGCACATATCTGATTAGGGATTAATATCCATATTATATGAGGATCTTCTGCAACTCAATAGCAAAAAAAACCCAATGTTTTAAAAATGGGCAAGGACCTGAGTAGACATTATTTCAAACAAGTTGTTCAAACAGCCAACAGGTACAGGAAAACGTGCTCAACATTATTAATCATAATCAGGGAAATGCAAATCAAAATCACAAGATATCACCTTACACTGGTTAGAATGGTTATTATCAAGAAGACAAGAAATAACAAGTATAGACAAGGAAGTATAGAAAAGGAAACATTTGTGCACTGTGGTTTAGAATGTAAATTGGTGCAGCCACGATGGAAAACAGTATGGAGGTTTCTCAGAAAATTAAAAATAGAACTACCATATGATTCCGCAACCCCACATCTGAGTATATATCCATAGGAAATGAAATCACTATCTCAAAGAAATATCTGCACCCCCATGTTCATTGCAGCATTTACAATGGCCAAGACATAGAAACAACTTATGTGTCCATCAACAGATGAATAAATAAAGAATATATTATATATATACACAATGTAATAGATTCAGCCATAAAAAAGGAAATCTTGTCATTTGCAACAATATGGATGAAAGTTGAGGGCATTATACTGAGTGAAATAAGACAGACAATCAGGAAGACAAATATTGCATAATCTCACTTATTTGTGGAATCTAAAAAGAACACTCATAAAAACAGAGAACAGATTGGTGGTTGCCAGGGTTGGGAAGGTGTGAGTGGGGTAGAAATGAGTAAAGGTAGTCAATAAATTCTGGGGATGTAATGTACACTATTACATTATCATGACTATAGTTAACAATACTATATTGTACACTTAAAAGTGCTGAGAGTAAGACTTAAAAGTTCTCACCTCACATATCAAAAAAAGTAATTATGTTACTAATTATTAACTAAACTTATTGTGGCAATCATTACATGACATATACATATTTCAAATCATTATGTCGAATATAGTAAATTTACAGTTATATGTCAATTATATCTCAGTGAAGCTGGGGGAGGTGAGAAGAATCTGAGAAGCCCAGCCTTTAGAACTCAAGTATCCTTTATATTATGTACAATGGTGTCCTTTTATGTGAAATGAACAGAAATACCACAAAATGGGGAAACTTTCTAACTATAGGTACATTTCCTGCATATGTCATGTGTAATTCCATAGGCTGAGGTGCATATAGATGACATTAATACTCATTTGAAAATCACTCTATCTTTTGTCTATCTTATGTTCTCCTCTCTCTTTCATAATAATCTAGCTGGATACAAAAGTGAAAGTCATCAGATATTTTCCCTCACTATTTTGAAGAGATTCCATCATTATTTTTGGCATCTATTGTTAAGGATGTGAAGTCGGCCATCTCATTAACTGACATTCTAGGTAGTCTGTCCTTTCTCTGTGGTAGCTTTTAAGAATCTCCTTTTCTTGTATGCAACTGATGAATCATCGAACACTATATCTGAAACTAAAAAAAAAAAAAAAAAGAAGGAGGAGGATGGGGAGGAGGGGGAAGGGGAGAAGGAGGAGGAGAATAAGAAGAAGGAGGAGGAAGAGGAGGAGGAGAATAAGAAGAAGGAGGAGGAAGAGGAGGAGGAGGAAGAGAATAAGAAGAAGAAGGAAGAGGAAGAGGAGGAGGAGAATAAGAAGAAGGAGGAGGAAGAGGACGAGGAGGATGAGGAGGAGGAGAATAAGAAGAAGGAGGAGGAAGAGGAGGAGGAAGAGGAGGAGGAGAATAAGAAGAAGAAGGAGGAGGAGGAGGAAGAGGAGGAGGAGGAGAAGGAGGAGGAGGAGGAGGAGGAGGAGGAGAAAGAGGAGAATCTCTTTTTCTCTTGGTGTTCTGCTGTTTCAATACCAAGTATAGGGTAGATGTTTTTATTCCAGCCCCTTTTTACAGTGCCCTTCCATCCTGAGTACTCTGCCTTTGTTCCTGCCACTAGTGTTTCAAATCTTGTTTCTTCAAAATTCTTTCTATTCTCTTCCTCTAGAAATCTTAGTAAGCATATATGGAAAGTTATCAATAATTTCTATAGCTCTCAACTGCTGTTTAATATTTGATATCCACCTCTCTCTGCTGTTTTCAAAGTGGATAACCCAGAATTCCTTTCCGTTTCTCTAATTCTTTACCTCCATACAGTCTAAGATTTGTTTCATTGATTGCAGTTATTTTTAAAATCTATTGATTCCCTTTCTATACACATGCTCCTCTTTCATATTACCTGATTTCATAATTCCTTGGTTTTTTAATTAAAGAACTACTTCATTGCTATAAGTATACAAATTTTAATATTTTTGTCACACAAGATTGTAACATTAATTTTACCTAGAGTGAGTAAATGTTCCTATTTTATTGTAGGCCATGTTTCTCCACAACCATATTAATGAAAGGGAATATGTATTCATATGTGTTCTCCAACACTCTTCTGATAAAGTAGTTTATTTGATCATTAATGGGGAATAGAAAGGGAAAGGCAAAATCTGAGGTGATTTTGGTGATTCCTCCCAGATGGAATTACTTTCCCCTTAATTTATCCCAATTTTAAATTCCATTTTCCAAAAAGAGTTTACTTTGTTAAAGCAATAAAATGAGAAGTTAGAGTCAGTACAGCTCTAAATCATCATGCGCAGTGCTGGTATCTGATCTGTGAGAAGTATTAAAAATAAGATTCCTGCTACAGGAAGAATCATGTACTTGATCTGAAATCATTCATTCTATAATCTCCACTACATTGATCTCTCTCTTATGACTTTTTTTTTCTGTAGTAAACACCACATGATTTATATTTTGCTATGCACTGAGGTTTACAGATAAACTCTGGGAGTGTGCAAGCCTCCATCAGATGCATCCTAGTGAGGCTGAAATGTTTTCGTGATGCATAATGATCCTTCTACCAGGTGCAGCACCATAACACAAATTCAAGGGAAGCATTACAACTGCCATATAAACTTAAAAATACCCATCAAAGATTTCATTCGGGAGGTTTTTCTATTTAGCCCTGAGATCAGAGTAAGATGCCATATCACTTTACTTACTTTTTTACAATTGTCTTAATTATGAGTATTGCCATACTGGGTTATTTTCTACACTGGTCATATCTATAAGTTAAACTATAATGGTTTCAACTACTGGTTTGGCAAACAAAATAGTTCTATAATTGTAACATCAAGAGAAGATTTATAGATGAACACTGTAGCTTCTTTCTTTAAAATCAGTTAAAATATTAGACAAATGTTTTTGAAAGATCCTAACTTCCCCCCAAAAACATACTGTAGATTCATAATTAATATGTTCATCCAAGCTTTTCTTAAAATTGTAATCAGATCAATCAATTGCTGAGAACTCATTCTACATAAAATGATATACAAATTTCTTCAATTCCAAAATTAGCAAGGTACAATCCCGTATTTGCTACTTTTGTCAATTATATTAAGTATAAATATCCACATACGGCTTGGAGTTGGATTAATTGTGCTGTTGCCAGTCAATCTGAAAGAGGATTTTTAAATTATCCATCCAACATTTTTTTTTTTTTTTTTTTTTTACTATGTAGCAGACATTGTCTCTGCTCCATCTGCATCCCTCAGATTCCCTTTACATTTTCTGGGCACCCCTACTCCCACATCTGTGCTTTCACTTTTAATTGCCTGCCTCTGCTATCTTCTTCATAAAACTTCTTTGGGCTATGAGAGTCACTTTGCCTGCTTTCCCTGCTAGGGCAGAGAACCAGAAGGGCCTACGAGTTTATGTCCCCCAAGAGTGGTCATTTCCAATGACTGACTAGTGGAAAGCTAACTCCTGACTTGGGCTGGGAAAAATAGGAGATGTAAGATTCCAGAGCTCTCACTGAGATCAGGATGAGGCTTATTTCATCCTCTCATCAAGTGGGACATCACCTGAAATTACACCATTTCTGGGCTTCTGCCCTTTCCCTGTCCTGTCACCCCTCCCCCTGCCCCCAACACCAACTCTCTTTCTCCTGGGAACACTTTCTAATAAAATCACTTGCACTCGAATCCTCACCCTGGTAACTCCTTCTAAGGAACCTAACCAAGGTATACTATGTGTCACACTTGGGGCTGAATTCTAAGGATATAACAGCATGCAAATGAAATATAGAAACAGCCATTTAGAGCTCACAGTCTGATGAAGAAGATGGGACACTGAACCAGAATTAAAGTACACTGTGAGGAGGACTCTCTCAGGATACAGACAGTGCTTTAGGACAAGGAGCACATAATCTTGTAGGGTGGCAATTGTCAGAAATGGCTTACCAGAGGAAGCGGTATTGAAACTGAAACCTAAAGGCTAAACGAGTTATCCATGCAAAGGGCAGTGTGGAAAAGTGCAAAGTGAACATGAAGTGCAAAAGGCCAGAGTGAACAGAGTGCACAGTCAGATCATTTAGTGAAGAAATTAATCTAGAGCCTGTGTCTTACTGCATTGTCCTATGATTCAAGAATTACAAGCAGGACTTAATTGAATGAGACCTTTGGAATGGTCCATTCTTGCATTTAATAAGCATATTTGTGTACCTCTGTTTCAGTATTTCATCTACTTTAAAGTGGATAGGACAGGAGAGCCATGTGAAGAACTGTATTATGAAGTACCTATTGAGAGCAACAAATCAACACCTTTAGAAGTTCAAAATCACAACAAATCAACACCTTTAGAAGTTCAAAATCACAAGGCATCACTTTGGGCTACAATGTTCCCAGGACAGTTCAGTCATTCAGCTCAAGTTAGGCAGGGTGTTAGCAGAGAGAGGTAAAGATCACATTCCAGGTGGTAAGTCCCAGAATAGGGAATAGTCAGATAATACTCAAAGAAGTCAAAGGACAGATTCTAATGAAACTGTATCACCTCTTTATGTTCCCTGACTCATCTAGGTAGCTTATCACACTTTTCTCTATGTATACACAGTAACATACACATTTTTCTGCAATCTCTTTTATTAACTCTCTGACTTCTTTAATAGACTATGATTTCTTCACAAAGGAAGAGATGCTGATCTTTAATATGCCAATGATTAGCCCATAGCATGTGTTCAAAAATGTCTACTGGGGGCTCCTGGGTGACTCAATTAGTTAAGCAGCTGACTGTGGATCTCAGCTCAGGTCTTGATTTCAGGGTCATCATTTCAAGCCCCATACTGGGCTCCACACTGGGCATGGAGCCTACTTTTTTTTTTTTTTTTTTAAAGTCAGGCTTGAGGAATTTTATTTTATTTCATTTTTTTTTAATTTATTCGACAGGATAGAGACAGCCAGCGAGAGAGGGAACACAAGCAGGGGGAGTGGGAGAGGAAGAAGCAGGCTCATAGCAGAGGAGCCTGATGTGGGGCTCGATCCCACAACGCCGGGATCACGCCCTGAGCCGAAGGCAGACGCTTAACCCGCTGTGCCATCCAGGCGCCCCTGGAGCCTACTTTTTAAAAATGTCTACTGGGTGCAGAAATTAAAGAATATTAAAGAATATCTTTTGTTCTTTTCCAATGAGCAGAAAATCTTCTGTCCAAAATCTCTAATTCCCGAGCTTCTCCTTTTCTAGGCCAGAGCTATCCAATGGAAATATGAGGTGAGCCACATATGTAACTTAAATTTTCTAGTAACCCATGCAAAAAAAATGTAAAATGAAACAGGTGGAATTAATTTTAATAACACTTTATTTTATTCAATATTTCAAAATTGTGATTTCAATATGTAAAGAATACTTTTAAATTATTATGAGATATTCTACATTTTTTTTCATACTAAGAAACCCAGTGTGTATTTCACATATGCATCTCTCAATTCAGACTAGTCATATTTCAAGTGCTCAATAGCTAGTTTCTACTCTGCTGGAAAATGCAGTTCTATATACTACCTCAAAATATGAAGTCAACATTTTCCAATACAAGATTTTTTTTCCAATACAAAATTTTCCTAAGAAGCAAGGGAGTTTCAGTCACATTACTTAGACCAGAATTTCTCAATAGTGACACACTGATTAGATAATTTGGCTAGATAATTCTCTGACATGGGGCGGGGGGGCAGCTTTCCTGTGCGGTGTAAGATGTTCTGCAACATCCTTGGCCTCTACTCACTAGACGCCAGTAGCAACCCTCTTCCTTAGTTGTGACATCAGAAATGTCTCTAGACATTACCCTAGGGGGTAAAATTGCCCCCACTGAAAACCAGTGAATTATATTATCCCTTTGAATTTTGGAAAGCAGGAGATTTGTGACACCAGCAATCTAGAGGGTCTCATGAAGACTTATCTCCAAAAGAATTATCATGCCACAGGAGGAGAGGAAACCTTGCACCACAAGGGCTTTGTTGTGTAATTTCTGTGTGCTGAGGTTTTGCTGATCTGCCAAAAGCATCCCCATTTTCCCACCCTTGGCCATTGCAGGACACTGCATTTGGTTTGACTGGTGTTTTTTCAGGGAGTCCACTAGTCAGAGCCTTTTCCTAGCTTTTTCTGTCACATTTCATAGGACAAGATTTCTTATTTGCAAGCAATATGAATTGATTCTGGGAAAATAGAAAAATAATTTATTGGAATGTTTCAGGAAGGTTATTAGGAAGATCACACAGGCTGCAGGAAGACTGAAAAACCAAACTCAGAAAATAGTTAACAACAAAGGGAGACTCCCTCTCTGTTCAATACTTAATTACAGGAACAGTCTGATTAGGATGCAGCTACTGGGGCCAGAATTGCTGCACACTCTTGCTGCCTCTTTACATTTGACCTCAACACTGTTATGAATATTTTACTATTTCATTGTGATTTTACATCATTCTCCCATTTCAATCTCTAATATATTTCATCTGCATTTATTAGCCCTTGCATTTAGAATGCAAGAAACTTTTGATCCATCTTCACTAAAACTTTGATCCATTTTCACTGCCTCCATGAGCCTCTCTCATGGAGGTTTGCACTCCAAGCGGCTATAATTGCTTTCTTTTCAAAATCTACATTGGATATACAAAATTCTAGATGCTTAGAAGCTCTCAAGCAGTAGCAGCTTGATCCTATCGATGGGTAGGAATTCAATTGGTTTCACCAGAGCCATTGACCTTTCTTTTTCTGAACCTCTCCCTTTCCTTTGCCTCCCAGAGAGTTACCTTTAATTGCCCTTGGAGTGTCCACTACAAGGATGTCTCTCTTTCTGAGTCTCACTGGCTGAACCTACTTGTTATGTTGTCCCTTGTGATTATTAAATAATAACAAACAAAGATCCTGGCTAAGTTGATTCACTATAATGACACTGCAGGGCTATAGTCCTGTTTTTCTTTTTCCCTTTTTTTTTTTTCCCTAGGCAAAGAACTTTATCAACCCTGTTTCAAACTTTATTCCCAGGCTTCTTCAGCTTAATTAGCTGCAAAGAATGAATTGTGTATAAGCAAAAACTGAAAAGAGCTGCAGTGTCCAAGGGGCTAGGGCTTAAAAATATTAGAGATCTAGATTTTATCAGATCCATGAATAAAATGTTGAAAAGCAGTGATAATATAAAATAGCAGCTCCCAGTACCTTCTTCAACTTTTATCTTCTTCAGAAGCTTACTCAATTCAGTTTGCTTCATTCTTGGAAACTTCATCAACTCCACAAGATCTGGAACTTCATCATCATCATCCTCTCCAGTAGCAAGTGGTGCTTTTCCATCCCAGATTGTTTGGGCAGAGCTTCAGCTAGTCTTCTTAAACTAGTCAGACTGTCTGTACTAAGTTGGTTTAAGATACTGGGTAGCATTTCTGTCAGCTGCTTTGTTTCAACATGGCCCATAATGGTGAAAGTGTTTTAGGCCAGCAATCCCTGAACTTTAGGGTTGTTAAAGTGGATCTCTGTTCCTTGGTTTATGAACATATTCACTTCTTCAATCCCAGAGATATTGTTTACCCTACTTCTTTAAGGAGAACTTAAGTTTTTTATCATCTGCTGTAGCCATTCTATGACCCACATTCTTCTTTCCATGAGCAGTTCCTTTCCCACCAATGCACACTTGTACTTGCAGTTTGGCGAGTTTCTCCTGGTTCCTGATAGTTTCTTTCATAGTGTTGGAGTGCAAGGGGAATTAGGGTTGGTGCTCAGAGGTTGAGATTAGGTGCACACACGCGGGGACACAAGATGGCCACTCTGGTCCTGATTTCATTCATCCATTTACTCACTCAACAAATATTTATAAATGCTTACCATGTACTAAGCTCATTGCCAAACACCAGATGAAAGTAATGCAAATCAGCCCCTGTATCTCTGGAACATATACAATAGTAGGAGAGACAGATATTAATCAAATAATCACAGAAATAAATATTAAATCTCAACCAGAACAAATATATGAAGGAGAGGTGTATTTCCCAGATGGCTGAAATCCCATATTTGGAAGGCTATTGTAATGTTATAGTAGTCAGAAAATCAGTGATGGTTTCCCAAAGGGAGTGACACCTGAGGAGAACTGAGGGACAAGCAGAAGTGAAGTGCTTGAAGAGGATAATAAGGAGCATTCTATGAAAAATAAAGAGTAGGAAGAATAGCGAGAAATTCAAGAGAATAAAAAAGGCCAGTGAAATTGAAGCAGAAAGAACAAGGGAGAGCATATGTATTTAACCTACTGAATCTCCAGCTTTGCTCAATCAAATGTAAGTCAAAGCAAAAGTTTTAATTTAAAAAAAAGTCCTCCATACACAAAAATAAACTCAAAATGGATTAAGGACTTAAATATGAGACCTAAAACCATAAAAATCCTAGAAGAGAGAACAGGCAGAATGTCTCCGACATCAGCCATAACAAACACTTTTTCTAGATATGTCTCCTGAGACAAGGGAAACAAAAGCAAATAACTATTTGTCCCAATAAACTATTGGGACTACATCAAAATAAAAAGCTTCTACACAGTGAAGGAAACAATCAACAATCAACAAAACTAAAAGGCAACCTATGGAATGGGAGAAGGTATTTGCAAATGACATATCTGACAAAGGGTTAGCATTCAAAATCTGTAAAGAACTTATAAAACTCAACACCCCAAAAATGAATAATCCAATTTAAAATGGGCAGAACACATGAATAGACATTTTTAAAAAGAAAACATACTGATGGCCAACATGAAAAGATGCTCAACATTACTTATCATCATCAGTTTTGCAAATCAAAACTACAATGAGTTATCATCTTACACCCGTCAGAATGGCATAAATCAAAAACACAAGAAACAATGGGTGCTGACAAGGATGTGGAAAAAGGGGAACCCTCTTGCACCGTTGGTGGGAATGCAAACTGGAGCTGTTGCTCTGGAAAACAGTATGGAGTTTCCTCAAAAAGTTAAAAATACAACTACCCTATGATCCAGCAATTACACTACTAGGTATTTACATGAAGAATACAATAATACTCATTCAAAGGGATACACACACCCCAATATTTATAGCAACATTATCTACAACAGCCAAATTATGGAAGCAGCCCAAGTGTCCATTGACTGGTGAATGGATAAGGAAAAAGAGGTATACATAAAGGAATATTAGCCATAAAAAAGAAGGAAATCTTGCCATTTGCAACATGGATGGAGCTACAGAGTATAATGCTAATGAAATAAGTCAGTCAGAGAAAGACAAATGCCATATGATTTCATTCATATGTGGAATTTAAGAAACAAAACAATGACCAAGAGAAACCGAGACATAGACACTTAACTATAGAGAACAAACTGATGGTTATCAGAGGGGAGGTGGGTGGGGGGAATGGGATAAATAGGTGATGGGGATTAAGGAGTGCACTTGTGATGAGCACAGGATGTTATATGGAATTGCTGAATCACTATATCATACACCTGGAACTAATATTATACTATACGTTAACTAGTTGGAATTTGAATAAAACTGTAAAACAATTAAGAGTGAAGAAAAAAAGTTTACTTTGTCCAATAAAAAAAATACCTATGTGATGGGGGAAATAGATATATGCATCCCGGTTTATTGCAGCATTATTTACAATAGCCAAATTATGGAAGCAACCCAAGTGTCCATCAATAGATGAATGGATAAAGAAGACATGGTATATATATAAGTGAAATCAGCCAGTCAGAAAAATACAAATACCATATGCTTTCACTCACATGAAAAAAGTCATTTTTACTGGTTATAAGGAAATCGAGGCCAACTTCAGGAAGTGGCCAGCAGAAAGACCGACTTGCTGAACTTGATTGTGTTTTAACTGGGAGGTCCTAAAGCAGGCCCATAAGCTGGTTCCTTTTGCAATATATGGAAAAGCAAAAGACTTTGGTGTTACCCATCTCCTGCAAACAAACTTTCTATCAAGTTCAGTTGGTATGACTAGCTGATTTCTACCTAATTCACCAGAAGAAAGGGACACTGGGACCTTCTAATTATTACTGTCACTGCCAATCATACATCTGAGTCCACCAAGTATACATTTGATCACAGAATAACAGGTGCTTAATTGAAAATAAAGAAAAGTTGCTTCTAAAAAACTGCTTCAATAAATAAATAAATAAATAAATAAATAAATAAATAAATAAATAAATAATTCTGCTTCTGAAACATTGCAAAAAGGAACTGAGTAAGCCTTTTACTTGAACACTTGTTACTGGCCAATGTGACACAGTCCAGAATAATTTAAGGCAAAGTAGGTTGTCTTAGGCAGCATGGCAGCTCTGCTTCTTCACAGCTGAGTATCTGAAAGCAATGCTGAAAGAAAGCAATGCACAGCCAGTTTCCTTTCTTCATTTACACCTCCTTGGCCCAACTGTTTTCCCTGGTGCTTTTGGTGTGATGTTAGAGGCAGACTCATCTCTCTGAATGCCAGGCTCACCACTTCTTCTGACCCAAGAAGAGTGGACTCCATGGAAACTAAAATAGGCAGCTGTTTGACTCTCATTTGCTGCAGGAAATTCCAACTTGATGCTTCCAGCTTATTTTCTAAAATAAAAGAAAGAGAGAGAAGGAAGAGGAAAACCTCCACCAGGAGACTTCTGTTGCTGAAGGTCAATGACTTTTCAAGTGGTCTTACCCTGATGCTTTTGAGAAAGATTTTCACATTTGAAAGCACCTGTCACTCATTATCCAGCATGTTTCCAGATCTTGGAAAGAAGAAAAGCCTGAAACTTCCTGATAAGGAAAGAATGTGTCACAACTTTTGCTGTCTCAATTTTTTGGATTCCAAATCCCCACTTAAGGGAACAATCAAAGACAGATAGAGCTGGAAATAGTGAGCAGAGTGAGAAGTGAGAAAGAAAAGAAAAAGGAAAGTGAATGAGAGGGAGACAAAAACAATTCGGCAGGTGACGAAGAGACAATGTGAGAGAAGTGAGGACAGAGAGATGAAGGCAGAGAGTGAGAAACTGAGGCAAACATGGACAGAGAGAGGTAAAGACAAGGATTGAGGGGAAAAAAACAACAACAGGTAAATCTAGAAAGAAAAAGGATACTTGTATTGGGTATACAAGAGAAAAAATATTCTTTCAACAAGAATCTATGGAGCAGATTCTATGCGAGGTTTCTGTGTTAGCAGGCACTGGGACCATAAAGATAAATCAATTAAGTAAGACAATGCAATGAAGAGCAGTGATGTGCAAAATATAGTGCTCTCTGAGAAGAACAAAGCAGGAATACTCAGCTGGTATAAGATGGTCTGGCACCTTCTGGGAAAGTTCCAGATCTCCCCCCCCCCCCTTTTTTTTAAGATTCTATTTATTTATTTGAGAGAGAGAGGGAGAAAGAGAAAGAAAGAACACAATAAGGGGAAGGGGCAGAGGGAGAGGGAGAAGCAGACTCCCCCCTGAGCAGGGAGTCCTATGCAGGACTTGATCCCAGGACCCTGGGATCATGACCTGAGCCAAAGGCAGACACTTAACCAACTAAGCCACCGAGGTGCCCCCAGATCTTTTCTTTTAATGAATGTGTAAGGAAAAAAGTTCAGAGTTTACAACTAGTGGGTTCACAAAGCTGAATTTTATTGATAGGCAGCCTTCCTAGATATTCTCCTTTGAACCTCTCCGTATCAGAGTTGCCACTATCCCATGTATGGGAATATAAAAACAAACAAAAAATTCTTGTCTTCAAGGCAATTTATTTACATCTATTGAAAAATTGTCATAATGTGCTGACTTTCTTAGAACAAAATACTTTACCACTATTTGCCAAAAAATTATCTGAATAATTGCATCCATCCTTCATTTGTGCAAAGTCAATGATGACTTATAATATGTATGTTCTTATGCAGTGCCCCAGTCTGTACAACTGTACTCAAGAGCTGATATGCACATCTCTTCCTTAGGCCAGGGCCTCAGAATTAAAATAAAGGAAAACTTTCTGCATCATTCTTGTTCAGGGCATCTAAACTAGAAGTCTACAGGCTGAAGTGCCCCATAGGTATGTTGGCTTTTATCTGAAACTTTGAGGGATCTGAGTAGTTAAGAAAAAAAACCCAATTCCTAGCTTCTCTTGAAAAATTACCTCTGATAATAAGTATCTGTTTCCTCATTGCTATAACTGGCAGGAGCAGAGTAGCTCTTTCCCTTACAGCCAAGGCACACCCTCTGATGACCACCGTTCTTCCAGTCCATTGTCAATCTCTGGAACACGGAGACCAAGAGTCTGCTATTTATCATAAGTCTTTCACTGTTATCTTATTTATATTTGGTAAGCTTCTCATTTTTATATACACTGGCTTCTATAGGCAACTGAATCTGAAAACTTCGATCTAAAGCTATATTGTCCAATACCTTAGCCAGTAGTTACAAGTAGCTATTTAAATTTAAATTAATTAAAATAAAATAAAATTTAAATTTGACTTTCTCAGTTGCCACCAGCCACAATGCAGGCACTCAGTAACTACCTGTAGTTAGTGGTTACCACAGCAGAGATACAAACCATATCAATCAGTGCAGAAAGCTCTACTGGATAGGGCTAATTTAGAGAATAAAGAAGAGCTGAGACCATCATTCTTCCCAAATTTTGTCCCAAATTTGGATACAAGATCTAGGACAGCCTAGGTATTCTATGGTCACATGATTTTTGTGTGTGTGGGTGTTTGCACATTTTTTTATAATGATATGTTAGTCACCATACAGTACATCATCAGCTTTTGATGTAGTGTTCAATGATTCATTGTTTGTGTATAACACCCAGTGCTCCATGCAATACATGCTCTCCTTAATACCCTTCTCTGGGCTAGCTCCTTAATACCCCCACTCCCCTTCCCTCAAAAACCCTCAGTTTGTTTCCCAGAGTCCACAGTCTCTCATGGTTCATCTCCCGCTCTGTTCCCCCCCCTTCATTTTCCCCTTCCTTCTCCTATGATCTCCGTGCTATTCCTTATGTTCCACAAATAAGTGAAACCATGGGATAATTGTCTTTCTCTGCTTGACTTATTTCACTTAGCATAATCTCCTCCAGTTCCACTGATGTTGATGCAAATGTTGGGTAATCATCCTTTCTGATGGCTGAGTGATATTCCATTATATATATGATTTTGTAAAACACTGTCTGTATCAGTATCTTATGGCTGCTGTAAGAAATTACTACAAACTTGGTGGCTTAAAAAAACACATGTTTATTATGTGTTTTACAATTCTGGCAGCAAGAGGTGCAAACAGGCTTTCTCTGGGTTAAAATCAAAGTATCAACAGGACTGTTGCATTTCTTTTTTTTTTTTTTAAGATTTTTTATTTATTTATTTGACAGAGAGAGAGACACCCAGTGAGAGAGGGAACACAAGCACACCCAGGCACCCCAGGACTGTTGTGTTTCTTTTGGAGGATCAAGGGAAGAATCATTTTTTTGGCTTTCCAGCTTCTAAAAGTCACCTCCTTCCATCTTCAGAGCCAGCAATGGCCAATCAATTCTTTCTCTGACTCTACAATTGACTGTTCTGTTTCGATCCTCCACTTTTAAAGACTTATGATTACATTGGCCCCATTCAAATAATTCAGGGCAATCTCATTTCAAGATTAACTGACTAGCAACCTTAATTCCATCTGCAGCTTTAATTACCCCCTTGCCATATAACAACATATACGTAGGTGCTAAGGATTAGAACATGGACATTATTGGAGACAATTATTTTGCCTATCATGCTGTGTTAGACAAAATTAAGCAGGGATCTCAGTAGCAGAACTTCAATGAACTTTTAGTATCCAAAGAACAATAAATTGCTAGGGAACTACAAGATATAGTGTTTACTAAATCTATGTCATTACCGAGCTTTTTAATGAAGAACACTTATTAACATTGTTTCAAGGAACAGAATTGGAAAATGCCACTGTTGAAAGTCAAAAAGAATGACTGAAAAAGAAGTAATCTTTCCAATTAAAAACTATGATAATAGTAGACTCTCTAAATAGCACATGCAAATTGTTTTGCAGATACTTGCAGGGTCCTGTTGATTCCTTGTTTCTCTAAACAAGACTAGATGGAGGAAGTGGAAATGAGCTAACCACATGGAAAGAATACTTAGCTTGCTCAGTCTGTGTGTAAATATCCAGGGTCATGTCTTTGCCTGGGCCCAATATCCCCAACTATGATAGAATAGTCCTGAAACATTATAGGAATAAGGGAACTTTGAAGTAATATAATCCAAAAACCTGGAGTATCAATTTGTCCTATGTCATTCAGCTAATATCTATCTAAGGACAGATTAGGTTTCCCAATTCCCAAGTAAATATTCTTCCCATACTCTAAAGCTTCATCTTCCCAAAAGTCTAGTCATCTAAGTTGTTTGTAACTAAACACCTAAGATAGGATCTTTGTCCTTTCTAGGGATTAAAAAATAAAGGCTTTCATTAGAAAGAAGTAAAATATCATTTTGCTGCTTATTCCCTGCCTCAGAAATTTCCCAGAAATTCACATGGAGACCAAACTTGGCTTCCCTGTCCACATGGACATGCTAGCAAAAAAAGAAGATTAAGTCTCTTACCCATCCTCCCTGCCAAAGTTCTTGCACTGGACCTGCCCTTCATGAAGCAAGGAACCAAAAGGGCACTAGAATAAGAATGAGATTAGACAGAACTAATGATGTGGGAAGTGAGTACATAAAAATGTGGACAAGAGAACCATTTATTTCTAAGAATGAGAGAGAAGGATAAATAATTTCCTCACTGCTTCCCAGCTTTGAGTGGGAAATGAATCTGCTGTTGATGTGTCTCCACCAGGTCAACAAATATCTGCATAAAGTAGAGGACTTTAATATCCCACTTATATCAATGAATTGATTATCTAGACAGAAAATCAATAAAGAAACATTGGTCTTAAATGACATCTTAGAGCAGATGGACACAACAGACACTTACAGAACATTACATCCAGAAACAACAGAATATACATTCTTCTCAAGTGCACATGGAAACTTCTCCAAGATAGATCATATGTTAGGCCACAAAACAAGTCTCAATAAATCTAAGACTGAATTCATGCCAAGCATCTTTTCCAACCATAGTTGTATGAAATTGAAAATCAATCACAAAAAGAAAACTGGAAAAATCACAAATACGTGGAAGCTAAATAACATGCTACTGAAAAACCAGTGGATTGATGAAGAAACTGAAGGAGAAATTTAAAAAATACCTTGAGACAAATGTAGATGAAAACACAACATACCAAAATCTATGAAACTGCAAAAGCAGTTCTTACAAGAAAGTTTATAGCAATACAGGCCTATTTCAAGAAAGAAGAAAAATCTGAAATAAACAGTCTAACGCTGCACTTGAATTACAGAATAAAAGGGAAAAAGTCCAAAGTTAGTAGAAGGAAGAAAACATAAATTTCAGAGCAGAAATAAATGAAATAGAAACTAAAAACACAATAGAATAGAGCAATGAAACGGAGAACTAGTTCTTTGAAAAAATAAACAAAATTAATAAACCTTTAGCTAGATTCACTAAGAAAAAAAAGAGAAAGGACTCAAAATCACGAGTCAAAGATGGGAAGTTAAACTGATACCAAAGAAATACAAAGAATCATGAGACAACTATGAACAGTTATATGCCAACAAATAGGGCAACCTAAAAAAAGGATAAATTCCTAGAAATATAAATCTCCCAACACTAAATCATGAAGAAATACAAAATTGGTACTAGCAAGGAGGTTGAATCAGTAATCAAGAACCTCCCCAGAGGGGCATCTGGGTAGCTCAGTGGATTAAGCGTCCATCTGCTTTCTGCTCAGGTCATGATCCCAGAGTCGTGGGGACTCAGAGTCTGCTTCACCCTTTCCCTCTGCCCTTCCCCCCACACATGCTTTCTCTCTCACTCTTTCTCAAATAAATAAAATCTTAAAGACAAAACCAAAAATCAAAAAAACCTCTTCCAAAAGTCCAAGACTAGATGGCTTCACTGGTGAATTCCACCAAACATTCAAAGAAATTTTAATACTTATCCTCAAACTCTT
Organism: Ursus americanus; assembly: GCF_024610735.1. NCBI lineage: Eukaryota > Metazoa > Chordata > Mammalia > Carnivora > Ursidae > Ursus > Ursus americanus. The sequence goes on along the minus strand of NC_142146.1, from coordinate 23,818,267 downwards.
TCAAAGTTTTAAAGAGAAAGGAACGTTTCTGTTTTTATCTTCCAAATTCTTATTTAGATTCTAGTTAGTTAACATATAGTATAATATCAGTTTCAGGAGTAGAATTTAGTGATTCATCACTTACATATAACACCCAGTGCTCACCATAACAAGTGCTCTCCTTCATACCCATTACCCATTTAGCCCATCCTTAACCCCCCTCCCTCCACCAATCCTGTTTTTTCTCTATTATTAAGAGTCTCTTATGGTTTGCTTCCCTCTTTCTTTTTTTTCCCCTTCCCATATGTTCATCTGTTTTGTTTCCTAAATCCCACATGAGTGAAATCATATATCTGACTGATTTATTTCACTTAGCATAATATACTCTAACTCCATTCATGTCATTGCAAATAGCAAGATTTCATTATTTTTGATGGCTGAGTAATATTCCATTATATATACACATATATGTGTCTCTGTGTGTGTGTGTGTGTGTGTGTGTGTGTGTGTATATATTCCATTAAAGCTGGATATATAGATATATATCCATATATGAAGATATATATATGAATATATATATCACTTATATGATGTATATATCACTTTTTCTTTATCCATTCATCAGTTGATTGACACTTGGGCTCTTTCCATAGTTTGTTTATTTTTGACAATGCTGCTATAAACATCAAAGCACATGTGCTCCTTTGAATCTGTTTTTTTTTTTTTTTAAGTAGGCTCCACACCCAGTGTGGAATCCAACATAGGGCTTGAACTCATGACTCTGGGATCAAGACCTGAGTTGAGATCAAGAGTGAGATGCTTAACTGAGCCACCCAGGCACCCCCAAATCTGTATTTTTGTATACTTTGGGTAAATACCTAGTAGTGCAATTGCTGGATCATAGGGTAGTTCCATTTTTAATTTTCTGAGGAATCTCCATACTGTTTTCTACAGTGGTTACACCAGTTGGCATTCCCACCAATAGTGTAAGAGTGCTCCACATCCTCACCAACATCTGTTTCCTGTGTTGTTAATTTTAGCTATTCTGACAGGTGTGAGGTGGTATCTCATTGTGGTTTTGATTTGTACTTGAAAAGGGAATACTTCCAAACTCATTTTACTTCACCAGAATTACCCTAATACAAAAACCAGACAAGGACACCACAAAAAGAAAGAAAGAAAGAAAGAAAGAAAGAAAGAAAGAAAGAAAGAAAGAAAGAAAGAAAGAAAGTTATAGTCCAATATCCCTGATGAACATAGATGTAAAAATCCTCATCAAGATATTAGCAAACCAAATTCAACAATACATTAAAAGAATATTTTGATCAAGTGGGATTTTTTTCCAGGGATGCAAGGATGGCTTGATACCTGCAAATCAATCAACATAATACATCACAGGAACAAAATGAAATGCAAAAACCATATGACAAGCCCACAGCTAACTTCATACTAATTAGAGAAAAGCTGAAAGTTTTTTCTTTAAGACCAGGAACAAAACAAGGATACCCACTCCTGCCACTTTTATTCAACATAGTATTGAATGTCTTAACCGAGCAATTAAGCAAAATAACCCCAAATAAAATGCATCCAAATTGGAAAGGAAAAAGTAAAACTCACTATTTGTGAATGACATGCTTTTATGTATATGAAACCCTAAAGACTCTGCAAAAAAAAAAAAAAAAAAAGAAAACCTGCTAGAACTAATAAATGAATTCAATAAAGTTGCAGGATACAAAATCAACATATAAAAATCTGTTGCATTTTTATACACTAACAACAAAACTATCAGAAAAATTAAGAAAACAACTCCATTTACAGTTGTATCCAAAATAATAAAATACCTAGGAATAAATTTAACCAAGGATGTTAAAGACCTGCATACTGAAAACCAGTAGATGTTGATGAAAGAAACTGAAGAAGACACCAATAAATGGAAATATATTCTGTGCTCATGGATTGTAAGAATTAATAGCTCATATTATCCAAAGCAACCTATATATTCAATACAATCCCTATCAAGATTCCAATTGCATTTTTCACTGACATGGAAAAACAATCCTAAAATTTGTAGAGAATCACAAAAGATCCCAAATATACAAATCAATCTTGAGAAAGAACAAAGCTGGAGACACCATGCTTCTTGATTTTAAACTATATTACAAAGCTATAGTAATCAAAACGGTATGATATTGGCATGAAAACAGATAAACAGAACAAGGGAACAGAATATAAAGCCCAGAAAAAATTTGCAGCAAAGGAAGCAAGAATATATGATGAAGAAAGACAGTCTCTTTAATAAATGGTATTAGAAAAACTGTACAGCCACATGCAAAAGAATAAAATGGATTACTGTCTTTTGACATATACAGAAATAAACTCAAAATGGATTAAAGACTTGAATTTAAGGCCAGAAACCATAAGACTCCTAGCAAAAAAAATGTTGTAAGCTCCTTGACATTGGTGTTGGTCATGGTGATATTTTTTTGGTTCTGACTCCAAAGGCATAGGCAAAAAAAGTAAAAATAAACAAATCAGAGTACATCAAAATAAAAAGCTTTTGAACAGCAAAAGGAATCATCAGCAAAATAAAATAAAAAGGTAATCAACTGAATGGAAAAACATATTTACAAACCCTAAATCCAATAAGGGGTTAATATCTAAAATATATTTAGAACTCATACAATTCAATCATAAAAACCAAATGATTGATTAAAAAATGGTCAGAAGACGTGAATAAACATTTTTTCAAAAGTGTGGATGGCCAACAGATACATGAAAGGATGCTCAACACATTAATTATCACAAAAACACAAATAAAGACTACAATGAAATATCTCCTCATACCAGTCTGAATGGCTAGTATCAAAAAGACAAGAAATAACAAGGGTTGGCAATGATATGGAGAAAAGGTAACCCTCATACATTGTTGATGGGATTGTAAATTGCTGCAGCTACTATGGAAAACAGTATGGTGGCTTCTCAAAAAAACAAAAGTAGAACTACCATATGATCTAGCAATTCCACTTCTGGGTATTTATCTGAAGAAATTGAAAACACTAAATTGAAAAGATATATGCACCTTTATCGTCATTGCAGCGTTATCCACAATAGCCAAGATATGGAAACAACCTAAGGGTCTACTGATGGATGAATGGATAAAGATATGTGGCACACACACACACACACACACACACACACACACACATTATTCAGCCATAAAAAAAGAATGAAACCTTGCCATTTGTGACAACATGGATGCACATTGAGAATATGCTGAGTAGGGGTGCCTGGGTGGCTCAGTTGATTAAGCATCCAACTCTTGATTTCCACTTGGGTCGCAATCTCAGGGGTGTAAGATCATGCCCCATGTAGAGTTCTGTGCTCAGCAGGGAGTCGATGGAGATTCTCTGTCTCCTTCTCCCTCTGACCCTTTCTCCCAAATCTTGCATGTCTCTCTCTCTCAAACAAAAAAACAAAAAACAAAAAAAAAGGAAAAGAAAAGAATATTATACTGAGTAAAATAAGTTAGAGAAAAACAAATGCTATATGATCTCATGTACATGTGGAATCTAAAAAATAAAACAAAAAAGAAAAGCAAACCAAATTCATGGATGCAGAGAACAAATTTGATGGTTATAGGGGAGGGGAGAGGTTTGAGGAGTTGGAAAATGGAAGGGAGGTAGGAAATACAAACTTTCAGTCATAAAATAAGTCACAGGGATGTGATGTACAACATGGTGACTGTTGTCAATAACATTATATTGCATATTATGTAACTTTGTAAGGTGGCAGGTGGAAACTAAAATTGTGGTGAACATTTCACAGTGTATAGAAATATAGACTCATTATGTTAGATAGCCAAAACATATAATTTCATATGTCAATTATACCTTAATAAAAGAATTAATGGGGAAAAAAAAAAGACTAAGGCCCATCCCCATTTGGTTCCTAACAAAGATTTTGTGGTGAATTTGAAAATTTTCATTGCTGTTAACATAATAACTTAGTTATTTTTAAAAAGCATTTTTCAGGCTTATAATCTGTCTTATTGGTTGTTGATGACAAGCCATCCCCTTGAAGGGGAATAAAGCTTAAACACAATATTAATGTTTATGTTAGAAATGAAACCAGAGGGATGCCTGGTTGGCTTAGTCAGTTAAGCATCTGCCTTCAGCTCATGTCCTGATCTCAGGGTCCTAAGATTGAGTCTCACATTGGGTTCCTTGTTCAGCAGGAGTCTTCTTCTCCCTCTGCCTTCCACTCCCCCTGTTTATGCTCTCTCTCTGATAAATAAATAAATAAATAAATAAATAAATAAATAAATAAATAAATATTTTTTTAAAAAGAAAAGAAATGAAACCAGAAGTACTCAGGAAGTAATAGCCATTCCGAAGTTGAGGAAGATGGTTAGTTTTGGAATCAAAAAAGACGTAGGATATTCTATCTTTAAGTATTTTTGGATAAATTGATATATGAGAGTAAAATAGACTTTGTAAAAGACCCCACACTCATTCACATTAATTTTATGGAATTTAGAGTTCATGCAACTAGGTTAAATGTATGACCATGAAGGATTGGTCCATTTTCCAAACATGGTGTGAACTCTCCTCTCACTCACCAGAACCAAAGCAGCAAAGGATCTTTCTCAAGTTTTCAGGGGAGGAAAATGACCCCAGTGAGATTGGAGGGACAGGCTGCAGTGAAGGAAATATCCCTGGACCATAAATTTGGTGACACTTGAGTCAAGCTCTACCTTTCACCTTAGGAAATGCTTCTAAAACATGGATTTCTTCTTAGTAAAATAACAGGGCTACATTCACTCACCTCTAAAATTTCTACTTCTACTCATGAGGAAAAGACAGAAATCAGAGAAAGCTCCTCCAGCAGATTTTCAGTCTGACCTCCAAATAGTTCATCTCACCACAGCATTAGAAGCTGAAAAACAAAGCCAGGAGGAAATTCAGGGATGCTGGATGCCTCCTGTGGCCTGGCTAATAACTGAGGATAGAGAAAGGAATGGGTGTGATATCCTAAAAATACAGAAGGCAGTTATTGAAGACCAGATTAAGCAATGTTCTGCGTTGAACAGATTTGGTGCTTTCAAATAGTAAAACTTCAACTCAATGTAATTTTAGAATAGAGAGAGAAGGAGAAAGAGAAAAAGATAAGAGAAAGGGAGTGAGAGAGAGCACTTGGCCTGAGAAACTGGGAAAAGCATTCATTGTAACTAGACTTAGGGATGTCATCAATTCATATGGTACTATCTAGACTTCCTTTCACCATTTCTTGGATCTGCTTCTCTGTGTGTCTCATTCTTTCTATTCAACCATATCTGGATCTTCTCCTTTTGGTAGAGTAAGAGAGAACATGACCACCCACAAACACAGGCATATGGCATCCCAACTTAGCATTCACAAAGGAAAGATGGAGCTTCTTTCTTCTATCAATAAATTAAAAATTCATAGAAGGATTCTTAATGACCTTGCTTACTTTGTGTGCCTTAGAGCTGTGACAAGAGAGATGGTGTGCCATGGATGGCCATTCTTAGTATAGCCCCAACACTTTGTGGCCAGGAGGTGCAAGATAATATTACTGCTGGTCCTTCCGGGATCACAGTAAAAGGAGGAATTCACCAAAGAATAAAAAGAAGAGATGGGAGGAGTCTCAGACAAATGAAAACAATAAACATTCAACTGTGCATAGGACAAAAGAGTTCAGGAATTGTATAGAGAAAGAGTCCCAGTGCCCTGAGCACGCTTCAGTGTGCATCTTTGAGGGCTTGTTTTTGTCTGTTAAGGCACTTATGTTAATAGCAGAGAGGATGCAGATGGGAATCTGAAGGTCCAAATTTGCTCCTAGCTCTGACAATGAGAGATCTTACAGAAATCCTCTAAACTTTTTGAGTCTCATTCATAATTTGAGAGGGTTGGTCAAGATGATTTTAAAGATCTCTTCTACCAGGAATATTCCATGAGTCTGATTTAACCTGATATCCAATGTATAAAAATGTGTGTGTGTCAAGTAGTCCTCATCCCACAATCACCTCGAAATTGCTCTACCTATAGGTGTGCCTCCTTCTTGATTGATATTGGCAGAGTTGGTGGTAGTGGTAGTAATGGTAGTGATGGCTGTTAGCATTTACTAAAAGTTTGCTAAGCATCAGGTATTATGCTAGGCATTTTAAATACATTTTCTCCAATTCTTATATTTCTGCCAAGTAAATAGTATTATTTCTACTTTGTTTTGCAGTTGATAATATTAATTATCAGAGAAGCTAAGTAATTGGCAAATGTAACATAGTTGCTATTAGGTACATATTCTTATTCTTCCTTTATTCAATCTCTTGTCCTGCTGTTGTGCCGGGGAGTCATACCTAAATGATAGAGGCAATTATCCACTGATAATAACCTGCTTTTTAAACAATGTATTATGAGTATCTTTCTATGTTAATAAACACAGTTATATAATTTCAAAAGCTAAATTCTTAGTATTTAAGTATATCAAAATTATTTAACCAATCACTGATTTTTAGACATACTGTTTACAAATTTTCACTATTATGAGCAGTACTGAAATAAAAATGTTATTCATTAAAATCTTTTCTTTGGGTACCTTTCAATCATTTCTCTAGGTTGAACTCCAAAATGTAAAATTCCTATATCAAAGGTCATGTACTTTTTTTTTTTTTTAAGATTTTCATTTATTTATTTGTCAGAAAGAGAGAGAGAGAGCACACAGCTGGGGAAGCAGCAGTCAGAGGGAGAAGCAGGCTCCCTGCTGAGCAAGGAGCCTGATGAGGGACTCAATCCCAGGACCCTGGGATCATGACCTGAGCTGAAGGCAGAGGCTTAACTGATTGAGTCACTCAGGCATCCCAAAGGTCATGTACTTTGGATACCCATTGCTGGGTTGACATCCCCTTCTCAAAAAAAAAAAAAAAAAAAGACTATACCAAGGTATAGTCCCATAAACAATGTATAAGAGTATATATTCACCTACATCCATACCAACACTAAGTACTAAAATATTTTGTACTAGTTGCCAATTTTATGAGTGTTTTTTGTATCTTAATTTTTATTACTATGATTATTCATGAAACTAATGATTTTTTTATATGCTTATGGGCTATTTCTATTATTTTTTATGAGTTGCTTGCTTATGTCCTTAACCCAAGTGTCATAAACCTTAAAACTTTGGCTTTTATTCATATTCACATTACAAACTAAAACACTGAATCAAAAGTATTTGTTTAATGTGAACTATAATTTTACTGTTGAAAGTCCTTGCAACAGCAATCAGACGACAAAAAGGGATCAAAGGTATTCAAATTGGCAAAGAAGAAGTCAAAATGTCTCTCTTTGCAGATGACATGATACTCTATATGGAAAACCCAAAAGAAGCCACTCCCAAATTATTAGAAGTTATAGAGCAATTCAGTAACGTGGCAGGATACAAAATAAATGCTCAGAAATCAGTTGCATTTCTATACACGAATAACGAGACCGAAGAAAGAGAAATTAGGGAATCCATCCCATTTACAATAGCACCAAAAACCATATGTTACCTTGGAATTAACTTAACCAGAGACGTAAAGGACCTATATTCTAGAAACTATAAATCACTCTGGAAAGACATTGAGGAAGACATAAAAAGATGGAAAGATATTCCATGCTCATGGATCGGAAGAATTAACATAGTTAAAATGTCCATGCTACCCAGAGCAATCTACACTTTCAATGCTATCCCGATCAAAATACCAAGGACATTTTTCAAAGAACTGGAACAAACAGTCCTTAAATTTGTATGGAAACAGAAAAGGCCCCGAATCTCTAAGGAACTGTTGAAAAGGAAAAACAAAGCTGGGGGCATCACAATGCCGGATTTCGAGCTGTACTACAAAGCTGTGATCACAAAGACAGCATGGTACTGGCACAAAAACAGACACATAGACCAATGGAACAGAATAGAGAGCCCAGAAATGGACCCTCGGCTCTTTGGGCAACTAATATTTGATAAAGCAGGAAAAAACATCCGGTGGGAAAAAGACAGTCTCTTCAATAAATGGTGCTGGGAAAATTGGACAGCTACATGCAAAAGAATGAAACTTGACCACTATCTCACACCATACACAAAAATAAACTCCAAATGGATGAAAGACCTCGATGTGAGACAGGAATCCATCAAAATTCTAGAGGAGAACATAGGCAACAACCTCTACGACATCGGCCAAAGCAACCTTTTTCATGACACATCCCCAAAGGCAAGAGAAACAAAAGATAAAATGAATTTATGGGACTTCATCAAGATTAAAAGTTTCTGCACAGCCAAGGAAACAGTCAGAAAAACTAAGAGGCAGCCCACGGAATGGGAGAATATATTTGCAAATGATGCTACATATAAAGGACTGGTATCCAAGATCTACAAAGAACTTCTCAAACTCAATACACGAGAAACAAATAAACAAATAAAAAAATGGGCAGAAGATATGAACAGACACTTTTCCAATGAAGACATACAAATGGCTAACAGACACATGAAAAAATGTTCAAAATCATTAGCCATCAAGGAAATCCAAATCAAAACCACACTGAGATACCACCTTACGCCAGTTACAATGGCAAAAATAGACAAGGCAAGAAACAACAATTGTTGGAGAGGATGTGGAGAAAGGGGATCCCTCCTACATTGTTGGTGGGAATGCAAGTTGGTACAGCCACTCTGGAAAACAGTGTGGAGGTCCCTTAAAAAGTTAAAAATTGAGCTACCCTATGACCCAGCCATTGCACTACTGGGTATTTACCCCAAAGATACAGACGTAGTGAAGAGAAGGGCCATATGCACCCCAATGTTCATAGCAGCAATGTCCACAATAGCTAAATCGTGGAAGGAGCCGAGATGCCCTTCAACAGATGACTGGATTAAGAAGTTGTGGTCCATATATACAATGGAATATTACTCAGCTATCAGAAAGAACGAGTTCTCAACATTTGCTACAACATGGACAGCACTGGAGGAGATAATGCTAAGTGAAATAAGTCAAGCAGAGAAAGACAACTATCATATGATTTCTCTCATCTATGGAACATAAGAACTAGGATGATCAGTAGGGGAAGAAAGGGATAAAGAAAGGGGGGGGTAATCAGAAGGGGGAATGAAACATGAGAGACTATGGACTATGAGAAACAAACTGAGGACTTCAGAGGGGAGGGGGGTGGGGGAATGGGATAGACCGGTGATGGGTAGTAAGGAGGGCACGTATTGCATGGTGCACTGGGTGTTATACACAACTAATGAATCATCGAGCCTTACATCAGAAACCGGGGATGTACTGTATGGTGACTAACATAATATAATAAAAAATCATTAAAAAAAAAAAAAGAAAGAAAGACATAAATAAAAAAAATAAAAAATAAAAAATAAAAAAATAATAATTTTACTGTTGAAACCACTGGATGCTATATTAACATAAGAATAAACTATTCTAGGTCATTTTGAATATTTCTAATTCCCTGAAGATTAAAAGAAAATGGGGTAGTTGGTATCAGAGATACACAAACTACAGTTATATAAAGTACAAGCACAGAGGGATGAAAAAATCTAATTTAGTACATATTTTAGATGCTGCTGGGGTCCCTCCATATCAAATTTACTGGGTCCTGGGTGCTGAGTGTGTTGGCTATTAAGAGTTCACAAATGCCCCTTGTTCAAGAAAATTACCCTCTGTTGATGACAGCCACATGGCTAGAAATATTCACCAACACCCAAGAAAACCTATATTTAATGACAGATCAATATGGGAGTACAAAAGTCTGGCTCCCCACCCCCATCTCATGGAGGGAAAACTTTGTGGTATGGTTAATGCTCTAAAGGCACCTACACCACCACCAGTGGATTAGGCCAAGGCAAACTTGTCCTAAGGTAACAACCTTGCTCTTTGTCCTTCACTGTCCTGCTTTCCTCATTCACTTATAGGTTCCTCCTAAGGGCATCTCCACCTAAATCAAATGCACCTGAATCCTTGCCTCAGGCTCTGCTTCTTAGAAACCAACCTAAGATACCAAGAGTCAGCAAAATTTCATAGAGGAGGTGACCTTTCATCTGAACCTTGTTACATAGGTGGGCATCTAGTATTCAATGGGTAGAAAAAGATATGAGCATTTCATGTAGATAGGACGAGTAAAGCAAAACACTGAGACATACTTGGGGACCATCGAGTGTCTTTGTGTGTCTAGAGTATAAGAAACTTGAAAAGCTAGGAATATATATAATCCTTACACATAAAAAAGACTTAAAACCAGTTAGGAGGCTAATGCAGTAGCCTTAGTTAGGGCTGAAAAGTAAGTGCCTGGACTTCAGCAATAATAGCCAGAATTCAACTCCCTAACAACATTTCAATAATCGACACCGAGTCTTGGGAAATTATGTAGATTAGGTAAAGATAGAGTAAATGTAGTTAAATATGTTTTCATATGACACAGAAAGAGACTGTAGGGTCAGACTTCAGTTTTAAAACATTCTAACCTGGAGCAAAACCACATTATTCATCACTGGAACTTAACCAAATGACTAGTCAAAAAGAGAAAGCACAAAATGAAAATAAGGAAGGAAAAGAACCTGCCAACTCAGCAAGACTTGACAGGTGTTCAAGAATTTAGGCTAATTAATTGACCACATGGTTGATGAATTAAGACAGTATCCTTGTTTGGAACAAAGTATACTTACTATCCAATTTACGGCGATTAGAGAAACAGGAAAGATGTAATTGAAGTTGAGATAAAAAGTAAGGAAAAGCACTAGGAAAAGGAAAAAAAATGAAAAAAATAATAAGCAAATAGAAGTACGACAATTTAGATAACCATACCACAATAGAATAATACATGGGTCTAAGACCTGGATGTCTGAAAGGTCTAGCAAAAATTATATGACCTTCAAGTCTTTTAAAGAGAACTATTTGAAAATGATGATGAAAGATAGAAGTTAATGGACTAAAGATATATTTACCACCCACCACACCCTAGGCAAATAGTCTCTGAAACAAGCCCTACCTTTAGAAGCTAAAAATATTCATATTTTCCAAGGAAAGCTTATTACCTTGATAACACAAATACCCTCTAACAGGCTTACCGAAATACTCTGATAATGGGCAGGGAAGAACATCCAGCCTAAAAAGCATAGGACAAAGTAAATCTGACTTCCTTTGAATGCCCTACAACTTTTTCAGCCTCTACATCTCAGCCAAATAATAACAATTCTACCATTTTAGTTTCCCCAAAGGTAAGATGGTGTAAGGAAAAATGTACCATCTTAAAACCTGGGGGCTCACTCTGTTTCCATTACTAACCAGCTATATAAACCTTTCAGGATCTCTGTTCTCCCACCTGTGAAACGCAAGGACTTCACAAGAGGTTAAATCCAACTCTAAAACGCTATTCTTCTACTTTGAAGTCTGCAGCAATCGTTATTAGACACTAAAATGACAAAGCAGAATGGCTCAGTTTATATCGCATAACAATCAGCTCTATTGATGGCTGTATCAACTAGTTTGACTTACAAGTATTTCATATAAAATCGTTTCTATTGCTACTGAGTAGCACTTCTTTCCCTCTGGATCTGACTTGACATTAGTCTCACTGATGATGGATCATTAGATTTTTTTTCCTGCAATTATTAAATGACCAGTTAACCCCAGTTATGTGATCTAGTGAAAAGAGCATGGCATTATGAAGCAGAAGCCCTGAAATCCAATTCTTGCCTTATTGCTGTTGGATGGCATGGACATTGGAAAGCTTATTTAACTCTGAATGCAAAGCAACTATAATTTATTTGACTTCCTTATAATATTATCAGTGTTAAATGACATATAAGACAAAGCCATTTGAAAGTGCTGTATGTTGGTAAACTTGAATCTTGAGCCACAAACTGAGATTTGTCGAAATGTAACTTTATTTCTACAACTGAATTTAATTTCTATTTTAAGCTTTCATTTTCTGGATGTGAAAAATTAACCTCAGTCAATTCAGGTCCTTTCCCATTTCTGCTGCATTTGTGCCTTTGGTCCCACAAGTGCTGTACAGCACCAAGGCATTGGGGTAGTCTTCATTGTCATTTGTCCCTGCTGACATCTGCCATGACTGCCCCTTTTCTGACCCCAACTGGTTTCTGGTTGTCAGTCTCTCCAGGTCACCACTGCATCCTCCTCCTCATAGTTGCAAAGCCATTCCAAGTCTGGCAAAACTTGAAAAGGAGAAAGAATAAAGCAATCAGAGAGGTAAAAAAAAAAAAACTAAAATAAAGATGTGTTATGGAAAAAAAAAATAGGAGAAAACACCTAGGGAAAATGGTGGTAAGAGGTTTTAAGTAACTCAGACAAGTCTAAGAGTAAAGGAAAAACAAAATGGAGCTACAGATAAATTTTGCAAGAACAGTTTCTGTTGAGTGGTAGATACACAATGCTAATTGCGGAGGTAGAGAATGAATACTAGGGGTGAATGTGACAATTTTGAAATATTTTTTTAAAAATATGATTGTAATTATCTTTGCTTTGAAATAGTATGAGAGTTATACTCAAAAGTTTTAATTTAGAATGTAATAATTTGGGTAAATGAAAGGAGATAACTCTTCCTATGGGTCAGCAAGACCTGACCACAAGAGTGACTAAAATTAAGAATTATCAAATGTTGTCTCCCTAAGTAAGATAAAATATTTAAGCCCATAATAATTAGGCCACCGCTTCTCTGAACTAGTCTTAGGAGTAAATAGCCAATGAAAATGAAATCCCTTCTTCTGCTGTAACAACCTGAGACAATGAGTGACCAGTAAGAAATGAAACAGGCACTAATGTTGTTGGATGAGGGAGGGGAGAAGATAAGTGGAATTGCTCTGGTTGCCACAACTGTCTACTTCGCATGATTCCATAAGGCCAAACTGATTGCTTTTAATTTTTTAATGAGTATCATGTATAACCAAGTCAACCACATTGGTGATCATTATCAGATCATTCAATGCCAGTCACATCCTTGTAGAATGCCCAGACTATGAGAATATTGCATGCTAAATCATTCTCCTACAGAGCTGTGAAATGGAGGGGGATATGAGCAAGTATCACCATGACTTTTTTTCCCTTCCATCTTGACCCACTAATCCCAATAAATTCACATGAAGTTTCAAACATTTATAATATAACACTGTATGTTAATTACACTTCAAAAAAAAAACAGTTTCAAACATTTAATGCTAAGAGTATTCAATTCAGTTGAACTATGGAGTAAGAAAAACTTTTGTAAGTTCATTTTTTCCCCTTAATTCTCCTGCCTAGCCCAGATAAGCCATCCAGAATAGGAGGGGGAAATCATATGCTTTAGCAACTTATGTCAAATTGGCTCAGTCATAGACTCACAGAATAAGTACAACTCGAATACGCTTACATATTATCTAGACCCACTGCATTATTTTCAGATGGGTACAATGAGGCTCAGGAGTATTGTGTGTCTTACTCAAGAATATCACAATGAGTAGAGTAGAGCCAGAAATAGAACCCAAATTTTCTAACATCAAGGCCAACAGTCAACAAATATTTACTGAGTGCTTAGTCTATGCTAGACAATGTGTTAGCCTCTGAGAATTAAAAGCTAAAAAATATTACCTGGGGTATGGGAAACAAATTGATAATTGGCACAATCACTTATGATGGCAACAAAAAATATGGACTAGATTAGAAGACTCAATATTGTTAAGATGTTGGTTCTCCCCTATTGGCTTATAAATTCATTATAATCCCAATCAAAACCTTAGCAGGATTTTTGGTAGATATTAACAAGCTGATTCTAAAATGCTTATGGAAAGGTAAAATACTAGAATAGTCACAAAAATTTTTTAAAAGAAGCATAAAGTTGAGAGATCCACACTACCTGATTTCAAGTCTTAATGTAAAGCTGTGACATTTGCAAAAGCATACATAGACAATAGAGCACAATGAACAGTCCATAGACCCTCAAAACTATGAACAATTGATTTTTGATCAATGCAAGGCAATTCCATGGTGAAAGAATAGCCTTGAACATATGGTGTTGAAGCAATTCAGTATTCACACATATAGAAGAAACTTTGATCCATACTTTGTATTATATAAAAAGTTATTTAAAATGGGTTGAAGACATACACATAACACTCAAAGCTCTAAAACTTTTAGAAGAAAATAGGATAAAATCATTGTGATCATGAAATACGCCAAGCATTCAAAGAGAAGACACCAAAAGTACAGTCAATAAATGAAAAAACTGATAAATTGGACTTCATCAAAATCAAAAGCTTTTGCTTTGTAGAAGATATTACTCAGAGAGTGAAAAGACAAACCATGGACTGAGAGAAAATATTTACAAAACAAATCTGATAAAGATCTTGTACCCAGAATATAAAAAAAAAAACTCTCAAAACTTAATAATAAGAAAACAGACAACCTAAAAAAAGTGGAAAACTATCTAATGCTGGAGAATATGCAGAGAAACTGCATTTCTGGTGGGATTGCAAAATGGCACCGCACTCTAGAAAATGGCTTGGCAGTTTCTTTTGAAACTAAATATAGTACCCAGCAATCCTGTTCCTGGACATTTCCCAGGAAAATAAAACTTATGTTCATACAAAACCCTATATATTAGAGTTCATAGCAGCTTTATTCATAGTAGCTAACAGCTGGAAATAACCCCAATGAGCTTCAGTGAGTGAGTGGATAAACAAACTGTACTACATCCACTCCACAGAATACCACTCAGTAATAAACATGAATGGACTATTGATACATGCAACCACTTTGGTGGAGCTCAAAGGAATTATGCTGAGTGAAAAAAGCCAATTTCAAAAGGTTACATACTGTATGATTCCATTTATATTACCTATTGATATATAAAACAACTTTGGTGGAACTCAAGAGAAGAATGCTGAGTGAAGAAAAAAAAAAAAAGCCTCTCTCTTTCCCACCAGGCTCTGAGGCTGGAAAATTAAGAAGTTTGTCTATGGAATCTGAACAACTCAGAGGAAAGACCAAGGATCTTGATATGATGGACTTTCCAATAAAATTCCAACCATGGATGCCTGGGTGACTCAGGTGGTTAAGCATCTGCCTTTGGCTCAGGTCATAATCCCAGGGTTCTGGGATCAAGCCCCACATCGGGCTCCCTACTTGGTGGGGAGCCTGCTTCTCCCTCTGCCTGCAGCTAACCCTTCTTGTGCTCACTCACTCTCTCTCTCTGACAAATAGATAAATAAAATCTTTAAAAAAAAAAAGTCCAACCTAATCATCCTCTATTGTAGTTCACAGTTGACACCCTCTACAAAAGTTCTCAGAGCTTCTAAATCAGCTTTTGTGTCCCTCACTCTTAAAGAAGAGCTTGCAAACAAGGATTGCCAGCCATCGAAAAAAGGTTCTAATTCAAAAGATAAGGACTAAAACAAATAGGAAACAAATTGGAGGAAAACAAGGCAGTTGGGTGAAGAAACTTCTCACATAAGCACATACCAATATACTCAGAGAAATAATGGAATACATTGCACTCATGGAATAAGAACAGGATGCTATTAAAAAAAAAAAAAAAGGACCATTCCAGGAATAAGAAAGAAGGCATAGAGATGTAAAACATGACAGCAGAAATAAGGAAGTCAAGAGAATGTCAGGGATATTTAATATATGAGAGAGAGAGAGAAAGAGAGAGAGAAATGAAGAAAAAGAAAATAGGGGAGAAAAGAGAAGAAATTAAAGGATCAATCCATCTAACAGGTCCAGAAAAAAAAGTTTAGAGAGAATGGAGAACAGGAAACCATCAATGAAATAATTAAAGAAGATAAAAATATCTTTACTACAGCAATTCCATAAAATACTCTCCAAGGAAAAAACTCCTATGGCAAGTATTTGTGTGAAATAAACACATCACAAATAACCACAAGATGTCTTTTGAGTGTATTGAAACTGACAAAACCTCCTTTATTATTTCTTGAAAGTGCACTGCCATTGTCATCAACATTGGGTCAGAAGGACAGGGAGATTCACAACTTCTTTCTTTTCCTCATCAATATTTTACTTTGATTTCATTTTTTGTTGGGGGATTTAACCACAATTTAGTTTAAAAGAACTGAACAAGTTGTAGCAGTGAAATCCAACGATTGATCGTGGCATTTTATTTTACAGCAAAGATCTATATTTAAGGAAGAAAAAGAACTACCCAGCTTTCACCTTGAGAATATACATTAGGCTGCCTATAGCTCTGGATGTCTTTTTTGGTTTTGATATTCAGAACTCTTACATAACTCTGAGGGTACTGTTGGCAGTTCTCTGCTATTCTGAAGTGACTACATGGGGACAACTGTGGGTAGGTGCCATTTCAGCACTTCTCCTTCCCCTCCCCCCTCCTCCCAGTTCAGATGGTCTCATCAAAGGAGATAGGGCCATTTTCTTGATGCAGGGATGTGAGTTAGCATAAGAGGCCAGGGTCTCAGTAAGGCAGATCTTGAAAATGCCTTCATTTTATCATTACGATAACATTTAAATCTGATTTTTTGGAACAAATTGTTCATATGCAGCCTAGAGTCTGTTCTGTCTTATGCCCTGAATTACTTTTCTTCAACGAACATACATGCACAGTTCCTTACTGTTTGAAGAGGCAATGTTGTACAAAGAGCAAAACCCAAGAAAAACAGTTAAACTGACAGTGGCTTTAGAGTTTAATGCAACAAATTCATGTCACTCTCCCTCTTCAAAATCCTTTGTTTTTAATTTTCCTTTGCTTTTTCATCAATCTACTTCCTATCTCTCAGTCTTTCTCCAAAGTACAACTTCTTTTGGACTGTTTCTTTTAGATAATAATATATAAATGTAATAAATATTTATCCTACAAAATGTACTGATTTTCTATTATAGCTCACATACTGTGCTAGGAATTCAAATTGGAAGTGTTAACCAAAAAAGTAATCTTTGTGAGGTTTAGAATGTAATGTAGATTAAAATCTGATATTCCTCAGGTGCCTGGGTGGCTCAGTCAGTTAAGCATCTGACTCTTGATCTCAGCTCGGGTCATGATATCAGGGTATCAGGGTTGTGAGATTGAGCCCTATGGCAGGCCCTGCACTGGGTGTGGAGCCTGCTTAAGATTCATTCTCACCCTTTCCCTCTGCCCTTCCCACCCTGCTCCCACACATGTTCTCTCTCTCTCAAAAAAAAAAAAAAAATCTTGATATTTCTGCATTATTGCTAAATCTTCCTCCATTTGTCCCTCCATCACTTTCCTCCGCATACATACATATTCATTGCCCATCATCCTCTCCTGTCACATGTACATGGGACATAGACCAATATCATTTTAATTGATAGATTCAGGAATCAGTAATGCAGAAGCTGTCAAAATGCTAAAAATAGGTGTAAAAAGCTCCCCATTTACAGTCAACAACAACGAAAAAAAATAAAAGATTTAAGATCATGAAACCAATCAGTTTATTTTAAGCACCCGAGTTGGCTATCAGATTAGGTATGACTAGAATTAGTAAAAAGGTATGCCAAACACCTGTTCAAACTCCTTAGCACCTGCGTTTCCCCAGGCCCTACCAGTTAGGGGATGACAGAGAATCACATTTATAGAAACACAGTAGTTTCTAATTCTTCCCTTGTCTATTATTGAAT
This sequence comes from Ursus americanus, assembly GCF_024610735.1. NCBI lineage: Eukaryota > Metazoa > Chordata > Mammalia > Carnivora > Ursidae > Ursus > Ursus americanus. The sequence continues at coordinate 23,800,626 of NC_142146.1, read as the reverse complement.
ATCTTCCAGATCCTCTTAAAAGCCTCCCCCAAGAATTCCTGCATGTCCCCTAGAGATGCCCCACTGGTATTGAAAAGCAAGGCCTCCCAGCTACCAACTTCCTCTTTTGCTCTGGCTTTAGCTCTGGCTCTGTGTGGCACTATCAGCAAGTCTCCAATCTCTGTGAAGCCTGGTGAATGTGCAATTTCACTGATGCTGCCTCTGATGACATTTTTTATCAATGTCGCCTGAAGTCATGCTGTGCTCATGTTGTGCTTTGCTGGAGCTGCCAAATTTCCAATATGGCTGGTGCCCTCCCCTGCTGATTGCCCAGTGTCCTCAATGGGGCAGCTGCATTCTGTATTCTCTGCTGTAGTGGATAAAACAGACAGCCTCACCTTTGTTACTCACAACTAAATATACCTAGTTGGTAGTTCAGAATGACACAACACAAACACGAGACAAATAAGAAATAAGGCACTGGTTTATTTGTATGGGATTATTCGAAATGCTGCCACTGGAAAGCATAGTTAGGAAGGCAAGACAGAGATTCCTGCCTCCCATTCTAAACCTAGATCTTAGAGCCTGCAAGCTCACACGTGCACACAAACCTGACTCCATATCACTTACACAAACAGTCCTACTGTATACACCCAGTTACACACAGAACAGATAGAGCTTGGAGAATGAGAAGGGAAGCCAACCACAATACTGCTTCATGGAAGCCTTGCCCCAAAGACATAGCATAAAATAAACTGAGAATGTATGTGTGTATAGGACATCAAGACATTCATTTTAGGTAATTTGACTTGCCAATCTTCCTCTTACCTTGTGGGTTCTTCTGTTCTGGAGGATTCTTCACTCAGCACAGGCTGCTGAGATATAGCTTCTTGTGTTCTGATATGCTTCCATGAGAATTAAGGAGGCAGCAAGGAGCTGTGCACCACCTTTCTGTGCACCACCCGGTATCCTTATCTCATGTGTACCTTTTCCACTGCTTGCTAAATGAGACCATTGTAAAGCAAAATCATTGTAACTGTGGACTAATTAAGGAAATCATCCCTGATAGTCCTAAATCAAGACCACCTTTTGTGTCTGGTCTAGTTCATAGCACCTTCTTCAGAATATGAGCTGTGGGCTCTTCCCAGGCTAAGTGCATGGAGACAAAAAGGCCAGAAAGTAAAATCTTGGAAAAGGTATCACATGTAAGCATCCTGCTCACTAGTAGATATGTCCCAGTGAGCAAATTCTCCACATAGGATCATCTCCTCCACCTCCCCTAATGTTGCACTCCCTAAGGGGTGTGAGGAACAAAAGTTCATTCAACCCTCAAGCCCATCATATACTGAGACAAGAACTTGAGGAAAGAGGTAGAAATGTTTCTTCCTACAGGTTTAAGAAGAGTGAATACCTATGCCTTCCATATTACTTAGAATTTTGGAGAAAGACTTTCAGTTGCATTGGTAATCCACTCCTTCCCCTCTGTTTGCTTCCCTTTCTCTTTTCCTCTCCCTCCACACTAAAAGTTAAGCCAATCCATCTAGGCAGTAACCAAGGATGATCTGCCGATGGTGTTTAAAATCACCCCGAACTCACCTCCTCAGAACATACCAAATTACACCTATTTATAGAACAATTTCTCCTGAAGAACTGAGGGCAGACTGAACAGCTTCTGCACAACAAAAGATAGAATAGCAAAAGAGAACAGCAAGAGAGCTGGAGACATGGTAACAAAGACATTGGGGTCCCAATGATGCTGTTAACTGCAGTGGGAAGGAATAGTACTGAGAACCGGGAACAGATTTCTCTGTCCTTGTGCACAGAAAAAAAGCCAAGGTTAAAAAAGCAATGAGGATATAAAAGAGTCAGCCCTAGAACTTCACCAAATGGAAAGCTATATGGGTGGGAGGGGTTGACAGACAGGGTCTACACTCCCCCTCCCCCTTGAAAGCACAGACAGGTACACAGTCTGGGTGTCCTAACTGGCATGTCACCTCAGTGAACCCAGGCACCTAGCCCACACCAGCCCCAGCCATCCCACCAAGGCAGCCACAGGGTGGTGCACACTGGTTAGAGCTCACTACAGTTCCAACCTTCATGCCAAGATGACAGAGGCACAAAGCAGCCTGGAACACTCCAGGCCCGTACCACTTTGGCTTCAGTCAGCATGCTAGGGTGCCCTCAGTGCAGAGCAATCTGGGCTGATTTCTGTTTCAGATCCAGCCACCCTGCCAGGGTGCCTCCTGTGCAGAGCACCCTAGAACACTCCCACCTACACTGGCCTTATCTCTATTCACCTGGCCAGGACACTTTCTGCATTGAGAACCCTGGGACACTCTGGCTTACACCAAATCCAGCTTCAGCCCAAGACCACAACTGGCCTGCAGACACTTTAGCTTTAGCTGTCCTGCCAGGGCACCCCATGCACAGAGTGCCCCAGGACCTCCTAGCTTATACTGTGCCTCAGCTTCAGCCACCTCTCCAGGGAACCTTCTGTACAGAGAGTCCTGGAACACCCCAGTTTACATACACTTCAGCTTCAGCTATCCTGTCAAGGTGCCCTCTGTGCATAGAGCCCTGGGTCTTTCTGGCTTGCACACACTTTAGTTTCAGCTGTCCTGCCAGGGCACCCTTTGCACAGAGAGCCCAGGCACCTCCTGGCCCACACCAGCCACAGCTCTGGCTGCCCTGCCAGGGCATGTTCTCTATATAGAACTTTGGGACACCCTGGCTTGCACCCACTTTAGCCTTAGCCACCTGCCAGGGTGCCCACTCTGTGGAAAGCTCTGGGACTCCCAGCCTGCACCACCCACAGCTCTAGCCAGCCAGTGAAAGTCACCAAGCAAATACAATCAAGCATCTGCATAGTAGATGACCACATACAAGATCATTCTTTCAAGTTTAGGAGAAGTAGTTGTTTCATCTAAACCATAGAAGCAAACACAGAAAGTCAAGCAAAATGGGGAGACAAGGGAATATGCTCCAAAAGAAAGAACAAGACAAAACCTCAGAAAAAGAACTAAGTGAAACCGAGATGAGCAATATGCCTGATAAAGAATTTAGAGTAATGGCAACACTGTATTTTAACTATATTGGAATTAAAGTAAAATAAAGTAAAATTTAAAAATTAAATTAAATTTTAAAAATTTAAAGTAATGATTGTAAAGATACTGGGCTGGAAAGAAGATTGGAATACTCAGTGAGACCTTCAGTAAAGAAATGGAAAATATTAAAAAGAACTAATCAGAATTTAAGAATACAATAACTGAAATAAAAAATATACTAGAGGGAATCAACAGTACATTCATGGATGAAGAATAACATATCAGCAATCTGGAAAACAGGGTAACAAAAAAAGCAAAAAGAGATGAATTTTTTAAATGAGGATAGGTTAAGGGATATCTTGGACAATACCAAGTGAACATTAACCTTGAAGGGGTCCCAGAAAAAGAAGAGAGAAAATGGGGCAGAGAACTTATTTAAATAAATAACAGCTGGAAACTTCCCTAAACTGGGGAAGGAAATAGACATCCAGGACCAGGAAACACAGAGAGTTCCAAACAAGATGAATCCAAGGAGGTCCGCACCAAAATACACAATAATTAGAATGTCAAAGGTTAAAGATAGAAAATTTTAAAAGCAGCAAGAGAGAAATGAAAAGTCTCATACAAGGGAAACCCTATAAGGCTATCAGCTGATTTTTCAGCAGAAACTTTGTAGGCCAGTAAAGAGTGGCATGATATATTCAAAGTGCTGAAAGGAAAACACCCACAATCAAGAATACTCTACCTGGCAAAGTTATCATTCAGAATTGAAGGTAGGATAAAGAGTTTCCCCAACAAAAGTTAAAGGAGTGTATCACCACTAAGCCAGCCTTACATGTTAAAGGGACTTCTTTAAGTTGAAAAGAAATGGCCATAATAGGGGCGCCTGGGTGGCACAGCGGTTAAGCGTCTGCCTTCGGCTCAGGGCGTGATCCCGGCGTTCCGGGATCGAGCCCCACATCAGGCTCCTCTGCTATGAGCCTGCTTCTTCCTCTCCCACTCCCCCTGCTTGTGTTCCCTCTCTTGCTGGCTGTCTCTATCTCTGTCAAATAAATAAATAAAATCTTAAAAAAAAAAAAAAGAAAGAAATGGCCATAATAAGACATAAGAAAAATTATGAATAAGAAAATGTAATGTATTATAGCATATACATATGATGTGGAGGAGGGAGTAAAGAAAAGTTGGTGGGTTTTTTGGGGGGTTTTGTTTGTTTTGTTTCATTTTGTTTTGTTTCAGAATGTGGTTGAACTTAAGTGACCATCAACTTTATATAGACTGCTATGTTCTTGGAATGTTATATATGAACCTCATGGTAACCACAAACCCAAAACCTGTAATAGATACACAAAAAATAAAGAGAAAGAAAGCCAAATATAACACTACAGAAACTTATCAATCACTAAGATTGATCAATCCCAATGCTTGGGAGCTGTTATTGTACCAACGTACACATTTTACATTTTCAGGAAGATTCTTTCCCAAAAAGTCTCCTAACATTCATAGAAACAGACTCCTGGTAAGCCCTCCCCTCCAGTCTTGAAGGAAGGCCTCAACAAACCTTAATCTAGAGTATTCACAAACTTGGCTCTGAAGCAAAATCAAGATTCATCATAAACTAGCTCCTGCAGATGTTTGTAGTTACTTATATTTACCTTTTTGTCCAGTTTACCAAAATATTTACGTTGTTCTAGACATGTGTATGACCTCTATAACTGTCAAAAAGTTGTCTGCCACAAAACAAATAACCAAAGCTTGTGGGTCAAAGACTTCATGGAAGTATAAACTTGCTGTAGTATATGCAACCCCTTGTTCTTTTTTGCTAGGAAATTAACTCTGGTTATTTTCAGAGTTTATATAACCATCAGCTAGGGAAATACCCTTTTGGGTCTAGGCCTAAATTCTGGACTGCTACTATAAAAAATATTTCAGTTGTTTTTACTTTTATGATGTAATTAGTAAAACTTAGTGAAAACTTGGATGTGTTGCCTTTGGATTGAATTATTTGCATATTGTCTTCAATGTTTCTGTAATTATTGTACTTTTATATTTCTCAAATTACAAGGTCTTAATTGCACTTACCAAAGTAAGATCAAAAACAGCAAGCATTTTGATTAGCATTTTTTGCAAAGGAGTAGAAAAACCCCTAGAAGTAAAGAACTTTTCCTAATTTGCTCAAGATAAGGTAGATTGAGTTTTAGAATAAAATAGGAAAATGAAGTTCTAAAGAAACATCATGTAGAAGGAACCAGCCCAGTACTTTGCAAAGAAATACTACCATTGAGTTTAAATAGAAAACTGAGAAAATTAATTATATTAAATGATCTTGGATCAGATGATCTTTGTGGTATACTGCATCATTAGCCTCAATTCTTCACGTCCACCCCTGTGTATCAATACCTTTTGCTGTCTAACTCTGCAGTTACTCACACTAAAAAATATGACTTGCTTTGGCCAATAGAAGAATGAGATGGAAGTGAAATCAGGCCAGTTCCAGCCTACGCCTTAAAGTGTCCTGAGTGATTCTGCTTGCATTCTTGTGTTTCTGGCATCATTGTGAGAAGTTCATGTCTGGGCTTGACCACTAGCCCCAAGAGAAGGTGAACATGTGGTGCAGAGACACCCTGCCAAGCTGTTCCAATCAACCAGCCTTGATCAACTGATCCCCCAGCCAACCCACAGATACTTGAATGAGTCCAGACAACATCAACAAAGCTGGCCAGACAACCCCAGTCTAGATCAATCAACTCCCAGCTGACTTGTAGGTATATGAAGAAAAATAATGTTCGTTGTGGTAGGCTACTGATATTTTGTGGCTGTTTGTTATTTAACAATAGTTAACCAACACAGTCTAGTAAATGGATTACATAAGCCATAAAAATATTAACTTAAATTCCATTTAGAAATTTGTTCCTTTGGAAAAGCTAAGGTCTAACTCTTCTTGAAATCAAAGTTTCCAGATAGAAGCAAAACATTGGACTTCCAAACCAAGATATGATGCAATGATCAGACATATTTTTTACTACATATTTTAAAGGCAAGTGAGATGTGAAGACGCACATACACACACAACACACACACACAAACACACACACACACACACACACACACACACACACACAGTCTAAGTGACTAGACAGAAATGAGGAGAAATAGAAATCAAGATGACAACCCATTGATCCAATGGTGGAACTCTAAGCAATACACATCACCAATTTAACAGATTTTTAACTTATCAATGGCCAGGTACCATTCCACAAATTTTCAAAGGAAGACTTTGTCTCACCTCACCAACCATTCCACAGCACTCCTATTTAAGAAGAGACCACCCACGTCCATATTGTGTAATCTAATTAAACTTTCTAGGAGGGAAAAATATAGTGATAGCAACTAAATAAGTACGATCTTAGTGTGGTCACTACTTAAGCAAAGATTCAGTATGAGAAAGATAAGTCCACATCTATATTCTTTGCTTTCAAACTATCTCTATAAGCCAGTCATTAGCATTAATCAGTAAGCACTTCTCAGGCTCTTAAAATCTCATGAGAGGACAGAGCTTCATTAATGCTAATTTCTATTTCTTTTCTTGTTCTTGTCTAGGTTGAAATGAAATTCCACAGGTCTCATGCTAACAAATAATGTAAAAATGTTGATTTAAATTAAATCAAATTATTGCTCTTTTAGCTGCTAACAAGATATCTTCAATCAATTATTGGGTGTCAAAAAGGTGGTATTTCCTTGCTTTGTTTTAAATTAATTATTGTAGACTCAGATCTCTGTGGGTTAAGAAATTAAATCTTTATGGATATCAAATACGTTTAGAAGAATAAAAAACAAAAAATCTATTTTTGCATCCCAAGTACCTTAGAATTTTGTATTTAAATTCATTAAAAGTAATCAGAAATGTTCTAAATTCTGTAGTTGTGAACATTCACTGAATCTTTAAGAGTTAGAATTACAACAGTCTTACTCATTGGAGATGATATGAAGATATGTGTAAAATTTAATATAAACCTGTGAAAGCCCCTTTTGCCCTTAAAAATCTGGTTTTTAATCATTCATTCAAAAATACTTATTGAGCACTGTATAAGTCAGGGCCTCAGCAAGAAATAGATGGCATACTCAAATTAGGATGTTTTTAGTAAGGACACATTATAAAAATGTGGGCAGGGTGCAGGGAAACCACAAGGAGCAGTGTGGAGTAATGCTGGACTCAAAACATCCTAAATACACGGGTACAAAGGGAAGGTAGCATTATTGGAAGTCATAAGGAGGGAGACTGGTAATAGAGGACTACCTTAAGAGAAGCAGTGACTTCAGGGAACACAGCTAACTTGAGGTCACCCCATAGGGTGGGAGCCAGAAGCCATGGCAATAAATATTCTCTTCCTCCCTCCCACTGCTCTCCTCCTGGGGAACTGGGAATCCAGCAGTGAACAAAGGGGACAAAAATGGGTGCTATCATGGATGTGACATGCTAGCCAAGGGAGACATAGGAAAGCATCCTAAGTGCCGTGGAGAAAAATAAAGCTAAGTAGAGTCACAGAGAAAGCTAGTAGTAGAGTAGAAGAACTGAAATTTAAACAGGATAGTCAAGGAAGACCTTGTTGAAACAAGTGGTATTGGAACAAAGGCAAAAAAGGGGTGAAGGAGCGAAACATAGATTTCTAGGGAAGAACCTTAAAGGCAGAGAGAGAAGAAAGCACTTAGGGGATTGCCTGGCCTATTTGAGAAACATCCAGGAGGCTAGTGTGACCAGAGCAGAGCAAAACAAGGGGAAAGAGTTGGAGCAAAGGGCAGAGTGTAAAGGACAGGTGATTAGGTAGGGCCTTGTAGGCCACTGTGAAGACTTTTTACTGAAGCCTTTTTACTGAAAAATAAGGAGCAGTTAAAGGGTTCTCAATTGAGAAATGGTGTGATCAGGTTTCAAATTTATCAGTATCACTCTGGCTCCTGGATGGAGAATAGACTGAAGATGGTAGGGTTGGAGGCAGAAAGGCTTGTTAGGCATTTACTGCAAAAATCCAGGCAAGAGATGATGGTGATTGAGAAAAGGGTGGTAGTAGTGGAAGTGGTGAAAAGTGAACTTCATTCATTTATGAATAATATAGGGGTTTATAAGGGCAAGCTTAGGCATCAAATCCCTGGATTTATGTCTATCACTTAGCTGTGTGGCTAGGGCAAGTCACTTAACCTCTCTCTGTGCTTCATTTTCTTCATCTGAAAATTGGATATAATAATAGTACCTAACTTGTAGGGTTGTTTCCAGATTTAAATGATATAATGCATCTAACTGGCTTAGTAAAATATCTGGTACATAAAAAGCCCTCATAAATATTATTACTGTTATCTGCATTTGAAAAACACCCTGAGATGCTTTTTTAAAGTTAGCTCTCCTCACTAAAATGATGGAAGACCCTTTCATGCAGGATGGAAGAAGTCTGCAGGATGTCACTAATGGTGAATTTTCAGGCATTTTTGTAAATCCCTAGTGGTTTCCTTGCCTATCCCTGATTTCTCTAGGCAATGAGGAACACACTCCTTTGCCTAGCAGGCCCATGCCACCTTGCATACCTCTGACTAGAAGACAGTTCCTAGTTAGTTTGAATTGGAATCTGTTTCTCATTGTCCACCTGCTGGTTCTAGACCTCTTTTGGGGGATTTACAGCTCAACTCCTCTTTCATGTGGCAACACTTTTAGTATCTGAAGAAAGTGACTAGACCCTTCTTCTCGCCTCCTCCAAACAGTTTTTAGACATCAAGGATTTTTTGTTTTGTTTTTAACCAGTCTTTTAGAACAAAGCTCAACGGAAGGGGTAAGCGGTTAATGAAGAGCTCTGTGTCTGGAATCATGAAAGCTCACACTTTACGCTAACTCATTTAACATTCCATTGCATACACTTTTTCCATTCCATTCTCAACTACAGTCAATGGAAGGCTAAAAGCTCACCTTTTTCAGATTCCAGTGGCTAGAGGGAACCATGTTGGTTCAGTGTTGACCAATGATACGTAGGTGGAAGTATGTTACCTAATGCTTCATCCTTCTGCATGTATGAATTTCCTTTCACTTTCCTTCATGTTAATTGTGAGTGCTGGACTAAATGCTCTCTAAATCTCATTCAGGCACTAACATTCCACATTTGGGTTTTCTTTTTTTAAGATTTTTTTTTTTTCCTTTAGAGAGACAGAAAGAGAGAGTGGGGGGAGGGGCAGAGGGAGATGGAGAGAGAGTCACAAACAGACTCAGCACCAAGCATGGAGCCCCACACAGGGTTTGATCCCACAACCCTAAATCATGACCCAAGCAGAAACCAAGAGTCGGATGCTCAACCAACTGTGCCACCCACGTGCCTCCCACACTTGGGATTTTCTCATCAAAGTATCTGTTCCAATTAATCTGTTTAATCCAGGTCAAATAACACCTGAAAACTAGATTCACTCTTGATTTATCTTCTCTCATTTATATAGCTTTATTGGATCAAGCCTAGTGTCTTGTGCATAGAAAACACCTAATAGATGATTGCTGAATTTAATATAGTCAGAAAGATTATAATAGGATACCATTATTAATCTATTTTACCTACCCACTGGATTACCCTTCTCTGATCTACAGCAACTTGGTAAACAAAATAACACGTACAAACAAATACATCAGACATCAGTTTTTTAGGATTTTCACACTGGTTACCTCATTATATTGTCATGGATTCCTTTCCTAACATTTTTTTTTTTTGCTAATAAATAAGTGTATTTTAATTATAGGAAGCTGAGAGAGAAGAGAAACATAATTTCAATATGTTTGCATTCACTGTGCTTTACTCTGTGTATTATAACTTTGAGATTATTCTGGAAGAGTATTGCATTCTTTTCATTTCACATAAGGATATCCCATCTCTTTAAATAGTTTTTTAACATGATAAGCAATCATTAGTGATTTTTTCCTGGAAAAGTTATTTTTTCTCAGAGCATGGTATTTGATAAATAATTATAGATCCAGAAAGTTAAGCACAGAAAAATTATAATTATCTGAGGTTATATAGTAAGTTAATATTTAAGATTACTCTCTCCTTCTAATGTAATCTTTTCCTTTGAAATATGAAGGTATCCCCCAAAATGTTGATGTTGGTGATCAATAGTTGTGACAAATATCAAAGAAAAATCAACTGGTCATATAGAATACCCAAAGAAATTACAAAGAAGACACATAGATAAGAAGTAAAAGTGTGAATATAAATAGATGAATTAATGGACAGATGGATGGGTAGATGGATGGATGGATTGATGGATGGATGGGTATATGGATGAATTCAATGAATAAACAGATGAATGGATAGATGGATGGAGATTGGTTGGATGGATGGATAGATGGATGGATGGTTGGAGATGAATGCATTCTATGAATCTGAGTTGAACTGCTTTTTCATTAGAGTAAATGGTCAAAGTCCACATTAGAGAACAGTATCTGGAAAAAGATTGAAAATTTAACATTTCCTTTATGCCTCAGAGCTAAAATAGGGAGCCTGATATCATCTCACCAGAAAATGAAAACCTGTGAATCACTCCTGACAGGAATGGATCTTTTTCCAAATTCAAAGTTGTCCCAGCTGCATTCCAGCAGCACATCTCATGCTATTGCAGAAACACTGTAAACAATACAAAAAGCCACTGTGGAGCTTTGTGCAGTACAAGTCAGTACCCATAATGACAACATGCCATTAGCATCTAACACATCCAATTTTCCTACATAATGATAAATAATGATATGTGTTAGTTCTAATCCTAACTAATTCTAGGTTACCTTAATTCTGGAGAAAGTATTTAGGTACAAATGAAATCAATTACAATATCTGAAACATAGAAAGCCATATATTGGAATAAACTCTTCAATATTACCAAAGAAAGAGGTATTGAGGAAAGGAACCAAGGAGCATGCATGTTCCTGGTCCACCTGGAGGAAGGAAGCACAGTTCTCTAGAGTACTCTCAGCATCATATTCATGACCTGCTACACTAGCTTCTGGTGCCAATAAGGCACACTCTCACTTAAACTCTCTCATTTCACTCCTAAATATTTAAGTGTGCAAGTTTCATTTATGGATGCTCCTTTTAAAAATTATAATACTATGTCAATGTAAGAAAAATTATTAATTTTTTAATATTATTGAATATCGAACCACTACTTGGATTCCTTTTTGTCTCTCTCTGTGTCTTTCTCCTCTTCATTTTCACTGTGTGTGTTCAAACGAGGATCGAAGAGTGTTATTATTCCAACGGGTCAACAGTAGGTTGCTGTGTCCTTCGTTCAGTCTCTTTCCATCTCTTTTTCATGCTTTCACTCTCCCTGCAATTTATTTTTTATAGAAACTAGGTTGTTTATCTGGCAGAGTTCCTATCAGCATTTTACTGGTCATTACCCATGTTGTCATATAATATGTTCTTATGCCACTTATATTACTAAGTTTCCCATAGATCTAGAGACCTGATCAGATTCAGACTTGATTCTTTTTTTTTTTTTTAAGATTTTATTTATTTATTCGACAGAGATAGAGACAGCCAGCGAGAGAGGGAACACAAGCAGGGGGAGTGGGAAAGGAAGAAGCAGGCTCATAGCAGAAGAGCCTGATGTGGGGCTCGATCCCATAACGCCGGGATCACGCCCTGAGCCAAAGGCAGACGCTTAACCGTTGTGCCACCCAGGCGCCCCGATTCTTTTTTTTTTAAATCTTCTCCTTTTAATATCTGAGGGAAGTATCTGAGCTTCACATGCCACATTACCAGAGAACAATTTTTGCTTATTTTTAATGTCTGTTCCACCTCTAAATTTTCCAAGAGACCATGGAAAGGACAGACGTACTCTAGCTGCCAACCCCTCATCTCCCGCTATGAGGAAGGACTATCTGTCCTAAACTCTGAGCCATCTCTAATAACTTCAGGTTAACAGCTGGCCACACCTATGCCAACCTCAACCTCTCAAAGTCTTAGAGCTGAGATTAGATTTCCATTTCAGAATCTCTCTTCCCATTGTGTATTTTGTTCCACCAAAGTCTTCAGTAAAAATCCTCTCAATCCATTCTATAAATTATCATAAAAGGAATGGTCTTGGCCTTGAGCCTTTGGCTTGTAGAGGTTCTATGATTTTAGAACTTGTGACCTCCTCCATCTTTGAACTGTTACAAGGAAGACCTACTGTCCTTATAAATACATATCTGAGAAGAAACACTACATTCTTCTTAAAACAAAGAACATTTTCTGGCAAATGATTTGCTGTCTTCATCTACATAGTGAAATAATGGGCAACTCTATTTGATAAGCCTAGCCTCCAAGATACAGGATATAATATAAGTATAGTCTTCTGGTTCCACAGAATTTCATAAAAGGGGTCACAGTAAGTCTAGAAAAAACTTTCACAATGGTTACCTGATATAATCCTTCATGGAAAATTATGACTTTGCCCCACCATCCTCATTCTTAATGTTGGAAAACCAAGGCTCAGTAAGTCGCCAAGGGTCATTAAAAAAAAATTGCTTTACATTACAATGTATGGTATTTAATCAATATTTAAATTAACAATGGTTGTCCAAAGTCAGACAATGACATAAAAAAGAACCATATTTAAAAAATCTGCACAGGTCTGGTTAAAAGCAGTATGCATTCTAAAACTGGTTCAGCAGTCTTTTAGAAACAAGGAAAGGAAAAAAGAGAAAGAAAAACTCTGCATACTTCTTAGGGCCCAGGAGATTGGCAGTGCACCCTGGGGGGTAATCTTCTGTTACTGATGGAGATGCAAAGTGTTGGTATGGCAGAGGCAAGACTCAGCTTGGCATTGTTCTGTATTTTTGGCTGCAAAGCCATAAAATTTTCCTTGCTAAACTGTTTATCTATCCTTGCCCCATTCTCTCATTTGATGTCATCAGTGCTTTTGTGTAAACATCTTTCTTTTTTCTAAACATCTGTCTTTTTTCTATTCAGCACTGTTACCTTTAATATCAGAATTTATGTGATATTTAGGATTTAGTTAAATACCCAGGTTTTCTATAACAAACTGAAAAGGAATTTCATTTGCTTATCTCTATAACCTTTCCTGCTTGGTACCCAACACTGAAGAGACTGTTTATTCCATCCTCTAGTCCTCAGGTATCTTCTGACTTGTTCAAACCTAAACAATAGGGAGAAGCGTGAGTCAGAATCTCATTTCATGCCATGTTCAGATGATTGGAACCATTGCCAGTTTTTTTTTTTTTTTTTTAGCAGATATTCCATAAAAGGGCCCAGTCCATAGAGGCAAGATAGGATTCTGTTGTACCCATCTTTCCACACTCATCTTTTTCAAGTCAATTTATTCCCTCCATCCATTCACTCATTTATTCACACATTCATCCATTCACTCATTCAACCACTCATCCACCTATCCATTCACTTAACTACTCGTTCATTCATTCATTCATTCATTCAAGAAGAATCTAAGTCCCCGCTCTATGTCAGGCACCACCGTTGAATAACTCCCTCTATTCTCCATCCTATCCTGTCCCTTCCTATCTTCTTTATTTTTTCTTGCTCTACTCAAATTTCTGGATCCACCTCAAAGTTTTCATACTTCTTTTTTATCACCTCCAGGGCACCTCTTGATTCCTATCAATATTCTTTGATTCTTTCAATACATATTTGTTGATTAATAAGAAAAGTTTAGAGAAGAAGAAATAGTAAATCATGGGGAGTAAACAAGCTAGAAGAAAGATTAGGAGGGGTTTAGAATATGAGGTGGCCAGATGATTACCTAATCTGACAAGATTTCTAGTAATATACATTATATACCACTTGAAGTAGTAGTATATAATTTAGGCTCTATAAAACATGACAGTTAGAAGAAAGGAAATCAATTTATTTATAAGATGAGCAGCTCTCCCAAAAAAGACGTGATGTGATGAGCACTGGGTGTTATATACAACTGATCAATTGTTGAACACTACATCTGAAACAAATGTACTATATGTTGGCTAACTGAATTAAAATTAAAATTAAATTAAATTAAAATATGGAGATTAAACCACAACAACAACAAAAAAAATGAGTAGCTCTCCTAAGGTTAAGTTGTTGGTGGCAATTTTATTTTCTAAATAGATGTGTACTTCAAATCACGAAAGTCAGCAGCTTGCAATAACTTCTTGAATTAGGCCTAGTGATATAGTTTTGTTAAAACAGTCCACCTGAATCATGGTCCCACCAGGACACACTAGGTGGTATATACAGGTTTGGGAATGAAATAGACCCGAGTTCAAGCCCAAATTCTAATATTTTCTACCTGTGTGGCCTTGGGCAACTTATTAACCTATCTGAACCTTTGTTTCTTCATTTATACAATAAGAATAATAATACTTATCTTTATGGAGTTTTGAAAATTAAATGGTATATATGATAAAATTTTTAGCCCTGCCCCTAAGCATTTAGTAAATGTTTAATTATAGTAGCTATTAGTACCATCGCATGGATTTCATCATTCTCACAAGCAAACTTAGTCAATTCTTGGTTTGTTTCATACATGTCTACTTCTGCTTCTGCTCTTTAAATAGGAGTGGTCAACACCAATATTAAAATATGTAGTAGCTTCAGTTTTCAAAGAAGAATATGTAATTTACCTAATATTTTCCATCTTCAAAAGAAATTCCAAACTGCCTACTGTATTGACAATGAGTGTTTAAACTAACATGAACTACTTCTGGGAAAGCCTCTGGACTTCATTTATTAAATCAATCATTTCCTCGGATTGGCTTTACTGCATAATGGGCAATAACCCTGAGCAAATCAATCTTTTATGTCCTAACTTAACAAAACTTTTAATGTACAGGTTTTGGCCAGAATATAATAAAATGTGAATCAAGTAAAATTATGGGGAAAATAAGCCAATCATTAGGAGGATTTTTTTAAAGTAATCATATGCCAGCTAGGGTCACCCTGCCCCTTAAAATGAAAATTGGTTTAAACCCCATGCCATAATACTAGGATATCTAATACTCTCTTTAAGATTCCTGCAAATGGACTGGAAGCCTGGGTTCTTGTGGTCACTTGATCTCCAATTATCTGATTCTGCTGCAGATAAATTATTCAATTTACTAACAATTTCCCCTTGATCCTCACCTTCTTCCAACACTGCATTGAGCCAAACTTGAAACTTGGCCTTTTCTCTTGATTCCTATAAAGAAAAACACCTCAAAAAGACCGTTTGTATACAGAGCTGACTTTACTAAAGGTTTACAGAGAAGGTGGGAAAGGACGCATTTAAGCATCATAGTAATGAAAATTTTTTTTTAATTATGAGACAAATTTCCCTGAAGTTCTTTTGTTGACTCTGCCACTACAGACTGTTTACACTCTGTTGTGTTCCAGTTTATGTCCCAGACTTCAGACTTCAGCCAGTTTCTTTTTTTTTAAGATTTATTTGTTTATTTTAGAGAGAGAGAGAGAGAGAGTAGGAGGTAGGAGGAGGGACAGAGGGTGAGGGAGAGGGAGAATCCCAACTGAGAGGGGAGCCAGATGAGGAGCTTGATCTCAGGACTCTGAGATCATGATCTGAGCTGAAATCAAGAGTTGGACACTCAACTGACTGAGCCACTCAGGTGCCTCCCAGCCAACTTGTTAATACTGCTCTTTTCTCCTACTTCCCATTTCCTGCTCCCTGTTGAAATGTCCCTGAAATCTACGTTTTTCTTACCATTTATTAGTATATTCAGTTCTCTCTGGCTATTATTTCTAAATTTACTGCCAAATCTACTTTATGTTGGATGAATCCCAAACTGATCATGTATTAAATACATCAAATGGCCAATCTATTTTCTTGGCAGCACAAAAGGCCAGTAGAAACCTAAGGTTTCCTTTACCAGGATCTTCCCTCCTAAAAATATCAAATTTTGAATAGTGATTTCTCCTTGTTATGTAAATATTTAAGAAAGTAACTGGGAAGTGAGTCAAATAAACAAAATTAAACCAGCAACCTCTGTTTTGTATAATGTAATGGGAGTATGATTCTTCAAAGATTAGAAGTGTGACCATAGAGAATATTCAGTGGTATCCTTCATCGAGATTCATGTGGAGAAATTCTTACGCCTTTCCTCAGATACATCATTTGACATGTGGACATGTTATTGGTCTTAGATATAGAAATTTGCTTTCAATTTCCACTTATCCACTACATCAACCTATGATCTTGAATAAACATTACACCTTAGAACCTAATGTAAAAATAGAAATC